>NW_027266297.1:59847745-61047745 GCF_022045235.1 Haliotis cracherodii
GATGACATGCATCAACCAAGTCAGCGAGCCTGACCACCCGATCCCATTAGACGCCTCTTACAAGAAGCATAGTCGCCTTTCCTGGCAAGCATGGGTTGATGAAGACCTATTCTACCCCGTATCTTCAGGGGTCTGTTCAGACCTTGAGTCTGGTTGGTTAAAAATTAAAATGAATCTTCTTCATGTTCTTGTAAACTTTAAAATATTTTGACCCCTAAACCTTTGAAGGCCAGATAACAGAAATGACACATATGATTTCAGGAATTTATCTCAAACTACTTACACAAAGAGTTGCCATGGCTACATAGACTTAACAGTGTTGAGTATTAAGCACGATTCTATTGTCCAAAGTCATTCTTTTTCATTCACTTTAAGATTTCAAACTACACAACTTCCAACACGTGTGCCTATAACATCACACTAACATGTCTAAAGAATACAAATGCTAAAATGGTAAATCTCCACTCTTCTACATGTCAAAAGGCCCTTATTTTTCCAAAGATTCAAGATCAATGCCTCCCTAGCATTAAAAGCTCCTCTGAACACAAGCATACTGACAATTGACAAATTGCTTCCTTTACAAAGTCTGCCACAACACATTTGGTTCTTTCCCATAATAACAGACCAGGCATCTGGGAATGGAGACATTGGTTCCTGCTTGTAATTCCAGGGATCCAGAGGAAGATCTCATCAGCATGATCAGCATGGCCAAATTAATGGCATTAGGAATGATTAGGAAGCAACAGCCCAACACCATACGTGAATTTATTCTGACCAAACCAGTAACTGCTGATCAAGGATTACAATAATTGGAAATGTTGGAATTTCATTAATGACTGGCCATTCTGTTTTCATCAACATTAACCATGTTAACAATGAGTGTGCCCTTGTAAAACTGTTCCCCTTATCACGTAACACATCAACAATCAATTCAACATGTTTAACGTGAACACAATCAAATAGAATGTGCCTCCCCCCGCCCACCCCTGCCCCCAGGGGCCGTGTTTGACACACCCTAAGGGCACCCCCAACATTCATATCTGTTGTGTGAATTCGACAATCACAGTATCTTGTACCGAGGAACCTCCGTGATGCCAGGTCTATTCTAATCATAGACCAACCAGAATGATCCCACCCCGGTACCAAGGGTTGACACACCCTAAAGGCACCCCCAACAGTCATGTCTGTTGTGCGAATTACACAATCACTTAATGTATCTTGTACCGAGGAACCTCCGTGATGCCAGGTCTTCTCTACGCTTAGACCCACCAGAATGATCCCAACCCGGTACCAAGGGTTGGCACACCCTAAGGGCACACCCAATATTCATGTCTGTTGTGTGAATTAGACAATCACTTAATGTATCTTGTACGGAGGAACCTCCGTGATGCCAGGTCTTCCCTAAGCTTAGACCCACCAGAATGACCCCATCCCCGTGGGCAGGGTTGACTGACACCCCTGGTTGCCATTTGGCATGGACAACCATTTAACAGCATCATCTAAAGAAAGAAAGTCAAGAGGCCCTTGTCACCAGAGCTCCAGATAAGCTGCGTATCTGCGTGAAATACGCATCAGAAAAGCAGAAATACGCAGTAAAATATAATCCAAGTGTATCAAATACACAACGAACATTACAGATACGCTACAAAAATAAAACTTGTGCCTATCATCAAAACATTGTGAAGTGACCCTGCGTATTCGATTAGCAAATCAGCAACTTATTTTGAAATTATAAGTTGGCATTCCGTCAACCTTGCCAAACTCATGATCATGATCATTTGCCATCACACTTTCGTGTGGAAGTATCGTGGTATTTTTGAGTCCTATAAAGCTCTCGAACCCACACGACACCAGTTTGCAGGGACTAGATGAATAGTGTTTTTAAATAAATAACTTAAATACCCACATGTGTAAGAACTAGTGGGTAACAGAAATTTGAATACGCAGAGAGAATTACTGATACCCAATGATTTTAAAATGCATGGGTAAAATACCCACAACACCAAAAGCTTATCTGGAGCTCTGCTTGTCACAACTCTAATTTTAAAACTTACAGATTTAGAGGTCACTGGATTCAAATACCACAGGGGTGAACCTCTAGGGCCCCGTAATTTCGAACACTATGTAACGCATCCATTTTACGTTGACATCTACAATGCAAGGTATTTACAACAACATTTACAATAGCATTATAATGACCCCCCACCCAAGGGGCCATGTTCCTGCCCCTCCCCATCACAGCCCCTGCCTGCTATGTGGACAGCATAAACTATTAACATGATTAATGTATGTTGTACCAAGCCACCTTCATTATAAAACCCTCAGCCCAAATGGCTACAATGTTTTACTCTTAATTACCTTGGGGAACTTTGATATCCTAATCTTCAGGACACAATCAGCCCACAAAGCCATTAGGTGTTCAGGGTTTGTGTGGAACTGACATGCAACTGACTGCAAAGGTAGTGCAATAAAAAGCTAGAGAAGTTTAGAGACGTCTTTCCATGTAGAAAGCAATGAAATGCATGAATTTTCTCACGCTAGTTGGACTGTTACCGCATGTCCATGGCTTAGGATCAATAAACTCACATCAGACTCGGTCAGACATGAATAGCAACAGACAGGGAACTTCTTTCACATTTGTACTAAATTTTGACCAACTTTTTCAAATATATATAAAAAAAAAGAATTTTAAAGTCTTTTAATGGCATTTAGAAGTGATGCACAAAAGGAAGTGAATTTATGGATGTCAACTTCTTTATTATGAGGAACACAACGTTTCGGAGTATATACACACTCGTTTATTAGGGGAATATATGCTATGAAGCAGAGAACATATATATTTTACATGTAAGGACAATAAAAGTAATAGGATGACAACAGTGGAAAAATAACATGGGAGTGAGTGAGTGAGTTTGGTTTAACGCTGCTCTTAACATTATTCCAGTTATATCGTGGCGTGTCAGCTTAATGTGAGAGGAAAGCCCGAAGTGATGCAGGTCTCAGACGTTTACCACTTCGGTGAAACCCACGAACACAGGTATGGTGCTGACAAACCTAGAAACATAATCGGGGCGAACCGGGATTCGAACCCACAATCATAGGTTTCTGGCGTGCCAAAGGGACGCAACTCTGCACAGCGAATCGCGGCACCTGAGACGACTGGGCCACCCGTGCCCCCAAATAACATGGGAAGCCAGCAGATAATCATGATAATTGGTGCTGATACCAGGATACTAGGTGATTAGCAACATGAGCAAATGGAAGCCAACACTTACCGTATTCGACGTAATAAGCGCCCAGGCGCTCTCAAAATTAGAAATAGAGGACTCTTATTAGAATTATATTTTGGTGGAAAAATACCAACCAAAGTTGGAAGATAAATTTCGTGGTTTATGCTGACAGCCTGAAATGTTTATATACTACAGATATATTTTTCCAGAATTTAATTGCTTATAATTAAGGGTGCATATAACACACGAGTGCGTGTTATACGCGAATATATAGTTCTTGTGTACATTGATCAATCGGAAGGGGTGCTAATTGGGATTGTTCACTAACCAATATATTAGTAAATATCGCAGTGGGCGCTTATTAGAGCGGGGAGCTTATTATGTCGAATACAATAGCCATGTTAACAGTTGATTAGCGCTGATAACGATGGACATATTGGAAACCAGGAATTATATGATAATATATAAATTCCAGAAATATAGATGAAACATATCATATTCAACCTAACTTAGAAGGGACAGGTAAACAGGCCTAACTGGCTTGTATAAATACCGCTCCCTCTTACATCATTACATGAGTAGACAAAAACGTTAAGGTAAAGCAGACACAATACAAATTATAGAGTAAGAACACCCCTCATGTTACCAAGACAACAGTCTCATGCATATGAGATCACAGCTACAGATAAGCTGCATATTTGCAAGAGAAAAAACCCCAAAATATTCAAAACCCAATTACTTTCAATTAACATACCTATAGAACATGAGAAACGCATTCATTGAATGAAAACCTCAAATTATAAAAACAGCTCGTGTAAATACCCAATGAACTTTTTCAGCATGCTTACAAAAGAGGTAATTACCGAAACACAATTACGAGTTGATTTACTTTCCAAGTCAAGCTAACAGTTACATACATCATATTTTTTTAAATCTCAAAATGTTCACTAAGTTTGGAAGAAAAAACAATAGACTGATGAATAGATGAGTAAAAAAATACTGGTTACCCAAAGAAAAATGTAATAACCAAATTAAAATAGAAACCCTAGAGTAAAAACTCAATTGCTCAAAAAGTTATCTGGAGCCCTGAGAGACTATTAAATATTTATACTCAGTGAACAAACCTACAACTACCGTATTCGATGTAATAAGCGCCCAGGGCAATCTCAAAATTAGAAATAGGGGGCTCTTATTAGAATATTATTTTGGTGAAAAAAAAACAGTGTTGCAAGATCGTAAATTTCATGGTTTATGCTGACAGCCTAAAATGTTTATATACGACGGATATATTTTTCCAGGATTTAATTGCCCATAATTAAGGGTGCATATAACACACGAGTGCGTATTATAAACGAATGAATAAGTCTTGCGTACAGAGCGGGGTGCTTATTACGTCGAATACGGTATTTGCTATAACATCATGGACAGACTTAAAGAAATATGTCAGAAACCTTAGGAAATGTTCTACATTTGCAAAGTATCACCTTACTCAACAAAGCATCAATTTACATACACGTATGAAGGATAACCATGATACCAGGTTAATGTTATTGCTGAATTAAATAGTAACCATGGTAACTGCACAATGATAAATCTACTACCAATAAGTCGGACACTGCTAAACAGACTCCCAAGATAATCAAACTCACCACAACACACAACTAATCCGAGATTAATGAACGCCAAATGATTCAGAAATATGCAATTACGAACATGATAAACACAACACGAGCTGACAAGCACTGCGATTGTCATTGACACTGGAACAGAAAATCCTCCCAAGACCCCTGACAAACACCATTGTTAGCATAACATGTTTCATTAAACTGTACAAAGCTGGCAAAACATGTTATTATTTTGGTGTGCAAAGCACCTGCTTTAAATTGTCCGAACACAATCGATCCTTCGCCATGTTCATAATCCTATGCTCAACCAGTTCTGTTAACAATAGCCTAAATGACCAGTGAGCAGATAATCATACACTATACAAATCATACAATGATCCCCTCTCCTCATCATAATACACCTGTTTGGTATAAGGTGTATTGACTTGAATGTAGCTGAATACCCACACAATGGTGTTGATAAACACACACTAATTCCCTGGCAAGGGTTCAATGTGTTCCAAGCATGGCACAACAAATGACAAGCCTCCTCAATGGGTCACGTCTGTACGTGACTGACAGTTTGTGCGGTTACTTCAGGGGTCCGATTCTAATACAAGGGGCTGTGAGAGTGAGCACATCTAATCACAAGAGTTTCCAAGCCACAGAATAAGTCTGAAAGCTGGTACATCTGTGTACATGGTGTAAGACTGGCAAAAGCATCTGAAATGGTAGCAGGCTGACTAGTGTATCATATTACTGTATGTAGTCACATTATTATGGACCCGTGAACATGGTGAAGATCGGGGTAGAATAGGTCTTCAGCAACCCATGCTTGCAGTAAAAGGCGACTATCCTTGTCGTAAGAGGCGACTAACGGGATCGGGTGGTCAGGCTCGCTGACTTGGTTGATGCATGTCATCGATCCCAATTGCGTAGTTCGATGCTCATGATGTCAATCAGTTGAATCACTCGATTATTTACAGACCGCTGTCATATAGCTCGACTATTGCTGAGTGTGGCGTTAACAACGAACAAACAAACAAACACATTATTATATGATTGAGTGACTACATATTAAATGTAAAGGGTCTTATAGTAAACTCTAAGATACATTGTATAGCACAATGCCATAACTAAACATGATAATTTTGCATTTAAATCTTGAATCAACTTTCACTTTTCTGTGAACATGGGTGCAATAATCTAACCTCATCTCCAGAACCTCGCCTCTAACCTCTAGAATACACTACAACTACAAGATTCTCACTTAGCATACGTATATATATGTATAACCATGATAACTGACTTAGCCTCAAAAAGAGGTTCAAAATATATTGTCTTGATTGTTCATGTGCTGTTTATCATTCACTATCTCCACATTCTCCATGGGACTATATAATTATATATCCTCAAAATGAATCCTAATATATATTTACATCTTCCCAACATGCCCAAGGCAAAGGAGTTAACTGACTAAAAAAGTCCAGTTTCCACCCTTGCTGAAGAAGCTGGTATGTTAAGGCCCGATCGCAGCACCCCCAGTGGCTATTACGAGTTATGAATATCCCTTGTATGCCCCTCTTATTGACCAATCAGATTCCACCTCTCATTTGCTTCAAACAAAATGGCGGCGCCCTGTGAAGACAATCACTTCAATTATCAAGATCTATATTGTAAAAAAAAGGGTCTTGCTTCAGGAAGTGCATCAAATCATATGAGCACCTTGATTAGAAACATGAAAGGATTTGGAAAATATTGACGAGTTGACTGTACACATGCTTTACAAATCCTGCAATTGACAAAAATCTGCATGGTAGTTGACAAACTGAATGTCGATTTTGCTATGCGATTCGACTGGACTCATTAGTGAACTCCCTTGCCTCAGGAAGATGATATATTTGATACATCCAATTATCTGACTGAAGATTCACTAACCCATGAATTTCCAGTCTTCAATCTGAAGCCATGTTTTCTAGATTGGAAATCTGTGCCACATCAGCAATCCTACATTGTGACACAAATAGCCAGACTAATTTGTTTGTATATTGCAGTTGCTATCTCTAGCATGTGTTCCTTTCAAATGCAGCAGTCAGGCCACGAGTGACGAGAGACCATGAGATGTACCCTGACAGGTCCGACCTGACAGACAGACAGATAACAGCCAGGGGCTATAATTTGTTATGCTTCATAAACTGCTCTGGCTGGACATACTATCTTGGGATTACCTCTCAGCAACATACAGGTGGACCAGAAAGAAGAAATACTTCATATTCTGGTTTTTAAGAATGTAGATTTGATCAAGATTTTGTTACATATGCAAAGAAAATGAAAATGAAAATTCAGGACCAAGACTTTGTTTGTTTTCTTATATAATTATTACAGTTGCAGAGTACAGATAAGCTGCATATTTGCGTAAAATACCCCAAAAATATATTCAATATCCAATTACTTTCAATTAACTTGCGTACAGATGAAAAACTCAAATGTATAAAAATAGCATGAGTAAATACCCAATGAAGATTTTTCAGAGCTAATTTACAAAACACAACTACAAGCTAATATCCTTTCCGACTCAAGCCTATATTTAGAACCGTTTTATATGCTGCTGTAGAGTATGCTACGCGATAGCGCTTCCTCTAATTTTGATTGCACCTGCGAGTTTCAATGCAATCCAAATACCACAACATTAATACAGAAATTTTATCCTGCAGTATACAGGGTACTGTCCTACTTGATAGATTGATATACAGTTGAAAAAGGCCTTCTTCTAAAACAAAAACATTTTTTCATATATTTTTTAAATAACTTAAAATGTATACATGGTATACTCATTTTGGGAAAACCCCAATTATCATTTATCCTATATCTTCGTACAAACGTACATACTAAAAATGTTTAAAATGTTTAGTACTGGGATGGAAATCCACCAGTCCAATAATCAGGTGCAGTTTGTGTAATATTAAATTTGTGTTTCATGATTTCTAAACATGCTAAAGGGTGTATATAAATATACAGTAGGGCCCTGGGAGTTTTTCTGAGAAATGGGATGTTGTATCAGACACTGTTTCAAACCATGAAAGACATTCTATGAAAGGAGGCGACCAATCTATTTTTTGGGGGGGAAACCTGAGGACAATTTATATTTTTTTTCTGGCACTCTGAACATGCTGAACATGCTGAAACAAATTATTTAAAAAAAAAAATCCCAGCACCTTTTCCTCCCTCCCAAATATCAACTGGTTGGTCGCTTACCTCTATTCATGCAAGAAATTGTTTCAGGGTAGTTGCATCCCTGCATCTATACCCACAATACTCATCAAGCTCACTCCACACACTCTTTGACCTTTGCAAACACATTCAGCAAACCATAAGCCAGGAACACAATGACTGTCATTGAAGACACTGGTCTTATTACAACAATGCAAAGTCCAACTGTTTCCTTGCATACATCGACTTGAGCTATTCTAAGGCCCACGCACTGTAAAACCCATCAAAGTATCAAGCACCTATCTCTTATATTTAGCTTGTCCTGCCTGTCACACGTCAAGGCAGCGCACAGCTACGGCTATGACAACTTCTTCAGCCACTTGTCATAAGACGCTGCTGCTCCCGGCAATGTATTGAATAGGCGTTCTGGTCTACAATCTCAGTCGGTAATCTGTTCTGACCACAATTTATAGAAGATTGATCACAAAATCATGTCGATTATCACTGTATAAGTGAAACATGGGACAATTCCATCACAGCAATTGCAAACTTGGTAGAGCAGTTTTAGAATAAACCACAATTATTGCTATTTGTTGGGACCATGCACAGTGATTGCTATTTGCATACAATATATAGAGTCTTGAACTGGGACTGGAGAGGTGAACTTGCAGTTTGTTTGATCAATTTCTGGATGACCCATGTTGATTGCTATCCCACACAATTGCTCTGAAGGGACAGAAAGTGGCAGCGAGACAATTAGGGAAATGAGTTGTGGTGACCTCCCAATTAACTTAGTGTTATGTTAATTGTTGTAGGTGTTGGTATCAATCCATCAAGATGTGACAGCACACAGACAGCTTCAGGATTTCAGATGTGTATAGTGCACACTACTAAATAATCATTACCTGGGTTAAAACCCTCATCCTGGATGAGACAGGCCCTAATTGGGTCTCATTCCTACATCACAGATATCAAACATCTTACATGTCTATATGTATTTTGGTTTGGTCTGTTGGTCATGGCAGGGTCACCAGAAATGGGCTTCACACATTGTACCCATATCAGGAATCAAACCCAGGTCTTCAGCTTGAACATGTTGAATTCTTTTGTCTATTACCTTAACAATTTACATGAACACAAATCATTTAATTTTAAAGAAGAGAAATGGTAGATTGTTAAGTGGATAAAATATAGATGGTTTTGGGGAGGGAATCAAACCTGGGTCTTCAGCGTGACACGCGAACGCTTAAACCAATAGGGTACCCCCACCGCCTCCTTATAATGATATAGAACAAGAGACAGACATTATTTAGGAGCCTGTTCCACAAAGTGATCATTGTGCTACAATTGTCGTTAGTCTATGTTAAACTATGGGAGTAATGACTGTCTGAGCACCAAGATCTCTTTTGGAGTGAGTGGGCGAGTGAGTGAGTGAGTATGGTTTTACGCCACTCTTAGCAATATTCCAGCAATATCACTGCGGGGGACACCAGAAATGGGCTCTCTTTTTGGAATAGGGCTAGCAGTATACAGATGACCATACAACATCCACAACTCAGGACTGGAGTACCAGTACTCCTAACCCTACCTACTTCATTGTACATAGTGATGTAGAGACCTAAGGTATATCCCCCCATGTAAAAATATGTCGCATCTGTAACCACAATGCTGTTGAGGATAGACTAGGATAGGCTTATGAACCTTTACAACCAAAAAGGCTGACCCGTGTGGCAGTTTTATTGCCTGGAATATTGCAATGGATGGTCACACAGTTTATACCTAACCAACTTTACAGCTCTTTGATAAGCAGGATAAGTGTCCAATGGCCATTTGCACAAGCAGACACACTAACAAAAGCCATGTTCTAGCAATAAACATGGCAGAACTGCCAATGCCGCCTTCTTTGTATCATTATCATGATCTATAGTCAACACTGGGAGGAGATGTCCAAGCAAACTGATGTTATTACCAATAATGCTTCGACCCACATGCAAAGAAAACCAACAGCAACTCGCCCTAAGCAGGTAGAGGTACACACTCAGAATGATGACTTGTTCCTCCGGTGACCTTCTGTCACAACATAGGCTGTACAAATACACACAGAGCACCATCTAGTAACAAGGTGCTGGGAAGGCCAAGCGTGTGGCATGCCATTATCAATGAAGACTTTCTAACAAGCTTGTGGCAAGTGCTCTATAATGTTCAAGGGTCACGGTTAAACAGTGTCCGCAGTGGGTCAATATGTACAAGCAACTTCAAAAGCATTCTCTCTCTTGGGGCATGTTGGTTGGCTTAGTTTCATAATTTTCTGCACAGCATCTTCTATGCTATCTCAGTCTGTGGCTTTAGCCACTAGTTCAAAGCCTGTGTCAAGTAAAATTTCTTATTATCATACCTCCATGTCGAAATGATGAGATCTGATTGGTCCACGTGAACTTGATAAAATACTGTTTATCCCGCTTGGAGGGGAATAAATTTCTCACTGGTAGAATATATCTCTTATACCCCGCCACAAGCAAGTCAGACTGCACGTGGATTTCTGAGAGGCATAATAAATCCCTTATACCCTGCTTCAAAGCAAAAAGCTGCGCGCTTTTTCCGAGTCAATGGACATTACGTGACAAAGCGAAGCTCACTTCAGCAGTGTTCAGCTCAATCGAACAGCTGTTTTCTATCATCAATTTTGAATTTGTCTGAATTCTTTTACAATGTCATATTAAAACATGTCTGTAAGATAAATTCGTTGTAGCAGGATCACTCGGGGTACATGGGGTTTTATGCGTCCCACATTAGGTTTCATACCATGAGCCTCTGGATTTTTTGCGTTCTGAGTTTTAGTTTATTGGTTTAGTTGGTTGGTTTGTTTGTTGTTTAACGCCACACTCAGCAATATTACAGCTACATGACGGCGGTCTGTAAATAATCGAGTCTGGACCAGACAATCCAGTGACTGACATGAGCATCAATCCAGGCAATTGGGATCGATGACATGCATCAACCAAGTCAGCGAGCCTGACCACCCGATCCCGTTTGTCGCCTCTTACGATAAATACAAATACAAACTCAATGGTTTTATGATGGCTATATGATAGCTATATGATGCCGGTCTGAAAATAATCAAGTCTGGACCAGACAATCCAATGACTGACATCATGAGCATCAATCCACGCAATTAGGATACAATGACATGCATCAACCAAGTCAGCAAGCCTGACCACCCGATCCTGTTAGTTGCTCCTTACAACAAGCATAGTCACCTGATATGGCAAGCTCGGGTTGCTGAAGACCTATTCTAACCCGGATCTTCACTGGTCCTGAATTATTACAACAGATACAAATATGAAGTGCTGTGCTGCAAATTACCCCCCCACTCCCAAAAAAAGAGCCCATTGTTACCACCCGTAATTCCCATACCCATACCCCATGTGCAGGGATGTGAGCAGGTTTTTCCGAAATCTTTTAAACATTTGATTTCCTTTTAAGCAATTTCATGCACTTTAGACAACATTTCCAATAGTCTTCAACCTTGCACACCCACTTAATCAAACAAAAGCTCATTATATGTCAAACGTTTTCTCATAACTCTTAATCAATCTTAAACTAATTTTGTCCTCCCCAGAGGTGCACAATTCTTGTTTTCAACTCTCAAGTGCCGACTAAACGTTCTGTAACCATGACAACTGGCCTGTTCATACCTGGTTTAATGGAGTGTATGTGTATATGGAGTGTACCTGCGTGTATCTATTTGTCCAACCAGACATCAGAGCTCCAGATAACATTTTGAGCAATTGAGTTTTTACTCCAGGGTTTCTATTTTAATTGGGTTATTACATTTTTCATCGGTAACCAATATTTTTTCACTCATCTATTCATCACTTTATTGGGATTTTCACAAAACAAGTGAAATTTTAATTTTTAAGATTTATAAAAAATGAAATAATGTTTTAGATGTATGTAACTGTTCTAGATATATAGGCTTGACTCGGAAAGTAAATTAGGTCGTAACTGAGTTTCGGAAATAAGCTCCTTTGTACGCATGCTGAAAAAGCTTCATCATGTTCATTGGGTATTTACACGTGCTGTTTTTATAATTTGAGTTTTTAATTTAATGCATGTGTTTCTGCAGTTAATTGAAAGTAATTGGGTTGGAATATTGGGGGGGGGGGTATTTTATGCAGATACGCTTCTTATCTGTATCTCTGAAACTGTTGGGAGAAGTAGCACCTTTCATCAGCCATCTACACTGCTATCTGTGACAAGTGCTTACATGATGTCTATGCCATGACTTATTCAGCACTCACTGGCTCCAGAGTGTCTCCTTCAAAGTCAACACAACAATGCCACAGCTCTGTAATCGGATCTTCTCGGCTCATCACAATCAATAACACCTAAGGTTTTTTAAACCTTTTTTCACAAAATCCATTTCTGCTAACAGACAAAAATATCCGATACATGTCATCCTTGCTGTGTCACGCAAGCTTCATCTCACAGTTGAGTGGAATCAACGATGCTGGTAAAACATGCAAAGCATTCAGTGAGAGGAGCACACCATCTTCAGCGGTATAAACTAACAGTTTTCGTCCACCAGTCGTAATTATAACAGACCCATGAAGATCCGTGGTAGAATAGATCTTCAGCAACTGATGCTTGCCATAAAAGGCAACTGCCTGTCGTAAGAGGCAACTAACGGTATTGGGTGGTCAGGCTCGGTGACTTGGTTGATGCATGTCATCGTATCCCAACTGATGCTGCTCATGACGTCAATCACTTGATTGTCTGGTCCAGACTTGATTATTTACAGCTGTCATATAGCTGGAATATTGCTGAGTGCGGCTTTAACAACAAACAAACAACAAAACTATAATTATAACATATAGCAAAACCCTTAATAATGGCAAATTTCTGCAGGTCCTTATGATAACATAACTATTGGGCAGTTTGGCAAGGACTACAGGAGTGCCAATTTCTAACACCTGAACACCATCGACTGTTACTGAATACCAAACAATACCCCAACATGTACCTTATTGATTTATGCTAAGAAAAGTAGAAATTATTCATTATTTTTCAGCCTGATTGGTTTAAGCCCACATGGATCAGACACACCATTGAGTTTCTACTTCCCCCTATGGGTCGTTGTTTCCAGTTCTGTCAGCCCTATTGACATCAGTGCGTTAATAAACGGCCTCAATTATGTGTCTCTCAGTCGACCAACCAGGATTTAGCTGTAACAATAGGTGTTAAAAGGAAAGGAAGTAGACTATGTGTTTGTGGGGAGCTATTGACTAACTGCCTCAATAAATCAGGGCCAGTCGCCCCGTTGCAGACAGTGGCCTCAATGTCCCATGCTGCAGTCAGACACACATCTCCATGCAGGACGGTAATGTTCAAGAGGGTGGCTTCATGGGGTGTATTGTTGACAGTCAAACATCCGAGTCTAAACATGATTAAAACGAGATAACATTCCACAGAGTCAATGGCAGACAAATAATTGTATGTTATCTGATGAGAATTTAACATTCTGGATAAATTAAAAGCACTGACTTGTGTATTCTCTTTTAATCCAGGGCAAATGTCATTTCAAAGTTTAAATACCAAATAATAATGTGAGTGAGTGAATATGGTTTGACGCCGCTTTTAGCAATATTCCAGCAATATCATGGCTGGGGACACCAGAAATGGGCTTTACACATTGTACCCATTTGGAAAATCGAACTCTGGTCTTCGGGTTGTCAAGCAAACGCTTTAACCACAAGGCTACGACACCAGCCCCCACAAATAAAGATATTTGTATGGATATTTTCAGACTAAATATTGAATTTGATATAGATTCTCATTTATCTGCATAGCCAGGGGACATTTTGTGTTGATAAATGATCATTTCTTTTTGAAATAACAATAAGCAACCAGTTGAATGACACTATAACCATGATAACTTTGATGACAGATAATTGTCAAAGGTCCTTATGTCTGGAGGAGGGTCAACAAGGTCAAAGTCAGTATATTTAACAGTCCAATCATGCTAATAGTAATAGACAAGTAATAGTCACATAACAATGATAACGGCATCTCCAGGTTCTTAGAAATACTGTATTCGGCGTAATAAGCGCCCATCACTGTTCATAATCAGGATAGTGGCTTTCCAAATGTAAATATGCAGGAACAATATAAAAGTTCTATGCAGACCTATTCTACCCCGTAGCACCACTTAGTTGTCTAGGGCTAGCGTACTGGCATGGATTTCGAAGACTTTAAGCATCCAATGATCACATAAACTTGAATCAAATATCACAGACTCGAACAGCTGACTGCATCAAACCAGATTAAAACCTCTACTACACGGTCCCTACCTCTAATCATGCTAATGGGTAAAGAATTTTCTTTGGGTTAATTTCTTCTCCAGCACTGATGGCACCAGTGGAGCAATCACAGCACTCACAATTAGTGAGATTGAATTCATCCAGGAACAGAACATCAAACGGTTTAGCATTCAAACTACCCATCACGATTACCTGTGATAAAAATTGGCCATCATCAAAAGACATATTAACATATAAATGTGTCAGATGCCAAAACAGCGTCTTGGAGATTGACAGGTCAGCTCAACATGCTCAATGACCAAACATATTTCCTTAATTGTCCTCCTCTGCTATGATACTGATAGGAGCCTCTGTTATCAATCGATTAGCTATTTGCCTGATACAGCTCCTTGAAATGCAGGAATCACAAGAATGCACGCTTTGTCTATTGTGTGTTTACAGTGCCCTGTGAATGTGGCAGTGTTATCAGTGCTGGGCTCTCCAGGAAATGAACACAGATAGTGTTACTGAGTGGGTAGGGTTTGAGATACGGAAGGTACTGGATACCAGGACAGCTTCTAAGATGACTAATATCAGAGAGATCCAGTTCAACATCCTCTGCAAGATTCCTCGGAAGATCTATCAATGAATCCTTTCTCATACACATATTTACCAGTGTTTAAAGGATCCTTGTCATAACAGGTTTAGGCGGTCCTTAGATTCAAAGAACCAAGTTCTCTATAATTTCGTATTCTGCTCAGCTACATGTCAGTTTGTGTTGCTTGAAATTAGACGTTTTAAACATGCATTAGTCACAAGCAACATGTACAACATGGAGACTGGTTCAGACTAGCTGTCCCCATCATAATACTGAAGACACAACCAACATGACCACGTCCACATGGCCCATAACTAAATCTTTCGCCAAAAACGCAAATGAGTATGGTTTTGTGCTGCTTTTAGTAATATTCCAGCAATATAACAACGGGAACACCAGAAATATGCTTCACACATTGTACCCATGTCGGGAATCGAACCTGGGTTTTCGGCTTGATGGGCTAACGCTTTAACCACTAGGCTACCTGACCACCCTGCCTAAAAAGTGACAAACCCCACCGTCGTCAATGCCATGCATACACGATTCAAATCTTATTTGATTACCAAAATTTTTGCTCTGGTGAAAAAGTATGCATAGTTTACTCTTTAACTGCAATAATCATGATAATAAAAATATGAGTTTCAGTCCGATGTGAGAACTTGGTCAAGTGAGTCATCACCAGTGAGGATGATGGCTGAAGGATCAGAAACCTAGCGTCAGGTGATCCATATTATTAATTGGTATTTCCCTTGGCAATATGAACATGATGAAGCACTGATGCTAACCAGGCAAAATATTAATACTCTTGATGTACATACTATATTTACAGGGTTTCCGATCACCTCATCATGCCTCCTTTTGTGGGACAATACCTGGATGTCTTCCGTGATATACATTGGTGATATACACTGGTGATATACACTGGTGATATACATTGGTGATATACATGATGCATTTAGAAGTTGGTCGAAGAAGGAAATAATTCTACAGAAATACAACTTTATTACAATGAATATGACATTTTGGTGTAGATACCAACACCATTATCAAGCAAGTGATCTGCACTGCACCAAAACATCGCATTCATCGTAATTAAGTTGTTGTATATCCATAGATTTGGTTTGTTTGTTGTTTAACGCCGCACTCAGCAGTATTACAGCTATATGACAGCGATCTGTAAATAATCGAGTCTGGACCAGACAATCCAGTGATTAATATCATGAGCATCGATCCACTCACTTGGGATAGATGACATGTATCAACCAAGTCCGCGAGCCTGACCACCCGATCCCAGTATATCCATAGAACTATCTCACATGTTCGATAAATGTGATATATGAAGAATGTCCTATCACAACTTCATAAAATCATGAAAATGACCTCATGCCATTTTTGTTTTGCAAAATCATTGCATTTACCACAGACAGATATTTCCATTCATTGCAAAAAACAACATTTACAAATGCATATTTGCAGTACACAAATGTTTGTGATAGTCAACTCCCTAACATTCAATGTTTAATAATACAAAGACAATATTTTTGCGAATTCCTTTCATCATTGTCTATAAATGTGCACCACCTACATCATGTACATCAACACGATAAGCTAATGACAAAACGCCCAGATAAGCATGTTCTATGTTATGGATACGGCCTATAAAAACAACCCTGACAGACAGCTGTTTACTTAGATAGACCACAGAGGCAGTCACACAGCCACTTAATGCAGCCATATTCTGGTGGAAGTGATACACTCTTACCACAGGGGTGTTCACATCCTCATGTTAACTGCCGCCCTTCAGGGACACACAGAAAATGCTATTAAGTTGCCACCACTGGGTTGTGATAGTTATGTTTCCTCATCCTTGGGAGGAGATAGGGGCTGTGAGAATACCCTTAACACAACAAAGTCAGACATGACTGGTTTGTGTTAACACGTAGTTAAGCTGGTGTTAGAAATGCGACCATCATAACATGAACATATGTTGGAAGTAACATTTTTTTGGAAATGTTTGTTTGTTTGTTGTTTAACAAAGCACTCAGCAATATTCCAGCCATATGACGGCGGTCTGTAAATAGTTGAGACTGGACCAGACAATCCAGTGATTGATATTATGGGCTTGATCCACATTTGGGACCAATGTCATGTGTCAACCAAGTCTGACCACCCACTCCTGTTAGTCCTTTTAACACTAACGTTACAACCGTGATAACAATGCCCCCATGATTTCCATGCTTAGTTTTGGATCCAGTTGTTGGATCCATTTGTGGAATTTACTTTCGACGAGTTAATCATTTATAAAACATAAAAAGTACTCCTCTGTTCCCATGATGCTCTTCCCACTGCTCAAACCCTACCTCATCAGTAATTGGACAATGAATAAGTAATTATAATTCTACTTCAGAGCAAACAGTCATTAGTGGAACATACGAAAGTAGAATCTATTGCCACATGACCTGGAAAATGTTCCCCATGTTCAAGGGGTTCTCCAAGTTAGTGGAACTTTCTTATTTGGATCATTTGCCCATATATATCTACATATCAATATTCAGGTAGTGGACAATTTTGAGTAGTGCAAAACAGTCATTTTCCTGTCAATCCGTACCTCATCAATAATTTGATAATGTCTTAGTAATCATGGTAGCTCTAATACTCAGACATTGACAAAATAGAGTAATCAAATCTTTATTCTGAGGCGCTGTAATTTTTCTGATTTACAGACAGCTGAGCATGCTGATGTCTTATTTGATCAAATTCCACAATCAGTTAAACAGTCATGGCAGAACATACATCAAACCCAAATCATATTTCACTGTGAATGATCACAGTGGTGTCATTAAACATTAAGCAGGATTTATACCCCGCTCTCTAGAACTCAATAATGACCATGAATACCATAAGAAGACTAAGAACCATACTTTCAGGATAATACTATTCAAGCTCATTTAACATGTATACATGGTATAAGAGTGAATAAACTTCAAAATAAAAAAGTATTCATAATCTATCATCCACCAAGGAAGGTGCTGTCCGATCATTGCCAGAATCAAACACAACCAACCATTGAGTTTACACAGCAGGACCAAAATTCGAAAATCAAATTTATCATTGGAGAGAGAGAGAGAGGAGGGGCTGCTTTTCTTCAAAGACTTCTAAATCATTTTAAGATCATTAATTCACTATCAGTCATAAATCTTCTTAACAAACATACCAAACTTTCTTACTTCTAGTGCCAGAGATCCAAAAATACAAATTGCAGAAGATGTGTTGGACATATTGCAATAAATACCACAGTGAACACGATGAAAGAGTTTGTCTTCATGTTCTTCCAACTTCTAAATGCCTATCAAAGATTTGATACACAGTGAGTATCATGACTATATTGCAATATTAGCAATACATATTGAAACAACAAGAAATGATCTGATAAAATGGGCGGGACCGCATGACAGTTACTAGTAGGTTAGGTGGCATCTCAATTTCAGTATCGCCATTTTGCACAAATGAGGCATGGTCATAATTCACATTGCAGTCAGTGGTATTCGGTAAGGGGCCAAACACAAAAGCTTCAAATTTAACTCTAATGAAACTTGTTTATATATCATGATATATATCTGATCAGCGGTAGAAACTAACAGTTTTTGTCCACTAGTCCTTTTCTGATAACATATAGTAAAACCCTTCAAAATGAGTGGATGAGATGGGTTTAACGCCGTTTTTAACATTATTCCAGTTATATCACAGTGTGTCAGCTTACGGTTTTGGTGCTGACAAACCTAGAAACATAATCGGGGCGAACCCACAATCATAGGGTTCTGGCGTGCCCAAGGGACGCAACTCTACATAGCGAATCATGGCCCCCCTCAAATTGGCAAGTTTCTACTGGTCCTTATGAAACCTTAACCATTGGGCAGTTTGGCAAGGACTACAGGACTAGTGCCAATTTCTAATGCTGCTGATTATCAATGTACTATGTTATCCTTATTTTAGCAAACTTATATCAACACACGCTAATCTTGAATTTCAGAGAGTCAGGGGACCCCAGTTATAACTCAAAGTTAAAAATGTAGATTTAACTATAGATTTAAATACCAAATTACCATACCTCTCTTTATCCTGTTTTTTTTAACACTGACTGTGAGTGACAAATTAATTGGCAATTAACAAGTGTACACTGATGAATATCTCACAAATAAATACAAATAAAATCAATATTTTATCAACATGATGAAAGGTCAACCTCATAAGATGCTTTCCAAATAATGTCTACCCTGAAAACACTGCATACCAGCCTGTAACTTTAGCCATTAGTCTGCGCCAGATTAGTAAACTTGTCTTTCGAATTAAAATTAATCTTGGCTAAAATAGTTGCTATAAGGTCGAAATAATGCTGATACAACATTAAATGTTAACTCACTCACTTTGCTAAAATAAGTCAAACATTAACACTAACAAGTAACATCTACTGAAAATTATGTCAGTCAATCAGTTTATTCAGTACTTAAAAGTCCACAGGCCTATAGTACAATGAGTATTTACATGTAGGCGACGTGGTTGTTAACTGACAATTCTGTTTCTATGTGACATAGCGTGATAAACATATGTTGACAGGTTACATTACATAGTATCATTAGATGAAGTTAAAAGATCTACAAACTTATGGACATTCGGGTGTACAGAGTAGAAAGATGGCAAATATTTATCACGTTAATGTTTGTAAGCTTGACATACCAGGAGAAAGTGAAACTCATCTTCAATTGAATTTGTGTTACACAATGTGCATATTCTGTCTCTTCTATCAGTGTGATTATATCTACCAGTCTCTATATACAGGTTGTGAGAGGAACATCTAAATCGTGCTAGTGCAATTCTAATTTTCTTAAACTCAAGTTTACAGAGGTATGCCTCAATTTCAATATTACTTTTCATGATTCTATAATATAAACATTTATTTGATTTGAACATTAATTCTAGCCATTTCTGCAAATACATATCCTTTAGTCTCAAGGTGAAGGACATTAAAAAGAGCGGTTCTGATTCTACATACTGATTATACCACACATAATTAAAATAAATTATGTCAAAAGACAGGTTCAAGCTGGTTGACTCAAAAGGTTTTGGCACAGACCCCTCCATTTTTAGAAAATTTAGTGTTCCAAGTCACCTTCAAAAGCCATGGGCCCTACCCAGCTATGGTAATATATTTCCTTTTCTCACAGAGTAACATCTGCCTCTAGGGGGTGTCATAGGACAAAGGACAGGCCTGTGAATCACTGACACCCTAGTTTTTAACAGCCTGCCGGATGATCCGCTGTTAGTCTCAGTACTTGCTTGCTGTAATCATTGATCTCAGACAATGTCTCTTCCTATGAGTCATCCTGCATGTACCATGTGGACAAAATATCCATTTATGGAACGAAACATCAATTGATCAAAAGTTTCTTCCTTACTGTTTCTTTTAATCTTTACAATACAAATAATAGTTTCTGTGTTTGTCCACCCATGCAAGAAATATAAGGTATTTATTTACCACAGCTGGTCATTTGATAGCTCAAATGATGCAGTTGCCTAACGACAAGACCATGGAGATTTGCATCAGTTGACAGACACCTCCAGGAGAGGAGGAAGCGTTCAACCGGAACAGCATGAGCTCTTTGTCATAGAATGAATGACAATTAATACTTAATTAACTGTAAAAATTGACATGCCAAAAATGGAAACAGCGGATAGATGTCTCCTAAATGGGCTCTGACTCATGAGCTCTCAATCTGAGAAAGGAAATTTGAAACAGTGGGATGTCCATCAGCAATCCTAAAACAATTTTGCAATCGCCATATAAAGGGATCGTGGAGTCACAATAATAATAAACATAATAATAATCAGTGTGTTTGTACCATGCTAAATAAATCACATACACTATGCTGTAGTAGACACAGAGATATACACATGTACCAACAAAGCTACTGCATTTAGATTATGGACAGAACTATTACCATGAATTACAGCTACCTATTTTCTGAACAGAAAGGTCTTTAGCTAGCTCTTGAAAGAGTCCTGGGAACTAGATAGTGAGTGAGACCGTTTTAACGCTGCTCTCAGCAATATTCCATCAATACCACGGCGACAGACACTGGAAATGGGCTCCACACATTGTGGTGAGTGAGTGGGTGAGTATGGTTTTACGCCGCTTTTAGCACTATTCCAGCAATATCACGACAGGGGACACCAGAAATGGTCTTCACACATTGTACCCATGTCGGGAATCAAACCCGGGGCTTCGGCGTGATGAGCGAACGCTTTAACCACAAGGCTACCCGACCGCCCCTCACACATTGTTACCAAGTGGGGGATCGAACCCGGGTCTTCGGTATGACAACTGAACACTTTAACCACTGGGCTACCCCAGCGCTCACGGCAATAGATAGTCTCAGGTTGAGTGTCAACAGAAGCTTTATCTGTTTGATTAAACATGTAAAGTTATTGCAGATATTTATAAGTTTCAAGACATTTTAAGAAATTACGGTCTTGAGGCTTTATTGTTATATATTTGCTATAGTATCTTATAGGCCAAGCTACTGGTCTATGGGCTCCAAAAACCTATTTTTTTCCCCTTACATGCATTTTGAAGTTCTGATTTTCACACAATGACCTTCCAGGATTTTGATGACTTGAAGGGACATTATACTGCAGTTGGGTGCCCAACTTGTAGACAAGGGCAAAACGAAATTAGTCACTTGTTTCAAACTAAGAACAACATTGTCTCTGCGTAATTAACTGATCATGCTGATTTTCATACAACCCAGTGCTCCGTGGTCTAGTGGTAGAGCGTCCGCCTGGAGAGCGGAAGGTCCAGGGTTCGATCCCCGGCCGTGTCATACCAAAAGACGTTAAAAGATGGTACTTGTTGTTACCGTCTGGCCCTCGGCATTAAGGGGCTAAAACAAGGACTGGTCTGCTCGGAGTCAGTATACTGTGTCTGAGTGGGGTATTCATGTTAAACTGCGACATGGTATATCAGTAAGCTAGCACTATAAATCGGCATCAGTCCGGACAAGTACAAGCAGCCACACACACAAACTTGCATGCACGTCGCTATATAAGTGCAATAATCTTGGACGAGATGTTAAACCCAATTTCACCTCACCTCACCTACAACCAAGTGGGTTTCAAAACATGGCAAGACTTCATATTGGCCCGAGTCAAGCAGCACCACCCCTTTAACGTGCTTTAGCATAGAATTCACACAAATAGATATGTACAGACAGTAAATGATCTCAATGCCGGAAATGGCTGCACCCTGTTTTTGTGCCACTAAATGGAGGCATATGGACAAGACAACTACTCAGATGTAAACTAACATTCTATACTACTGTGAGTAATAACATTAACTTGTGTCAATGACACCAACATAGGAACAAAATACCCCGATAATTATATCATAAACTGCTGTCCATTAAATCTGAAGTAACACAAGCATCTGTTTGAGTGATCTATTAGCCATTCCAGACCTATCCTGCAGCCAGATGTCTACATTCTGGGAAACCTTCCTGTCTAATTTGTGTCTGACAAGGCAACATCCCAAGGGACGGATACACAGGATATGAAGGCAGCAATATGATACAACATCTTTTTCTATGCCATTTCTACATCTAATCACACAAGCTAAAGGATAAGGGTGTTCACAGAGCTTTTCACATCAGTTCAAAGACATATCTGTAAATGGGTATGTGAAGCAAGCTAAGTGTATGACTCACTTATCACTGCTTATCATGGTTATGTCAGCTCATTCACAGACTCATAAACTTGATAATGGTAATAATGACGGATAACAACAGATAAAAATGATAATTCTGACAGCACAATCAAATTTTACAGTGTCCATATATCATGGTTCAGCTACGTTGGTATTCCAATTTCATTTCTTCCCAGTCATGTGTCAGTCCTCATTTTACTTCTCCTAGGGCTACAATAACCATGATAACATTGAGAGTCATGTTCTACATTATATACATCACAGTATCTAGCAAAGATTGATAAAGGGTTAAAGTATGATTTGATTGACCAAGATATAGCGTCAAGACATACAAAAAATACATTGGGTTTCCTGGAGAAGGTTACGACCCAGATAAACCTTTTTTCTATACTACTCCAGGTAAACCTTTAGGTTTTTTGTAGTGTATAAAGACTTAAAAAGAGTTTGAAAATTTATACTTTATTATATTTCCTGATTTGGAACATGCTAAATGCTGGCTACAATAAGAGCCATCATGATGGAAGTAATGCCACTGCAGAACTCACAGCTTGAAATAACAAAACTGGAAATAGTGGAAATTTGATAATCCTTTCACTTTTTATTACCTGTGATTAATGAAGCCTGCACAAAAACTTTTGAGTCTTCTTGCACGAACTTGGCTCTTAGCATAATTTGCAGTACCTTTTATGGTATTATATGGAACTGAGCTTACTAAACCAAAATAATGTTACTAGACTCAGGTATCGGACTAGTGACTGTTTAGTACAAAAGTAACACAAGAAATTTGGAACTATGCAAATTGATCATTTTGGGGTAATTGGTAGCAATATTTGCATTAAATATGCAAAATACTAAGATTGAATGTTATGCAATCATTCGAGCTCAACATGCTATAAAAGATATTCTCTACAACTATAGTCTGTATAAGCCTGAATACAATGACATAATATTTTGTAGCAAAATTTTTTTAGCAAAAAAAGAGTAAAAACAGTTGTCAAACAGTATGCAACATTATAATCAGATTGTCAAAACACATGAATGAAGGCTGGTGACTTCAAAATATGATGCAGAATTCTAAACTGCATAGTGACAGTGACAGTAACAGTAGATCATGGCGATTTACTCAATAATTTAAGCATCAATAAATATAACTATAGGTTTCCTGTCCAGCAATCCTTTATCTATTAACGGCAAGAACGTAATCAAATCACATGTTCTGGCGAAAAGCGAACAAACAGAAAACAGCATGTTCACAGCTGAGTTGGTTTTGTGCCTTGGAAGTTTGAAAATATAACTCGCATACATTGAGCACCTGAGGCTAAGAATATCTTACCTATCACTGATCTATTGCCCCTTTCCTACCGGCTTTTTTGTAATATATCCCTCGCATTCCATGTGCAAAATACGGCATATTCAGTAAGCAGCATATAGATATATTACCCTGTGCCCCTGGACTAGAATCTAAATCAGATACAACTTTAGACGACAATGACACAAACTCCCCATGTCGCGAACTTCCGACAAACAGATTTATAAACAAGGTGTCAACTAGAAGCCAAATGCTTCTTTTCTCAGCTCGTGGCAGCAACTCGGGGGAAACAAATATTTGCATTGACAAACGAATAATTCATCCGTCGACTATAAGACTTACCTCTTCCAGAATAGGTAAAATCCACACATAATGACAGGAAAATCACTACCAGTATCAAAGTGTGCGCCATGGTGCTTCGGCCATTTTCCTATGCTGTCCTCATGTCGCCCCCTATCGGATGAATCGTGAACTAAGTAGCCGGGAGTGCCCATCTTTCGCGATCTCACGGATGCGCGCTGTGTGTCATTCATTGACTCTCTACGTCTGAATATAATGTCATTTTTGTAGCATTACATAAAATATAGTTTTTCTTTTGTTTTACGTTACTAACGCATCTAAAATAATGCAAAAAAACACGTTGCTATTTTTAATTTATGCACATTATGACATATCCCGCCGTCACGTTTAAATATTGCTGAGTGTATATAGGGAACAAAAATACACACATGGATCTATGCACATATCAGAAATATGAAAATGTGGAGGTTATGGCAGTTTTGCCGCTTTAACCATTAAAACTATTCACCAGTCTTATTTATTCTTTCTGTCTGAGGTATGGCACAAAGGCAAGTGAACCAATGCATTTTTGGGGGGTTTAATTATGAAGACTTACTCATTAAGGGACCCGACATTAATATTATGACGGGAGACCCCTGGGACTGTTTTGGAGCCAGGATATTTTTTCGGTCATTGTTAACCCGACTATTCTACCCCGGATCTTAAGGGTTGCGCGTTGCATACAGACGTGAGAATGTCCCTTTACACCTTGCATTACTTGAAGGAAAATGAATATTCTCATTCGTGTGTATTGTGTGCGTGGGTGTATGTTCGTATGTGTGCGCGCGTGCGCGCGTGTGTGTGTGTGTGTGCGAGAACAGCAGTGGAACTCAACGAAGTGAAATTATGCCATAAAGTGAAATGCTGCCTGATTGTTGATGGATATAGATGTTAAATGTGTACACTTAACAATTAAGCGTTAATTAGTGTACCAATTCCCTATATATACGAATATTCGTGTGTGTATTAGATTCTATATACAAATATTCGTGTGTATACTATATACACGAATATTCGTGTGTGTACTATACTGTATACAAATATTCGTGTGTATACTATATACAAATATTCGTGTGTATACTATACACAAATACATGTATTCGTGTGTATATAACTTATGTGCACAGTGTAAATACACACACCTCGTGGCCTACGTGTTTATTCACCAAGGCCCTGCCTTTAATCTATGCGTGTACGTCGCAGCATTAGTTAGGGGTGAAACAAAGGTTGAATGTTTATTGCACGGAACAAAGCTGGTCGTGTATATACCATAAAGTACACCAACACACACCACATGGAGGTGAAGATGGTCATTTAATCCTGTACTTTAGATCGCGTGCGAAATCGGACCCACCGGAAGCGATCGTTATATCGACAACAATCACCCTCTTCCAAAATCATTCGTGACCAACTCCATTCGTCACCGCTCGCATGTTTCCGTGGTCTACATTCGGCTTGTCACGGAATGGGACGAGTTGGTCACGAATCGTTGTGTTGATCAGTGGGTCAAATAGTCAGGTTTCGCTGACAGGTCAGGTATCACATGGAAATACAAGTTTGGTTTTGATCATTTGGGAACAATTCAAAGCGATACGCATGTTTAATATAATCACTCTAGAGTCTCTTCTAGCCATATATCTATAGGCAACAAGAGACCCGTGAAGATTTCGGGATAGAATAGGTCTTCAGGAACCCATGCTTGCCGTAAAAGGTGACTATGCTTGTCGTACAAGGCGACTAACGGGATCGGGTGGTCAGGCTCGCTGACTTGGTTGATGCATGTCATCAATCCCAACTGCGTGGATTGATGCTCATGATATTAATCACTGGGTTGTCTGGTCCCGACTCGATTATTTACAAACCGCCGTCATATAGCTGGAATATTGCTAAGTGCAGCGTTAAACAACAAACACATTTTACACAAGTCCTCACATGATATCAATATTTTAATGTTGTACTATATTTTAATGCTTGTTCCTATGATACAAATCTGCAACATAGCTGCACGTGCATTATCCTATTTTATCACACTTAACGGGTGATTTCTCATTTGGACGTATTCAATGTTATCGATAACATAAGTCGCAAATATATTCACAGGCTATTTGTATTATTATTGCATGTTAACTGACTATAAAAGTCCAATTTCCACCCTTGCCGAAGCAGGTTGGAATTCCTTGGCTCGATCGTAGCGCCACCTGTGGCTATTACGATTTATGCCCCTTCTATGCCTCTTCTATGGACCAATCAGATTCCACCTCTCGTATCACCTGCATTTGCTTCAAACAAAATGGCGGCGCCCTGTCAAGTCGATCTGATCGATAATCAAGATCTATATTGTGATAAAACGAGTCTTTCTTCGCGAAGTGCATCAAATCACATGAATCCCTATCAAATACCAATGATACCAAGTGTTCGGGAAAAGGTGAGCGTATCCTGCCCCACTGGTTGCACCCGTCACAAACACATGCAAAGGCATGTCAGTTGTCCACCAAAGGCTGGAGCTGCTGGAATATTGCTCGACATGAAGGGAAAGTTGACTTCTGTAAAGTTGAAGTCATCCCTCTTGTCATACAGTCTTGTTGAGAGTGTAAAATGACTGAAATTTCTGAGAGAATCAGTCATTATACAAAATGACTGATTTTACACATTGACTGTAACATGTATATGGGACATCCTTGTAACGGAGCGGCCGCCAAGCGAATCCTCCCTTGCTGGAATGTCAAATGTAATTACTTGATACAGGATAACCTTTGATTTACACATATTTTGTCTAATTTCAATTGGGATGAAAATGTCAAGCTACGGCCATTTGACCCCATTACACAAATAGAAAATACCGCTATTTAAGTTTTATTTTCAACAATGTGGTCGTTCTGGAAATGCAACACTCACACACACACACGCACACATACGCACGCACACACACGTTCATACACACGAATGAAAATATTCATCTTCCTCCAAGTCATACAAGGACTATCTCACGTCTGTATGCAACCCATATCTGATCTTGGTGCTTAATGTAAATCTCAGGATTTGAGAAGAATTTGTTTATTTCACTAGCTTGATGCCGATAATTATATTATATATATATATATTCCCACTATATTCCTCGCTTAAAATGAACTGTATACATGGCATTGTTTCGGAAATAACCACATTAATTAAAGATGCGAGTGATGTATGTTATCACAAGTCAGGTGATATACAGGCGGCGACAGGTGTTTCTCAGACAGGCAACACGACAGGTGTGTGTCCCATCCTTAGCCATACAGCCCCTGAAACAAATATATCGAATACAGCCCATGCAAGTCTATAATGTTTGGCAAGTCTAGATTACTGCAGTATCTCTGGGCTCTTTTATATTTTTATTAAGATAATTTAACAACTGTATATTTCTGTAAGTTATGATAATTTCAGAGACAAGATGTTGGTCTATTCCACCCTTTTGTACATTAAACCTCTGACGCTTTAGAGCGGTATGCTATAGGATTTTTATGATCTGCTTCCTTGTACTGAAATAAAGGATTGTTCTGGAATATATTTGTAATTTATTTCTTATCTTGTAGACATATATTTTTAAATAAGATAACTTTATTTCTTGGACTAAATGTTAGCTCCAGAATTTGTTTATATTCCATCTGAAGTATATAGAACTACGCTAACTCATCTTCCATCTAACTGCAGTTACCATGGTGAAGTTAGCCTTGCGCCATGGCTGTACTGAAAGAAAAGTCCATGGATGTGTAGTACTTATATCCTCCTAATAGCAAGTCTAGATATGTGCATGGACAGAACATAAGGACTCCGGCCCCTAAGAGGGACAACTTGTACTTATTATTAACATAATCTAGAACTTATGATTTAAACGAACTATTATTGCCTTAGAGACTTGTGCAAGTCTATGGTGAAGTGGACGTGTGCAACAACCGAGGTTTATTATAGAATGACTGAGGTTTATCAGTGCATTAAACAAGAGAGGTTTATCATGGTACGACTGAGGTTTATCACTGAACGAATGAGGTTTATCATGTAACAACCGAGGTTTATCATTGAACGACTGAGGTTTATATGCAACAACCGAGGTTTATCACTGAACGACTGAGGTTTATCATGCAAAAACCGAGGTTTATCATTGAACGACTGAGGTTTATCATGCAACAACCGAGGTTTATTATTGAACGACTGAGGTTTATCATGCAACAACCGAGGTTTATCACTGAACGACTGAGGTTTATCACTGAACGACTGAGGTTTATCATGCAACAACCGAGGTTTATCATTGAACGACTGAGGTTTATCATGCAACAACCGAAGTTTATCACTGAACGACTGAGGTTTATCATGCAACAACCGAGGTTTATCATTGAACGACTGAGGTTTATCACTGAACGACTGAGGTTTATCATGCAACAACCGAGGTTTATCATTGAACGACTGAGGTTTATCATTGAACGACTGAGGTTTATCATTAAACGACTGAGGTTTATCACTGAACGACTGAGGTTTATCACTGAACGACTGAGGTTAATCAGTGTAATGAACGCTCCTCAACCAGTGGCTGCAAATAGTGTATACCTCCTCAGCTCTGGGGGCGATTCACAGCACTCTGTAATATACGCATTTCATAATGTTTTGTTGTGTCATTGATGACATATCCTGACCTCATTTTTCTTGATTAAAATGTGTTCGCTTGATTACATGTATAAATAGGTTTGAAATTGACAAACAAGATCTAAAAAATGTACCATTTGCATAATGTTATTCTTCATCTTATCCTCAATGGAAAAGAAAGCAAATCGTAAATTAGAATTACAGATATGAATCAACGCTCGTAGAAAAATAACACTGGATGTTGTGCAGTGATAAATATTCATGACATTTTTTGTCTAAACATTCGTATGCGATGCACGTGGGATTTTTGTTATTTTCGATTCTGATCCATCAAGTCGATCTTCATTCCGACCTTAAATTTTATGTTTTGCACTTTTCAAAAATATTTTCAAATTGCTAAAAAGAAACATGCGGATTTTCAATGTTTGATTTAAGCACCAATAAGTATGAGGTGAGCAGAAAAGCATATCGGCAAAAAATATCAAATTTGAACCAGCATGATGCTGTCGAGAAGTTGTATAACATTCGATCATAATATATACACACTTAGGTAAAAAAAAAGGCAGATTTCTTTTGATAATGCGTAAGTACAGTTATCATGTTCTAATCAATCTAAATGCCAAGCAAGAAAGTGTTTTGTAACAAATGATATATTTTGGATTACATTTTCTTAGTAAAGTACAAATTCTAGTATTTATTTTGGTTGAGTCCCATCCGGGATTCGCACCCACAGTCTCAGAGTAAGGCACCTTATCGTCAGTGAGTCAGCGATCTAGCCCACTCAGCCACCAAGGCTTCCACCAGAATGGAAGTCCGAAAACTGGCAGTCTGATTCACGTGCTTAGTATACCCCTGTGATTAGTGTAAATTGGCACGGCTCCCATGGGCGAAATATATGAATACACAATGTCTTTTAGAAAGTGGTCAAATGTAGCAAATGTTATACCTGGGAGAAAACAACGTAGGAAAGTAAACTCCGTGGCTGAGTGAGTGTGATCGCTGACTGTGTGTGCTGACGATTGGGTGACTCATAATCACTGCTATTGTGGGTTCGAATCCCGGATGGGACTGTATCCCCCAAAGTATTAGAATTTGTACCTTCCTAAGAAAATGTAATCCCAAATATAAATTTAAAATTTGCTACATTTAACCACTCTCTAAAGGCACGATCAAGAAAGTGTTTTAATGAGAATTTTATGGATTCATTTAAATCTGTTTCATATGTGGAGGCACGGGTGGCCCAGTCGTGTAAGGCGCCGCGATTCGATGTTGCGTCCCTTAGGCACGCCAGAAACCTATGATTGTGGTTTCGAATCCCGGTTCGCCCCGATTATGTTTCTAGGTTTGTCAGCACCATACCCGTGCTCGTGGGTTTCACCGAAGTGGTAAACGTCAGAGACCTGCATCACTTGGGGCTTTCCTCCAACATTAAGCTGACACGCCGTGATATAACTGGAATAATGTTAAAAGCGGCTTTTAACCCAATTCACTCACTCACCCACTGTTTCATATGTCACATTCAGTAACATCGCGTATCATTTGAGTCGAGAATCAATACATTTTATGTATCTTACACCACAAAGCACAATCAATCAAACCATTACAGAAGTCGAGAAAAAAGAAACATTGATAAAACGTTAAGATCGGATATAACTGTAACATATGTCCACCGAGATTGAAAAGTAACGCACAGTAGCCGGGGAATGTGAATATGGTAACAGTATAGGTTCAGCAATTCGGAGCCGACGTCCGCTGAATGACAGCAGTAATTCCGTGTCACTCATTCCGATCGACTCGATGACTCATTCACCAGCTCACTAATGTCAACAAGTGCGCTCGGATCCACACGGAAGAATAAATCGCTCGCGACCTGGTTGTAGCCGGGCAAAAAAAGTCACACGAAATAAGATACAGTTTGCCACCAAGGTTAATAAACACGATGGACCCCTAGAATGATTTCAAAGGATGAGATGTATTTGTCTACTTTTTACCAGCTCTGTGTGAAGCCGTTTGGCCGGGGTCAGTTTTATTACATGCCTGTCACACTTCGATTTGTTGCGGGTTGGAATCTGGTCAAATGCCAACTGACGTTCTGTCGATTTTGCTCACGTTCTCGTCTAATGATAAAGCTAGAAATGCAAATGAAATCTGGTGTCTTGAGAGGTTATCACTTGCACGTGATTGGGGCCAGCGCTTCATCAGATTACTCCACGCGAAAATGGAAATGGAAAATGTCAATATGAAATTTCCGCACAGCATTTTTTTGGTTATGAGATATTGTTGTTGTTTTGTTGTTTTACGCCGCACTCAGCTATATTCCAGCCATATGACGGCGGTCTGTAAATAATCGAGTCTGGACTGGACAATCCAGTGATTGACATCATGAGCACCGATCTACGCAATTGGGATACGATGACATGCATCCACCAAGTCAGCGAGCCTGACCACCCAATCCCATCAGTCGCCTCTTACGACAAGCATAGTCGCCTTTTATGGCAAGCATGGGTTGCTGAAGACCTATTCTACCCCGGATCTTCACGGGTCTTGTTGTGAGATATGATCATATCCAAAGTCGATGATTTGATAAACAACCGCAAGACACTAAGACAACACATTCATTCTTACAACTATACTCTTTGTATAATTAATACTTATTGCATCAATGGCACGAATGGCATTTGTATAATCATTCAACATTTATGTACGCTACATAGCTTTGCCAAACCGTCTGACGTGGCACGAAGATGACCATCATTTAACTGAGTGAGTGAGTATGGTTTTACGCCGCTTTTAAAATTATTCCAGCAATATCACGGTGGGGGACACAAGAAATGGGCTTCACACATTGTACCCATTTCGGGAATCGAACCCGGGTCTTCGCCGTGACGAGCGAACGCTTTAACCCCTAGGCCACCCCACAGCCCCATATCATATAAGTGGAATTGTTCTGAGAGGCCGTTAAAAAACAAACAAAAATAAAAATAAAACAAAATGAGATTATTAGGATACACACAGCAAATAAATAATCTGAGTTATATAGTTAAAAATATATATTGATAATGAATTGATTTATTAAATTGATATTGCCATATTTCACTAATTTATTACCCCTGATAATCGTAGCTTTGGAACCGGTGTCGAACAATATTGTCATGTACATGTTATAACACTGCTCTTGCGACACAAATCGGGTTAATTATATTCATAATCAACTCGAAGGTCATATTTGTTGTATTTTAATCGTATTTCACCCGTTTGTGGTTTTGTGACAACGACTGCACGTGACTTGTTGATGAGGGCAATGTAACGTTATCATGGCTAAACTGGTCAAACGTCTTTGTGACGGAGGCGTCGTTTCGCTATTAATTCTGAAGATGACGCACGTGCTAGTGCTGTCCAAGCTTTAGCGTGACAGGATGCCATGCTCCATTATTGATCACAGCTATGCTAGAATTAGTGTGCTAAACCTGGGTGATGACAGGATTACTTGTGGATTTGATGTAAAATCCTGCTTCGCCGTGAGTAAGTGAGTGAGCGAGTGAGTGAGTTTGTGAAAAAAGCTGTACTGGACAAGTCAAACCAGGTAACGGATGCTCGCTCTTACGATCCATATAAGGCCGCCATTGTAGACATTCAATACCCATTGTGTTGCGGTCTACCCCCAGTCTGCCCGTTCGCCGTTCGAGCAATCTTTGAAAGCCTCAAAATACAACAAAGCAAAAACATAACAATCTTGCCGAATTGTGTGAACTAAATAATACACAATTTTAATGAGTATCAGGAATTTTATTTTATTTCAAGATTGTTATATGAATGATATTACTGCGGTCTTCAACTTTGAAAAAGGCATTGGGCGCCCTTATTTTCCACAAGTAGTTTGGCTTAATATCAAAACGGAATTCATGCTGACATTGTGGGGGGGGTAATAAGAAACACCCATTCATGAATACCGCTAAACCCAAAACTTATAACACACACGTTTGCTTCAATAATGTTTCCGGTTACCGACGATTTTCACTTTGAGTTTGTTAATATAAACATAATGCAATAAAAAAAGGAGATTAGTAAGGATAAGATATATGGATGAACAACTTCTTTATTGCAATTGGGAGTGACGTTTCGGTGTAGGTTCTAACACCGTTATCAAGCAAGTGATGTACAGAGTATGGTTCACAAATATATATGCAGGATAGGAGGCAGCGTTTATACAGTTAAGTAGGTTTCAGATGCAGTTACACTGCTGGAGTGGAGATGCCCGTTATGTACACAGAAACATCTTGGCCCGTGAAGCCTGTAATAACGGAGATGTCTGACATTATTTTGAACAACCCAGCTGTAACTTAATGAATAACGGATATGTCTTACATTATTTTGAATTATGCAGATGTAATGTAATAAATAACGCAGATGTCTGACATTATTTTGAATTAACGCAGATGTAATGTAATGAATAACGGAGCTGTATTATTTTGAATTAACCCAGCTGTAACGTAATGAATAACGGAGATGTCCAACATTATTTTGAATTAACCCAGCTGTAACGTAATGAATAACGGAGCTGTATTATTTTGAATTAACCCAGCTGTAACGTAATGAATAACGGATATGTCCAACATTATTTTGAATTAACCCAGCTGTAACGTAATGAATAACGGAGCTGTATTATTTTGAATTAACCCAGCTGTAATGTAATGAATAATGGAGATGTCTGACGTTATTTTGAGATAACGCATCTGTTATGTAATGAATAACGGAGATCTATTGTTTCGAATTAACGCAGCTGTAATGTAATAGATAACGGAAATGTCTGACACTATTTTGAATTAACGCAGCTGTAATGTAATAGATAACGGAAATGTCTGACACTATTTTGAATTAACGCAGCTGTAATGTAATGAGTAATGCACATGTATTGTTTCGAATTAACGCAGCTGTAATGTAATAGATAACGGAAATGTCTGACACTATTTTGAATTAACGCAGCTGTAATGTAATGAGTAATGCACATGTATTGTTTCGAATTAACGCAGCTGTAATGTAATAGATAACGGATATGTCTGACAGTATTTTGAATTAACCTAGCTGCAATGTAATGAATAACGGATATGTCTGACATTATTTTGAATTAACGAAGCTGTAATGTATTGAATAACGGAGATGTATTGTTTTCAGTTAAATCAGTACCGTCAAATAACATGACTATCCATACTACGGGGCACAGGTTGTATTTTACGTTCGCTTCTTTCGCCACATTTCCTTGAGCGAGAACACTGTTTGGTATTTCAGTTTTACAGCGTGTCAGTTTAGTATAGGTGGAACCTCCAAGTAGCCCACGTCATAGAGTACGGAATTACATTGTGCTGGCAGACTGATGGTTGTAATGTGAACGAATGAGCCATCCAAGCCCATCACCGGTAAACCGTCACAGCCGAGACAAGAAAGTCCGTACAACAACTTCTGAATTTTCGGACCGCTGTCAGAGTGGGATTTCCCCCTTAGCCTAAATCCCCCCCCCCCCCCCCCCCCGGAAAAAGGGCTATATAGCTAAATTTCTCTCGGGGAAAAATGACTACATTTCCCCCCGGAAAAAGGGCTATATAGCTAAATTTCCCTCGGGGAAAAATGACTACATAGCCATATTTCCGCTTTAGAGTCAGATTTCCACCCTTAACACAAGGGGAAGTATTGCTATATTGCAGAATTTCCCCTATATCCCTCAGATTTTTCAATGCAGTATTAAAAACACATAACCTACTGCACCATTTAACAAACACTGATCAAACAGCAATGGCAAAAGCGAACTTCTTGCATGCCATATTTGACAGAGAAATTGGAGTTAAACGTGTCTCAATTGAAAACAGGCTTTTAGGAATTCTGTATAACAAGTTTAGTGTTGAAAACATAGACGATTCCGACTTGCCACTTGTTATTCATGCCAGAGAACTTATTTATGAACTGTTGCTGGATACCAGTAAATACTTCACGTCAGTGATTTTCTACAATGCAGTGATTAAGGGAGTGTTGGAATCAACAAACAGCAAAACAGTGGAAGACAGTTATATTTTAGAATTTCTGGACAAAGTTTTGTCCTGTGTTTCTGGCGCAGTAGACCAGCTTGGACTCCAACTCCATTAGGATTCAGTAAAATGAAATGAATAAAATTCTTTTTACATAGTTATTATGTTCATCAATGTTATGGTTTTAAAGGGGCACTGATCTAACGCAATTCCCCGGACTGGTTGCTGCCTTTGTTATTGTTTTTTCCCCCGTGAGTACCCGGATGATGAGCAACGCAACTGAGCATGACCAGAGACTGGGCTACCGTCTGCAAGGACAGCTAAATGAACTTGGAGGCTGGAGGCAATATTTGTTTTACGCATTTTTGCATAAACACTGATTGGTTAACTGTGATCTATAAAGATTTCGGCAAAAAGGGCGCATGTTAATTAATTTCTTCAGCCTAAACAAAGAGACAAAACGAACGGCGGAGCTCATCGGATGTCGTAATTTGGAAATACCCCAGATGGTTATAGTTTAATACTAAAAAAAGTATCCATGCAGTGAAAGCATTTTCGGGTTTTGGATTGCGTCGATAATACGATTACTACTCCCTTGTTGTCATCCACGTTTTCTCGTCTAACCCTACACTTGTGTATTTGTCGTCATTCCCTTGATGCTCAGTTAATGAATTTATTACATGTACAATTAGTGGTAACACCACTTAGATTACCTGACAAAGGTTCCCATTTGGCATTTATTGTGTCTGGGGTAATTATTCAATCTAAATTCAGGTTTGAAGTGAGGTGAAATGTGTGTTATGTAATATGCAGGTGGCAGCCAAGCAAGAGATGAATGATCAGATTATTTACTTTTTTTTGTAAATCAAGGGATCGTTCCTGGTCATCAAAGGATTAATAGAAAATACGTTGATTGATTAATCACTGTTATCTTGCACAGTGGATATGTCAAAAGTGAGTGTTTACATGTCTAGGTTTACTTAAACAAAGGGAATACACTCATATCATGGCGTGAAGTACCGATGTAAAAACAACATACTTTGTTCAAAGTGTTAACTGATAATACGGTGATTGATTGATTATTGTTCTCTATCACTCAATGGAACCGTGGACGTTATAAAAAAATAGTTGTCACGTGGGCTTTCTCACCCGACCCTTGAGACTTGACCCCTATGTGAAACACCTGAAACAATCCAAGTGATCCGTTGAGAAACGAACACGGGTTATAATATCCCGAAACGATATATATCTTTTAAAATATTTGATTGTTACAGAGACACGTGACATCGAATAAGTTTCTTTGTACAGCTGCAGACGAGTGGAATATTGTTCCTTTGTGTGGATATTCACGGATACATTCCTCGAACAAGGAATCTGCCTAAAATGTATACACATAAATTTGGTGGGTTGTAATTATGGTATTTGCATTTTGTTTTCCTTCATTTGAACTGATTCGTTCTTGTTTCTCTACGCCTTGGTTCAAAGCGCGATAGACGTTGTTTTCACCGGTCTTTTCCTTTGTAAGCGTGTATATATTACCGTCAATTTGTAAAATGTGATTCTCTCAGGCAATTTATAAAATGTGTAAATATTTCAGCCATTTTGACTAAGAAATCTGTCCAGATTGATTAAGACGATCAAAAGGGCCTACAAACATCACAACAGATTATTATGTAGGATTAGAAGCCAAACAGCATAGGAATGTACTTTTCAACGAAATGTTTTTCAGTTACTTTGTAAAATATTTAGACGTTTAATAAATATGTTACACATTTTGACAGTAAAAAAATATGCACACTATAAAAAAGCAATCCTTAGGTGAAATATTTACTTCGTGTTGCAAGTAAAAATAGTGTAAACGAAAATCGCAAAAATACCAAGCAAGTGACTTATCAAAACTTCGTCACCATTACCGATGCTACCCCCAAAGATACCTACATTGCCTTATTATCTCGAAAACTGTATTTCATTTTGTTGATCAATGTGACCATACGCCCTTATTACTACCGGTATCCATAAAAGTGACCAATGCGCTTACGAAAGGTGCAGCAGAGGTCGCGAACTAGTCTAGATTTCTGCTATACATCCGGGTACTCACTCGGAAAAAACAATAACAAAGGCAACAACCAGTCCCGGGGAATTGCGTTAGATCAGTGCCCCTTTAATGGTGCTGAAAATTTCAATGTCGCCTTTATCATGCTGAAGAGCAAGAGGTCCCAGGTTCGAACCCGGTAGTGTTATTTAGAATAAAGCTTAATTACCCCGAGGGGAATTTGGATTATATTTGAAGTGAAAAGAGTATACATACACTCATTACGAACAATACAATTACAGACCAACACATATATCTGCACTCATACATAGCACTCCATGCAAACGTACATAACACTCCATGCATACAAACACACACAGAACACCGTACATGCATAACAAAGCAACAAAATATGCACTATCAAAGAAGATAAAATATGAATTAACACTAGCACATAAGAATTAAAAAACGATTAAGAGACAGGTTGGCTTGGTTCATCATTTAAAAATAAAATACTAACGGGAACAAATGAAGATTTGGCTCTATTTGATTAAAAACAAGGTACACGATATCTTCTTCCAGATGGTAAAACGTCATAGTGAGTGAGTGAGTTTGGTTTTACGCCGCTTTTAGCAATATTCTAGCAATATCACGGCGGGGGGGGGACACCAGAAATGGGCTTCACACATTGTACCCATGTCGGGAATCGAACCCGGGTCTTCGGCGTGACGAGCGAACGCTTTAACCACTAGGCTACCCGACCGCCCCTTAAAACGTCATTTCAAGGGTATAAAAAATGATTTGGTTGGTCTAAAATTCTATTTGCAAGCTGTAAAACACGTTGATTGTAAAGAGAGTCCAGACTGTTGAATTTGCATCCTGAGATTTTGCTAGCCACAGTAGTTCATTAACCTAAGGGCTGACATTAGTACAGGTCCTTAAAGTGTTGTCGCAAGCATAGCCTGCAGTTCACAACCCTGTGCACTAAACAGAATCCGCTCATCAGTTGGTAAATGAACAGATGACGGAAACAGTACTCACGTATATATCTTCCACTGAAACACGAGTTGAAAAAATTGCGGCGTCACCTTTGTCAAGTGATCTTGTTCATGCATGCCTCTGTCCACAAACAGTAAATGGGTACCAAGGAGTTAATATGGTAATGGTAATATGAATGGGTAATCTTCTAGCGCCCGACAGGCAGCTTTGGTTGCATATTTCACATGTAGCTGGGAAGTTCTGGAATGCAAAATATACGGACCTCTCATGGGGCAAGAAACGCCATGAGCACGCACAGATATTTGCGCTATATACGTTGTAAATATACTTTATAATATACTTGGCAGTGAGCGACTGAGGATTCTCGATGACAAAAAAGTGATATGTCACTGCAACCATGATAAGGAGAACGACTGCCGTTCAAGTTTACAGTGCAGACCTGATAGAAATCAACTAGCAAAGTGTGTTTCAGCTAGCAATGTGACGTATTGTTACTGAAGACAGTTGGAAGATTTTAGATTCGCTGATTTACCTCAAATACACAACAAAATAAAACAACAAAAACAACACATACCCTACTAAATAAATATATAATAATATATAATCCATATCTCACTGTCGAAATGAACTATCCCCTATTTATTAAAATTAAGAATGTATGGCGCAAAAAAACACAAGATTTTAATCATGGTTTCTCTTGTAAATTACTTCATCAGCCAACTGTAGCCCTTTTTCCGGGGGGGGGGGGGGGGGGGGGGGGGTAGGCTAGGGGGAAATTCCACTCTGACATCGGCATCAGTCCGGACTAGTAGAAGCAGCCAGACACATAGACATACACTCACGTGCATGAACGTCGCCATATAAGTGCAATAATCTTTGACGCGACGTTTAACCCCATTTCACCTCTGAAATCTCGAGACCGCCTCCGTGGTCTAGTGGTAGAGCGGAAGCTCCGGGGTTCGATCCTCGGCCGCGTCATACCAAAAGACGTTAAAAGATGGTACTTGTTGTTACCCTGTCTGGGGCTCGGCCAGACGCTCTGGCACGTCGCTATATTAGTGCAATAATCTTGGACGAGACGTTAAACCCCATTTCACCTCTGAAATCTCGCCAGGGGCCACATGCCGTTTGAAAACGTGGCGTAACGCGTACATTAGCTAGTGAAGCGTCGTACAATCACCTAACACTACCTCTTGGCAGACATTCGTGATCAACTTGTGTTATTCCCGGCCAAGCCTTGTAGGTTACGGGGGCACGGGGGGCCCAGTCGTCTAAGGCGCCGCGATGCGCTGAGCAGAGTTGCGTCCCTTTGGCACGCCAGAAACCTATGATTGTGGGTTCGAATCCCGGTTCGCCCCGATTATGTTTCTAGGTTTGTCAGCACAATACCCGTGCTCGTGGGTTTCACTGAAGTGATAAACGTCTGTGACCTGCATCACTTCGGGCTTTCCTCCCACATTAAGCTGACGCGCCGTGATATAACTAATACTGTTAAAAGCGGTGTTAAACCCAACTCACTCACTCTTGTAGGTTACGAAAAAGAGCGAGTGGCGACGAAAAGAGCGAGTGGCGACGAATGCTGGGCAGGCTGTGGTTGTATCGTGATGACGATGTTAGTTTACATTTAGGTAGGTCACTGTGGGTTTTTAAAGGTTTGCAATATGACAACCATTGAGTCGAACACCATTCTGAAAACACTGAAGAAAGGCCACCACAACTCTCCTTAAGTCCATTGAGGGGGCGGTCGGGTAGCCTAGTGGTTAAAGCGTTCGCTCGTCACGACGAAGACCCGGGTTCGAATCCCGACATGGGTACAATGTGTGAAGCCCATTTCTGGTGTCCCCCGCCGTGATATTGCTGGAATATTGCTAAAAGCGGCGTAAAACCAAACTCACTCACTCACTCTATTGGGGTTTCCTGCTTTTCACGCGCGAATAGCCCTGTGCGTATCTTACCCTACTGCGTAGATAGATGCTCTTCATATCAATCACAGGTTTGATCCTGGCTCAATTATTTACAGACCGCTGATTACTCGTACAAGATTCGAAATTGCAATTTTTTATCAGAACTTTCGATCAGGTCTTTGAAAGGCATTTAGAAGTGATACACACAAGGAAGCGAATATGTGTCTTGACGGGAAATGTAAGCCCTGGGAGAAAGGAAATTAGGTCGGGCCCTGGGCATTCTGCTGGTAAGACCCGGCTTCAGATGCGCAAAACGATTTAAGTGCCAATGTTTGAGTTTCCAAGTTAAATAGTTCAAAATAGTTTTAGCACTAAAATCGCGTTGTGCAGATGGGCCTAGGGACAAACCTCGTTTCCCAAATGCCTCAAAGTGCAAATTAATGAAAGCAACACTTATGAAGTAGGAAAAATGAAAAGTGAAATTGAGTACAAAACGACGACCGATGTCCATTTCATCTTTTTCGGGGGAAGTCTCGGGCTTAGACGTTTCAGTTACAATCGGCGTCGGCTCAGAGCTAACATCCTGCTTCCTCTTTTTGGCAATGATGTCCGACAGGGTCCCCCTTTGCTCGTCTGAAGTACGTTTATACGTACGTGCGGCATCACTTCTATGCCCTGAAACATATGTCCAAACAGTGATATAACACATATTCTTCTGACCCGCTTGCTAGAGTATATAGACAAGAGGCTTTTCGAAAATACAATGAACATTCCAAAACATACATTTTGTTGTCATATCGCGGTTATCAGATTTTACGGCTTTCTGCATTGTTCCAATGATCATTTCGTGCAATTTCAAGTTTCCCAAATAATAATTACAATGTAGACTGATTTCTCCAAAAAAAAAATGTGTTTTCTAATTAATTTTTTTTTTATACCTACCAGTTACTTCGCAGATCATTTGCTCCACGGTATAATCCTGTTGTATGGCACATTTTTATTCTATCTCCCGCTCACACACAGTACAATGGCTCTCCAAAGCGAAACGCAAAATCGTCTACATCATCTTTATCAGCATCAGGAGCATTACTTTCGGAAATTTCACTGATAAATGTGGACTGTGTAATAAAAAAAAGTCTTCCCTTTCCTCGGCCATTTTTCCAACACAAGTGAATGAAACCACGTGTACTTGACCGAGATATATCCTGCTCGTGCAGCAAATGCACGTGCGTTGCGTTTGTGCGATTGATTACCGCCGCGTAAACAGGGTTCATGAAAGCGAGACACACCAGTCATTTGAGAATCAATGATATTCATTATTACGGCTCTAAGTTAATTTGACGGTTTATAAATGGATGTCAACTTCCTTATAATGAGGAACACAACGTTTCGGAGTATATGCTTATTCCTTCATCGGGTGAAATGTGATCATCGGAGTCAACTGTCGACCATCTTCCCGAGGCAAGAGAGTTAACTGACTTCAAAAGTCCAGTTTCCACCCTTGCCGAACTAGGCTGGAATTCCTGGGCTCGATCGTAGCGCCACCAATGGTTATTGCGAGTTATGTCCCTTCTTAGCCTCTCCTATAGATCAATCAGATTCCACCTCTCGTACACCTGCATTTGTTTCAAACAAAATGGCGGCACCCAGTCAAGACGATCTGATCGATAATCAAGATCTATATTGTGATAAAACGGGTCTAACATCGCGAAGTGCATCAAATCACGTGAGCGTCTTGATTCAAAACATGAAAAGAATTGGAAAATACGAGTTGACAACGAGTTGGCAGTGCACATGCTTTCCAAATCCTGCAAACCACCGAAATCTGCACGACAGTTTACTAACCGGATTTCGATTTCGGTACACGATTTTGATTGGACTATGCATGGACTCGTTAGTCCAGCCAAAATGTAACTCCATAATACCAGCCTAGTTCGGCCAGGGTGGAGACTGGACTTTTACATTCAGTTAACTCTCTTGCCACGGGAAGATGGTACCTGGTATATTGCTCCAGAGTTTAAACATGTCGTGCTAAAAGGTTTTCACATTAACATCTTTGACCTAGATCGGTCCACGCGTGAGCAGGTGCACGCATTTAACCCTTTCTGCTCAGTGAGATACACATTACACTTATTAATAGCATGCTTAAACCGCGTATATGCGAGTTATTGAGAAATAATAACAACATTAGTTTTCCCAATTTCAAACTTCAAATCAGACAACTGTGGTCAATCCACCACCTCATCATGTTTTGTTTGTTTGTTGTTTATCGCCGTACTGTGTAATATTCCAGCTATATGGGGCGGTCGGGTAGCCTAGTGGTTAAAGCGTTCGCTCGTCACGCCGAAGACCCGGGTTCAATTCCCGACATGGGTACAATGTGTGAAGCCCATTTCTGGTGTGCCCCGCCGTGATATTGCTGGAATATTGCTAAAAGCGGCGTAAAACCAAACTCACTCACTCCAGCTATATGACAAGTCGTAAATAACCGAGTCGGGACCAGACAATACAGTGATTGACATCATGAGCATCGACCCACGCAATTGGGATACGATGACATGCATCAACCGAGTCAGCGAGCCTGACCACCCGATCCCGTTAGTCGCCTGTGACAACAAGCATATACTTTTACAGCAAGCATGGGTTGCTGAAGACCTGTTCTAACCGGATAGATAAAGCAAGCGGCTTGTATCCGTCTCGGGTTGTAAGGTGACTGCGCTATCACCATTATAGAGTATGTCAATCCACACGACTGATATGATCCAATTAAAGACTGCATCCATCTTATATAAATCAAACCAATCTTATCTAGAACCACTCTTCCTTTGTCTTCAAGACGGTAGAGGTCATGATTCTCCATCGTGAGCTAATTAAGACGGGTCAAGAATTGAAGCATAAACCCCAAGTAACTTCTTCCGTTACAATTAACCACCTTGCGGCTTAAGAGTCTTCCATACAGAATATTTGAAGATTAAACAAAACAGAAAACCTCTGTAGGCCATTCGTTGAGAAGACCAAAGAACCAACGTCAGACCAAATACCTTATTTTTTATTGTATTTTAAACTATAAAGAAGATCGTTTCCGTGTGATAAACATGCCCAGCCGTGAAGGGGTTAACCTCGACTGACCCAGGGGCAGTTGAAGCCAAGGTTGTGTGTGGTGAAGCAATTATTCCGGACCAAACATTCGGATCGGTCATGGCGCAGACATTAGCACCCGCCCTGGCTGGAATATTGCTACTCTTAGCGGAAGTTGGTAGGTGGTTTTTAAATTGTGATTATGGTGTATGTGTTTTTATATGTAGAGCTAGGACGAATACAAGGTTGATCTGTTAAACAGCCTGCATTCCACCACCACTGGTTCGTACTGAATGACGGCGTTATACTGTTAACACTGATTCTGCGTCTAAACACCTTGGAATGTCTTGTTGGAAACTTGTATTTCCCTTGAAAACAAATTCCTGGCACTATGACGTATACTTAGTATCTAAAGAATATTCAACCACCTACTAGTATATTCATCATACCTATTTTCATATTTGGTGAATTCATTATAAATTGCATGTTTATTTAGAATGTATGAAATTGTTATTATCTAAATATCGATGAACCCTAAATGTTAGTAATATTTTGACAGGGTTCCAGAAAAATGTGTTTAAACCATGTTTTAAACAGTGGTATTTATACCTGTGATAAAGTATGACATAGTTTATACCTTAATCCCCATTGTTTAAGGGATTATCGCGGCTCACTGACCCCCATACCTTAACAGGGATTGGCAACGTGGGGACCCGCCGAACACAGCACAACACAACACAACACAACAAAACACAAACATGTTTAATGTGCACCTGGGAAACAGAAACAGAAAAAAAACTAGTTTCTCCCCAAACCGGCGACGGTGGTACAAAAGAATAAGCATGACACATAAAGTGTTAATATCTGACAAGATGACAGTATGTCATGCATTTATATATTATATCTTTTCGGCTTTGTGTTTTTTAACAGCTGTAAATATTTCATCGATAGACCTCAATAGGTTCTTTAGATCACTCGCGTTTTGACTGGACAATGACCTGTTAAATGTATACAAATTATACCATTTATTTTGGTAAGCAGTTGGTAAGTATACAAGTCTATTTTTAACAGAGCCTGGCGTCAAATTATGAAATGTGCTGCAACCGAAGGAGCGATGCACAGTTCAGGCACAAGATCTTATTTCTTTACATTTTTCAAACGTTCGCTTTCAAATGGTAAATTTTGGTTGCATGGTCTGAAATTTAAGATTGGGCTATAAATATTTATTTGTCAAAAAAAGGTATCTTTCAAATTTTGGCTTTTCTGTCAGATACTGATAAATGTAACCTTTACTGCTCAACGCCATGTTGAATCTCCATTCTTGTACGAATTGATCGTGTAGTACCAAACCTTAGTAACCAGCCACGTGGTATTACAGGGTTGTAGGTTTTTACAATATGTGTGTAAGTCCACAGTTATTTGGTATAGTTTTGATCCATACTTGGATTACTTACATCATGATTCCGTTTTAACAAAGTGATACATCATTTGTGAAAGTTTCTTCTCACATGTAGGTGTTGCGATGTTATGCGAGAATTCAACGTTTTCCAGTTATATCACGGCGTGTCAGCTTAATGTGGGAGGAAAGCCCGAAGTGATGCAGGTCTGAGACTTTTACCACTTCGGTGAAACCCACGAGAACGGGTATGGCGCTGACAAACCTTGAAACATAATTTGGGCGAACCGGGATTCGAACTCACAATCATAGGTTTCAGGCGTGCCCAAGTGACGCAGCGCCTTACATGACTGGCTCCCCCGTGCACCCTTACACGTTTTGAGATACATGTAGTCATGTGTAGAGGTTCACTGCCTAATTCCCCATAAACCATAAAATTTGGAGTTGGTGTTCTTAATCCAGTTGGAAATTTTAGAAATTTGAAATGAACACGCACAATAATTTGTGTATTTTCGTATCCCCATATTTCTGAAACATGTAACAAGATAGGTGATACTATAGCATGTTATGCCCAATTAAACACAGCTATCTACTATCTCGAGGTGTTTTCCACCAAACATGAACTGGAGTTACTTCGTTTAGCAGGGCCACTGACAAATATAACATTCACTAAATACAGCTGTACCCCCGCAGCATACAGAAACATTATTAATTGTTATCATAAGATTGCATCATCAGCATGATTGTAATCAACATTTACACTATGACATTTATGTTCCGAACTTTATATACCATGAAAATAGTAATGGGTCTAAATGTTCACCTTGTCTAACTCCTAGGCTTACACTCACAATGTCAAGGTCACAGTGAGATCAAGAGTTCATATCCGGGTTTGTTCCATAACGTGGTGCTGTTTAGCATCTAAACCCGGGACCGCCTCCTTGGTGTAGTTGATAGAGTGTCTGTCCGGAGAGAGGAAGGCAGTGGTTCGATTCCTGGCGACGTCATAGATAAAGACGTTAGAAGATGGTACTTGTTGTTTCCCTGCCTGACGCTCGGCATTTAGGGGATAAAACCAGGACTGGTAGGCTCTGGGTCAGTATAACGGGTCTGAGAGGTGTATCCATGTTAAAGTGCGGCATGGCACACACATACACACACACACGCAGAGAGAGAGAGAGAGAGAGAGAGAGAGAGAGAGAGAGAGACAGACAGACAGACAGACAGACAGACAGACAGACAGACACACACACACACACATACCACACGTGCATGCACGTTGCTATATAAGTGCAATAAACCCCATTTCATTTCACCTCCCCTCAAACCTCGGCCGGTTGATGTCGATAGTTTGTGAGTACCATGACTATCAATGGCCAACAACACTGATTTTCATGGCGTTAGGGACATGGGTTGATGTACCCTCATTGTTAGTTTATGTGCCCGGAGGCCAAGTCCTACATTCACGTGTAAGGAACGATGAGACTTAATGTAATAGCAACGTATTTTCTAGACTTCTTTATGATCACGGGGGCGACGGGGTATCCAGTGGTTAAAGCTTTGGCTCGTCCAGCTGAAGACCCTGGTTCGATTCCCTACATGGGTACAATGTGTGGAGCCCATTTTCCGGTGTCCCCCGAGTTGATATTGCTGGAATATTGCCAAGGGCGGCGTAAAACCATACTCACTCCCTCACTCACACTTAATGTTCACGCAATGTCGATCATGTTTGACCGAACAAAGATAATTTTTCTCAAATCATGTTCCTGTGACCTTGAACTGAGGATTTCAACGTTACTATTTTCAGCGTCAGTGTCAACACGGCACAACGGCGTCCGCGAACACTACCGCCACCATCACCACCGCAGGGAACACGACTCACATGGCGTTTGCTACCCGGGGGTGGGGTGCTTCAGCAGTAGCTACCCCTTCAACAACACCGGCGAGGTCCCACAAGACCCTCAGTTCATCGGCACGGTGTTCCGACTGTTCACCCGGCAACGCCCGACAGTTCCCGATGTGCTGGAGACGGGAAACAGACAGAGCCTCATAGAGTCCACCTTCGACCACAGACTTCCGGTCAAGATCATCCTCCATGGCTTTCTTGCAAGAAGCACACTCGACTGGGTGATGAATCTTACCATGGAGTTTCTTAGAAAGGTACATCTAACCATACCAAGTACCTCCGATCCTTACCACCTTGTAGTTATCCTAAAGATTGTCATCGAGTCTTATCAAAGGACTGGAAGACTCAAAGTAACACGTAGTCTAACTGCCACACAATAGAAGTAACTTTCTGCACACTTCACAAGCACATCTTGATTAAACCTGTTTCGCAAAAACATTATTTCAGCAAACATTGTATGTAAAGTGCCCGTCGTTTTCGTAACACAATCATGCACTCGAGCCGTTTTTGAGTTCGACGTTCGATGACTTCCATTAAGCGTTACCTGACCTGCGAGTGCGGGAAGTTGGCGTTGACGAGGCAGTTTATGCCCATTCTGTATATGAATGATTTTTTTTCCGAAGTCAATTTCTATCGCAGCTATGCACATTTGGATTCAATTCAAATAAACAGCAGAAGAAAGTATTCACCTATGTTTGATGTTGACTAACAATATCAAAAAACAACTCAACAGGAAATGGTTAACTAATGGTGATATATTTGATGTATATATATATAAAAGTTGTGTTTTGGAGTTTACATTTGTAGTGTTTCGGATACTGTTAGCCTAGTATCTTTTTAATAACGTTTGTAATTATTTGGTCAAATCCAGTATTCAAGTGAATGCTTTTTTTGCCTGTTTGTTTATGTTTAAGTTCAGACAACAATGGCATAAATAACAACATAAATAACAACGTAAATAAATATTGCAGCCCATCTTCGACTAACCAGGGTATAATATATCCATTCTATAATGATACCCCGGACACTCTATCACCACCACAGCTTCGTAGCTGAGCACATAATTTCTCTCGCCTATGTGAGCAAATTGATTGGACAGTTATTTTCAGGGTCATGCGCTTTTGTTCAAGCTCATTCGAAGCTATAGGTATTTAGCATAATATGATGGAGATATAATACACTGGACAAACGACACGTGATCCGACAGTTATTTTCAGGATCATGCGCTTTTGTCCAAGCTCATTCGAAGCTATAGGTATTTAGCATATGATGGAGATATAATACACTGGACAAACGACACGTGATCCGGGGTAGAATAGGTCTCAGTGTGTTGCAGTTGTTTATCAAATCATCGACTTTGGATATGATCATATCTCATAACAAGATCCAGGGTAGAATATAGGTCTTCAGCAACCCATGCTTGCCGTAAAAGGTGACTATGTTTGTCGTAAGAGGTGACTAACGGGATCGGGTGGTCAGGCTCACTGACTTGGTTGATGCATGTCATCTTATCCCAGTTGCGTTGATCGATGCTCATAATGTCAATCACTGGGTTGTTTGGTCCAGACTCAATTATTTACAGACCGCCGTCATGTAGCTGGAATATTGTTGAGTGCGGCGTTAAACAACAAACAAACAAACACACAAAAACAATGGACGTCACTATCATCATCGTCCATTACCCCCAAACCAACAATATTACATCAATCATCAATATTCTTGTCGACAAAAGCCTCTTATCGCAATACCAAGCTCCTTCCCAGGGCGTGACACCTTCGTCAGGCTCTCGGTAACGTCGCTGCCACCAGCGTGGGCGCCGCCATTACAAGAATCTTGAAATTTGACCTCTAAACCCTAGTAACGTTTATATTTTTGTTTAAGTCTTGGGGAATGCCATCATAGTTCATGTTGAAAAGGTTTACGATTGACCATGTTTTCTAGATGAATTTACTTTTTTGTTTGTATAATCAGATACGTTCGAGATTGCAGACTAACAGAAAGTCACTTCACTTCCTCGTTACATTCTTACAATACCAATCACATGATAGTTAGAATGAAATACAAATTCAAATTGACAAACAAAGAAAATGATTAAGCTGGGATAAGACTAAGAGTCACGATAGTCATCACTTGTTTGTAAACATAATGGTCATTTGGTTGCGAGTTCAACTCCAAGCATGGTTGTGGTCACCTATCTCATTTGGGAGAATTGACTGGTGGCAGCGATAGTATAGAGAGCCTCGCGAACGGGCTATCGCTGTGAGGAGCTTGTCGTATTACGCGCGAAAACCGAATCTCCAACTCCGGCCTCGGTTTCAGGAACCAATGAACATCATCACCGTGGACTGGGGCCGTGGTGCAGGTTTCCCATACATCCAGGCGGCAGCTAACACGAGGCTGGTGGGGGCAGAAGTAGCCAATCTGATTCTGTTCCTCAATCACGAGACCGGAAGCCAAAGTAGTCAGTATCATTTGATTGGCCATAGTCTTGGAGCTCACATCTCTGGTTATGCTGGTCACAGACTACCAGGAACCGGCAGAATCACAGGTAAAATGGCGTGAATTGAATGTGGGTGGCAAGGCGGTTGCCCTGTTGTCCTACTAATATCTTAAATATCTTAAACTGGGATAATTTTTATCATTATCAAAATAATGGTCTTAGATACCGAACGTTAATGTCTAACAAGAGTGACTCTTGGGCATTTTGCAAGTGGAGGTAACTTTGGAAAGATAAGGGGGCACGGGTGGCCCAGTCGTCTAAGGCGCCGCGATTCGCTGTGCAGAGTTGCGTCCCTTGGGCACGCCAGAAACCTATGATTGTGGGTTATGTTTCTAGGTTTGTCAGCACCATACCCGTGCTCGTGGGTTTCACCGAAGTGGTAAACGTCTGAGACCTGTATCACTTCGGGCTTTCCTCCCACATCAAGCTGACACGCCGTGATATAACTGGAATAATGTTAAAAGCGGCGTTAAACCCAACTTACTCACTTGGAAAGATAAATTGCGAAGACGGAAGCGGATCAGTTTCCATACCTGTGTTTGTATACGAGTACATCTGCGTCTTTTCCATCATTTCAAACAGATGAATATATTTACGTTAATAATAATACGATATACAGTCACACATCCTTGTATCGAAGTTGAAGGGACCTACGTAAATACTTCGAGTTATCCGAGTTTCGACACAACCGAAAATGTTAACTAAAGAAAGTGTACGTAGGGACCAAGCTTTTACTTCGAGACAACCGTAAGTTCATCACATCAAAGCTCGACACAACGGTGTTTGACTGTACACTGCAGAAACTTGTAATGATTGACACTGCTTCAAGAACCTACATTGTATGAAGTGCATAGAGCTTAAATAGTTAGTCAATTAGGTTCAAGTCAACATTTGGTATTTTTGTAAGTAAGTAAGTACTAGAATAGTTATAGTCATGTTTAAATTTTAAAACGCGGGTCTTCCACAAAACAAGGCAACTACCACCACCTAGTCTCTCTACTGCAGACTGCCTCCGTGGTCTAGAGGTAGAGCGTCCGCCCGGAGAGCGGAAGGTCCTGAGTTCGATCCCCGGCCGCGTCATACCAAAAGACGGTACTTGTTGTTACCCTGTCTGGCGCTCGGCGATAAGGGGCTAGAACAAGGACTGGTCGGCTCGGAGTCAGTATACTGTGTCTGAGTGGGGTATTCATGTTAAACTGAGGCATGGTATCTCAGTGAGCTAGCGCTATAAATCGGCATCAGTCCTGACTAGTACAAGCAGCCAAACATACACACGTGCATGCACGTCGCTATATAAGTGCAATAATCTTGGACGCGACGTTAAATCCCATTTCACCTCACCTCACCTCACCTCACCTCACCTTCTCTACTGCATAACATGAGTTGTTATTTTCCAGGTTTGGATCCAGCTGAGCCCAACTTTCAGGGTCTGTCGCCTATGGTCCGTCTCGACCCGACTGACGCTGACTTTGTCGATGTCATTCATACAGACGGGTCTCCGTTCGAGACATTGGGAGGTCAGAGAAACGTCTTCTACCGATTTTTCTGTTTCGTACTTTTAGCAGTGTATAAAATCCTCCAATCTGCCTGTCAACTTTGCAAAGTTACCAGACTGGATAAAATGTTGCCAGTCCCGAATATTCGAGACTAACGAACAAAAGTAACAAAAGGGTAAACATAAGAGTACAGTAGACTACGGTTATAACGAACTCAAGGGGACCACTAAGTTTAGTTCGCAATAACCGTAGTTCGTTATAAGCATATATACAGCATATATTCAACAAATGTCTGGGACTAAAAATAAGTTCGTTATATCAGTCAGTTCGTTATAAGCGTGCTCGTTGTAAACGTAGTCTACTGTAGTACTACTTAATGTCAGTTCTCAGAAAATAACAATAAACTGGTGGATTGTCAACTTAGTAACTTTAAATCATTGAATTTCTATGCGTCAATGATGTGTTTTAACGTTTAAAGTGAATTTAAATTGAATTAAACTAGAATGGTTAGGTAATTTAGTGAATACAATAATAGCCCAACTTTTCAAACTGTCCGTCTGAAAGTAAAAATAGACCGTCTCGGGCAGTCGACAGGCGGGTATTAAACACTGCTTCTTTTCCAACTTTTTACTTATCATTGTTTTTTTCACATCAAAGTTTTGGCGTCCTCGGACTCGTAAACCAAGTTCTAGAACATTCGTGACCAACTCGTGTTATTCCGGGACAAGCCGAATTCGTGTTCAACTCGTGTTATTCCGGGACAAGCCGAATTCGTGTCCAACTCGTGTTATTCCGGGACAAGCCGAATAGCGACTCGTGCCCCTATCATGGCCAATTTTGCGACTGGGTTCCGTCTTTACCAAACGGGCATACCTAAAACAACTGTCAACTCGTTGCGTAATGGTTCACATTTATTTCCCCATATATTATATATATTTCAGATGCAATTTAAAGCACATCGGGATATGCGGAATTATACAGTATGATTGAACACATTTAACTGTGTCTTTGGTATATTTTTAGATGCAAGACATATGTAAAATCAAAATTTATTTCTGAGGGATTCTTGGACGAAGAACTTGAAATCATACGCGCATTCTGATTGGTTTATCGTATTTTCGCACATAACATTCATCGATAGGGGGACGATTATTCTTAGGTTACGGAAAGGGGCGAGTGGTGACGAATTTCGTAAACCAAGTTCTAGAACATTCGTGACCAACTCGTGTTATTCCGGGACAAGCCGATGCAGGTTACAGAAAGGGGCGAGTGGTGACGAATCCTAGAGAAGTCTTCTTGCCTCACTTCGTAATGGCAAAAATAAGTTGTATTATTGAGGTGTATAATATCGATACATCGAGAACTCAGTTGAAACACTCCCGCCTGTGTCACCAGGGTTTGGAATGATCACGCCTGTGGGTCACGTGGACTTCTATCCCAATGGCGGCGTCCAGCAACCCGGATGTCCAGAAGACAGCTGGTCAAGCTTCATGTCGTCTGCTTACAGTTCCGGCGTCGAAGGTGAGAAGGATGCTCAAGTTCAGATGGACACTCGGACATTGTCGGACATATCAATTAGTTGTCTGTATAAACACATTTTGTTTGTTTGTTTGTTGTTTAACGCCGCACTCAGCAATATTCCAGCTACATGACGGCGGTCTGTAAATACTCGAGTCGGGACCAGACAATCAAGACATCATGATCATCGATCGACGTAACTGGGATACGATGACATGCATCAACCAAATCAGCAAGCCTGACCACCCGATCCCGTTAGTCGCCTCTTACGACAAGCATAATCGCTTTTTACGACAAGCATTGGTTCCTGAAGACCTACGTTATGCCGTCATATTTCGGTAAGTAGCATTACGTAATAATACATAAAAGAGACAAAAACATTTCCTTAATCATAAGAAATCTCAATTCTGTCCTTGGTACGATTCCGACTGCATCATAAGTATGTGTTTCTGAACCACTATCAAATAGTGATGATACCAGGTGTTCGCAAAAAGGTGAGCGTATCCTGTCTCACCGGTGGCACTCGTCACAAACACATGCAAAGGCTAGTTAATTGTTCACGTAAACAAAACACGGGGGCACATGTTACAAGTGTAAATAGGGAATTGCATCGGATATAATCTTTGTCAGTGGAGCGTCAATTTGGAATGTCCTCCACAATCAAACTTTTTGAAATCTTTGTAGAAGCCTCGAATATTGAAACCCCGATCAAACAACTTGTGAGTCAATTCTTCTTTGTGGCGTCGTCCGCAATATCATAGATATATAGGGTTGGCTATCGATACAGATCATAGAGATCGATAATCCTTTAACTAAATATCGATCAATTATCGATAGATATTGGAGAAGTAACTTTGAGCAAATATGCAAAAAAGTCAGAAAGAAATCAACACACCTCAAGCTACTGGTGAGTGGTGATTTATGCATGGGTTACTCTGTAGACATTTAAGTTATAACAACAGTTGCTTTGTTTCTGGCAATTGACATGACTGATAATAACAAGTCTGTTTGGTAAATTTGAACTTTATTTCATCACAATTGTTCATGTAAGATATTATCGACGACACATTTTTTCATATCGTTTATCGTTAACATTTCTTTCCATCGATGATAATTCCGATTATCGATTTTTTAGCCTGCTCTATAGATATATCACGAAAATCAGTTTCATCTGTGATGCGTGAATGGATTAAGGTAGGATTTATGCTCAAACTCTTATTCACTGTAGCTGCATATGTTTTACACGTCTACGGAAGCCTTTTTTACAAAAGAGAGGGTACATAAAAAAAATATCTGTTCTCTTGCCACATGCTTCGTTCGGTAATGGCTGATCTTAAATTCTATGAGTGATTTTTTTTCTTATTCGTACACCTTTTTCGTCAGTCCCGTTTTTATAAGTAGGTACTTTAGTACAAGAACAAGCTCATTTTTTATTTATTTATTTGTTTATTTACTTTTGTATATGCTACTGCATGCAGAGGCTGAGCTGAACATTGGCTGCAACCACAACAGAGCCAGCGAGCTGTTTGTGGAGTCTGTCAACTCCCCCTGCCCCTTCACCGCCTTCCCCTGCTCCAACATCACCGACTTCAACAGCGGCAACTGCTTCCACTGCGGCAACAGCCCCTGCCCCGTCATGGGTTACCCCTCCGTCCAGACCCAAGCCAGGGGCTCGTTCTACCTGGACACCAGGCCTACACGGCCATATTGTGGTATGCGGTGAATGAGAATTATTATTTGTTTTTGAATGGGAAATATCTTCAATTCTACCTGGACACCAGGCCTACGCGGCCATATTGTGGTATGCAGTGAATGAGAATTATTATTTGGTTTTGAATGGGAAATATCTTCAATTCTACCTGGAAACCAGGCCTACACGGCCATATTGTGGTATGCGGTGAATGAGAATTATTATTTGTTTTTGAATGGGAAATATCTTCAATTCTACCTGGACACCAGGCCTTCACGGCCATATTGTGGTATGCAGTGAATGAGAATTATTATTTAATTTCGAAGGGGAAATATCTTCAATTCTACCTGGACACCAGGACCACACGGCCATATTGTGGTATGCAGTGAATGAGAATTATTAATTTTTTTTTAATGGGAAATATCTTCAATTCTATCTGGAAACCAGGCCCACACGGCCATATTGTGGTATGCAGTAAATGAGAATTACATTGTATATTTTTTTTGAATGGGAATTATCTTCAATTCTACAAGGACATCAGGCCTAGACGGCCATATTGTGGTATTCAGTGAATGAGAATTATATTTTTTGGAATGGGAAATTTCTTCAATTCTACCTGGACACCAGGACCACACGGCCATATTGTGGTATGCAGTGAATGAGATTTATTATTTGTTTTCGAAGGGGAAATATCTTCAATTCAGATTGGGCGCAATTGGTATTTTTTTCTCATGTTTCGAATCTCCGTTTAACTATAACAGCCAATCATGGTTTGTCTGATCCATGTTCTGAAAGAATGAAATTATGTGTGTTTATTACTGTCAAATACTCCTCTCGATATACTTCTCAAAGTAAAAGAACACCCGATCCTTTCACATTACGATAGTTAATCTGTTATGTGGAACACCTCCGTGATCTTGTGGTAGAGCGCCGGGTCCGGGGTTCGATCCCCGGCCGCGTCATACCAAAAAGACGTTAAAAGGTGGTACTTGTTGTTACCCTGTCCGGCGCTCGGCATTGAGGAGTATAAACAAGGACTGGTCGGCTCGGAGGCAGTATACTGTTTGGGGTATTCATGTTAAACTGTGGTATGGTATCTCAGTGGGCTATCTCTATAAAATCGGCATTAGCAAGACTAGTATAAGCAGCGACACACACACACACACACGCACGCTCGCACGCACGCACGCACGCACGCACGCACGCATGCACACACACACACACACACACACACACACACACACACACGTGCATTCACGTCGCTAAATAAGTGAACTACTAGTAATCTGGAACGCAACGTTAATACCGATTTCACCTTACCCACCCAATCTGTCATGTCATGACACCCGATTCTTACATATTGTTATCGTTAACTCGTCATGTCATGACACCCGATTCTTTCATATTGTCATTGTTAACCCGTCATGTCATGAAACCCGATTCTTTCTAACTATTACAATAGCTAATCTGTCACGTTATTGCATAAGGACACGGGTTATATTTAACTTCTTTTTATTAGTATATTTAAAATATATCAGAATTTCTCAATAAAAAGATGAAATGTTATGTCTATTTCCACTATCAAACACACTACTCGAATACCTCAGGTTCCTGTGGTGTGGATTTCGTGTCAAGGTCCGTCTTCCCGAGCGTCCACTAGCTTTCTCATCAAAGTCTTGTTTCCACTCTTGCAAGATCAATCCCACTTTCCCGTGCTAGATATGATTGGACTATCACACATATCAATAGTCCAATCAGAGAACGTTTCACAAAATCAACACCCACGACTGGTTCACCTTCGTATGAAAGTGATTTATTGCTGCCTGTCTTTGTTGACACGAACATTTCTTTTCATCTTGTAAACCCCCCAACAACTGCCAATGTTCTTGTGTCAGGGATGAAATCGCGAATGTTTTCGTCATCTGCTCGACAAGGTCGTCGCCTTTGGTAGTCGCCATCTTTGTGGAGCTATACGAGATAAGAACAGCGATCTGATTGGATATCATGTTTTCATTACAAGGGGCACAACTCGTGATCTACACGAGGTTTTGCCAGGGTCGAGCCAAGAAAAGTGGCCTTTATGTTGCAAGGGTAGAAACTAGGCTTTGATAAAGGCTAGTGGACACGCTTGCCTTGGGAAGATGGTCAAGGCTATGAATACAGGAGTTTACACGACGCACAAATGTGCGTCCAGTACGCACAAAAGTATAGAATGGACGCAGAAAAACACAATAATACGCACAATAATATTCACTTTACCAAATTCTTAACAAGAGGGGCGGTCGGGTAGCCTAGTGGTTAAAGCGTTCGCTCGTCACGCCGAAGACCCGGGTTCGATTCCCGACATGGGTACAATGTGTGAAGCCCATTTCTGGTGTCCCCCGCCGTGATATTGCTGGAATATTGCTAAAAGCGGCGTAAAACCATACTCACTCACTCACTTAACAAGAAATATAAAATTCTTTTACACAATGATATTCACTTTACCAAATTCTTAACAAGAAATATAAAAGTCTTTTACACAATAATATTCACTTTACCAAATTCCTGACAAGAAATATAAAAGTCTTTTGATTAAAACAATGATCAAATCTTGCAGTACAGTACGCAACACCATTTCATGACTTTCCAGGACCCTCATATTTCCTAATATGTAAAGGTAAAACCCTGTGAATGTACATCGCGTAACATTTATTCCCGTCCAGGTTACCACTACTTCGTGTCGATGACGCTGGCAGACACCATGACCGTCATGCATGGTAGCATGGAGGTGCGACTGTTCGGCTCCCGGGGTCAGACACACACAATGGAGTTACACAGGTGAGAACAGGTATGCCAATACCTCAACGTGAAATGTATTCCTGAGTGAGTGAGTGAGTGAGTGAGTGAGTGAGCGAGCGATAATGTTTTAACCCACTTTTAGCAATAGCAACATTCCGGCAATATTATGGCGGGGGCACCGGTAAACGGGCATGACACATTGTACCCATATGTGGAATCGAACCCGGGTCTTCGGCGTGACGAGCAAACGCTTTAACCAGTGGGCTATCCACCCACTCTGTACAGGCAGGGAATATGCCTTACCTCTCACGGCTATTGCTCTCCTTATCGAGTGAGTATGATTTTACCCCGTTTATAGAAATATTCCAGCGAGGGACACCCGAAATGGGCGAGAGGGGTTACATTCAAAATTCACTTCAGACCAGTGAAAAATTCCGGGAACAATTGGTCTTCAGCATCCCATGCCTGACGTCAGAGGCTACTGTGCTTGTCGTAAGAGGCGACTAACGGGATCGGGTTGTCAGGCTCGCTGATTTGGTTGATGCATGTCATCGTATCCCAATTACGTGGATCGATGATCATGATGTCAATCACTGAATTGTCTGGTCCAGACTAAAAATGGGCTTCACACATTGTACCCATGTAGGGAATCGAACCCGGTCCCTCGGAGTGACGAGCGAAGAAACAGAGAAAACATACACTGGATATTCGTGGATGACTTTATAGTATGGTAAATACAATGGTACCTCGCACTTAAGATTAACGTTATTAAACAAGGGGTCCTGCCGTTCAGGTCTACCTTTAAAGGGGCACTGATCTAACGCAATTCCCCGGGACTGGTTGTTGCCTTTGTTATTGTTTTTTCCCAGTGAGTGCCCGGATGTATAGCAGAAATCTAGACTAGTTCGCGACCTCTGCTGCGCCCTCCGTTAGCGCATTAGTCACTTTTATGGATACCGGTAGTAATAAGGGCGTATGGTCACATTGATCAACAAAATGAAATACAGTTTTCGAGATAATAAGGAAATGTAGGTATCTTTGTGGGTAGCATCGGTAATGGTGACGAAGTTTTGATAAGTCACTTGCTTGGTAATTTTGCGATTTTCGTTTACACTATTTTGACTTGCAACATAAAGTAAATATTTCACCTGAGCATTGCTTTTTTTATAGTGTGAATATTATTTTACTGTCAAAATGTGTAACATATTTATTAAACGTCTAAATATTCAGTTATTTTACAAATTGGCTGAAAAACATTTCCATCTCTATTATTTTGATAACGAATTCCAAACATTTTGATGTTTAATGTCATCACCAAGAGACTGAAAACGTTGAAAAGTACATTTCTATGTTGTTTGGTTTCTAATCCTACATAATAATCTGTTGTGATGTTTGTAGGCCCTTTTGATAGGCTTAATCAATCTGGACAGATTTTTTAGTCAAAATGACTGACTGACTGACTGATATAGAAGATTTAACGTGCGCTTTCCGACTGTAGCGTATTTCGCACACGGGCCTGGCCGGACCATTTAGTGTATTCCGAAAAGGGTGAAAGTGGTGTGTGCAACCCAAGAGTGGGCTTTTAGGGGTTGCTTGTATTGAATTTTTGGAATTTTTAAATTTGGAATAAATGACTGAAATATTTACACATTTTATAAATTGCCTGAGAGAATCATATTTTACAAATTGACGGTAATATATACACGCTTACAAAGGAAAAGACCTGTGAAAACATCTTCTATCGCGCATTGAAGAATTTCCCAACCAAGACGTAGAGAAACAAGAACGAATTATCGGTTCAAACGAAGGAAAACAAAATGCAAATACCATAATTACAACCTACCAAATTTATGTGTATAAATTTTAGGCAGCTTCCTTGTTCGAGGAATGTATCCGTGAATATCCACACAAAGGAACAATATCCCACTCGTCTGCAGCTGTACAAAGAAACTTATTCGATGTCACATGCCTCTGTAACAATCAAATATTTTAAAAGATATATATCGTTTCGGGATATTATAACCCGTGTTCGTTTCTCAACTGATCACTTGGATTGTTTCAGGTGTTTCACATAGGTGTCAAGTCTCAAGGGTTGGCTGAGAAAGGCCACGTGACAACTATTTTCATTACGTCCACGGTTCCTAAAAAATCCACTGAGTGATAGATAACAATGATCAATCAATCAACGTATGATCAGTTAACAATTTGAACAAAGTATGTTGTTTTTACATGGGCACTTCACGCCATGGTATGAGTGTATTCCCTTTGTTTTAGTAAACCTAGACATGTAAACACTCACTTTTGACATATCCACTGTGCAAGATAACAGTGATTAATCAATCAACGTATTTTCTGTTAATCCTTTGATGACTAGGAACGATCCGTTGATTTACAAAAAAAAAGTAAATCAACTGATTATTCATCTCTTGCTGGGCTGTCACGTGCATATTACATAACACACATTTCACCTCACTTCAAACCTGGATTTAGATTGAATAATTACCCCAGACACAATAAATGCCAAATGGGAACCTTTGTCAGGTAATCTAAGTGGTGCTACCACTAATTGTACCTGTAATAAATTCATTAACTGAGCATCAAGTGAATGACGACAAATACACAAGTGTAGGGTTATACGAGAAAATGTGGATGACAACAAGGGAGTAGTAATCGTATTATCGACGCAATCCGAAATCCGAAAATGCTTTCACTGCATGGATACTTTTTTTAGTATTAAACTATAACCATCTGGGGTATTTCCAAATGACGACTTCCGATGAGCTCCGCCGTTCTCTTTGTCTGTTTGTTTAGGCTGCAAAAATTAATTAACATGCGCCCTTTGTCGAATCTTTATATATCACATTTAACCAATCAGTGTTTATTCAAAAATGCGTAAAACAAATATTGCCTCCAGCCTCCAAGTTTATTTAGCTGTCCTTGCAGACGGTAGCCCAGTCTCTGGTCACGCTCAGTTGCGTTGCGTATCATCCGGGTACTCACGGGGGAAAAAACAATAACAAAGGCAACAACCAGTCCGGGGAATGGCGTTAGATCAGTGCCCCTTTAACTGTTGTAGTGGTGCGTTCACCCCTGGGGAGGTGATGCAGAGAGTGTTTGTGACGTCATCAGACATAGGCGACATCGAGGACGTCCACGTCACCTTCCAAAGGGTCTACAGCTACTTCGACTACCTCGGCTTCTGGGGCACCGGCAACGGCGTGCATCTACAACGTATGACAACCGTCGCTGTGCACTCGCACCACAGGTAAGTCAACAGTGTAATTAGCGTGGTGAGTATATGTAAGGCGCGGAGAGTATATGTTAGGCGTGCATCTACAACTTCTGACAACCGTCGCCGTGCACCCGCACCACAGGTAAGAAAACAGTGTAATTAGCCTGGAGAGTATATGTAAGGCGTGCATCTACAACTTCTGAAAACCGTCGACGTGCACCCACACCACAGGTAAGACAACAGTGTAATTAGCGTGGAGAGTATATGTAAGGCGTGCATCTACAACTTCTGAAAACCGTCGACGTGCACCCACACCACAGGTAAGACAACAGTGTAATTAGCGTGGAGAGTATATGTAAGGCGTGCATCTACAACTTCCGGCAACCGTCGCCGTGCACTCGCACCACAGGTAAGACGGCAGTGTAATTAGCGTGGAGAGTATATGTAAGGCGTGTATCTACAACGTCTGACAACTGTCGCCGTGCACTCGCACCACAGGTAAGACGGCAGTGTAATTAGCGTGGAGAGTATATGTAAGGCGTGCATCTACAACTTCCGGCAACCGTCGCCGTGCACTCGCACCACAGGTAAGACGGCAGTGTAATTAGCGTGGAGAGTATATGTAAGGCGCGCATCTACAACTTCTGACAACCGTCGCCGTGCACTCGCACCACAGGTAAGACAACAGTGTAGACAGCATGGGGAGTTTATGTGAGGCGTGTGTCTACAACGTCTGACAACCGTCGCCGTGCGCTCGCACCAAATGTAAGACAACAGTGTAATTAGCGTGGAGAGTATATGTAAGGCGTGCATCTACAACGTGAACAATGATATTACCGACTCATTGGTGAGTGACATTTAACTCAATGTATGTCGTATGATGATGTATGTTGATGTGTTCAATGTATATCGTATTATGATGTATATTGAATTCATATTGATATATTACAGGAGGGTCTTTTGTCCAAGCCAGAGAGCGATAAGAAGTGGGGCCAGCATATGGCTATCGCACGGGGTCCAGGCATCAAGGAGCACGTGCTGACATCACGTGCCAAATTATAGCTCGTGACTCGTAGACTGAGTGTAACCACTGACTTTGACGCTATACAATACGTAGTATGCAAATAGAAGCATTAGAATAACAGGAAGCATTGAAGACATTTTTGTACAATACTAACCTTCATTATACACAACAGTGGATTGCAATGTTTTTTGTGAATGTCAATTCATTGTTTCGCCGTCTAGTTTGCATGTACTCCATGTTAGACACATCGCCCTTCCTTAAGTTTGCTTTTTTTGTGCAGGTTATTCTTTAGATTGATCCACGCACTAGCACTTCAAGCACTACCTGTATCCAATCATTTCTGTATTCTATACTCGTGCTAGAATAGGCTATACAATTGCAGTGTTGGAAAGATCATCTTCCCGTGTCATCTTCCCATATAAGTCCAGTTCCCACCCTTGCCAAACTAGGCTGGAATTATGGAGTTTTATTCTGGTTGGACAGACGAGTATTCGCACAGACAAATCGCGTAACGAAATCGACATCCGGTTCGCAAACTGCCGTCCAGATTTCGGTCAATTGAGAGATCTGCAAAGCATCTGTACCGACAAATTGGCCACAACAGATATTTTCCAAATCATGTTTTTAATTAAGGTGCTCATGTGTTTTGATGCACTTAGCAAAGTAAAACCCGTTTTATTACAATATAGATCTTGATTATCAACCAGATCGTCTTCATTAGGCGCCGCCGTTTTGTTTGAAGCAAATGCAAGTGTTATGAGAGGTGGAATCTTATTGGTCAATTGGAGGGACATAGAAGGGACATAACTCGTAATAGTCACTGGTTGCGCTACGATCGAGCCCAGAAGTTCCAACCTAGTTTGGCAAGGGTGGAAACTAGACTTTTAGTCAATGTAACTCCTTCGCCTCGGATAAATGAGGGAAGATCGGGTATGCCAGCAGGTGCAGAGTTCACTCGTCATACCGAAAACTCTGGTTCGATTCCAAAAATGGGTCCATTTTTTATGGAACATTACCAAAAGCGGCTTACAACAACCACTGTTGTGGAAACAATGTATACTGATGAGACTAAATAAAGGAACGGCTTTCAGGAATTTTGTTTTACCTGACTAATCGAGTTAAATGATCAGAATGATCTTGTCTTGTAATAAAACTGTCCGCTGGTCAGTAATGTGTGGTCATCAGATCCCCAGAGTTCCTCGACAATTGCCGAGCTTCACACAAAGAGGGTAACTCAAACGATCAGGGCCACGTTCCACGAAACAATCTTAGCGCTACGACTGTCGAAGTCATTGTTGAAGAATGGGAGTTACGATCGACTTAGTGCTGCGGTAGCCTTGTGGAACAACTCCCTCTTGCCTCGCCAGCTGAAGAGGAACTAATTTTGCATCGCAAAAGTTTTGTATTACCTTGAAAAAATAATATGGTCAAAATTGTCCTGCTTTTTAATGAACTGTGACAGACACCGGTTGGGAACAGCATAAAGATCTATGTTACGTACAAGACACCGGCTATATGTTACATACCAGACACCCGCTGTATGTTACATACCAGACAGCAGCTATATGTTACATACCAGACACCCGCTACATGTTACATACCAGACACCCGCTATATGTTACATACAAGACACCCGTTATATGTTACATACCAGACACTAGCTATGTGTTACATACCAGACACCTGCTATATGTTATATACCAGACACCCGCTATATGTTACATACTAGACACCCGCTGTATGTTACATACCAGACACCCGGTTTATGTTACATACCTGACAGCCGCTATGTGTTACATACCAGACACCCGCTACATGTTACATACTAGACACCGGCTACATGTTACATACAAGACACCCGCTATATGTTACATACAAGACACCCGCTATATGTTACATACAAGACACCCGATATATGTTACATACCAGACACTAGATATGTGTTACATACCAGACACCCGCTATATGTTACATACCCGACACCCGCTATATGTTACATACCAGACACCCGCTGTATGTTACATACCAGACACCCGCTATGTGTTACATACCAGACACCCGCTATGTGTTACATACCAGACACCCGCTAAATGTGTTACATACTAGACACCCGCTGTATGTTACATACCTGACACCCGCTGTGTGTTACATACCAGACACCCGCTATGTGTTACATACCAGACACCCGCTGTATGTTACATACCAGACAACCGCTGTATGTTACATACCAGAAAGCCGTTATGTGTTACATACCAGACACCCGCTGTATGTTACATACCAGACACCCGCTGTATGTTACATACCAGACACCCGCTGTATGCTACATACCAGACACCCGCTGTATGTTACATACCAGACACCCGCTGTATGCTACATACCAGACACCCGCTGTATGTTACATACCAGACACCCGCTGTATGTTACATACCAGACACCCGCTATGTGTTACATACCAGACACCCGCTGTATGTTACATTCTAGACACCCGCTGTATGCTACATACCAGAAAGCCGTTATGTGTTACATACCAGACACCCGCTATGTGTTACATACCAGACACCCGCTGTATGTTACATACCAGACACCCGCTATGTGTTACATACCAGACACCCGCTATGTGTTACATACCAGACACCCGCTGTATGTTACATACCAGAAAGCCGTTATGTGTTACATACCAGACACCCGCTGTATGCTACATACCAGACACCCGCTGTATGTTACATACTAGACACCCGCTGTATGCTACATACCAGACACCCGCTGTATGTTACATACCAGACACCCGCTGTATGTTACATACCAGACACCCGCTGTATGCTACATACCAGACACCCGCTGTATGTTACATACCAGACACCCGCTGTATGCTACATACCAGACACCCGCTGTATGTTACATACCAGACACCCGCTGTATGCTACATACCAGACACCCGCTGTATGCTACATACCAGACACCCGCTGTATGTTACATACCATACACCCGCTGTATGTTACATACTAGACACCCGCTATGTGTTACATACCAGACACCCGCTATATGTTACATACCAGACACCCGCTGTATGTTATATACCAGACACCCGCTATTACTTACATACCAGACACCCGCTATATGTTACATACCAGACACCCGCTGTATGTTATATACCAGACACCCGCTATTACTTACATACCAGACACCCGCTATATGTTACATACTAGACACCCGCTATGTGTTACATACTAGACACCAGTTATGTGTTACATACTAGACACCGGCTATATGTTCCCAATACTTTCCATTAGTATATCAACGTCGTTGAAAACAAGAACAAGATGATTTACAATGAACAGATGCGATGTTTGAAAATGTCCACATCCCCACTCCATAATCTTCACTGTTCTTTCTTCGCTTGATAGACCTCTGTGGTCTTGTGGTAGAGCGTCCGCCTGGAGAGAGGAAGGTCCGGGGTTCGATCCCCGGCCGCGTCATACCAAAAAGGCGTTAATAGATGGCACTTGCGCTCGGCATTCAGGGGCTAAAACAAGGACTGGTCTGCTCAGAGACAGTATACTGTGTCTGAGTGGGGTATTCATGTCAAACTGCGGCATGGTATCTCAGTGTGCTAGCACTATAAATCGGCATCAGTCCGGACTAGTACAAGCAGCCACACACACACACACATACACACACACACACACGTCGCTATATAAGTGCAATAATCTTGGACGCAACGTTAAACCCCATTTCACCTCACATCTTCACTTAATGGCGGCGATAACAAATACATACTGTAAGGAGGTGAGGTTTTCAGTTGCATTAGCGTGCATGTACATGGTTATGCTGCGTGTACTAGTCCAGACTAATGTCGGTTTTATTAAGTGCTAGCCCATTGAAATACCATGCCGCAGTTCAACATTACCACCCTACTCTGACCCAGTATACTGACACCGAGCCGACCAGTCTTTGTTTATCCCCTGAAGGCCGAGCGCAGGCAGGGTAACAACAAATACCATCTTTTATTACCATCACGTTATTTGGATATGACGCGGCAGGAATCGACCCCCCCCCCCCCCCCCCCCCCCACACACACACACACCTTCTGCTCTCCGGGCAGACGCTCTGTCTACTAGACCAATGAGGCGGTCGACACTGTTTGGTAAAGTAAGGGGGAAGAAACAGATGACCTCCATGCATCGGTAATCCTATCAGTTACGACCGCTTCTAGCATGACTATATTAATACAAAAACGCCGTGAAATAAAACAGTTTTGAATTTGCATATTTTATTTGTGTTTCGCATTTCAAGGGGCGATACTTTGTTAAGCATTATTTAGAAGTTGACGGATGGATAACAACTTCCATATTTACTGTAAAGGCGACGTTTCGGTGTGGATCCTTATACCGAAACATCGCCTTTACAGCTTGCTTGCTTGACAAAGGCTAAATGATCTATTCCGAAACGTCGCCTTTACAGTAAAAACAGAAGTTGTTTTCCATACATTGTGTCTACTTTGTAACACGGGTCGGTTTGTTAATAAGGTAAAAAACATTGAGGTCAATCTTTTCCAACGAAGCACGAAAACAGAAAAAAAGATTTAAATGAAAATCCAACCTCCAACCAAACAATAATTAGGAATGAACATTAAGTGATATAATTATGAATTATTACTATACTTATGTCATACTGAAGCAGTTTTAAGATCATGAAGCCTAAATGGGACATTTGTACGTTTTGCGTATGTGTTAATGTTCATATTTCTAAGATACTAGTGATGATATACAAAATGGTGCTTTATCGTGTGTTGATGTGAAATATATTCCAGGGGTTTTGTTTGAGTCTGCGTAGAAACCCATTCGTGGACATCCGGTTTCAGGACATCCGGTACAGGCATTGTGGGTAATATTTTTGGTTGATGGACATCGGGTAGCCTTGAATTGACACAAGGAGTTAATTGACTCGGTGAATATGTAAACCGCTCTCATATGACTGCAGGCAAACGATCCAATGAAAGCTGGAAAAAAACCAAAGTTATCTATAAAGCCGAACCTACGGTGGACCATAAGGGACATGGAGTCTGTTTTTCAATATTTTGATATTTCACTTACTTTTATGGTAACCTTTTGCAAATTAACACAATTTGTCATACAAATAAATTATGTAATAAATCATATCTAAAAACAACCGAAAACATGGAAAATGTACTTTCAAGTAGCTATTGAATCGCTGAAATGTGAAGCGAAAATGTCAAAAACAAAAACGAAAATGTCAAAAACAAAAACGAAAATGTCAAAAACTAAAATGAATATTATCACCACGGTGGAAATAGTTTTCTGTATCATTTTAGTTTTTGACATTTTTGCTTTTGTTTTTGACATTTCCGTTTTTGTTTTTGACATATTAATTTTAGTTTTTGACATTTTCGTTTATGTGTTTGACATTTTAACCTTCTTTATACGTGATTTATCACATATTTGTATGACAAATCGTGTTAATTTGCGAAAGGTTACGATAACAGTGAGTGAAATATCAAAATATTAAAAAACAGACTCCATGTCCCTTATGGGCCAACGTACGGACCTACAAGTCAGCGAACGCATGATCTCTTTGAACTTCCCATCAATATCTTTAGAAGTAGTCATGCACGTTTCTCGGTCACATGAACAGGACAAACAGACCGTTATTTGGTATGACATGACTCAATGTGTTCGCAAGACGAGGGATAATGTAACCCTATTACCCTAGAAAACCCTCTATTCAGCATGAACGTATCTCCGTAAGTTTTGACTACATCCGCAAACATGTATTTTTTAAATTAAGACTATGATCCTAAATATATTTGTTAAAAACATTAAAACAATGTATTTTTTTGAGACAATTTCTTCAAGTTTTTGAAAAGCATTTAGATGTGATACTCATAAGGAAGAAAATGTATGGATGTCAACTTATGAGGAACACAACGTTCTTGTTTTTCAACTGTCTGAAGAATACTTATTTTTTGTCAAGAATTTTATATGACAGTATGTTTTTTCCCGTAAAATCCCAGGCCCATCCCGGAATATAAAATGAGTTAGTGAGTGAATAAACTTTAACGTCGGATCGGAATTGTTTCAGCGATATAGTGACGAGTGACTATCAAATTGTAATAGTGTAAATCGTTTCAATACTTTTATTTAACATTTCATTTATCTAAATTCCATAACTGGTTCAATATGTTTCCAAGTGCACCGAATTCTATGCCCTTTGTCTGTTTAATATATTCAGCAAACATTCGACGTATCCCCTCTTATCATAAGCCCCTCCGGGCAGGACCCTTAATCTCCAGGGCTATCTATAAATTTCAATTAACACCTCCTAACGTCGACGGATGTTACGTCTATACATACACGTGGGACAATGACCTTGCCACACGTTATGTAATACCTCGCTCTACAAAACCCGACTGACATGGTCAGTCAGGGAGACAGCCTAGAGAGACAGCCCAGAGACAGCCAGAAGGTAAGTGACAGAACGGTTCTCCCACCCGGGAACATTGGCCACTAGGGCCCGGTGTGCGTTCTGTCACGTTATTATCAACATGTACCTTTTCGACTCATTTCAACCATCAACAATAAATATGGCTGCTGTCGTCTAAACTTCACCCCTGAGTTTTGTCTTCCGTCATCACCCTGAGCTACCATCCGAGGGCCGAAACATACGCCCTTGGACAAAATAATCGGTACCTTATGAACCCTCTCTCTCCCCTCGATGTATAAAACCTCATTGAGGAGATTTTTGGGGACACTCCCCAAGCTGAATATGTTCTAGATATCGCTACCTCTCAGACTTAAACTCCATGCGCCTTGTTTGTTTGTTGTTTAACGCCGCACTCAGCAATATTCAAGCCATATGACGGCGGTCTGTAAATAATCCAGTCTGGACCAGACAATCCAGTGATTGATATCATGAGCATCAATCCAGGCAATTTGGATACAATGACATGTATCAACCAAGTCAGCGAGCCTGACCACCTGATCCCGTTAGTCGCCTCTTACGACAAGCATAGTCGCCTTTTACTGCAAGCATGGGTTGCTGAAGACCTATTCCACTCCGGATCTTCACGGGTCCCATGCGCCTTGTACAGTTACCCCATTGAGAAGGCTGTAGATATGTATGATCTATCTGAGGAAATCTGAGACATTCAGAAGTTAGGTCCTAGTCAGACTAGCTTCCATCTACTTGTCTGTGAGAGAAATAGCATTTAGACTTACTTGATTTCCCCGACAGGAGCGTCACAAGCATGTGGGCGATGTGGGCGGGACATCCGGGCTGGTCTACGCCGCCATTAGGGTAAAAGTCCACGTGGCCGCTCAACTGTTTGATGCCCATGCCTGGAAAACCACAATACACCAGTCACTGCACTATAGGACACGCGAGCCACTAACCACTATGCTACCACCAGTTCAGAGCCCCGTTCCACAAAGCGATCTTAGCGCTACGATGATCGTAAGCCTTCGTTAAAGTATGGGAGTTACGATTACCTCAACGCTAAGATTGCGAGCCACTAACCACTATGCTACCACCAGTTCAGAGCCCCGTTCCACAAAGCGATCTTAGCGCTACGATGATCGTAAGCCTTCGTTAAAGTATGGGAGTTACGATTACCTCAACGCTAAGATTGCGAGCCACTAACCACTATGCCACCACCAGTACAGGGCCCCGTTCCACAAAACGATCTTAGCGCTACGATAATCGTAGCCTTCGTTAAAGTATGTGAGTTACGATTACCTTAGCGCTAAGATTGCGAGCCACTAACCACTATGCTGCCACAAGTACAGGGCCCCGTTCCACAAAGACGATCTTAGCGCTACGATGATCGTAAGCCTTCGTTAAAGTATGGAAGTTACGATTACCTTAGCGCTAAGATTGCGATCCACTAACCACTATGCTACTACAAGTACAGGGCCCCGTTCCACAAAGCGATCTTAGCGCTAGGATGATCGTAAGCCTTCGTTAAAGTATGGAAGTTACGATTACCTAAGCGCTAAGATTGCTTTGTGGAACGGGGCCAAAGGATTTGATGGGACACGATGGCCAGTTGTCTAAGGTGCAAACAATTGACTGCCCTTGCCCTTGCTCTCGAGCTTGCGTCATGTCGGAATTCAGCCTGGTTCCCTGGGTATGCTGCGCTGCGCTTCAGTGTAGGGAACCAGGCTGGTCGGAATTAAGCTGACATTCCCTGACCTAATGAAAACTGTTCAAAGAGGCGTTTCCCTAAACTCAACCACGTACTGTCATCTCACAGGGGAACAGATGCAGCGTCATCCTGATAGATCCTGAACTATTTACATGGACTAAAACTATGTAGTTGCGTATGGATACATAGCTATGGCCATTTCACACATACATAAAGGAAACTTGCGCGTGACACCAAAGGGCTGGAAAACCTAAAGTAACACGAAACGTAACTACGTCACAGATGAAATCGCTTTCTCTACATCACACGGGAGTTATAAGTTAGGACATCTGTAAACGATTCGAGTTATTCTAAAAATAGCTCGAATACGTCAGCCTCGATTTGGGATTGAGCAGCGCTTTGAATGAGCGTTCGGTGGCCACCTTTGATCCTCATCATGGAACAGTTCTCGGGAAGAGTGGTGTATTTGTATAATTACAGTCTTTTGATTATGTGGCGTTAGAGCAAGAATCTCACCCATTCGTGTTAACGGCTCTGTGTCGGTGTGGATGACGTCCACGAAGACGGCGTCAGTGGGGTCCAGCCTCACTGTGGGGTTCGTATCCTCGAATGACGGCCCAGCGGGATCCAGCCCTGAAAGAGAGGTTGTCACGTTTTTAAAGGAAGTACTAGAATCGGGTAATTTGATTCAAGTCTTTTGACTAGGAATCAATCTCATTAAAATCAGACCTCAGTTCTCGCTGCCGCTAAACACAGATCTGAAGACATCCCACTAGGGGTCACGTCAGAACGACCTTTCATCCGACCAATCAGAGCGTCGCTTACCAGATCATGACAGTGACAGTCGGAATATGATTTCTCATCATACAACCTCGAAAACTTTAACACGGGGTATTCCGAACGAAAGTTACGACTGAATCCATACAATCTAGACCATCTGATAGCCATTCCAGAATGTTCTTTTGTTTAGGTTCAAATTTGTAATCGAGGATTTGTCAAAATATGTTTCGAAGCGTAGTCGCCAATTTGAAATTAGTGCTGTAAAGCACGAGAAAGCTGCCTTCTGATTGGTCATTCAATTGGTGGGTCAAAGTTCGCGCAATGTCGGTCTGACGTGACCCCTAATGGTATGTCCTCAGATCTTTGTTTAGCGGTAGCGAGAACTAAGATCTGATTATGATGAGATTGACTAGGAATAGAATTGTAAACTGTTGAGCGTCGTAAAAAAAACCTCTGACACAACCAAAGTGTCATTAGACATGCTAAGGATTACTAGTTTATACGGTCAGCTCGAAAAATCCCGAAGACACCGCTTTTGACACATGTAACGAATTTATCAGTACGAGTTCAAACATCCTTTTTGCTGAAATATGATGTATGTTAAGACTCTCGGTCCGGTAAATGAAATTATTACTCTCCCGTGAAGCGATCACCTGTTTAAACATACAGCTGTATTACACAATGTTTTATACCAAAGCGCGTGCTTATGTACTGCGGGAACAAGATTCACAAATATTGAAAACTCTCAACATCCCTGGGCTTTTTCAATGACTGCGTGTAGAGATGATAGGTCACTGAGAGGAACTTATGCACACTTTCCGATCTCTGGGCGGACGCTCCAGCACAAGGCCACGGAGGCGATCAACAACAACGAGATTCACACGTTATATTCGGTCCTTCTGCGTGGAAGTCAACTATTTAACAACGAGACAATCTCATTGAAATCAGATCCTAGTTTTCGCTACCGCTAAACAAAGATCTGAAGACATCCCATTACGGGTCACGTCAGAACGACCTTTCGCGAATTTTGACCGACCAATGAAATGACTAACAAGAAATCGACATTGGCCAATCAGAAGGTAGCTTTCTCGAGCTTGTCGACACTAGTTTCAACTGGCGACTACGCTTCGAAACATATTTTGACGTATTCTCGATTAAAAAAAATAAAACTGATAAGAACATTCTGGAATGGCTTATAGATGGCACAGATTGTATGGATATAATCATAAAACCCGTAACTGTCGTTCGGAATACCCCGTGTTAAATATATCGTGGTTGCACATGATTAAAAATCACATTCCGACTGTCACTTTCATGATCTGGTAAGCGACGCTCTGATTGGTTGGATGGAAGGTCGTTCTGACGTGACCCGTAATGGGATCTTCTCAGATTTTTGTTTAGCGATAGTGAGAACTAAGATCTGATTTTAACAGGATTGACAACGAGACTACCTATCGTGTTGATATTGGAATGTAACTAACGGATTTTCATGTCAGAGGTCGACAGTTTATCTCGGAATGCAAAGGGTTCGACATAGGACAAAGGAAGGACGCATATGTGTCGAACATAACTATACCATACCCGTGATGCGTCCGACTCGTCCGGTGTCTGTGTTCCTTCTCCCGGCATACCCTGCGACATGAGCGCCGAGACTGTGGCCAATCATGTGGAAGGTGGCCGAGTCTGCGCCTTGTTCCTGAAGTTTGGTGAGCAGTCTGGCTGTCATGGCGCCAACGACTCTGATATCGGCAACGGCCTGCTGGTAGTCGAAAGCACTGGCCCCTTTTCTCCAGTCAACTACCACAACGTTCATTGAACCCTGCAAGAATGGACAGCACAATCGTTTACATTCTGAACAGACATTACTGAAATTTTCTCTTTTTCATTATTACTTCTCTTAATATCATGAAATTACCACCAGTCGCCGCTCTGAATAGTATTCCAATTATATCACAGCGTTTCAGCTTGATGTGGGAGGAAAGCCCGAAGTGATGCTGGTTTAAGACCTTTACCATTTTGCTGAAGCCCACGCGCACGGGTCTGGTGCTGACAAACCTAGAAACATAATAGGGGCGACCTGGTATCCGCACGCACGATCATAGGATTCTGGCGTGAACAAGGGACGCAATTCTACATAGCGAATTGCAGCACCACCGACTGGGCCACCGCATTGAGTCTAAACCAGAAACAAAAGTAGGTAATGGGTATCGATTGACTAATACGGCTCACATTACTGCCCATTTACACGTAACCGAAAAAATGTTCATGCATGTTGTATATATGTATATACCTTTCTATTCAATCTTTTTGTCCCTAACACACTCATTCTCGATTGTCCAGTGTATTATCTGTCAGAAAGCCTTAAAATATTTCCTATTCATATTTCGGTTCTGGCATGCCAATTCCAACTTTTTGCATAATTCATGAGGATCCCATTCCATTCCAATTCCATGTTTTAGAACAAAAAAGTATGGCAGCCACCATGTGAGCACATGGTTTAACTTGTTGACTTCTAGAGCTTCTCCTGAACGTTTTCCTGAACTTTCATATTGCCAATAACCTGATCACCTCACCATAAGTGCCTGCCATCATGTTACCTTCATCTTTCACCATGTTTACCTTGTTTATTGCCTGTTCATACCATTTAAAATTGAACTACTCCTATTACCTACTTTTCATTATCAATCCCTCTCTTTTACTATCCAAAGAATTTCTCTCGCTTCAGGGTGTAATTTGATTGCATAGCTATTTAAGCGTCACTTGTTATAAAACTCAAATGAAAACTATAGTGGCGAATGGTCAAGGATATTTATCTGGATTTAAGACTGGGTAAACGAACACTGGAATATCGAGGATGACTTCAGGGAATAAAATTCCAAAACTAAAGACACAGATAGCTTGAGGAAAAGCGCACTTTACTGATTAAAATGGAAATAAAAATAATAATATTTTGTTTGTGTAGTGTTTGTCGTAAATGAAGTAAAAATGGATATGGAGTATGTGAAAAACAAACTTTAATGAAGTATGTGAAAAACAAACTGATATGAAGTAAATGAAATAGAAACTGACATGAAGTAAATGAAATAGAAACTGATATGAAATAAATGAAATAGAAACTGACATGAAGTAAATGAAATAGAAACTGATATGAAGTAAATGAAAGAGAAACTGATATGAAGTAAATATGTGAGTGAGTGAGTTTGGTTTTACGCCGCTTTTAGCAATGTTCCAGCAATATCACGGCGGGGGACACCGGAAATGGGCTTCACACATTGTACCCATGTCGGGAATCGAACCCGGATCTTCGGCGTGACGAGCGAACGCTTTAACCACTAGGCTACCCGACCGCCCCTGAAGTAAATGAAATAGAAACTGACATGAAGTAAATGCAATAGACACTGACATGAAGTAAATGAAATAGACACTGACATGAAGTAAATGAAATAGACACTGACATGAAGTAAATGAAATAGAAACTGACATGAAGTAAATGCAATATACACTGACATGAAGTAAATGAAATAGAAACTGACATGAATTAAATGAAATAGAAACTGACATGAAGTAAATGCAATAGACACTGACATGAAGTAAACGAAACAAAAACTGTTATGAAGTAAATGAAATAGAAACTGTTATGAAGTAAATGAAATAAAAACGAAGTGAACGAAACTACTACGTAGTTCGTTTCTTTGAATGTAACGCCAAAGGGTAAGTTCGATTCCCAGATGGATCTACATCAGGGTGGTTTTGTTGTTGAGATTTGTGAAAAGCAACAACCCATTCTTGTATTATTCCTCCTTTTGTAGGGAGAGCCGTCCTTCGCGGTTTAAAGAAAATAGTCAATAATTTTATCAAAATATTATTTACCTTTTTCAATAGTTCCTTTACCATATTTTTGACCCATGGGTTATCTCCCCTGTCATTGAAGCCGTGGATGATGACCTTGGTGGGCAGATCTGGCCGGAAGACGTTCCTCGACTGTAGTCTCCGGAGGTTGTACTTGAGGTCCAGTGTGTGATAGATGGTGGGGCTGGCGAAGAACTTGAACTTGACCCCCAGGCTGTCCGGTGAACGAGGGAGGTAGTTAGTGTTTGTGTAGGGAGCGGCCGCAGAAAAACACCCAAGCTTGTAGCCGTCATAACACACACGTCGGGTCTTGAAGACACTGAAGAACCACCCTGGAATTGCAGTTTATAACAGCAGATTGAATGTAACAATTACAGTACAGCAGTGGGCATGGAGTGAGTGAGTGAGTGAGTGAGTGAGTGAGTGAGTGAGTGAGTGAGTGAGTGAGTGAGTGAGTGAGTGAGTGAGTGAGTGAGTGAGTGAGTGAGTGAGTGGGTGGGTGGATGGGTGGGTAAGTGAGTGAGTGAGTGAGTGGGTGGGTGGGTTGGTAAGTAAGGGTGTGCGTGAGTGAGTGAGTGAGTGAGTGAGTATGATTTTACGCCGCGTTTAGCAGTATTCCAGCAATATCACGGCAGGGGACGCCAGAAATGGGCTTCACACATTGTACCCATGTCGGGAATCGAAGCAGTGGGCATCGCCTCTGACATATGGTCAAATCTGAGATTGGATACATCCAGCTTGTAACCCATGGTTGTGCTGCGCATACTCAGCCATCCCTTTGTATTGACCTCGCTCGAGCAGCTTTAAGTTCTGTGACCCTTTTCTCCCGGAAAAGAACCCCAAAATGGTATGGGACTATTGGAGGTGTCCAAGAACTAAATCATATTTTTCTTTTGCAGTTTTTGATACTTAACTTCCAATGGAAACTCAAGAAGAGGTCTGCCAAAGATACAATTATTCTGTGCTTTTGTATCAGTCATGCCAGGGTAAACTGGTCGAAGGTTCGAATCCCAGATTCGCCCGGATTGTGATCATGGTCCGTCATCACGATAGCCGTATGCGTGGATTTTGTAAAGAACCAGTGCAGTTGGTGCTTCTAAAGACTTTTCATTTTCATCAACAACACACCTGAAATGCTGAGTCAGTGTGGGCGTTGATATTCACCTACAGCATGAAAACCCATAAACTAAGTTTATCACCAACACCGCATCTTCTACACCAGCTTCATACGTCACATAACAGAGACATGCGCTCTGTGATCCTCTTTAACTCAGATAAGAGTTACCTCCCATGGTGTAGGTGGTATCTGTTTTCTTCTGCATAAGTATACTCATTCCATGATAGCGGAATGGGCTAATAAACACACATAGATGTGGAGCGGACGTTGCCCCCAAGCACGGAAAGTGCATAGCAGACTAAATGGGGCCGTGAACTAGATAACTGTTTGATATCAGCTATTCAGATATGTGGGTTAACCGATGACCTGATATTGTAACGATGCAGATATAGATGTATTCAATTTTATACATAATAACAACTGAAATTGAAAACTATTGCAAACTATTGTACCACTATTGAACCCCTATTGTACCACTATTACACCACTATTGTACCACTATTGTACCACTATTACACCACTATTGTACCAGTATTACACCACTATTGTACCTCTATTGTACCACAATTGTACCACTTTTGTGCCTCTGTTACACCACTATTGTACCTCTATTACACCCCCATTGTACCCAATTGTACCACTATTGTACCACAATTGTACCACTATTGTACCACTATTACACCGCTATTGTACCACTATTACACCGCTATTGTACTACTATTACACCACTATTGTACCACAATCGTACCACTATTACACCACTATTGTACCTCTATTACGCCACTATTGTACCACTATTACACCACTATTGTACCTCTATTGTACCAATATTGAACCTCTATTACACCACCATTGTACCCCAATTGTACCACTATTACACCACCATTGTACCACTATTACCTCGCTATTATACCACTATTACACCATTATTGTACCACTATTACATCACTTTTGTACCACAATTGTACCACAATTGTATCACAATGTACCACTATTATAAGACTATTACACCACTAGTTCGATATATAGAGAATCTCACCCGAGTGTCTTTTGATATCAAATATATCAACACGAGCTGATAAAAGTGGGAAAACTCCGCGGGTTTTTTCCACTTTTATCAACGATTTTATTTATCATCAAACATCATTTTTCAGTTTGTAGACAGTAATTAGCAGTGTCTTAAGTGTAAAAAAGTACTGCTTACAGCTTCAGTAGCAGAGCCATTAGTGATGTCATTTGATTGTGACGTCGCTTGATCTCACCCAGGCGATATCTCCCCCCCCCCCCCCAAAAAAAAAAAATAAATAAATAAAAAAAATAATAATAATAGCCGATCACTCGTCAACCCATATGTATATTTCTGCCAGAAATAAGTTAAATATAAAATATCAACGCCAGAGAATAACCAACTCGCTGTGCAGAGTCCCTTGGGCATGCCAGAAACCTATAATTGTGGGTTCGAATCCCGGTTCGCCCCGATTATGTTTCTAGGTTTGTCACACCATACCCGTGCTCGTGGGTTTCACCGAAGTTGTAAACGTCTGAGACCTGCATCACTTCGGGCTTTCCTCCCACATTAAGCTGACACGCCGTGATATAACTGGAATACTGTTAAAAGCGGCGTTAAACCTAACTCACTCACTCACTCAAACAGCAAGCGTCTACTTCAAACAGAATTCAATATCACTAACAGACAAATCTTAAACAAGGGCATTTATTAAATTCAGAATTAGTTTAGATTTAATAATACAGTAAACTACGGTTATAACGAACACGCTTATAACGAACTGACGGATATAACGAACTTACTTTTTTGGTCCCAACTATTTGCTGTGGTTATGCCGTAACTATGCTTATAACGAACTACGGTTATAACGAACTAACATTAGTAGTCCCTTTGAGTTCGTTAAAACCGTAGTTTACAGTATACATTTTAGTTTTTTGTCTGTTTGTTACGTGAAGATTCGGAGTCAGCGCAGTGATGACATGGGACAATGGGTTGTGAGCATGGGTATGACGATATCCAGAGATGCGGGTTCGGTGCCTTTAAGTGTGTTAATGTCCCTGGACTACTGTAACTGAAGGCGCAAAACATCGACATTACTCAATCTATTGGATTATGTATTCTGTCTTTCATATACCGTAGGACGGCCTCCGTGGTCTAGTGGTAGAGCGTTTGCCGGCCGATCCCCGGCCGCGTCATACCAAAAGACGTTAAAAGATGGTACTTGTTGTTATCGTGTCTTGCGCTCGCTATTAAGAGGCTCAAACAAGGACTGGCTAGTTCCGAGTCAGTATACTGTGTCTGAATAGAGTATTCATGTTAAACTGCGGCATGATATATCAGTGGGCGAGCACTATAAATCGAAGGGGCGGTCGGGTAGCCTAGTGGTTAAAGCGTTCGCTCGTCACGCTGAAGACCCGGGATCGATTCCCGACATGGGTACAATGTGTGAAGCCCATTTCTGGTGTCTCCCGCCGTGATGTTGCTGGAATATTGCTAAAAGCGGCGTAAAACCATACTCACTCACTCGCTCACTATAAATCGTCATCAGTCCGGACTAGTACAAGCAGCCACACACTTTGCCCAGGTCGCTTTGTAAGTGCAATGATATTGGACGCGACGTTAACCCCATTTCACCTCATATACTGTCGAAAGAAGTCGTCAAGCGGGCTTTTCTAAATCTCAGCCAAACTGTTCTTACAGACAGCAAGACGTTATGACAACTCTGAACTCATGTTCCAATGAAACTTGCAAAGGTTTGCGAAATCTGACACCATGTTTCAAATCAATTACCCTGCATTTTACAATCCTTTAACTTCCAGACATACTCAATGTACAGGTTTCGCTTCTCTCAGTGTGTCAATGTTTTAATGTCTAGATTTAGAACCTGATTTGAAACATACAAATATGCAAATATTTCCACCAATTCTATAAATCATGCTTATCTTATTTTTTTAATATGTTTACACGAAAGATTACCATGTGAAAGACCCAACACCCTCCACTTGAGTACGTAATTGTCGCTTGCGAATGTGGCATCAATATGTGAAACGTTCTTACAGTATGTTCGCTTTTTTCGCATGTGGAGTGTTTTTTTCCATGCCTATTGCTTTTACAGATGTTGGGTTCCTTGTTTTGAGAAATGGTAGGAAGTCTCCACATTGCCCGCCAGATAGGGAGACATATGTGTCAGTGGGGCAGCACAGCTTGCATTGTTCATTCCGCGGCAGCTAGGTACATAATAGACTTGCACAATTCTCTAATGCAATTGCTTTTACTTTACATAATGAGAACACGTTGTCCCTTTGAAAGACCGGCGTCCGCTTATCTAGACTTTCCCATTATAAAGATTGCGCTACTATACATCAATGGGCTTATCAATCTCCACAGACTTGGAGCAAGTCTAGACACAGAGCTACTGGCTATCTCAAACAATACCACTATTGAAAGACATAAGCAGTTTCTGCATTGTTGTCTATTACGTCACTATTAGCTTCATGGTGACATTTCAGTGCATAGTTTAGGGATGTTAATATTATCAAATATTCAAATATTATCCAACTTTACTGTGAATGAACTCTATCTGTTGCGTCTTTTCTACAAACACAGTGAACACCTTGTTAACTCGAAGTACGAGAGAAAATCAGTTCTTGCCCCTGTTTCCAAAATGAATTTAATATACACAAAAACATATGAAACATTATTAAAAACTATTTGGGGGGAAACATTTCTATTTTTGTGCATATTGTTTGTTTGCTTGTGTAATGTTATTTGAAACATTATTTGGATGTTACTACAAAAAGATGGTGACCGTTTCATACCTGTTCATGTAATCAGTACTTCGAGACAAGAGGAGTATCAACGGTAGACCATAGAACCGAGAAGATTTATGACGGGAACATGAACTATTATGGACTGCAACGATATGTAGGTATATTATACAGTTTGAGTTAACGTGATGTATTCCCTTCCATGTCACACTCAAACTGAAATTAAATCTGAGCTTTTCAAACATGTAAAATGAGAAATTTAATTTTAAATCCGAACATTGTTTATTCTTGTACATGAGTGAGTGAGTTAAGTTTAACGCCGCTTTTAACATTATTCCAGATATATCACGGCGTGTCAGCTTAATGTGGGAGGAAAGCCCGAAGTGATGCAGGTCTCTGACATTTACCACTTCGGTGAAACCCACGAGCACGGGTTATGGTGCTGACAAACCTAGAAACATAATCGGGGCGAACCGGGATTCGAACCCACAGTCATAGGTTTCTGGCATGCCCAAGGGACGCAACTCTGTACAGTGAATCGCGGCGCCTTAGACGACTAGACCACCCGTGCCCCCTCTTATAAATGAAAACCCAGAGCTGCATCCGTTTCACACATGCAAGTCACTCTGAACTACCGTATGGCTGAAAAGACATACCCGAAGTTAGGAAAAATGTGTATTCGGCAGAATGAATTTTGACGAAGCCTGATATTTACCTGTACCAACAGTTATGGAAATATCAATAACAATGTTTATCGTTTTGATTCCACCAGTAAACAACTAAACGTCTGTTTGTAAATATACCGTCATCCTAACTCTCGGTCGCATCCTTGGATGAGGTTGGTATTCTCAAGTCTTTATCACTACATACTCTTTAGGTACGCATAATACAAATTGCAAAAGATTCACCGCTCGGCATCAATGGAGTGGGCGCTGTCCTGGAGAGGAACGCTGATTGGCTGGTTGTTGTGTGTGTCTACTTCTACCTATGTCACCCCCACCTCCCATTCGTCACCACTCGCCCCTTTCCGTAACCTGCAAGAGGACTCGTCCCCCTATCGATAAATGTTATGTCCGAAAATACGACAAACCAATCAGAATGCGCGCATGATTTCAAGTTCTTCGTCAAAGAATCCCTCAGAAATAATTTTTGATTTTACATATGTCTTGCATCTAAAAATATACCCAAGACACAGTTAAAAGTGTTCAATCATTCTGGACAATTTTGCATGTCCCGATGTGCTTTAAATTGCATCTGAAATATATATAATATATGGGGAAATATATGTTAACCATTAACCCACGAGTTGACAATTGTTTTAGGTAGTCTGTTACATTAGCGTGGGGTAGATAGTCTATCAGCTGTGATAAAATAGTGGAGCGGGATTGATGATGTTGATATGCGTTGCATAGGTCTCTCGAAATGCAACGTAAATGTAAGGTAATGTTGCATCATCACTTTAGGGTGAAGGGAAGAAATACTGACATCTAGATAGTGTCCAAGGGCGTATGTTTCGGCCCTCGGATGGTAGCTCAGGGTGATGACGGAAGACAAAACTCAGGGGTGAAGTTTAGACGACAGCAGCCATATTTATTGTTGATGGTTGAAATGAGTCGAAAGGTACATGTTGATAATAACGTGACAGAACGCACACCGGGACCGAGTGGCCAATCTTCCCGGGTGGGAGAACCGTTCTGTCACTTACCTTCTGGCTGTTCTCTAGGCTGTCTCCTGGCTGTCTCCACGACTGACCAGGTCAGTCGGGTTTTGTAGAGCCAGGAATTACGTAACGCGTGGCAAGGTCATTGTCCCACGTGTATTTATATACGTAAGCTCCGGCGACGTTAGGAGGTGTCAATTAAAATTTATAGATAGCGCTGGAGATTAAGGGTCCTGCCCGGAGGGGCTTATTATAAGAGGGGATACGTCGAATGTTTGCTGAATATATCAAACAGACAAAGGGCATAGAATTTCGGTGCACTTGGAAACATATTGAACCATGCAGTTAGGTATTTAGATAAATGGAATGTAAAATATAAGTATTGAAATGGTTTGCTCTATTTAAGTAAAAGTATTGAAATGGTTTGCACTATAACAATAGGATTAAAATAACAACCAGCCTCACAGTAGCAGGACCCGGTGTAGAATAGGTCTTCAGCAACCCATGCTTGTTGTAACAGGTGACAATGCTTGCCGTAAAAGGCGACTGACAGGATCGGGTGGTCAGGCTCGCTGACTTGGTGAAAAATATCTCCAGATTTATAAGAATTATTAATAATGCTGTCAGAAGATGAGTACAACACTATAATCTACAACTTACCAAGTGATCACTACAATTTATTGTTTATGTTATAACTTTATTTGTATTGTTCCTGTACCACCTATGAGAGCGGCATTAAAAAACAAACAAACAAACAAACAAACAAACAAACAGCAAACACAGGGAAATAAACGACAACACAGGAGAAATGGAGAGAAAAAATTGTTTAAAGGCTTTGTTTATATACACAAAACAATCTAAAATATTGATTTAAATGAAAGTACTGCCTTACCTTGAGCTGGGCAGAAAGCGCACAATAATATAACGGTGATTTTGGAGAGATCCATCGTAAGTCCGATGTTGTCTGTAAGTGTCCAGCGCGGGGAAAACCACCGCGAAACACCCGCGCTTTTATATGTGGGCGCGGGTTTCGGTTAAAATGCATGGAACACGACCTGAATAACGACGAACAAGACTCTTTTCTAAACACAGCATCTAAAGGTAGATAACTCCATCGAGATGAATACATGTGTATGACCAATATTTGTTCTGAATGAACGTCCCTTATACATTCATCAGATAGGGCGTCTTGGCATGACGTGGCTCTCGATATGCATATCACCTAGGGCATAGGTCAAAGGTCAACCATAAATAAGACTAGAGGAACATATTCGTTTGTTATAAAATACAAAATATTGTCATTAAATTATGATTGTTATTTTACGACAAATGCACATATAATAGACAGCATATCCTAAACTTTCCAAATATTATATTTAATATTTATAGCTTGCCCAGGAACGGCTGCAAAATGCTAAATGGTATTTAAAGAACAAGCAAACAAATAACGAATAATCATTTTACGACATACGACCAAGTAAGTGACGGTTTTGGTCCCAGAATTAGAAGTTGACATCCATTAATTCTCTTCCTTATGTGTATCACTTCCAAATGCCTTTCAAAGACTTGATTAACACGAATGAACATTATCTGATGCTTAAAGGGTAGGCCTATTCGTATCCCACAGGAAATGAATTCATTTTCAACACCTAGCCAATCATTGTTAAATAACAGTTGTATTACTGACTGAGTGTTAAACTTCAATTGAGGGAAAGACTCCAGACCTTCATTGTACAGAACAGTAGTGGTGCATATGTTCACTGTGAAGTCTCCGTGGTCTAGGGGTAGAGCGTCCGGCCGGATAGCGGAAGGTCCGGGGTTGGATCCCCGGCCGCGTCACACTAAAAGGCGTTAAAAGATGGTACTTGTTGTTACCCTGTCTGGCGCTCGGCATTAAAGGGGCACTGATCTAACGGACTGGTTGTTGCCTTTGTTATTGTTTTTTCCCCGTGAGTACCCGGATGATACGCAAAGCAACTGAGCCTGACCAGAGACTGGGGTACCGTCTGCAAGGACAGCTAAATAAACTTGGAGGCTGGAGACAATATTTGTTTTACGCATTTTTGAACACTGATTGGTTAACTGTGATCTATAAAGATTTCGACAAAGGGCGCATGTTAATTAATTTCTTCAGCCTAAACAAACAGACAAAAAGAACAAGGGAGCTAGCTCATCGGATGTCGTCATTTGGAAATACCCCAGATGGTTATAGTTTAATACTAAAAAAAGTATCTATGCAGTGAAAGCAATTTCGGCTTGCGTCGATAATACGATTACTACTCCCTTGTTGTCATCCACGTTTTCACGTATAATAACCCTACACTTGTGTATTTGTCGTCATTCACTTGATGCTCAGTTAATGAATTTATTACAGGTACAATTAGTGGTAGCACCACTTAGATTATCTGACAAAGGTTCCCATTTGGCATTTATTGTGTCTGGGGTAATTATTCAATCTAAATCCAGGTTTGAAGTGAGGTGAAATGTGTGTTATGTAATATGCACGTGGCAGCCCAGCAAGAGATGAATGATCAGCTGATTTACTTATTTTTGTAAATCAACGGATCGTTCCTAGTCATCAAAGGATTAACAGAAAATACGTTGATTGATTAATCACTGTTATCTTGCACAGTGGATATGTCAAGAGTGAGTGTTTACATGTCTAGGTTTACTAAAACAAAGGGAATACACTCATATCATGGCGCGAAGTGCCGATGTATAAACAACATACTTTGTTCAAAGGGTTAACTCATAATACGTTGATTGATTGATCATTGTTATCTATCACTCAATGGAATTTTTAGGAACCGTGGACGTTATGAAAATAGTTGTCACGTGGGCTTTCTCAGCCGACCATTGAGACTTGACACCTATGTAAAACAACTGAAACAATCCAAGCGATCAGTTGAGAAACGAACACGGGTTATAATATCCCGAAACGATATATATCTTTTAAAATATTTGATTGTTACTGAGACACGTGACATCGAATAAGTTTCTTTGTACAGCTGCAGACGAGTGGGATATTGTTCCTTTGTGTGGATATTCACGGATACATTCCTCGAACAAGGAAGCTGCCTAAAACTTATAAGCATAAATTTGGTAGGTTGTAATTATGATATCTGCATTTTTTCCCTTCATTTGAACCGATTCGTTCTTGTTTCTCTACGTCTTGGTTGGGAAATTCTTCAATGCGCGATAGACGTTGTTGTCACAGGTCTTTTCCTTTGTAAGCGTGTATATATTACCGTCAATTTGTAAAATGTGATTCTCTCAGGCAATTTATAAAATGTGTAAATATTTCAGTCATTTTGGCTAAAAAATCTGTCCAGATTGATCAAGACTATCAAAAGGGCCTACAAACATCACAACAGATTATTATGTAGGATTAAAAGCCAAACAACTTAGAAATGTACTTTTCAACGTAACATTTTCAGTCTCTTGGTGATGACATTAAACATCAAAATGTTTGGAACTCGTTGTCATAATAATCCAGATGGCAATGTTTTTCAGTCACTTTGTAAAATAACTGAATATTTAGACGTTTAATATATTTGTTACACATTTGACAGTAAAAAAATATACAAACTATAAAAAAAGCATATGCTCAGGTGAAATATATACTTTGTGTTGCAAGTCAAAATAGTGTAAACGAAAATCGCAAAATTACCAAGCAAGTGACTTATCAAAACTTCGTCACCATTACCGATGCTACTCACAAAGATACCTACATTTCCTTATTATCTCGAAAACTGTATTTCATTTTGTTGATCAATGTGACCATACGCCCTTAATACTACCCATAAAAGTGACTAATGCGCTTACGAATGGCGCAGCAGAGGTCGCGAACTAGTTTATATTTCCGCTATACATCCGGGTACTCACTGGGAAAAAACATTAACAAAGGCAACAACCAGTCCCGGGGAATTGCGTTAGATCAGTGCCCCTTTAAGGGGCTAAAACAAGGACTGGTCGGCTCGGAGTCAGTATACTGTGTCTGAGTGGGGTATTCATGTTAATCTGCGGCATGGTATCTCAGTGAGCTAGCACTATAAATCGGCATCAGTCCGGACTAGTACAAGTAGCCACACGCACACACACATGTGCGTGCACGTCGCTATATAAGTGCAATAATCTTGGACGCGACGCTAAACACCATTTCACCCAAATCACTGTTAAGCTACAGTGACGACAATGGTTTTAACATCTTCCCGAGGCAAGAGAGTTAACTGACTATAAAAGTCCAGTTCCCACCCTTGCCGAACTAGGCTGGTATTATGGAGTTAGATTTTGGCTGGACTAACGAGTCTATGCATAGTCCAATCAAAATCGAGCAACGAAATCGAAATCCTTTTCGTAAACTGCCATGCAGATTTCGGTCGATTGAAAGATTTGCAAAACATGTGCACTACCAACTCATTGTCAACAGATATTATCTAAATCTTTTCATGTTTTTAATCAAGGTGCTCACGTGATTTGATGCACTTCGTGATGTAAGACTCGTATTATCACAATACAGATCTTGATTATCGATTATGGCCGCCATTTTGTTTGAAGAAATGCAAGTGATACGAGAGGTGGAATCTGATTGGTCCATAGGAGAGGCATGGAAGGGACATATCTCGTAATAGCCACAGGTGGCGCTACGATCGAGCCCAGGAATTCCAGCATAGTTTGGCAAGGGTTGATACTGTACTGTACATGTGTTCACTGCAAAGTTACAATGATGACACCAAATACTCTTCATATTGTAACAGTTATGGTACATATGTTCACTGAAAAGTTACAATGATGACACCAGATACTCTTCATATTGTAACAGTTATGGTACATATGTTCACTGTGAAGTTTCAATGATGACACCAGGTCTTCTGCGTATTGTAACATAAATGATACATGTGTTCTCTGTAAAGTTACAATGATGACACCAGATACTCTTCATATTGTAATATTAATGGTACATATGTTCACTGTAAGTTACAATGATGACACCAGGTGTTCTGCGTATTGTAACAGTAATGGTACATATGTTTAGTGAAAAGTTACAATGATGACACCAGATACTCTTCAAATTGTAACAGTAATGGTACATATGTTCACTGTGAAGTTACAATGATGACACCGGGTGTTCTGCGTATTGTAACAGTAATGGTACATATGTTCATTGTTAGTTTCAATGATGACACCAGGTGTTCTGCGTATTGTAACAGTAATGGTACATATGTTCACTGTGAAGTTACAATGATGACACCAGGTGTTCTGCGTATTGTAACAGTAATGGTACATATGTTCACTGCGCAGTTACAATGATGACACCATATACTCTTCATATTGTAACAGTAATGGTACATATGTTTAGTGAAAAGTTACAATGATGACACCAGATACTCTTCAAATTGTAACAGTAATGGTACATATGTTTAGTGAAAAGTTACAATGATGACACCAGATACTCTTCATATTGTAACAGTAATGGTACATATGTTCACTGTGAAGTTACAATGATGACACCAGGTGTTCTGCGTATTGTAACAGTAATGGTACATATGTTCACTGTGAAGTTACAATGATGACACCAGATACTCTTCATATTGTAACAGTAATGGTACATATGTTCACTGTAAGTTACAATGATGACACCAGATACTCTTCATATTGGAACAGTAATGGTAAATGTGTTCACTGTGAAGTTACAATGATGACACCAGATACTCTTCATATTGGAACAGTAATGGTACATATGTTCACTGTGAAGTTACAATGATGACACCAGATACTCTTCATATTGTAACAGTAATGGTACATATGTTCACTGTGCAGTTACAATGATGACACCAGGTGTTCTGCGTATTGTAACAGTAATGGTACATATGTTCACTGTAAGTTACAATGATGACACCAGATACTCTTCAAATTGTAGCAGTAATGGTACATATGTTCACTGAAAAGTTACAATGATGACACGGGTGTTCCGAGAATTGACAATTTGCTGAACTTCCGACAAACATACCAGGTCAAGTAAACATAACCTGCAATGTTCTTTAAGATAAACCTACAGATGTGTTTCACGGAAACCTCATCTCCGGACTCAACTCCAAGTGGGACAAATGTTGTGAACTGAATGCTATATTTTCGACTATTCAAACAAGACCACATTGAACCAGGATATGTAAAACACGTGCTTCCTTGACCTGAGTGTCTGTGACGTCACACACATCTGTCTAAATCATGAGTGACAGCTGTACATTTGCAGGTTATCCAGTCTCACTGGGGACTATGTGTTTTGATGACCCACATCTCCTTCCTGACCAGATCGCGGAAATGTACCCCTGTTATACGAATAAAACAATGATATTCCGCGCTTGGCTGGATTTAGAAATGTGTGTGACGTCATCCTGTGACCTTGACATTGTAGGTGCGTTCACGAGCACACGTCCGGACCTTCTCCCTGACCAAATATAAAGTTAGCAGAATATTTGTTGTGTTTAAAGGATTGAGGTGAAGCGGAAGTGAAATCTATTCACACTTTTAATTCTATATATTTCTGTTGAAAAATGCAAACAGATTACACATTCAGTATACAGAGTGCTTACAAATATATACAAGGCACTAACACTTCCTCAACAGCGCTTGCAGCTGGCGTTTTTTTTGTAACATACTTACGTGGACAAGAGTCAACATATTCATACAGCTATTGAAACAACATCTTCTTTCCTGTAAAAAGTTACAAGAAAAACAAGAGGCTGTTTCAGGATATGTATGAATATGTGAAGATCCGGGTTACAATAGGGCTTTAGCAACCCATGCTTGTATGTTTACATATATTAAAGCTGTGCCTAATTTTAAACTTAAATAAACTATCAGTTTGTTTGTCTGCCAAAATTACAGTTCAAAACAGCAAAACGAACCAGCATACAGCTAATTCCATGCCACTTCCACTCAGTGAATTAAATTATATATATATTTTTTTAATATATCAACCATGTTTTGTTTAAATAGTAGATACACATATTCACATTACTGTTCATATTCTCTGACCGCCCCCGTGGTGTAGTGGTAGCATGTTTCCGCGGCCACGTCATACCAAAAGACGTTAAAAGATGGTACTTGTTGTTACCATGTCTGGCGCTCGGCATTAAGGGGCTAAAACAAGGACTGGTCGGCTCGGAGTCAGTATGCTGTGTCTGAGTGGGGTATTCATTTTGAACTGCAGCATGGTATCTCAGTGGGCTGGCACTATAAATCGACAAACACAAACACACACACGCACGCACGCACGCACGCGACATCAAACCCCATTTCGCCTCATCTCCAACTTCTCTCATAGACATGAACCTGTTTGATCACATGTAACTGTTATCTAAATATGTGAGTTTCCGCCACTTCTCTTCTTATCCCTTGACGATGTTCCTGTAGCAGTTCATTGATGCAAAATAGGGGCGATGGGGTAGCCTAGTGGTTAAAGCGTTCGCTCGTCACGCTGAAGACCCGGGTTAGATTCTACACATGGATACAATGTGTGAAGCCCGTTTCTGGTTCACCCGCCATGACATTGGAATATTGCTAAAAGCGTCGTAAAACCATACTCACCCACTCACTGATGCAAAATACCATTTTGGTGTGTCACCAGTTGTAAAAAGCACTGTTGTGTAACTGATTGATAAAATATCTAACGTTAGTTGTTATCTGTGCACTTTTCATCCACCTCACATCACAAAGTGTGACTGAATGAATAAAGACTGAATTTACAGTAACAAGGTATTCGGTTTATTAATGTTGTTATTTGTACAGTTTGCAAGCAACTCTTATAAAGTGATACACAATCAATAAAAGCTGAATTTACAGGAACATATTCAAATCTAATTATGTTGTTATTTGTGCAGTTAGCAAGCAACTCACATCCCAAAGTAATCAGAAAACTGAATATGAAATTATCCATATGTTCATCACCACATTCAGTGATAACAAATATGACTAATGCATGAACGTTTTGTTAAAGATTTTACCACCATGTTGACGTGAAATCATAATACATTCTTCATTATACATTCTTCATAATACATTCTTCATAATACATTTTTCATAATACATTCTTCATAATACATTCTTCATAATACATTTTTCATAATACATTCTTCATAATACATTTTTCATAATACATTCTTCATAATACATTCTTCATAATACATTTTTCATAATACATTCTTCATAATACATTTTAATAATACATTCTTCATAATACATTTTTCATAATACATTCTTCATAATACATTTTTAATAATACATTCTTCATAATACATTCTTCATAATACATTTTTCATAATACATTCTTCATAATACATTCTCCATAATACATTTTTCATAATAATTTCTTCATAATACATTCTTCATAATACATTCTTCATAATACATTCCCTCACATCGACTTTTCCTCACATTGAATATATACATAATAGGTTTTTTACAGTTTTATTCACAATGTGACAAACTATAATGCTATGAATATTAAAATTCACGGTCACTTGTGAAATTCACTAAATGTCCCCAGCTGGAACGTGTCACAGATATACATTCTTGCCAAGTCTGGTCGTCTTTGACATAGCATGCATGTACTGGTTGAGTGACTTCCCACATAGAAAGGATTTAAAATCTTGAAGACATCCTATCTAAATGGTCCACAAGTATTCACTCCAATTCCCTCTAACAATAAGCAGTTAACTTTGGTATCCCCAAGCACTTATACTCAGCATGGTCATCAGGCAATTGTAAAAATCACCAACACAAATGAAATCCTGTCTACATGGTCGACGATTGTTAAACACATCCTCTCAACAGTCAGACAACATGGCAGTCTATTTTCATTTCCAATATCCTGTTATAATTAGTGAGTGAGTGAGTAAGTATGTACCCATGTCGGGAATCGAACCCGGGTCTTCGGCGTGACGAGCGAACGCTTTAACCACTAGGCTACCCGACCACCCCTGTTATAATTAGTGGTATATGTTAGAAAAACGCATTCTGAAAAGCTACCCAGAGACCACTACCAAACTTCCTCCTAAAAGTTCTTACAAAAACAGAACACAAATAGAAACTACAAAGTCAAACCATTTTCAACCTCGACATGGCAGTATATCCTGCAACAGGAAGGTCTTAAATGTGTTAGCGCTCTTCCAGATAAGACCCGGATGTGAGGTGGCGACGCTGCTGAATACTGATGTCCTAAGCTTGACGATAAATGTATGTTATAGTGTTCTTCCACCATCCAGTAACAGTTGCAATGGTGATGTCATCCTCTGATCCCACCCAACAGGAAAATGATGAGGCTCCTGCCTTTGACTGAAGATCGACACACTGTAAATTCCTTGGTCACATTGCGGTTCCCACGAACCAGCGCAGGACGTAGATTACAGCATAGGCACCGTGAGTATCCACGATCTCAGTACGTTATTATTTTGAAATATGAGGTTGCATATCTAAGTATCACTTTAGATATTGTATTATGTTCTTTTTCTTATCTGAATAAAACTTTTAGTTTGAAGTCCATATTTTCTTTAATTCATGGATATGTTAATATTTCATTCAAAGCAAAAAGTAAAGCCTTTCTCTGTTTAGTAGTCCTGTTATCAGTGAAACGTCACCCATGCAAATCTATAACATTAATTATTACAATGATAACATGACATGGCAAATATTTACTTCAAATTCGGAATTTTTTACTGACATTATTTTTGTATACTAACTTCTTATGAAATTCTGGGGGCACGGGTGGCCCAGTCGTCTAAGGCGCCGCGATTCGCTGTGCAGAGTTGCGTCCCTTGGGCAAGCCAGAAACCTATGATTGTGGGTTCGAATCCCGGTTCGCCCCGATTATGTTTCTAGGTTTGTCAGCACCATACCCGTGCTCGTAGGTTTCACCGAAGTGGTAAACGTCTGAGACCTGCATCACTTCGGGCTTTCCTCCCACATTAAGCTGACATGCCGTGATATAACTGGAATACTGTTAAAAGCGGTGTTAAACCCAACTCACTCACTCACTCTTATGAAATTCTACAAAGAATAAAATACGAAAAGCTGACTGTACCTAAATGATGCTCGACCTGTGAGATTAAATCCTTGATTCTTTTCCCGTTTGGAAATGGAACAATCTCATTAAAATCAGATCTTAGTTCTCGCTACCGCTAAACACCAATCTACTATCATTGATCTGTAGATAGTTTTTCCTAGATGAAACGATCTGATTGGTCTTCTGGTGCCTCCAAATCTAACGTAATATCAATGTTCTTTCTACTTGTGATGCAACTAATGCAATTATTCACTTGTGAGGAAGGAAGAGTTTGCTAACGCTGATTGAATCCAGACATTCATGGAATGGAACGTAGTATTAATATTAGGTTATGGGAATCAAAAATAATTTCGCATGACGTCAAACATTATTTCAGTGGTGAGAGCTACAATTATCATTGATGGTATTTGTTCGTCACTCTGAGAGTGATGCTCACTGACGCTTAAAGGTTATATGTATTTTGAAAGCTGGGATCACTTATAGTCTAGTGCTGACAGACTCTTCAACACATCATCTAGAAATGTGTCGTTAATAGTAAAGACATGCAATTGAAACACGTCTAAGGACCTATTGTGTGCAATTCAAGAAACTATCATTCTCCAATAAATGGAGACTTATGATTTGAACGAGTTACATCACCCCCGGAACCAAGGAGTGGCCAATGTAGAAGGGAACAACATCCCCGGAACCAAGGAGTGGCCGATGTAGAAGGGAACAACACCCCCGGAACCAAGGAGTGGCCAATGTAGAAGGGAACAACACCCCCGGAACCAAAGAGTGGCTGACGTAGAAGGGAACAACACCCCCGGAACCAAGGAGTGACTGACGTAGAAGGGAACAACACCCCCGAACCAAGGAGCGGCCGACGTAGAAGTGAACAACACCCCCGGAACCAAGGAGTGGCCGACGTAGAAGGGAACAACATCCCCGGAACCAAGGAGTGGCCGATGTAGAAGGGGACAACACCCCCGGAACCAAGGAGCGGCTGAGGTAGAAGGAAACAACACCCCCGGAACCAAGGAGTGGCCGACGAAGAAGGGAACAACACCCCCGGAACCAAGGAGCGGCCGACGTAGAAGGGAACAACACCCCCGGAACCAAGGAGCGGCCGATGTAGAAGGGAACAACAACCCCGGAACCAAAGTGTGGCTGACGTAGAAGGGGACAACATCCCCGGAACCAAGGAGCGGCCGATGTAGAAGGGAACAACACCCCCGGAACCAAGGAGTGGCCAATGTAGAAGGGAACAACACCCCCGGAACCAAAGAGTGGCTGACGTAGAAGGGAACAACACCCCCGGAACCAAGGAGTGACTGACGTAGAAGGGAACAACACCCCCGAACCAAGGAGCGGCCGACGTAGAAGTGAACAACACCCCCGGAACCAAGGAGTGGCCGACGTAGAAGGGAACAACATCCCCGGAACCAAGGAGTGGCCGATGTAGAAGGGGACAACACCCCCGGAACCAAGGAGCGGCTGAGGTAGAAGGAAACAACACCCCCGGAACCAAGGAGTGGCCGACGAAGAAGGGAACAACACCCCCGGAACCAAGGAGCGGCCGACGTAGAAGGGAACAACACCCCCGGAACCAAGGAGCGGCCGATGTAGAAGGGAACAACAACCCCGGAACCAAAGTGTGGCTGACGTAGAAGGGGACAACATCCCCGGAACCAAGGAGCGGCCGATGTAGAAGGGAATAACAACCCCGGAACCAAAGAGAGGCTGACGTAGAAGGGAACAACATCCCCGGAACCAAGGAGTGGCTGACGTAGAAGGGAACAACATCCCCGGAACCAAGGAGCGGCCGATGTAGAAGGGAACAACGCCCCCGGAACCAAAGTGTGGCTGATGTAGAAGGGGACAACATCCCCGGAACCAAGGAGCGGCCGATGTAGAAGGGAACAACGCCCCCGGAACCAAAGTGTGGCTGACGTAGAAGGGGACAACATCCCCGGAACCAAGGAGCGGCCGATGTAGAAGGGAACAACAACCCCGGAACCAAAGAGTGGCTGACGTAGAAGGGAACAACATCCCCGGAACCAAGGAGTGGCTGACGTAGAAGGGAACAACATCCCCGGGACCAAGGAGCGGCCGATGTAGAAGGGAACAATAACCCCGGAACCAAAGTGTGGCTGACGTAGAAGGGGACAACATCCCCGGAACCAAGGAGCGGCCGATGTAGAAGGGAACAACATCCCCGGAACCAAAGAGTGGCTGACGTAGAAGGGGACAACATCTCCGGAACCAAGGAGTGGCCGACGTAGAATGAACAACACCCCCGGAATCAAAGAGTGGCTGACGTAGAAGGGAACAACGCCCCCGGAACCAAGCAGTGGCTGAGCTATGAGCTGCTTCTCTAGCCATTCAGAAGCTGTAAGAGGGGCGCCATAATAGAACTGGAGAAAGAATACTGATTACACTCTGGGTTTTTATTCTCCCGTGTTTTTGGTTCCGATAGAAAACCTCCGATAGGCACATCACCTGGGCTTGTTTGCCACATGTTTGAACAACAGGCTCCCAGTATATTCACCCCAGTCCCTGAATCCTCAATATGGAGTCGATGGCTGGGAAACGAGGTGTGTTCGTCATTGGAAGCGAAGCATGTATCCTTCAGAAACCACCTTTTGAATCCAGTGGTCGGACGTGATGAGTATTTAAATTTCGGTGATAGTCCGTACTGAGACTTTCCGAACCTGAGATAGCAAATGCTACCCTGCATCCATATGAGTTGAAATCCACACTGAGAGTAAACTGTCCCGTGCGGAACCGACTGATGCCTACCACACCAGCAGTGAAATCCACACCAGCTGTAAATGAGATATCTCGTGCACATCCGACAGTTCCGACTGTTACAGTGAAATCAACACCGGCTGTAAGGAAACTATTTGACGGAAGTGACCATTATTCCTTGTCAGTGAAATCCACACCAGTGGAGGGATGGTATCTATCACGGCTCTGCTTGTGACAAAGCTATCCCGCGATGATCATACGGTTGCCGACTATTCGACACTCCCACCATCAATGAAATCCATCCCAGTCGTGAGCACCATGTCTATCACGGCCCGGTTGCCAACCAACCAATATCCGAGCCGTCGGTGATTCTGTATGGTCTGGTGATCACTCCTGTCGGAAGTACGTGTCGTGGATTAGACGGATCCGATCCTCACGATCCGAAACACCCGTCCCTGCTCCTCTCTCCCCTCTGAGCGGCAGACACGATCTCGGCTTGGCGTTCGAGCCAGGGTGTCTCTCTGCTTCAAGATACTTGCTTCCCGTTTAGCGGGCTGTTGATCAGCAGGGAAGATGTCTGCACCTTCTTGATGGCGCCCGTCTCGGGTAGGTCTTGGGTTGTTCCACCCTGCATAGTCAGTGCCTCCTCCACACTTCTTCGAACTGACAAAGGAGACATCATCTTGACCCACAACATGTTACCACCTAGCAACTACGTGATAAAAAGTAATCTAAAATAAAAATACTCCTCAGCTGTTTCAGAGGATAATACTATCTGGTTCTTACTAGAATACATTAACGGCAGATACAAAAAAATGTTATGATATGACAACTCTGAAAAAAATAGATGTTGAAACTAGCACACACAGGAAAGAAGTGAGGTTTTCCTGCCTTGCGCATGCGCAAGGGGCCTTAACAACAAGATACTATTACTTGCATAACTTATTACGGATAGTTGACAGTGAAGTGGACTTCTGTTGGAAAACTGAAGATTTTATAGTGTGGTGAGAGCCAAAATACAGGATTTATGGCTATGATATAATAGAAGTAATGTTTTTTTTGTTGAAATTTGGGATTTGTAAAGTTCATAGTTTCTTGAATTCAGGGGTATCAAAGCCTCTGACTTTGATTGGTCCTATTATCAGTGAAATAAAGACACCACTACAAAGACATAAATGAAATTAAAACTATAACAACTTGAATTAGGAACTTCTTAATTCCAATTTGGAATTTATTGCTGGCATTCATTGCAGACTTTGGACCAGAAATCAGCCTCTGAACAGATCTAGATAAGTCCCAAGCAGACGAAATCATCCCAAGTGTTTTCACTAACACTTTCTTAAGTTGCATTTATATGTTACATCGAAAGTTTCTTATTTGTTTAGATGGACCTGAAAGTGACATCGCTGCACGACATAGTTAGGTAAAGAACTAAAACTGAGATGGCCAGTTCAAGTGAACTCACAAGTGTGTCATTGACGCCGGAGGAGGATGACCTTGAAGAGCTCATCGTTTCAAAAGGTATTCCGGTTAGGGCCAACTCAGGTATGTTGACATTTCATGGCCTAATTCAATCCAGAACTAATTTTAAAACATGACATGACCCAAACACCTGAATCCAACGATAAAGCATATCCCCTATCGGGGCATCGCTTCCAAGGCAGAGATACCTGGCTCCATTCCATTCATAACTGAATTCTGAAGCAAAATATAACCTAACCTAACTAGCCACTGTTAGTAATCATTCTTCGTGTTCGTATTTGTATTTATTTGTTACAAGAGACTAAATACGTCTATTCATAAATCCAACACGGACGCCAATATCATGGACGACACTTTTTCTAATGAACCTGGAAAAAGCAATATTGACTGAGGACGAAATCTGAGATCGATATTGCTTTTATTCAGATACATAAAAACAGGTATTGACCTCATACGTAAAGTTTATAATTGATGTATTGCCCATTTAAAAGACAAAGACATATACAACATATCAAATTATGTTAGCTGCAATAACTATAAGAGGTTCCAACAAACGGAGACATATGATTGGCTGAGGTTTCCGGTAATTCCCATTCTACTTCTAGCAATTAAAGTCAATACTGTAAATAACGCAAAGTAACTGTGTGGCTTACCTACCTATTGATGTAAAGTAACTGTGTGGCTTACCTACCTATTGATGTAAAGTAACTGTGTGGCTTACCTACCTAATGATGTAAAGTAACTGTGTAGCTTACCTACCTTTTGATGTAAACTAACTGTGTGGCTTACCTACCTATTGATGTAAAGTAACTGTGTGGCTTACCTACCTATTGATGTAAAGTAACTGTGTGGCTTACCTACCTATTGATGTAAAGTAACTGCGTGGCTTACCTACCTATTGATGTAAAGTAACTGTGTGGCTTACCTACCAATTGATGTACAATAACTGTGTGGCTTACCTACCTATTGATGTAAAGTAACTGTGTGGCTTACCTACCTAATGATGTAAAGTAACTGTGTAGCTTACCTACCTTTTGATGTAAACTAACTGTGTGGCTTACCTACCTATTGATGTAAAGTAACTGTGTGGCTTACCTACCTATTGATGTAAAGTAACTGTGTGGCTTACCTACCTATTGATGTAAGTACCTATACTGTCATAAAGTGTACGTGGGTAACCCAAAAGGTAAAACAAATTGTCAGAATCAGGAATGAGAATATGTCACATTTCAGTTTAAATATTTATGCAATATAAAAGTAGAAAACAATCATATTATGAAAACAAACTACTGATATGTTTTCTCATCAATGACTTCCTGAAACATTTATTGTTGCCAAGGTACAAGGGGTATTAAGGAAGAGAATTTATTCTGGATGTCAACTTCTTTATTATGAGGAACACAATGTTTCAGAGTATATCTGATGAAGGAGTAAGCATATACTCCGGAACGTTGTGTTTCTCACAATAAAGAAGTTGACATCTGTAAATTCTCTTCCTTGTGTGACTCTCTACACGGATTCAAACAGTTTGCACATCGGTTTTTCGATTCATACCTCAATGATCCAAAAACATTCCATAGTCAATCCTGAATTTTACGTACTCTTTTGGAGTAAGATACATACTCAAGATATAAACAGCCATTCTTGTCTTTGATAGGAGTTTCAAATCACGACTTCTTTGTATCTGTAACAACTATTACTGATGTGTCTTTGAAGTAGGTGCATGTCCTTAGATACATACAAATTGCCACTATATGCTTCGACAATCGTTCCACAACAAGCTGAAGCCTATGCTAATTGATATTATGATTGGTATATTAGTCCCAAACCCTATATCAACAGGACCTCATTCAAAATGGTATGATAGTGAAATTGTCAGGGCTGTCCTAATACACTTCGTTGCGATATTGCACATATCACAACAGTTACGTTGCAAAAGGTTTGTTTTGTTTGTTTGTTGTTTAACGCAATATTCCAGATATGACGGCGGACTGTAAATAATCGAGTGTGGATCCCAGACAAATCAGTGATTGATGTTATGAGCAATGAACCACACCCGGGTACTCTATCAGTCCCAATCCATTATTTCCCCTCTTACAACAAGCATAGGTGCTGAGGGCCAATTCTATCAAGGAATCCCCATTGGGGTAGTGAAGTAGCGATACAATGCAAAACATGAAATTCAACACAAGGTATTTTTAAAAAAAACATTTGTTAACGTTTGGGAATTTACAGTTTTTGGTAAACTGTTTTATTAAAACCATTCTTTGAAATGTTCATGTTCATCTCAATAAATAAGGAAAGGCCTACTCAGAAATCAAGATGTCATTTAAAATGGAAGAGTTTGTTGAGGCTATAAAATTAGAAGCAGTGTTAGCTTTAATGAAAAGTGAGAAGGTGAGCTACACAGGATATTGCCATGTTATTTATTTTAGATAATTTCTTAAATACAGATCAGTTGAATATCTTTGTCTCATTTAATATTGTTGATAGACGATGTCCCTAAAGCCATCACTCTCGTCAAGACGCAGAACATATATACGGGACCGACTCCTGCAGGGACAGTTGGAGATGGTAGGTAACAAAAACCATGTCAATATCTGGACGGGTGTAAAGAAATCACAAATCCCTGGTCATGCATATGTACAAAAGTTTCTCTCAGTATCGATATCAAACTATTTTCTGCATAAACATAATATATACTGAGAACTGACAATAAAGTTGAAAATATGATGTCGCCATTTAAGAATTGACTTTCACTTTGTGTGAGTTCATTGGAGAATGGACCTTCATAGAGTGAGGGCCAAACTGTATGAACGTCGGAGCTTGCGAGGATATTTGTGAACGATCGTGCAGTTAAACTCTCTGACGTTTCTCAATGTAAACTAAAACGCTGAGTTCAAATTTAAAGGGTCTAAATGTTCAGAGAGAACGCTTCCGTTCGTATTCGTGCTGGGGAATTCCCAGGGGTTTCCCCAGAAATGGGGAAGTAGTCCGTCAGTGTTTAAGTCATTTCAAGAACACGGTCTCGTGACAAAAACATTTGAACGTTAAATTGTCTCGTCCAATTAAAAAGCCGTATATCGTATATACTTCAAATAAAAAAATTATATAAAGAAACATACAAGCCAAAGTTCAGCTTCCTATGTGTTGAATCTTTTGAGAAAACACAGGAAATAGGGACCAGAGAGTGGGGCCTATGTCAAATTCAGGCACAGAGCATTATCATTGTTAACATCATTTCATAAATATATCATAAAATTATGACTGCTTTAATTTGTAGCCACCCTGGACCTTCAAATAGATGATGCCGAAGAAATCTTTGTTGCAACCGAGAGCTTCAGGATTGTAGAACAAAAACTGAAGTATTTTGGCCATGTCACAATCTGTGGTGCTTCAGGAGAAGGCAAAACAACAGCAGCTCTCATGCTGGGTTCACAGTATAGAAAAAGGGGTTACAAACTTGCATTTGTGGACATAATTGAACGGTTTGACTTGAACAGCTTCTTGAGTTCATCACCTAGAGTATTTCTGATCATAGACGATATGTTTGGTACTGTTGGGTTATCCACAGATGTTTCACAGCTGAAAATATTTCTGAATAAGCTTGCTCGACACTTAAAACACTGCAAAAGGAGAGCTGAGAAGCAAGGCGCACCAAGAAAACAGCAAGTTAAAAAAGGACAAGAGTCAACAAAGAAGATTCGTGTTGTCTTCACAACCAAGTCATACAACTTCCATGATGGACTGGCTCAGCTGCAGTATGAAGGATTCTCCCTGTTCAAGGGACCAACACTGGTGGATTTGACAACTCAAGAGAAACGCAGATATACTCAAGCAGAGAAGAAGGCTATATTTGAGCACCACAGGGACATACATAGAGAATATTCCGATGAAGACTGTGAAGATATACCTGACTTCGAACTGTGGCACATAGATTCAAGTATATTTGGATTTCCCCTCACATGTAAACTCAGTTTTGATTTTTCATCTATTTTCAAAAATAAAAATAAGTTTTTCAAGGAACCATTGTTATATCTAAGGCTAGAGCTCAAAAACTTACTGAGATCGAAAACTGATCGATCAGCTGTATTGGTCCTAATGCTACTGTGTGATGATAACTTAGATTTGGCTAAGTTGGAAGCAAACGGCAAAGACAAGAAACTGGACCACATGGTCAGTACTGTTTTGGATTTGCTGCCATCAGCATCACGTCAAGGAATGTATGAAGCAGCAAAGTGTCTGAGAGGAACATTCCTTACACGTGGCGATGCTGTTGGATTTGCTCACTCTTCGATCTATGACGCTTGTGCTTGTTCGTTGTTTGAGATCAGTCCAACATTTGTGCTGACTCACTGCAGTGACAACTTCATATATGAGCGAGTGCAACCACAACCAGTGGAAGAAAGCAAAATCGATGATCATCTCCACCTGATCTACCTCTCCGAAGTATATTATGATATCCTAACTACACGACTTGCAGAATCAATAAAGAATGGGCAGTTTTCAAAATCAGTGACACATCCCATTCTCCGACAAGAAAAGGTAGCTCTTCAATTGCTTGAAAAACTACATGATGGATCCATGGATGAATGTTGGTTTCACAAGAGAGATAAGGGGAATTGCTTTTGTATTGGGCTGTTCTTGGACACAGTGCAAAGTTTGTCCTAGAAATAGAACATGAAACTGGAGGAGAATTCACTCAAACAGAGATCAGTGAAGCCATGGAAGGTTGTGTGGTCATCAACAATCTGACTGTATTGAGGTGGCTTTTCCCCAGGAGTAACAATCCAAACATTGATTTAACCATGAACTTGTGGATGTTGCAGGCTGCTGAACATGGGAGTTCTGAAACACTTGTTTATCTTATAGAAAATGGTGCTGATGTATTTACCATTGATGCAGAAAAGAGAAACATCATTCACATAGCATGCACTAAAGGACACAAGAAAACACTAAAAGTACTGAAAGAGCACAACAGTGAATACTCTAAGGATGAAGTGAAGAAAGTTTTACTTAACTCTACTGATGATACGGGGAGGACGCCACTCATGGTTGCAGTACTCACAGGATCTTATGAGTGTTATCAGCTGTTGCAATCAATATCTAACAAAAATACCAAAGACAAGAATGGAAATGATATAATGAATCTTGCCTGTTGGGGTGGTAACAAGGCTATAGTAAAACATCTTGTGTCACCTTCAAATATCAACACGAGGGGCGAGAATGGATCTACACCAGTAATGATGGCAGCTTTTTGTGGACATCAAAGTGTGTTTGACCTCCTAGTGTCAAAACAAGCTGACCTGACACTAGTGGATAACGATGGTGATAGTTTACTTCATGTTGCCTGTCAGGGTGGTAACAAGGCTATAGTACAACATCTTGTGTCACCTTCAAATGTCAATACCAGGGGACAGATTGGATCTACACCAGTAATGATGGCAGCTTTTTGGGGACATCAAAGTGTGTTTGACCTCCTAGTATCAGAGGAAGCTGACCTGACACTAGTGGATAACGGTGGTGATAGTTTACTTCATGTTGCCTGTCAGGGTGGTAACAAGGCTATAGTACAACATCTTGTGTCACCTTCAAATATCAATACCAGGGAAAAGAACGGATCTACACCAGTAATGATGGCAGCTTTTGGGGGACATCAAAGTGTGTTTGACCTCCTAGTATCAGAGGAAGCTTACCTGACACTAGTGGATAGCAATGGTGATAGTTCACTTCATGTTGCCTGTCAGGGTGGTAACAAGGCAATAGTACAACATCTTGTGTCATCTTCTGATATCAATACTGGGGGCGAGAATGGATATACACCAGTAATGGTGGCAGCTTTATGGGGACATCAAAGTGTGTTTGACATCCTGGTATCAGAGGAAGCTTACCTGACAATAGTGGATAACGATGGTGATTGTTTACTTCATGTTGCCTGTCGGGGTGGTAACAATGCTATAGTACAACATCTTGTGTCATCTTCTAATATCGATACTGGGGGCAAGAACGGATCTACACCAGTAATGATTGCAGCTGGTAAAGGACATCAAAGTGTGTTTGACCTCCTAGTATCAAAGCAAGCTGACCTGACACTGGTGGATAACGATGGGAATAGTTTACTTCATGTTCCCTGTCGGGGTGGTAACAAGGCTATAGTACAACATCTTGTGTCACCTTCAAATATCAATACCAGGGGTCAGAATGGATATACACCAGTAATGGTGGCAGCTTTGTTTGGGCATCAAAGTGTGTTTGACCTCCTAGTGTCAAAGCAAGCTAACCTGACAATAGTGGATAACGGTGGTGATTGTTTACTTCATGTTGCCTGTCAGGGTGGTAACAAGGCTATAGTACAACATCTTGTGTCACCTTCAAAGATCAATACCAGGGGACAGAATGGATATACACCAGTAATGGTGGCAGCTTTGTTTGGGCATCAAAGTGTGTTTGACCTCCTAGTGTCAAAGCAAGCTGACCTGACACTGGTGGATAACGATGGGAATAGTTATGTTGCCTGTCAGGGTGGTAACAAGGCTATAGTACAACATCTTGTGTCTTCTCTAATACCAACACAAGGGGGCGGATTGGATTTACACCAGTAATGGTGGCAGCTTTTTGTGGACATCAAAGTGTGTTTGACCTCCTAGTGTCAAAGCAAGCTGACCTGACACTAGTGGATAATGGTGGTAATAGTTTACTTCATGTTGCCCGTCGGGGTGGTAACAAGGCTATAGTACAACATTTTGTGTAACCTTCCAATATCAATACTAGAACACAGTTTGGATTTACACCAGTAATGGTGGCAGCTTTGTTTGGACATTAAAGTGCGTTTGACATCCTGGTATCAGAGCAAGCTGACCTGACACTGGTGAATAACAATGGTGATAGTTTACTTCACGTTGCCTGTCGGGGTGGTAACAAGTCTATAGTACAACATCTTGTGTCACCTTCAAAAATCAATACTAGAACACAGTTTGGATTTGCACCAGTAATGGTGGCAACTCTAGCATGTCATCAAAGTGTGTTTGACCTCTTCATATCAAGGAATGCTGACCTGACACACTGGAAAGCTGTGGTAATAGTTTACTTCATTTTGCCTGTCATCCTGTCAAAACAGCAATAGTATAATAACTGTGTCATCTGCTAACAGTGTTAAACCAAGAAATTGAAGCCCTCAAAGAAATATCAAACAATTGATGTCATTGTTAATAATTTAAAGAACACTACCTCAGTGACCTGATGTCCTATATTTTGGCAGTCATCACACTATAAAGATCTTCAGTATGTACGTCTCTGTAACTATCAGAGATTGTAGTGTTTAGCCATCCTGCGATTGTCGCTTTGATAATGTTTTTATCAGAAGTTGTTTTATATCAAATAAAGTGACGTTTATTGGTTTTCCGCTGTGGCTCTGTCACTTCTAAGAGGAAACGGAAATCCTGAAAAGGGCAAATATGCCGATCTGGCACTGCTAAACCTTTGCCAAGTACAGGAATCACGTATTGTCTATGTCCAGCCGAGAGGTTCCACTTGGGAAATGTGTACGGGTTTTAAAGTCATTCAGCAGGAGAGATCATATATGCCTGTTACGGACTGGATGATCTCAGGTAGATAGTCCGCCGTGCTCGAGAACCGATGTTGGAGCAGAACAGTATTCTTCAATGGTGTCGTGGTGGAACTTAGCATCCAGGCGAATGTGAAGAAGAAAATCCAAAATCATGAGTATAGTTGCAGGTCCCCCATCTACTTCTCGTCCTCTGTACCATTGGCAGAACTTGTTCCAACTGTTGCCGTAGATGACGGGCGAGGATGGTCTCCATGAACGAGCAACCTCCGCTGAAGCAGAAGCATCTTCTAGATGATGACTAGGTGAAGGTGAAGGGCGTGTAGACTGCCGTACATGAGGGAGGAGATCTCGGCATTCAGGTATGCTGAGGGGTTCGTCAATGAGTAACAGAAACAGTCTGATGTAATTGGCCGGCTAGCCATAGCGGTGCTATGAGAATGATAGTGCAGACCATTTTCTGAATCTTCCGAAGTACTCTGTCTGCGAGAGACCAGGGAAGGGAGTATGTGAAGAACCCCATTCAATCAATGGACAACATGTCCATTTGAAGAGCTTGAGGATCCGGCACTTTGCTGACATACACTAGGAGTTTGTTGAGGTGTGTGGCGTACAAGTCTAGCCGAGGTGTGGCCCACGCCATTGAATTACCTCTGGATGGAGAGACGGTCAGAGACCACTCTTTCGCCACCATCCTCCCTGCGATATTATCTGTCCGCCAAGTTGTTGAGCTTCCCCAGTAAGTGGCAGGTTTATATTCTGCAAGGCACACAAACGTGTAGTGCCGCTCCAGTCGACTGTATTCGTCCATGTCTCTGGATGTAAGCCATCACTGTGGTGTTGTTTCGGGCACAAGGATCGTGGATAGGGATAAGTGGTTCTTCCATGCACTGAATGCTTAGAAGGTCAGATCGCTCGTATCTGGAGACAGTAGAGGTGAAGGTTGCCACAGACGGTTGCACCATTAGAGCACCCGAACCCGAGTTGGAAGTATTTGTGAACAGGGGGTGTTTTGGTGCTGGAAATACAAGTGGAATGCCAACCATGACGTTCTCCCGGCATGTCCACCAAGTGAGACGATCCAGTAACGTTGGAGGGAAAGGCACTAGGATGCCCAACGTTCACGACCGTAATGAGTTCACCCAAGCCTGGATGAGACCAAGGTGAAGTCTTGTATGGACATCAGAATCCCGAGTAACGACATCCGTCATCAAAGAGAGTGGTTGGGCTGATCTGCCACTTTGATGATATCCGCAGCACCTCGAGTTAACGATCAGTCCTCTGTGAAGGTATCTGGCGCCGATATAAATTATGAGAGAATCCGAGTACTCCCTGGTACCTCAAGCTCAAGATTTCAAGATCAAACCAAATGTTAGTGCTGAACTTTATGCCTTCGTCTGGGGTCCACAACGCAAGCGTTATTTATCTACATTTGGGTGACATCAAGACGTCGTCAATCATCACTTGTGACTTTCTACCATTGCGGTTGCCTCCAATTCATATCAACGTTGTCGTCACCTCCACGTGCAAGCGTTCCAATCCCCGTTAATGCAGCTCTCGGATCAGACTCAATCCCCCGGCTGGACCCACCTCTACAAGACTCCAAGAGGACCCTGACTCAATTCCCCTGTTGGACCCACCTCTACAAGACTCCACCAGGACCCTGACTCAATCCCTCTGTTGGACCCACCTCTACAAGACTCCACCAGGACCCTGACTCAATCCCCCTGCTGGGCCCACCTCTACAAGACTCCACCAGGACCCTGACTCAATCCCCCTGTTGGACCCACCTCTACAAGACTCCACCAGGACCCTGACTCAATTCCCCTGCTGGACCCACCTCTACAAGACTCCACCAGAACCCTGACTCAATTCCCCTGTTGGACCCACCTCTACAAGACTCCACCAGGACCCTGACTCAATCCCCCGGCTGGACCCACCACTACAAGACTCCACTAGAACCCTGACTCAATCCCCCTGTTCCACCCACCTCTACAAGACTCCACCAGGACCCTGACTCAATCCCCCTGTTCGACCCACCTCTACAAGACTCCACCAGGACCCTGACTCAACCCCCCTGCTGGACCCACCTCTACAAGACTCCACCAGGACCCTGACTCAATCTCCCGGTTGGACCCACCTCTACAAGACTCCACCAGGACCCTGACTCAATCCCCCTGCTGGGCCCACCTCTACAAGACTCCACCAGGACCCTGACTCAATCCCCCTGTTGGACCCACCTCTACAAGACTCCACCAGGACCCTGACTCAATTCCCCTGCTGGATCCACCTCTACAAGACTCCACCAGAACCCTGACTCAATTCCCCTGATGGACCCACCTCTACAAGACTCCACCAGGACCCTGACTCAATCCCCCGGCTGGACCCACCTCTACAAGACTCCACCAGGACCCTGACTCAATCCCCCTGTTCGACCCACCTCTACAAGACTCCACCAGGACCCTGACTCAATCCCCCTGTTGGACCCACCTCTACAAGACTCCACCAGGACCCTGACTCAATCCCCCTGTTGGACCCACCTCTACAAGACTCCACCAGGACCCTGACTCAATCCCCCTGTGGACCCACCTCTACAAGACTCCACTAGGACCCTGACTCAATCCCCCTGTTGGACCCACCTCTACAAGACTCCACCAGGACCCTGACTCAATTCGCCTGTTGGACCCACCGCCGCCACACCCCTCTAGGAAACTGATTCAATCAACGGCAGGACCCTATTTTATTCAAAGGCTGATTGTGCATTTTAGGTAAGCATCATTTTCTTTCTGTGTTAACATATGCATCACCACATGACTGACCATTCTGACAGATGAGGCATACCATACAATCTGAAGCAGCCACAGCAGTATTGCAAACCGAATCCCAAAACGAATCATTATCAAGCATGGTTGCCATAAGATACAAGATTTTATCAAGCATGGTCGTCATAAGATACAAGATTTTATTTCGCAAACGTTCTATATAGAATAGTGACAATATTCTATAAACTATTTAAACAGATACATAATAAGCCAGGATAACAACACAAAGTATTGGCCTTGTTCTTCTACCCAGTTAAATATTTCACCTGGGATCACTCAACCTTAGCTTGGTGAAGTGTGTACGTTTTTCTTTAATCTTCCAGTGTTCTAGATAGGGTTCAAGTTTAACTTCTGACTTAAATTTTCTATATGTTCCAAGTTAGTTTCTTGAATTTATTTTTTTGGTTTACCTTGAAACGATAAGTGGAACATGTCTGTAAACTTTGATTGTAGGTTCTTCATAATGATGGAAGAAATTAGATCACTTTCTTAATGTCAAATTTATCTAGGAGGCAAATGAATTTATATAAATACCATCCAATTTTATATTTGGACATAGTTATTGATTCATTAAAAGCATGATTTAAAACAATATTGGGATATTGTAAAATATGTTTGTAAAATTGAATAATCGATTTAATTACCTTAAACAGAAGGGAGATAAACCAAGCTCTGCCCTGCATGCCCAGGTGTATTTGTTGAGAAATTCCCAGAACACGTTTGCAAATGTTTTTCGGAATATTTCAGGAGTAAAAGTATCCATATACATGAGTAGAACTGAATCAATTCCCCATACCTCACAGTTATATAGGACAACAGGTTCAACAACTGCCTTAAAAATTCTGCAACAGACATTTTGATCTAAATCATCTCTAAACAGGCTAGAAAAGAGCACATAGTAGGCCCTAGTTTTGTCCTTTCTTTTCAAGAGATCCAACACACTATAAAAGCGACAGCTTCACGCAAGTAAAGAGAGTCACGTGTATATAATGATAGCCCAGGTTGCACATATCAGGACAAACTTCAGATTATATATATATAGACTCCCATTAATTGACCACCGGTACAGACGTGTATATAGCAGCACAAATAAGTATACACATACGACACGATACACGATATACATATGGGAGCACCCCCAATATACAATATATGTAAATGATGACTATCACCTATTTGACAATTCCAGCACAATAAGGTACACTGTGCATGGTTCTTCTCTATAGTAGATAGGTCTATAGGCCCTATCGCCAATTCAGAAAACAAGCAAGACTGAAGACTGTAGTGAAAGTTTATAAACACGGTTCAGTTCATATATTTCATAGCGTGTTGAAGTCTCACTTGTGACAGATTGACTGCAATAAATAAGAAAATATAGCATGACATAATGCCATTTTACATTGTGGTACTATTACAACCTTATGTAACAAACTTCACCAATAGAGATATATTTTTACAAAGTCTACAACTTTGAAATTCTGGAGAACCGAAACATGTCAGTCAAGTCATATAACCAATATTTCTACAAATAAGCATTTACTGTTAAATAATAAGTTTGAAAAGCCCTCGCAAAACAACCTGTTGCAAAATCTATTTTTAACACCTCGTGCAAAGCGAGCGAGTTTTGAATGCAGCAAACAGCTTCGAAAGCCTTGTGAAAATACAGACTAAATAACGTGACTGAATACTATAGAAAGTGCTGCTTATAAGTTAATAATACTAACACAAAATGCTTCTAAGCAAAGACTGCTAATAAAGTAATTCATACCGTTTGTAGACCATCTATTCTTCCAAAAGAATAACCCACATGGTACTGATGGCAGGCAGGCCTGCGACATACTTCCAAAATAAAACCTACCAGCAGTTATCCCCCTTTGTAACCACGAAAATTGCTACCCGCTAAAAAATAAACTTGACAATAAATCACTGCTATTTGCACTAGGGTTAATCATATCAATTCTCCGACAATCTATCTGGAACACATAAATACCAAATAATAATTTTATCATTTTGGCCGTAACACACTGGCCCCCTAATTGGGATGATTAAATCATACCAATTACAAATATGAACACAACAGGCCAAATAATGAATCTTGGAGAAATATTTCCACATGAAATGTTCACTCAGTCAATATTGTGTCTCATTCGAAGACACTTTGTTACCTTGGTAACCAAATGTTCACCGACAATCACAGGATTGCAACAACAGACAGCATTTGCACTAGGAAAGTTGATTCTAAGCAAATGTCTACTTAGAGATAGGTTGAAAAGGTCACCACAATGTCACAATGACCTATGCCATCAATTCACAGTCTGCTTCCAACAGTAAGCACAGCTTATCAATGGGACGAACCAGTTCTGACGACTTGGTTCTCACTTTAACACTGCGAACAAAGCCTTTGTTATCTGGAAATGTCTCCACTACTTTGCCCATAGCCCACATATTTCTTGGTGAGGAATCCATAAGAAGGACAATATCCCCAACACATACATTTTTCTTTGGTACTAACCACTTTCGCCTTTCTTGAAGCAATGGCAAGTACTCCTTGACCCATCTTCCCCAAAAGATATCGGCAAGATACTGTACTTGACGCCACTTTCGTCTCGCAATATTGTCATCCTTGTGAAACATGCCCGGGGGTAAGACTTCTCCAGCTGTATGTAGTAATAGATGGCTTGGTGTAAGAGGTGTCAGGTCATTTGGATCAGACGATAACTCTGTAATCGGTCTGCCATTCAATATAGCCTCAACTTCACAAAATAAAGTTTGCAATGCTTCATCATCCAAATGGACTACTTGAGTATGTAGTAAGGAATAGAGTACCTTTCTCACTGAGCGTATCAAACGTTCCCACACACCTCCATGGTGAGATCCCAGGGGAGGATTGAACTTCCAGCTAATGTGTTTCTGCAAGAGCTCCTTGCAGATCTGTTCATGATTCCATGAATTAATTGATTCTCGAAGCTCTTTTTCACACCCTACTAAATTTGTGCCATTATCTGATCGAATAACTTTCGGCATACCTCTTCTGGCAACAAATCTCCTGATGGCGTTAATACAAGAACTTGTGTCGAGGGTACTGGCTACCTCGAGGTGAATTGCCCGTATCGATAAGCAAGTAAAGAGTACTCCATATCGTTTGACAAGTGATCGACCTCGCTTGACATAGAATGGTCCAAAGAAGTCCATGCCAACCCGAGTAAAGGGTGGCTCTTCAGGAGTCAGTCGGTCGTCGGGTAGATTTGCCATCTTTTGGTTTCCTTCTTGTGCTCTATACCTTCGACAAATCACACATTGGATAACAGTCTCTTAATGATGGATCCAGCACCAGGAATCCAGTACTTCTGACGCAATGTGCTAAGCATACTATTCTTCCCAAGATGACCTACTTCCTTGTGAATATCCCTAAGTAGCATGGTAGCAACGGTATCCTCTCTGGGCAACAAAATAGGGTGCTTTGCATCATAGGAAATATCTGCATGATCAAGACGACCTCCAACTCTTAGAATACCATCAATGATGATAGGGTCTAACTTGTATATAGAACTTGATCTTTTGACAGATTTACACCGCCCATGTTGTGATGACCTTAGTGCTTCTATCTCGCTTGAGAAATGCTGATGCTGTATGTAGCTGATCAATGATTTTTCAGCTTCATTAATCAATTCTGGTGTCAAAGGCAAGGACTGCATCCCATTCCAACCCATTTTGTTTCCAACTGTGTTTGAACTTTTCAACTTTTTCTTTCTCACACAGTGATGGAGATAACTTCTTACAAGTAGAAGGCAAGCTGTAGCCCTTTTCAGTTTGGCCCAACTTGAATAGTAGTTCAAAAGCTTTGTCATGGCATCTTGTGACTTTTTGACAATAGTAGCATGTACAGGCTTCTTTTTCTTCACTTCAGCATCATCCGCACTTAATGAAAGTGAGAACTGCCTATCTTGTGGCCAATCAGCCTCTAAATTCCACAGAAACTGTGGACCATGAATCCAGTAGTCTGCTTTAAGGAATTGTTTCATATTCAAACCTCTTGATGCTGCATCTGCTGGATTTCGTTGTGAATCAATGTACCTCCACTGTTCTTTCTTGGAACCTTCTCTGATCACTGTAATTCGATTGGCGACAAAAGTGTGGAATCGTGCTGTTTCGTTGGTTACGTAGCGTAAAACAGCCATACTGTCTGTCCAAAACCATACTCTGTCAAACGAGTAATCTATGTCGGCAAGTATCTGTGTGCTTAGACGGACTGCCACAGTTGCTGCAGTAAGTTCCAGTCTTGGTATAGTCATCTTCTTCAAAGGAGCGACACGTGATTTTGAAGTGATAAGTGTACAATGTGATTCATTCTTCGCATTGCAGAGCCGAATGTACGCTACTACCCCATATCCATATTCACAGGCATCTGAGAACATATGTAACTCACACCATGTTACATCTCCGAATTCTGATGGTTTGTAACATCTTGGTATAGACATAGTTTCTATTTGTGGAAGGCAATCCAGCCACTGTATCCAACTAAGTTGACAATCTTCGGGTATTAGTTCATCCCAGCTGTTTCCTTGACGACAGAGATTCTGTTGCAGAAGTTTGGCTTTCAAAATAAATGGAGCAGCGAATCCCAGTGGATCATATACAGAGCTGATGACAGATAGCAGACCTCTTCTTGTATGTGGCTTGTCCTTGATCTGCATTTTAAATCCAAAAGTATCTGACTCAACTGACCAATACACACCCAAGGCACGTTCAGAAGGGATATCTTCACATGACAAATTCAGGTTTTTGACATCCTTGGCTCGTTCATCAACAGGTACAGATTCTAACACCGCATGATTGTTACTAATCCATTTTGTCAGTCTGAATCCTCCGAGAAGACACAAAGAGTGTGCATCATGGATAAGTGAAATGGCCTTAGCTTCATTAGCAACTGATGATAGGTAGTCACCCACATAAAAACTCTTCATAATTCTGTCTGCAAGATCTGCGTCAAACAGTGTTTGATCAATAGCTGTTTGTCTAAGTGCTGCATTTGAGCAACTGGGTGAAGAGATAGCTCCAAATAAATGTACTAACATTCTGTAGACAACTGGTTCTCTAGAAATGTCTCCATTAGGCCACCAGTAAAAACGTAGACAATCACAGTCTTCCTTAGGTACCCTCACTTGATAAAACATTGATTCTATGTCGGCCATTATAGCTATTGGTTCCTGTCGAAAACGTAGAAGAATGCCAGTCAAACTATTCATCAAGTCTGGACCACTTAGGAGCTGACCATTCAAAGACACTCCTTCATATGTAGCGGTGCAGTCAAAGACGACACGTATCTTGTCAGGCTTGCGAGGGTGGTATACCCCGTGGTGTGGTATATACCAGACTCTACCGTCCTCCCTGTCCAACTCCTCGTCAGGAACTCTCTCTGCATAACCCTTGTCAAGAATGTTTGCCATGAAATCTGTGTAGTCTTTCTTAAATTCAATGTTCTTTGTTAGTTTCCTCTTCAAGGCACCAAGTCGCTGCTGAGCTTGATTGTGGTTGTCTGGCAGTTTAACATCATCTTTCCTGAATGGAAGATTCAGGTAATAATGACCATCTTTTTGTTCAATAGTATCATGTATTTTCTTCATAAATCTCCTATCTTCCTGGGAGTATTCTTTCTTATCATCTGCTATACGTTCAGAGAAGTCAAAGGTCATTGATTGCCTAACCAGGTGTTCAAGTTGTTCAACTTCTTGAATGGCAAGTACTTCTGTTCTGTTGACAAAACAAGTTGTGTGCTGTTCCTCTGTGGACTCCATGTCGTCTGAAAATCTAACAACATTCCACACAATCCAACCTAGCATAGTCTTTGCTGCATGCGGGGTGCCACGAGGACCTGTTTTTAATTCAAATGGTGTGTAAGCATCGGGGACATTGTTTCCAATTAATAGTCCAATTTCTGCATCCAACTCTGGAAGCTCTAGGTCACTTAAGTGAGACCAGTGATAAATATCATTCTCTGTAGGTATGTGACTATTTGACACAGGCATCATAGCTTTAGTGTAGACCTTTGGCAGTCTGATCGAGTTCTCCATTTGTAAATCACAAACTTCCAGTCCATTAATAGCATAGGTCTGCATTGTATGCGGAGTTCCCATAGTTTCAATGGTGATTTTCATTCTTTTCCCTTGAACACCAAGTTCCTTTCTTAACTTCTCTGTACAGAAGGAGACGCTGCTCCCTGGGTCCAGAAATGCATAGGTTTTCACTGTCTTCAAACCATCCTTCATCTTGACAACCACGGGAATAATAGCCATAGCACAATCAATGTCACTGATCCCCATATCAGAATCACATTGGCTGGGATGCTCTGCACAGGTACTTGCAATGGTCTTTTCACTTGTCACGGAATGGTCTGTCTTAGAGTTCTGTTCAGAGTTTCGAAAGCCTTGGTTCTCCATAAGCAGTAAAGTTTGGTGCCGACCTTGACACTGATTACACCTGGCCTTGAAATAGCAAGTCCTACTAAGATGACCTCTCTTAAGGCATCTGAAACAAAGACCTTTTGTTTTCAGGAAAGAAATTCTTTCTGCATAAGGTTTTCCTGTTAACTTCTCACACCTCACAAGACTGTGCTGTTGGGAATAACAATACAAACAGGGTTTTCGCAATGATCTGGTTTCAAAGGGATATAGGCTACCATTCCTGCCACTCTGATTACCAGTTGTGTTATGATCTTGTGTCTGTTCCTCTGTTTCAAGTGTATTAACCTGACTAGCAGCAAAGGTATACTTAGTCTTGTTTGCAGATACTGTTTTCTTGTGCACCATCTTTCCTGTGTTCTCGTCCTTTCTTAGCGCATCTTTTCCAAACATGGGATCATTCGCCTTTCTGGCCTCATTCTTCACAAAGTCCACTAGATTGTCAAAACTTACAGTTCTCTTCCGCTCTCTCAAGTTCTGTACTACACCCTTGAACTTCTCCTGATACTGATAGGGTAGTTTTCCAACTATTCTCTTAATGTTCTCAGAAAAGTCAAGTACTCTGACATAAGGCATACTTTGCACTGCATTTTGACATTCACACAGGAAAATTGAGAAATCATCAAGAGCTTTGGCATTATCAGCTTTAATAAGTGGCCAATCTAACACTTTTTTCACAAAGGCATTCACTATGGTCTCTTCATTTCCATAGCGTTCTTCAAGTTCTTTTAATGCAGCTGGATATCCCTGCTCCGAATCTAAATAGCCATAGCCGCTGACAATCTTGTTCGCTTCCCCAGAAGTGAACTGCTCTAAATAGTTCATCTTCTCATCCTCACATTCTGAATTCATCACAATTTTAGTTCTGAACTGTCTCATGAATTTGCGGTACTCGAGTGGATTCCCACTAAACTTTTTGATGTCAGGAACTGGTTTCCGCAATTGTCGCACCACCGACAATATAACCTCGTCAGTATGAACAGGTGGTGAGGAAGATACACTTTCTTGTTCATCAGGCGACTGAACAAAGATACGACTATCACTACGTCTGGATGTGTTCTGACCTGTATATCTCCTCTCCCTATGACCTAGCTCATGCTCTTCTATGTCATTTCTATCATCACGACGTCTGGATGTGTTCTGACCTTTATATCTCCTCTCCCTATGACCTAGCTCACGCTCTTCTATGTCGTTTCTATCATCACGACGTCTGGATGTGTTCTGACCTGTATATCTCCTTTCCCTATGACCTAGCTCATGCTCTTCTATGTCGTTTCTATCATCACGACGTCTGGATGTGTTCTGACCTGTATATCTCCTCTCCCTATGACCTAGCTCATGCTCTTCTATGTCGTTTCTATCATCACGACGATCAAGAACAGACTTCTTCGCCTCTGTGATAGCTAGTTCCGTGTTCAACTCAAGTTTTTCTTCTTCAATCTTAAGTTTCAATTTCCTAAGTTCTAGATCCTGCTTTCTCTCTAATGCAGCTGCCCTTGCCGACAGTTCTGCACTCTTCTGTTCCTCCCTGAGTAGTGCTGAGGCTACTGAACTCACCCTTGAAACAAGTGATCTGTTACTTCTACTTGTCCTGGACCTTACTTCATGCCTCTCCAAATTAACAGATTCAATGCGTTCTTTGTCCTTAATTTGTAGCCATGTAGTAACTATCTTTGAAGCTGTAAAGATGCTCACTCTTTGTTCTTAAAACCATTTTGAAGTCTGGAACTATGTCACACTGCAAACATAATTCTTCATAGTCACACTTGGATTGCATAAACTCTTCATATGTGAATAGCCAGTCTCTATAAGCACCTTGTACATAACAATAATCATCTTCATTGAGCAACAAAGAATCAATATGTTCTTCTACTTGTTTGAAGTTCTTACAAATACCACATATTTTCTTTTCTTTTGTTTCCATGCGGTATTGAAGACCTTTCTCTGTCTCTTTTCTAATCCTAGCCCCTGCTCTACCATCAGTACTTGTGAGATTATCATCATCGGTCTGAGATTTCTTTTCGTCGTTACTCATGTTTGGGTAAAACGTCAATATTTGTTCTTCTCTATAGTAGATAGGTCTATAGGCCCTATCGCCAATTCAGAAAACAAGCAAGACTGAAGACTGTAGTGAAAGTTTATAAACACGGTTCAGTTCATATATTTCATAGCGTGTTGAAGTCTCACTTGTGACAGATTGACTGCAATAAATAAGAAAATATAGCATGACATAATGCTATTTTACATTGTGGTACTATTACAACCTTATGTAACAAACTTCACCAATAAAGATATATTTTTACAAAGTCTACAACTTTGAAATTCTGGAGAACCGAAACATGTCAGTCAAGTCATATAACCAATATTTCTACAAATAAGCATTTACTGTTAAATAATAAGTTTGAAAAGCCCTCGCAAAACAACCTGTTGCAAAATCTATTTTTAACACCTCGTGCAAAGCGAGCGAGTTTTGAATGCAGCAAACAGCTTCGAAAGCCTTGTGAAAATACAGACTAAATAACGTGACTGAATACTATAGAAAGTGCTGCTTATAAGTTAATAATACTAACACAAAATGCTTCTAAGCAAAGACTGCTAATAAAGTAATTCAAACCGTTTGTAGACCATCTATTCTTCCAAAAGAATAACCCACATGGTACTGATGGCAGGCAGGCCAGCGACATACTTCCAAAATAAAAGCTACCAGCAGTTATCCCCCTTTGTAACCACGAAAATTGCAACCCGCTAAAAAACAAACTTGACAATAAATCACTGCTATTTGCACTAGGGTTAATCATATCAATTCTCCGACAATCTATCTGGAACACATAAATACCAAATAATAATTTTATCATTTTGGCCGTAACACCCCTCCTAATCAAACCAGACCAAATCAACTATGTCAATGAGGAAAATACCTGAAATGGTATGTGACATGGTATAGGTCCCAAAGTGTGAAAGTGAGTTAGTGAAAATGGAATCGTATGGAGTTAAAAAAACCCTACTATGAAATCCGAGTGCGTGAAAAGTTAAGAAAGAATGAACTATAAGGGTTATGCTTGAAAATGGGTTATGAGTGAAGTGAGGTGTCAGCTGTCGGAACCAGGTACAGGCAACCCACAAACAAAAGAGCCATCACGCCATTGTCTTGGGGCCCTGGAGAGACACCAGTAGTTGTAATGAGAAGGATTCAGTGGTAGTAGTTTAGTGAGAGAGAGAGAGAGAGAGGGAGAGAGAGAGAGAGAGAGAGAGAGAGAGAGAGAGAGAGAGAGAGAGAGGAGAGAGAGAGAGAGAGAGAGGGAGAGAGGGAGGGAGAGAGAGAGAGAGAGAGAGAGAGAGAGAGAGGGGTGTGTGTGTGTGTCAGCTGTGAAGAAACAGGTACAGGACAACCGCAGACAAAAGAGCCATCACGCCATTGTCTGGGACCCTGGAGAGACACCAGGTGTCATGTCGCTCTGCGGCAGGGTTAGCTGATGGATTCCACCGTCTACCACTCTCTTGATCACGGACAGGTCCACAGGCGTGCTCGATACCCATTGCAGAGTGTTTAGAGCGATCATTCACTCTCCTATAACTCCCGGTAGTATAGGGCCAGCTAACCTAGGGAAAATGTGTGTTGTTGAAGACGTCGGATACAGGTAATGTGCGTAGGAGAGTAGTTAACACAAGGGATGTGTTTAGTAGTGTAGTGACTTGAGGATGAATGAGTGGATTGAGAGCACTATAAAGAGCGCCTGTGATCATCAACCTATAATGGACCTATACCCTGTGTTACACATTTAATATAGTCAGTTGTTTATTTTGACTCGTCCATTACTTTAAAATATCTACATTCAGATATAATGAGTGAGTGAGTGAGTCTGGTTTAACGCCGCTTTTAACAGTATTCCAGTCATATCACGGCGTGTCAGCTTAATCTGAGAGGAAAGCCCGAAGTGATTCAGGTCTCAGACGTTTACCACTTCGGTGAAACCCACGAGCATGGGCTGACAAACCTAGAAACATAATCGGGGCGAACCGGGATTCGAACCCACAATCATAGGTTTCTGGCGTGCCTAAGGGACGCAACTCTGCACAGCGAATCGCGTCGCCTTAGAAGACTGGGCCACCCGTGCCCCCTTCAGATATAAAATGCAATTTGTCAGCATATGTCCGGACTATTACATAAAATGCATTTCCTATCCATTATCAAGATTGTATTGTTCCATCTTGCACATTCAATGAGTAAATAATGACAAACAATGACCAAGATAATTACAGTTTTCTAATAAGTTAGCGACATGGCCCTAATGCATTGTTAGCCTTAATGGCTTCATGGAATATAACTTTATAGAGATTTATAGAACCATGACTTTATAGAATCAGAGTTCTGTTACCCAATGCAAGCTGCCGATGGGGCCGACCAGGCAATCAATACCCACTCACTCCCGCCCTACCCCTTACAGACACCAAAGTAACCAAAAAGGGCGTGTCGATCCCGACCCCCACCGCCCCCTTCAACCCTAATTACCAAAATGGCCGGCCGATCCCGCAAACACAAATACACACCAATGATGGCCTGTCGCATATACATCATTGGACTCCACACACAGTTTACACACCACCGATTCATGTACATTGTATCAATATTATCAAAACACAACTACACACCAATGATGATCTGTCGCATATACATCATTGGACTCCACACACAGTTTACACACCACTGATTCATGTACATTGTATCAATATTATCAAAACACAACTACACACCAATGATGATCTGTCGCATATACATCATAGGTAGCCCACCACAATTAGAGGAACAGCCCAATCCTCCAATGATGGCCTGTCGCATATACATCATTGGACTCCACACACACATTGCAAATGCTTCATGTACCACTATGTTGTAGGAAGAATGTATTATTTTTTGTACATATGTTATTAGATAATAATTCATAAGTACGGGTCCACATCATGTCCATTCCATTGTACTATGTATTCTTATACATCAAACGTTTCTTTTTGGTATGATGTACATTCAGCCATTTCCATACGGTTCCATGTATTACTATTTATGAAAACTCAGGGTCGTCACGCTCAATTGATTACGACCCCTCATAAGGACGTATGGAAACGTCCTTACGTCACAGGGGGGAATGTATCAAGGGTAAAGAGAGGCCAGATGGCATCTCACTAAATAAGCAAATTGCTGCCCCTGCTAATGCACTGGTCAGTGGAAAACCGTAGTCCCCTTTGTCCCCTAGTCACAGCCACAGATGGGCCGACAGCGTTGTCGCGTGGCCGACAGTCGCCACGACAAGACAATAATTAACATAACCCGTTATGATGAGAGTTGACCGGCAGTCATGAGTCGGAGGGACATTATCAGGCGATTAGGAGCCACCTCCAAAAAGGGACTGACCGGGGCTCCCTGGGTTAAGATCGATATGAGACGGGGAATACGGGTTAATATCAATATAAGGCGGGAAATACCCGAGTTGGAGTGAGTGAGTGAGTGAGTTGGGTTTAACGCCGCTTTTAACAGTATTCCAGTTATATCACGTCGTGTCAGCTTAAGGTGGGAGGAAAGCCCGAAGTGATGCAGGTCTCAGACGTTTACCACTTCGGTGAAACCCACGAGCACGGGTATGGTGCTGACAAACCTAGAAACATAATCGGGGCGAACCGGGATTCGAACCCACAATCATAGGTTTCTGGCGTGCCCAAGGGACGCAACTCTGCACAGCGAATCGCGTCGCCTTAGACGACTGGGCCACCCGTGCCCCCCACCCGAGTTGGAGATTACTGGGAAGCCATTGACCAGATGCAGGGAGTTGAAAAAACAAAGGATTTTAGCTGACGACCCTGGGTAGATAAGTGACCAGACAGAAGGTCTGGGGAGAGAGTTTAGACCTGGCCTGCGATTGTAACACTTCAGTCGTTGTCTAAATAAACAGTTGTGGACCCTCAGACGGACTTGTGTTGTTCATGCCGAAGTCATCGCTTAGATAATCCATCTCTAAGTGTGATCCTTGGGATCTTCCAGATGGAACTGACACCCATCTGGTTTGTTTGTTTGTTTGTTTAACGCCGCACTCAGCAATATTCCAGCTATATGACGGCGGTCTGTCAATAATCGAGTCTGGACCAGACAATCCAGTGAGTGATATCATGAGCATCGATCCACGCAATTGGGATACGATGACATGCATCAACAAAGTCAGCAAGCCTGACCACCCGGTCCCGTTAGTCGTCTCTTACGACAAGCATAGTCAACTTATACGGCAAACATGGTTTGCTGAAGAACTATTCTCTATCCCGGATCGTCACGGGTGTCCGGAGATAAGACATGGTCATCGACGGAAGTTAGCTTGTACCGCATTAATCTCGATGAGACAAACACTAATAAATACTTATGTTTGTACCAGTAGTATATGACACTATGCAGATTGATATATCAGTTACACGGAATCATGAGTTGTGTGCCTTATCGCTCAAAGGATCCGATGCTCACTGGTTGGAATACAATTTGACCTGATTCTAATGCTTGTGGGGGCGGTCGGGTAGCCTAGTGGTTAAAGCGTTCGCTCGTCACGCCGAAGACCCGGGTTCGATTCCCGACATGGGTACAATGAGTGAAGCCCATTTCTGGTGTCCCCCGCCGTGATATTGCTGGAATATTGCTAAAAGCGGCGTAAAACCATACTCACTCACTCACTCACTAATGCTTGTTTTGTGAGCATCTTACCTGTACTCATGTGTGTCACCAAGGTTTACATAACCGATATAAATGTCCCTGTGTCGTTATTCGAAGTCCCATTGCGTGAATTGATGCTCACACTATTGACCACTGGTTGTCCATGGTTGCTTTCGTAGCTGAGGCATTGCTGACTATTTCATGAAACCTCCTTAGTATCAGTGTCAGTATTCATAGTATGCAAAGAAAGTACTGAAATGGAATGGAGTACCCAATTTTAATGGTAATATGCCACAAAATCGACATACTGTCTGTTTTTCTAAGTCAGAATACATCCAGACACTACCATTTCCCGCCCTTGTTCTTCAACAAGTGAGTTATCTCCCCTGATCGGGTACACGCGTCCCTGACGTACGCCTTGAGTCCATCTAAACCCTGACAAGTGTCGGAGTACCAGAATACTCTGTGAGAAGTTGTAACAGTTATCATAAACTATTCTTCAGACAAAAAAATAAAAAAAATAACTTCATTGGCGTTCCCAAAGGCATTAACAAAAGTATAAACGTTACTACATTTGGGGTTAGAGGGCAAATTTCAAGATTCTTGTAATGGCCGCGCCAACACTGGTGGCAGCGATGTTACCGAGAGTGTAACGAAGGTGTCAAGCGCTGGGAAGGAGCTTGTGTGCGTGGGTGTCCATTGGACGACATGAATTCGTCATATAGGAACTACTTTCTGATTCGATTATGTGTATTCATACACAGTGCTATTGTACATTGGCTGCTATTATTAATGCCAACTTTAATATTTAAAGCATCTGACTTCAATTAATATGTGATGCCTTTGTCAATAAATCCAAAAAGTAATCCCTTGATTTTAATAAGCTGCACATATGGAATTACATGACATCTGGAATTATTTCGTCAGGTAATGTCACGAATGTCAATCACGTCCATACGACGTCCCGTCATACAATTGACGTCACTTTGTCATCACGTCATGCATTGATGAACCACAAAGTGCTAGTTATCGAACTTTTGAAAATCAATTTGCGGTCATTTTGCACAATGGAGTTATTGTATAATTATGAGTTGTTCTTGTGAAAGCAGATCCCTTCCTGCATACTGAGTAACATAGCTTGTTTTCTGATTGGGCAGTTTTGGGCCACATGACCATATATTTACAACTATAAAAGGGCGCCAGCAATCGAAATTTAATTTCTCTTCAGACACTGAACTGACAACTTCTGCTCCTTTCCCGACCTTTGGACATAGATACAAACATCGTAGGTTGACCATACCATAATAATTTCATATGAAATACGGGGGCACGGGTGGCCCAGTCGTCTAAGGCGCCGCGATTCGCTGTGCAGAGTAGCGTCCCTTGGGCACGCCAGAAACCTTTGATTGTGGGTTCGAATCCCGGTTCGCCCCGATTATGTTTCTAGGTTTGTCAGCACCATACCCGTGAGTGAGTTGGGTTTAACGCCGCTTTTAACAGTATTCCAGTTATGTCACGGTGTGCCAGCGTAATGTGCGAGGAAAGCCTGAAGTGATGCAGGTCTCCGACGTTTACCACTTTGGTGAAACCCAAGAGCATGGGTATGGTGCTGACAAACCCAGAAACATAATCGGGGCCACTGTCCTTTATCAAGAAGGGGTCTACTGAGCTAATATGTTATTAATGCACTTGTAACCAATTGTATCAATCAATCAATCAATCAATCAGTTTATTCATATATAACTGTAAGGCCACAGGCCCATAGTACAGAATACATGACAATGTGGAAGCGGTTAGGAATGTTACAAGGATTCATTTCTTAATAACATGGCATGATATATAAAGAGAGAGAGATTTTGTATAGCCGTTTTGCTCACATGTGAAATTAAAGAGATAAACTTGTATTTATTTGGATGTACATAGTATGTCTGTTCAATATATTTTTTCCTTAAATTATCATATTTACAACATACAAGTAGAAAATGAAATTCATCTTCGACAACATTTAAAGAACATTGTTTACATAATCTTAAACATTTGGGTATTTTGTTGTGCCTGCCAACTTCAACCATTAACCTGTGTGAGCTGCATCTAAATTGTGTTAATGATATTCTGCATTTTCTTATATTTACATCAGTTAAATATTTTTCTGCGCATATTTGCATTTTAAAATATCTATAATATTCGCATTTGCTAGAAACATCTACAGTAGATCTCCATGTTTGAAAGTACATGTCAAAAAGCGTCTGCCTTATTTTCGATATGAACATGGCATGATTCTCTAAGAAACATTGGTTTTCCCAGATGTAACCATACCCACATTTATACAGTAGACATTTAACATTGTATGCCCAATTTTGATCTCCATTCTTTTCATACAATAGCATCATATTATAACATTTGTTTGGCAATCTACTTACTGGCATTTTTAGTAATTTTAACCAGTATCTTATGATTTTTAAGTAGTGATATATATACAAGGGCATGCGACCACATTCACCATAAACCATTACGTTAGACGTACTATGTTTAACACCAAGAAATCTTTTGCATGCGTATAAATGTACGGATTCAATTTCTTTAGCCTCTGCAAAACCCCATATTTCTGAACCATAGGAAAGAATAGGAGCTATTTTTGTGTCAAAGATTTTGAAAAAAGATTTATAAGCACACTCGCTAAAATGTTCAAACGTTTGTAAAATGCCCAATAGCGTCTTTTTAGCTTGGATTGCTGCATTATATATATGTCGGTTCCATGATAATTTACTTGAAAATATTACACCAAGATATTTATATGAGGTTTCAGTTTGGAGTAATTGTCCCCGAAAGTACCACTTTTCGTTTTTTGACAGCGTATTTCCTTTGCTAAATACAACAATTTTTGTCTTATCTAGATTAGCATTAAGTTTCCACGTATCTAAGTACAATTCTAGCTGATTTATCAAAGTTTGTAAACCTTTTACAGTACTCGAGAACATGATTATATCATCTGCAAATAGTAACATAGATATTTTTATAAGTTCAGGATGTAATTGTATACCATCATCATAATTTTTTTTGATTTGGGCTGCAAGCTCATTAATAAAAAAACAGAACAAAATTGTATCATAATAACTTATCACGGTCACAAAATAAATGTATCTCTGCACATCATCCCAAGATCTTGTTGTCCCTTTAACAACCCCTCTTGATCTTTTTCACACTTTCGCCATCTTGGGTCGAAAACGAGGCTTGGAGAGCATAGCCTCATGCAGAGTGAGTCTCATCAGCTGATAGGGAACAGAGAGCATGTTGTGAAGGGGGAGCTCCATGTCCCCACATTTCATTGATGGACACTTCAAACAAAAAATGGTATCCTTGGTATCTAATACAGAAGATATTGCACATTTGTCCCTGAGGTCCAACTAAAATATGCCTGTAATACACTGGAATTCGCATTTTGCTGTCAGGATCCCGGAAGTGAATCGAAAGATGCATTTCGAGATACGTATTTCCGAAATAGATTGTTTTATCATAACTTAGTCGGCATATGGGCACAATGTGATAGTATATTCAAAGACAGAAGTTTAGTATCGTAAATGAACTACATAACAGGAAACACGTAGGGGCATTTTGCTAATGTGCTCAGTCAACGCGTGGCTTGGCGAACTCGAGATCCTCGATCATGTATATTTCGCGTTTCATAGTGGTGTTAGCTGCGCCACGCACTATCGTTTTGCCATGAGTCCAGTTGGCATAAGACACTTTTTCTGCTTTGGTTTTCATCTAAACATATTACGATGTACAAATGAAATTAGTTCATAAAATAACTCGTGTGTCAAAATAAATATTCAGAAGGGGCGATAACTCTATTCAGTGTGTCCCGTGCATGACAAAGGTAATAATGTATGAACAATGAAATATGTTTAAAATAAATTAAAATGAAATTTAAAATGAATAAATAACATGAAATAGAAGAAATATAATAATTGACACAAACATCAATTTCTCAAACACCCTGACCTAATTCTATATGATAGGGAAATGTATACCAAAAGGAGGCAACTAAAACAATTATCCTGAATAGTATAAACAGTCTTGATCAGATATGGGTACAGATAAAATAACAAAAGATGAAAAGGAATAAACTTGGTAATCAAACAAAGATAAAAAAAATGTACCGGTACAAATTATGTTGATGGAATGAGACAAAATAAAATATAAACTAATCAGCATATATCAATCACTGTAAAGAAGTTAAAATATGTGATGTGTCATTTATGACATCAAATTGAAAGCCAAATATAAGTTTGCTGTTCCTTTTAGTCATAGCAGGACAATAATTAATTATTTGTTTGATTTCAGAATAACAATAGAAAGCATCATGATGTCAATAGATTAATAAACAAGAGGCCCATAGGGCCTGTATCGCTCACCTGTATACAGTAAACTACGGTTATAACGAACATGCTTATAAGGAACTGGCGGATATAACGAACTAACTTTAGTCCCGACTATTTGCTGTAGTTATGCTCTATATATGCTTATAACGAACTACGGTTATAACGAACTAAAAATAGTAGTCCCTTTGAGTTCGTTATAACCGTAGTTTACTGTATTTATGCATTCATGACAAAATATACATTTGCATTGTAAATATATATAATACTGCAAATATTTAGTAATTTTGACTCTGTCAGCATTTAAAAAGGGTGGGTGGCAAATCTGACAGCATGAACGTGTATTTCTCTAGATCCAAATGTAGCATAAACATCTGAACCGTTTCCATGTTATGATCCAGGATCTAAGTTTCCAGAGGCAAGGCTGGACCACAGGGCGAATCCTGTTTGCATAATTGTATTATTCTCTTCCTAACAAACAAATGTATACAATGTATCTGTTTATTATAGGGTTGGGGCGGTTTGCATGTTATGGTCAAGATTCTAATTCCTTTGGGAGTGCCGGACGGATGAACAGAAGGGCCAGTCCTGGTAGCATATGTGCATTCCTCTCATAATACTCAGCAATTGTACATATGGTTATATGATGGGGATCTTAACTGTGTCCAAGTTATAAACTCTTTTTAGCCCCACCATTTGTACAATTTTGAATCCCTACCACCTAGGGATTCTTCCAATCAAATTTCGTTAATTTCCATTTATTGGTTCAGAAGAAGAAGTCGTTTGAAAAAAATGTTGACGTACGGACGACAGACGGACGACGGACGCCACGGTATGGCATAAGTTCACCTTGGTCTTTCGGACCCGGTGAGCGAAACAAAAATTAAGTTTGCCGTCTGGGTATGTAGATAGATTTTGTTACACTTCAGTTCAGAGTGACAAGAATAAATTTAACTTGTCTTCTTTCAAACTTTTGTATATTCTTTCTTTGACACTGATCACGAAAGCACTGGCTACCAAACTATTCATACACCAAATCTACAAAACAAAATTACACGAGTATTGTTGAATACAAAAATTAAATTTGGCAACCTCCAGGATAAGAGTTAGTGAAATAGATGTTCAAATGTACCAGTAAGTGTGTCTGGTCTAAATAATGAAGTCCATACATATACATGAATGATTTCATAATACTCATGACCAAACAAAAATATCAAAGTATTCTTTACATAAAGTTTCAAAAATAAATATACAAATATATATTTACAGTCTATTTACATTCTATATTGAAAGCTGGATATATGTAAATATTACATTGTTTATTAATTATCCAAAACTGATTATATATACCCTCATATCATGCATGTAGATTATCAAGTAGCGTGATGAGAAAATCGGAGTTTCGAAGGAAGTATTGAAATCATGTCATTGTAATATGATTTCAATTATTAAATCATTGAAATATCTCACAAAAAGTTCAGCATGCTTAATGTATCCATCATGTCCATGTTGGTTAGTTTTTTTTTCAGATATTACCAAAATCTGAAAATATTATCTGCCAGCAAACATATTAATGATTTTTTATGTTACCTGGGTCTATGAACCAACCAACCTCAAATTTTACCCCTAAAAATGGAATAACATATCATCTTGGAGAATTACTAATGTTCCCACAGTCTGTTCAGTCGGCGGGGGCACGGGTGGCCCAGTCGTCTAAGGCGACGCAATTCGCTGTGCAGAGTTGCGCCCCTTAGGCACGCCAGAAACCTATGATTGTGGGTTCGAATCCCGGTTCGCCCCGATTATGTTTCTAGGTTTGTCAGCACCATACCCGTGCTCGTGGGTTTCATCGAAGTGGTAAACGTCTGAGACCTGCATCACTTCGGGCTTTCCTCCCACATTAAGCTGACACGCCGTGATATAACTGTAATACTGTTAAAAGCGGAGTTAAACACAACTCACTCACTCACTGTTCAGTCAGCAATGTAATGTCAAAGTGGTCGGGGAAAAAACTGTCTGACATATCATCCCCAAACATTTTCTGTTTCTAAAACCTGACAATACATTTAAGGAATCACTATTACTCTAATTTGGACCATCTGTAAACCAAATAACTAAAATCAATTCTTATATCTAGAACAGGCAAATAAAATGTGTGTTGGTTCTGATTAATTGTGATTAATCTTATGGTCAGATATTAGTGAGTGCTTGATATGGATCTATCATAATCATCTGTATTCCTCATATCTAACACTCTGTATTTCTCATATTTAACAAAGAAAAACAAACCAAAATTTCCATGTCTTTATTTCTCATAAAATAAGCTTGTTTGTCGTTTACTTCAGTTATTCAGACTTTTCAAAACTGAACATGGCATGTCCTTCGCCTTGGCGCAGGTGTCTTTGTCTGTCAAAAGCACCTAATTAAATTCCAGGAGAAAATAATTTTCTTGAATATAAACAAATGGTACAGTGTCTTTTTTTAGAATAGTTTTATTCAAACATCATGAGTCTGATAAATATTGGCCATGTAGCTGGTGGGTGAGTGAATATGGCTTTTCACTTCCTCGTCTAGACTAAAATCTAGTCTATGAAATGAACATATCGTACATAAAAACTGTTGTTCAGTTATCTTAATAAAAATATAATAAAAAGGAGCCCAGTGACTCTCTTCATTTCATGATACTGCAGTGATCTAGACTTGCCAAACACTATAGACTTGCATGGGCTGTATTTGATATATATTTGTATCAGGGTCTGTAAGACAGACTATTCCTCGTCCTATTTTAGTGAAACGTGACAGGAAGCACATTGTAACCCGTGTGTCACTATCAGCAGAAAGCTCCCCCAGACCTCCATCACCGGAGATGGTTTCAGTTTTCTCCGAGAAGAAAGGAGTGAGTGAGTTGGGTTTAACGCCGCTTTTAACAGTATTCCAGTTATATCGCGGCGTGTCAGCTTAATTTGGGAGGAAAGCCCGAAGTGATGCAGGTCTCAGACGTTTACCACTTCGGTGAAACCCACGAGCAAAGGTATGGTGCTGACAAACCTAGAAACATAATCGGGGCGAACCGGGATTCGAACCCACAATCATAGGTTTCTGGCGTGCCTAAGGGCCACCCGTGTCCCCGTGAAGAAAGGAAATCAACAGAGTGGACTATGTAGACTGTGTAGATATTGATTGTGTTGATTCTCTGGACGCAAGAGCCCGAAATAAATAATTCAATGATATTGTAATAATATTTCTACTTCTATGATTTTTAAGAACAAAACAATGCATGTTCACTTTCTCTCAAAATATTGCTTATTCAGAAAACAATATGCTCCTGAAATAGAGAAATGTTAGGAAAATTAATCACAGTGAATAACATTACATGCTACTTTAGAACAACCTTAAAAGTATCAATTCATCTGATGTATAAAACTCAAACTGTATATTCTGTTTTAACATAACAGATGCATCAATTTGATGACAGAGTGTACGACAGTTCTTTATATCAATGTCACACAGAAATTCACTCTTGCTTAAATGAAACAGGTTTTGATATTTGTATTATGTATTTAATCCTGAAATACTTTGTTTAGTCTGACCATGCTGAAAACATACTTTCGCAGGAGAGAAATAAATAAGATAAATTAGATAATAAATAAAATCAGGTGAAATATCACGTTTTGTCAAACCTACTCTCAGTCAGCCTCACTGACACTGTCGTTTTCTGAGTAAGGTCATGAATATCAAGAAAATATTATATGAATAAGACATGCATTTTTTTTGTCAAATGAAATGTTTATCTTCATCTTGTGGTTTACTAGTGTTGATATTTTGAGTTGTGTCTGTGCTACTCATGAAAATATTAACTTTGTCAGATCACAAGATGAGAAAAAATTCGTCTATGTATTTATACTTTTTTTATTTCTCGTCTTGATCGAATTATCAAAATTATCAAAATTATCACACCACTTGACTTGATTAAAAATAACTAAAGTTCTAAAGATTGCTAAAAATAGCAAAAGATAACATCATGACACAGTAAGCACAACTATTATCTAATATTTAAATTAATATGATTAATAATCCATAATACATTATATGGCATTTGCTTGCACAAAAGAAATTATTTTGTTCTAAAAGTTTCAAAATATGTTTGGGTACATAAAACCAGATGGATTTCACAATTAAACAAAGGGAATAAATTACACAACATTCATAAAAATAATTCTGTTTATAGTAATCTCAATCTCAATTTATGAAGTTGAAATATTTGAATACAGACGGTTAAAGAGTTATCTGTTTCTTTTGATTCTGCAGATAAAACTGTACTTCACTTTAAATATTTACGCACCCTTTATATACTAATTCAGTTGAAATATTACAGATCTAGAGGTACAAAATTTTATTGGAATATATTTGAGTCCATTACAATTAACATCAAAATACACAACTGAAGCAAAATTCTGATTTGTTTATGATTGTAAATTCTCAATAGGTTATGATAACATAAATAAAATCAACACATCAATTTAGTTAGTTTCTGACATCTATCTAGATATGGTCAAAGTGTCAATGTGTTCTACTCCACTTCAAATACAACTCGCAAAGCTATTCAGACTCACACCTTGACTAAAACACATAAATAAATAGTTTGGGTAGATGGTGTTTTTGAAATTATAATATACTAAACTAGAATAGAACTTGGCTTCCACGTGGTCTTCATTGTCATTTAAACCTTATAAAGAAACACTACCATAACCATATTGGGATTTTAATAGAACTTTAATTGATAATAATGTAACTGCAATATCATATATGGTCACTGATGGTTGGTTCATTTCTTGTTATATCTTAATATAGGGGGCGGTCGGGTAGCCTAGTGGTTAAAGCATTCGCTCGTCACGCCGAAGATCCGGGTTCGATTCCCGACATGGGTGATATTGCTGGAATATTGCTAAAAGCGGCGTAAAACCATATGAACTCACTCACTCACTTAATATAGTGTTTCAATTACATAGGACATTTCTCTCCCTTGTTTGGTTTACGTCCCTGAAAATACATAATGTTGCGACTATTGATCATGTTTTGTGACAGCTATTTTGATAAAGGAATACATTCATTTTTATACAAAAGTCCACCATCTCCCGTCATGTGCATGAATGTCAAACTGGATTTAAAAGTCATCTTGGAAACTTAGTTACTTCAGCTCTCTATTATATTTTCAGGGATGTTTACTCAAAGTGTGAGAAGCCATCTGGCTGTGTATGACATGTGGCCTTTCTGATACAACATGGGCGGATACAGAGGGGGGTTGCGGGGGTGCGCACCCCCCCCCCCCCCCCTTTTAATTCCAAAAAAAATCTTTATTTCTGTAAAAAATACCACCACAGACAATAGATATTAATCTGGCGCAGTATAAATGAACTTATTATTATTATTATTATTATTATTATTATTATTATTATTATTATTAATTGTCTCTATTGTTCAGGTGACGTCTCTACTTGCGACGCCATAAACAATGGGTGGCGTGATCGGTATCGTATTGTTCTCAACAATATAATAAGTTCAAGATGCACGCACGACTAAATGTAATCGCTCGCAATCACGTAACTGCCGATCCTTACACGAAATGAAAACTCAAAGATGATTTTTATCGCTTGCAAAATGGATGTATTGAAAGGCGAACTTTGCATTTTTGTCATCACTGTTACTGTGTTAGTAATATTCATTTCCCTCAAAATGGCTTGTTTTCACGTTAAACATGCAGAAATCTTCGTCAATTAATAATCGCGATATTTCGTGATCCTATTTCAAGTGGCGAGGACATGTCCATGCATGAAAGGAGACGGGTTGCCAGTCTAGCCTTTTAAAGGCTCAAGCTCTACCATAGCGCGTGAAATGTAAGCGGCCTACATGGGATCCAAAATGCAATGTTATTGAGAGTCCAATATTGCTGTGTGGAGCTTGTGAAAAGACGTGAAAGCTTGGCTCAGTCTCTACATTGAATTATGATAGCGCAAACATAATCAGGAACCAGTTGAAATCCTCTGCCTCAATCACTTCCGGGTCCTGGCATCGCGTGGCAAGGGATGTAAACAAAAGCATATTCTGAATTCATCAACATAAACTTTAGTAACACTGACATGGGCATCGATGCAAAAATATGTTGCGTCACTGTGGCGGCTATCTTACTGCGGTGGACAGTCTCTCTCAATTCATATTCAGGTTTACACTGATATTATTTCACAAATTCAAATCCAAGTTCGATGGCACTGTCGCCTAACCATTCATTAGTTAGTCTCGCCTGTTGTTTTCCTGCGTCATACCAGGCCTCATAGAACGGTCGCCAATTCGACCTAAATTTCATTTCGTCTACGGTCTAAATTTCAGAGGTAGCCAAATGACTACCTTGAAAATATCTTGTGGCAACTAAATTCTATTGCAAAAATAAATAACAGCTGATTGTGGAAAAACATGTCTGCTAATAATTGTACTTGCGCATAAGTCCTCCTAATGTCGACAATGAACAGAAATACATATATATTAATGTAATTAGTGTTTTATTTCAGTTGACAATGCTCATTGGATAAGCAAGGATATACCTAAATAATCTAGTAGCATAAATTGCATCATATATAACAAGTCATAACAAATTTTTTTGGGCAAGTACAGTTTCCACTAATATACAATTCCTTAACTAGTGCTATGACTTGTACATATTATAATAGTTATTTGATAAAAGATCATTTCAAATGCTTTTGGCTAATTAGATCTGTCCAATTTTGGCTACTTACAATATTGACTTGACTTCTTGATTTTACCACTGGCTACCTGGAACAAAATGCTTGTAGCCATGTGGCTACTTGGTAAAAAATTAAACTTTGAAGCCTGACTACCATGTTTATTAACATAACATTGCAGAATTCATTGTATTTTTATCCAAAGAACCTATAATTAGACTTGAGAGACATTCATTAGATATAATTTAATTGTTCTTGAAATTCCCAGTTGTAGTTTTGATCAAGATTAACAGAGCTGTCACATCTGATTAAAGATCTGTTTCAGTTGTATTACTGTAGAACTATATTGATTCTGTACTAAAATTGATGACATGAAATGAAGTATGTCATTTCACTAAAAAAAATGATTTGGCATCTGACATGTACAATTAAGTCCCTGCTCTTAGTTACTTTACAGAGTTGTGTCCCTTGACATGCTTAAAGTGCCATATTCTATGATCGTGGTGTCAATTATCACCCAGGGCATCGTTCCACAAAGCAATCCAAGCACTACGACTGTCGTAAGCCGGTGTTTAAGTATGGGAGTTACGATCACCTTAGCGCTAAGATTGCTTTGTGGAACGGGGCCCTGATCATAATACCTTGTTTGTCTCATAATATAGAAGTTGACATCAATATATTCTCTTCCTTATGTGTATCTAAATGCCATTCAAAGACTTGAGCTATGACCTGTAATCACTTTAGGATTTCCTCCAACATTATGCTTACAATCAGTCCTATAATTCCAGTGCTGTTCCAAGCAGGGATTTGAAACAATGATCATAGGTTTCAGCAAAGGCATATATCATGTATATTGATCAGTTTATTATATACTTCAGTCATTGCAGTGAACAGAACACTTGATATTTCGATGCAGTGAACATAACACTTTGACGCATCAATTGTCACACAAGAGTTACCTCCCCTTAAATTGTCATGCTTTAGTGTAAACGTCAAGTCCGTAACAAACTGTTGACGTCCTTTATACGCTAGTTCCACATAGCAAAATAAAGACAGATGGTCATTTATGGAGTGACTATCATTTCTTTCCGTATGTTATTCTCTTGAAATATTTCGTAATAAACTATTCTCATTTAACTCGTCAATCGAGACTGTTCGTTTCGCAAAGCTCCATTTTTGTTACTTGACCAGCGTGTATTCTTTCGCTTCCAACAGCGGTCTCCATGTTTTCAAGAATATTTTTTGTTAAAGTTGATTTTGTATATAATCATATCTAAATGTATGATAAACAATTTTAGTGATCCTACATATTTTATTATACTTTTGTTTATATTTTTTAAGAATTTGCAAACACGAAACTATGTTTTAAGTCCCAAATACAAGGGGTGGTGAACCGTCCCTGTATGTAAAGTAAGGAGAATTTACGTTTCAAGTTTTTTCATTTGTAATGAAATAATTTAATTTTCCAGAAGACAACTTGACAAAAAGTATATGATTAATAGGATATTCCATGTTTCTCTCATCTCGTGACGTGAAAATATCTCCTTTATCCCCCGTCACTCGATGAAAGAAAACATGATTTCACTTGACACATGAAACATCCTCCATGTAAATAAGTCTTTGGTTTCAGCCATCCCTAATGCCTCCGTCACGTTTGCTCTATGGCTACTGTACAGCGGCCATAGACCCCCGAAATCCAGAGATACCTGCAGCATCCGCAGAGGATCTGAGGTGGCCTTAAGGTCGTCCTCGGGCGTATCCCTATCTTTTACAGGCCGTACGGGTCGTCCTCGGGCGTATCCCTATCTTTTACAGGCCGTACGGGTCATCCTCGGGCGTATCCCTATCTTTTACAGGCCGTACGGGTCGTCCTCGGGCGTATCCCTATCTTTTACAGGCCGTACGGGTCGTCCTCGGGCGTATCCCTATCTTTTACAGGCCGTACGGGTCGTCCTCGGGCGTATCCCTACCTTTTACAGGCCGTACGGGTCGTCCTTGGGCATATCCCTATCTTTTACAGGCCGTAGTTCAGAGTTATAACTTTTTTAATTTCTAGGTTCGCCCTAGCAATTAGACAATTACACACGCCGTAGCCATGCCGTAAAGCGGTTCCATGGCGACCATACGTCGTGCGTACGGTGGCCTTGTATTTGCCGTGTGGGTGCTCTGTGTAGCGGTAGCGTCAGTCTCGCCGCCCCGTTGCCCTATGGCTGCCTTGCGTCTGCCTTGGTATTTGTCAAAAACCTATGGCCGCCGCAGGGACGCCCTAAGGCAACCGTGCATCATCACTTCAAAGGCTGTACGGCAGCCGCAGGTTTTCTGTCTCCACAAATTCAAAATACGCTCTGCGGCTACCCTAACATATATCACTGCTACAGTATGTGACCGTGGGAATGCTGTGGCGGCCCTATAATTGCTATTGGCCGAAGATATTTTAGATCCCGCGGCAGCCGCAGCAAATGTGACTGAGGCATAAGGGACACAACTCTGCACAGAGAAACCAAGAATTGCGATACCTCATATGACTTGGCCACACATGTCCCACTCTCCACTATGAAGTCAGTAAATGTATTTTTGAAGAAATGAATGTGATTATTTATTTCACTTTTTGTTGCCAGGTTACAAGACTCCACTGATGTATGGTGATTACGAAGCCCAGAGGCACTGGCAGGAGATAACAGTGAATCTACCGTCAGGAGAATGGTTGGTTTGGTTACCATGGTCCCATATTGCGAAGATAATTTTTTAAGAAATCCACAAAATGGTTGCCAGTTAGGAAAGTGGTATGGAACTTTTCTGCCACACATATACTGCTAATGGATCTATCAGTCAGGAGCCATCTTCTCGAGGCAAGAGAGTTAACTGACTATTAAAGTCTAGTTTTCACCCTTGCCGAACTAGGCTGGTATTATGGAGTTAGATTTTGGCTTGACTAACGAGTCTATGCATAGTCCAATCAAAATCGCTCACCGAAATCGTGTCGATTTTGGTTGATTGAAGGATTTGCAAAGCATGTGCATCGCCAACTCGTTGTCAGCAGATATTTTCCAAATCTTTTCATGTTTTTAATCAAGGTGCTCACGTGATTTGATGCATTTCGCGATGTAAGACCCATTTTATCACAATATAGATTTGGATTATCGATCAGATCGTCCTGACTGGGCGCAACCATTTTGTGTGAAACAAACGCAATTGATACAAGAGGTGGAATCTGATTGGTCCATAGGAGAGGCTTAAAAGGGACATAACTGGTAATAGCCGCTGGTGGCACTACAATCGAGCCCAGTAATTCCAGCCTAGTTCAGCAAGGGTGGAAACTGGACTTTTAAAGTCAGTTAACTCTCTTGCCTCGGGAAGATGTCAGAAGCTGGCTTACACTGTGTTTTACATCAGGGGAGAATATTGGTATCATTCAAATAATATTGGTAAGAATTTTAAATTAAAAACAGTTTTATTCCTTGTCATAGACTCCTATTGTTGTGACCAGACAATCAAACATGAAGACTGCGAGTTGACTTCTCAAAAAGGGGCCAAGAATAATCCTAACAGGCTACCCAGCATCCTCTTGTTATCGACCGATCGTGAAGATTCTGGGGTAGAATTGGTCTTCAACAACCCATGCTTGTGGGATCGGGTTGTCAGGCTCGCTGACTTGGTTGATGCATGTCATCATATACCAGTTACGGAGATCGATTCCTGGATTGTGTGGTCCTGACTCCATTATTTACAGACTGTTCTGATATATCTGGAATATTGCTGAGTGTATTCACCAACAAAGGAACAAGGTATTCGACCCCAAGAATTAAAAGGGGGACTAACATCAAGTAAATTTTGATTCATATACAAACATCACTTTGTTTATCTGCTTACTTCAAGTTTATGATTGGTTGGTTGGTTTGTTGTTTAATGCCGCACTCAGCAATATTCCAGCTATATGACGGCGGTCTGTAAATAATCGAGTCTGGACCAGACAATCACGTTTTTTAAAACAGTAGTCATCACAAAAAATCATCTTCCGCGTAAGAATATAATTAAAGATAAAAAAGAACAACACTCCGAAAAATATTATCGGAAAACGGACAACCGTCGCGATTTGTCCTGTTTTCTATCTGAGCTTTCTGCATCATAGGTTTTGGGACATCATACATTTTCTATCACGAATACTTGCACTATAACGTGGGGGTGTGGCGTCACACAGAAATTGTAAATACTCAGATGATGGCTTGTTTTTAAGATAGAGTTGTCTTTTAGCCTATAAGTGAATGACATGTTTTACAGTTGTTCATGTGATTAGCGAGAAAACAATGAATGTTTCTTCAGCGTCCGAAAACCCATAACACGGGGATATATATTGTATTAATGTCTAATGTTTGCAATGGAGTTTTGTATTTTCAACAAAATGTAAGTAAGCACAGGGTAATTTTTTTTCAATATGCTTCAACATGGGGACAGGGTCAGACATTGCACGTGTGTGACAGTTGTCCTTGTGTCTGGGGAAGGGGGGTGAGGTTTATGGCAGTATTGCTCCCAGACCTGGCGGGTAGCTGGGGGCACGGGAGCCATGCCCGATTTTTTAAAAGTACTGATTTACCTTTGCAATTTACAATAATATACAAGTTACTGAAACTTTACCTTGAATGTAATCACCTAATAATAATAATAATAATTGAATAATTGGATAGATGAACGCGTTGCTCACTTCACATAATAATTTCTGACCCCCATATGCCTACAATGTGCAAACTTCATCACAGCGAAGCACACCGCACCCACCGAACTGCAGTTCCAAGTTTGGAGTTACCTCCCTTCCCTTTGAGGTTTAAAACTCAGATCGCAGTCCGAAACAATCAAAATCATTTGTTGTTTTTGCATGATTGCTTGTCAGTAAGTGTCAATTATTTGTCAGTTGACGAATGACACAATCCCACTATCAATTTTCTCACATGAGTGTTCATAGAGTTGTTGAAATGATAAACAAGCCTTTGTTTACAGGTACACCAACACCACAAGCAACGACCTGCTGTACTGGGGGCTGGATTATCCCCCTTTGACTGCCTACCACAGCTATGTGTGTGGATACATGTAGGTGTCTTCTTGTGATCTCATTGTGGGAGGAAGCACTTATTTTCAGTGATGGGCCTGGAATTCTCACAATCTCATTAAAATCAGATCTTAGTTCTCGCGACCGCTTAACAAAGATCTGAGGATATCCCATTACGGTTCACGTCAGACCGACCTTGCGCGAACTTTGACCGACCAATGGATGATTGACAAGAAGTCAACATTAGCCATTCAGAAGGCAGCCTTCTCATGCTTTACGGCACTAATTTCAAATTGGCGACTATGCTTTGAAACATATTTTAACAAATTCTCGATTATAAATTTGAAACGTGAACAAAAGAACAAGCTGGAATGGCCGTCACCTTCATGAAACGGTAAGCGATGCTCTGATTGGTCGTATGAAAGGTCGTTCTGACGTGACCCCTAATGGTTGTCCTCAGATCTTTGTTAAGCAATAGCGAGAACAAAGATGTGATTTTAAAGAGACTGGGAATTCTTATTAGAGTTACATCATTTGTTCTGCTATTTTATCAACACGTTCCCAGATGAGAAAACAGTAACTGGCACTAAATCATAAGGGATCAATATCATATTAAAAATCCCTGTTTTTTTCAGTTTGTGAAACAGATTTTTGGGGGGGCAAATTCTACACCTCTTCCGAAACCCAATACTACTTGGTTCTCAATAAACACTCATGTAGATGTGAGTTCATCTTCCAGAGTCAAGTGAGTTAACTGACTGTAAATGTCCAGTTTTCATCCTTGCCAAACTAGGCTGGAATTCCTGGGCGTAGCGCCATCAGTGGCTATTATGAGTTATGTCCCTTCTATGCCTCACCTATGAACCAATCCGATTCCACCTCGCGCATCACATGCAATTGCTTCAAACAAAACGGAGGCGCCCAGTCAAGACGATCTGATTGATAATCAAGATTTATATTGTGATAAAGCGGTTCTTACATCGCGAAGTGCATCAAATCATGTGAGCACCTTGATTTAAAGTATGAAAAGATTTGAAAAATATGGGTTGACAACAAGTTGGCGGTGCATAGTTGGACTATGCATTGACTCGTCAGTCCATCCAAAATGTAACTCCATAATACCCACATAGTTCGGCAAGGGTGGAAACTGGACTTTTATAGTCAGTTAACTCCCTTACCCCGGGAAGATGAAGTGAGTTATGGTTGGGGTTATTGGTAGTGGTTATGGTTGGGGTTATTGGTAGTGGTTATGGTTGGGGTTGTGGTTATGGTTGGGGTTATTGGTAGTGGTTATGGTTGGGGTTATTGGTAGTGGTTATTGTAGGGGTTATTGGTAGTGGTTATGGTTGGGGTTATTGGTAGTTTATATGGTTGGGGATATTGGTAGTTTATATGGTTGGGGTTATTGGTAGTTTATATGGTTGGGGTTATTGGTAGTGGTTATGGTTGGGGTTATTGGTAGTGGTTATGGGTGGGGTTATTGGTAGTGGTTATGGATGGGGTAAATTGGTAGTGGTTATGGTCTGGGCCATTTGTAGTGGTTATGGTTGGGGTTATTGGTAGTGGTTATGGTCTGGGCCATTGGTAGTGGTTATGGTTGGGGTTATTGGTTGTGGTTATGGTTGGGGTTATTGGTAGTGGTTATGGTTGGGGTTATTGGTAGTGGTAAGGGTTGGGGTTATTGGTAGTAGTTATGGTTGGGGTTATTGGTAGTGGTTATGGTTGGGGTTATTGGTAGTGGTAAGGGTTGGGGTTATTGGTAGTAGTTATGGTTGGGGTTATTGGTAGTGGTTATGGTTGGGGTTATTGGTAGTGGTTATGGCCACGTCATACTACAAGACGTTCAAAAATGGCACTTGTTGTTCTGTTGCCCGGCATTAAGGGGCTAAAACAAGGACTGGTCGGCTCGGAGTCACTATACTGTGTCTGAGTGAGGTATTCATGTTAAACTGCGGCATGGTATCTCAGTGGGCTAGCACTACAAAATTGGCATTGGTCCGGACTAGTTCAAGCAGCCACACACACAAACACACACACATGCATGTATGTCGCTATGTAAGTGCAATAATCTTGAACGCGACGTTAAACCTCATTTCACCTCACCTCACCTAGTAGTGGTCAGAATCAGTGATTTGAGGATATTGGATTTTGCTCATGATATCAATCACTGGTTTGTCTAGCCCCGATTTATTACAGGCTGCTGAAACATAGATGGAATAGTGGTTGCCTTATGAAACATGAAACACACATTTATCTTGAATCAGGATTTCACTCTGTTTTTAGTGATATATTTGTTCCTGATATGCTTGTCAGTGCAATACATTTTGCTCATCTGTAAATCCAATTAGAGATTCTGCTGCAATTGTGCATTTTCTGTTGTCCTGACATGATTGGTTATGTGTCTAGCAGTTGTTTATGTCCTGTGTGTGTGTGTCTAGCAGTGGTGTATGTCCTGTGTGTGTCTAGCAGTGGTTTATGTCCTGTGTGTGTGTCTAGCAGTGGTGTATGTCCTGTGTGTGTCTAGCAGTGGTTTATGTCATGTGTGTGTTTAGCAGTGGTTTATGTCCTGTGTGTGTGTCTAGCGGTGGTGTATGTCCTTTGTGTGTGTGTCTAGCAGTGGTTTATATCCTGTGTGTGTGTGTCTAGCAGTGGTGTATGTCCTGTGTGTGTGTGTCTAGCAGTGGTGTATGTCCTGTGTGTGTGTGTCTAGCAGTGGTTTATGTCCTGTGTGTGTGTCTAGCAGTGGTTTATGTCCTGTGTGTGTGTGTGTCTAGCAGTGGTTTATGTCTTGTGTGTGTGTCTAGCAGTGGTTTATGTCCTGTGTGTGTGTCTAGCAGTGGTTTATGTCCTGTGTGTGTCTATTAGTGGTGTATGTCCTGTGTGTGTCTAGCAGTGGTTTATGTCCTGTGTGTGTGTGTCTAGCAGTGGTTTATGTCCTGTGTGTGTCTAGCAGTGGTTTATGTCCTGTGTGTGTCTAGCAGTGGTGTATGTCTTGTGTGTGTGTCTAGCAGTGGTGTATGTCCTGTGTGTGTGTCTAGCAGTGGTGTATGTCTTGTGTGTGTGTCTAGCGGTGGTTTATGTCCTGTGTGTGTGTGTCTAGCAGTGGTTTATGTCTTGTGTGCGTGTCTAGCGGTGGTTTATGTCCTGTGTGTGTCTAGCAGTGGTTTATGTCTTGTGTGTGTGTCTAGCAGTGGTGTATGTCCTGTGTGTGTCTAGCAGTGGTGTATGTCCTGTGTGTGTCTAGCAGTGGTGTATGTCCTGTGTGTGTCTAGCAGTGGTGTATGTCCTGTGTGTGTGTCTAGCAGTGGTGTATGTCCGGTGTGTGTCTAGCAGTGGTTTATGTCCTGTGTGTGTGTGTGTCTAGCAGTGGTTTATGTCCTGTGTGTGTGTGTCTAGCATTGGGTGGTTTATGTCCTGTGTGTGTCTAGCAGTGGTTTATGTCCTGTGTGTGTGTCTAGCAGTGGTGTATGTCCTGTGTGTGTGTCTAGCAGTGGTTTATGTCCTGTGTGTGTGTGTCTAGCAGTGGTGTATGTCCTGTGTGTGTCTAGCATTGGTGTATGTCCTTTGTGTGTCTAGCAGTGGTGAATGTCCCGTGTGTGTCTAGCAGTGGTTTATGTCCTGTATGTGTCTAGCAGTGGTGTATGTCCTGTGTGTGTCTAGCAGTGGTGTATGTCCTGTATGTGTCTAGCAGTGGTGTATGTCCTGTGTGTGTCTAGCAGTGGTGTATGTCCTGTGTGTGTCTAGCAGTGGTTTATGTCTTGTGTGTGTCAAGCAGTGGTGTATGTCCTGTATGTGTGTCTAGCAGTGGTTTATATCCTGTGTGTGTCAAGCAGTGGTTTATGTCCTGTGTGTGTGTCTAGCAGTGGTTTATGTCCTGTGTTTGTCTAGCAGTGGTGTGTGTCCTGTGTGTGTCTAGCAGTGGTTTATGTCCTGTGTGTGTGTGTCTAGCAGTGGTTTATGTCCTGTGTGTATGTCTAGTGGTGGTTTACGTCCTGTATGTGTGTTGCAGTGGTTTATGTCCTGTATGTGTGTTGCAGTGGTGTATGTCCTGTGTGTGTGTCTAGCAGTGGTGTATGTCCTGTGTTTGTCTAGCAGTGGTTTATATCCTGTGTGTGTGTTGCAGTGGTGTATGTCTTATGTGTGTCTAGCAGTGGTGTATGTCCTGTGTTTCTCTAGCAGTGCTTTATATCCTGTATGTGTGTTGCAGTGGTGTATGTCCTGTGTGTGTCTAGCAGTTGTGTATGTCCTGTGTTTGTCTAGCAGTGGTTTATGTCCTGTGTTTGTGTGTCTAGCAGTGGTTTATGTCCTGTTTTTGTGTTGCAGTGGTGTATGTCCTGTGTGTGTCTAGCGGTTGTTTATGTCCTGTGTGTGTCTAGCAGTGGTTTATGTCTTGTGTGTGTGTCTAGCAGTGGTTTATGTCCTGTGTGTGTCTAGCAGTGGTTTATGTCCTGTGTGTGTCAAGCAGTGGTTTATGTCCTGTGTGTGTGTCTAGCAGTGGTTTATGTCCTGCGTGTGTCTAGCAGTGGTGTGTGTCCTGTGTGTGTCTAGCAGTGGTTTATGTCCTGTGTGTGTGTGTCTAGCAGTGGTTTATGTCCGGTGTGTGTGTCTAGTGGTGGTTTATGTCCTGTATGTGTGTTGCAGTGGTTTATGTCCTGTATGTGTGTTGCAGTGGTGTATGTCCTGTGTGTGTCTAGCAGTGGTGTATGTCCTGTGTTTGTCTAGCAGTGGTTTATATCCGGTGTGTGTGTTGCAGTGGTGTATGTCTTGTGTGTGTCTAGCAGTGGTGTATGTCTTGTGTTTGTCTAGCAGTGGTTTATATCCTGTATGTGTGTTGCAGTGGTGTATGTCCTGTGTTTGTCTAGCAGTTGTGTATGTCCTGTGTTTGTCTAGCAGTGGTTTATGTCCTATGTGTGTGTGTCTAGCAGTGGTTTATGTCCTGTTTTTGTGTTGCAGTGGTGTATGTGCTGTGTGTGTCTAGCCATGGTTTATGTCCTGTGTGTGTCTAGCAGTGGTTTATGTCCTGTGTGTGTGTTGCAGTGGTGTATGTCCCGTGTGTGTCTAGCAGTGGTTTATGTCCTGTGTGTGTGTTGCAGTGGTGTATGTCCTGTGTGTGTCTAGCATTGGTGTATGTCCTATGTGTGTGTTGCAGTGGTTTATGTCCTGTGTGTGTGCGTCTAGCAGTGGTTTATGTCCTGTGTGTTTGTTGCAGTGGTGTATGTCCTGTGTGTGTCTAGCAGTGGTTTATATCCTATGTCTGTGTTGCAGTGCGCGACTGATCAACCCAGACTGGGTGTCTCTCAACACATCACGGGGATACGAGAGCTACCAACACAAACTCTTTATGCGGTACACAGGTAAGCCGGACAAATCCTGTTTTCAATACCTGCATGGTCAACATTTCTTTCCTCTAAACACTGTTGCTTTGCAGTGTAGTTGCTATTTTTAATCAAGTCATGGCTTGGTTTACGCACAGCGAGACCAGCAAGACCAGCGAGACCAGAAAGACCAGCAAGACCAGCTAGACCAGCGAGACCAGCGAGACCAGCGAGACCAGCCAGTGCTCTGACAAATGAGCACTCTGATGACATCAGCAAAATTTTGTGTTCAACATGTGCCATAGCCTCTTGCATTCGTCACGACTCACCCCTTTCTGTATCCTACAAGAAGACGTGTCCCCCTATTGATGAATGTTATGTGCGAAAATATGACAAACCAATCAGAATGGGCGTATGACTTCCATTACTTAGGTCAAAGAATCACTCAGGAATAGTTTTTGAAATGACATATGTCTTGCATTTAAAAATATACTCAAGATACATTTATACTGTATAATAATGTAAGTCCCGAAGTGTTTTTTTCAATAGCATCAGGAATATACAGTGAGTGAGTGAGTGAGTTGGGTTTAACGCCGCTTTTAACAGTATTCCAGTTATATCGCGGCGTGTCAGCTTAATGTGGGAGGAAAGCCCGAAGCGATGCAGGTCTCAGACGTTTACCACTTCGGTGAAACCCACGAACACGGGTATGGTGCTGACAAACCTAGAAACATAATCGGGGCGAACTGGGATTCGATCCCACAATCATAGGTTTCTTGCGTGCCTAAGGGACTCAACTCAGCACAGCGAATCGCGGCGCCTCAGACGACTGGGCCACCCGTGTCCCCCAGGAATATACATGATATATGGGGGAAATATATGTGAATCATTACGCAATGAGTTGACAATTCATTTAGCGATGCCCGTGTTTGCTTAGACTGAACCCAGTCGCGAAAATGGCCACAAGAGAGGCATGAGTCTCCATTCGGCTTGTCCCGGAATAACACGAATTGGTCATGAATGAGCCTTTTGGCCTCTCATCTTCAATATCAGGGAATGGTCACACAGAGTCGGGTTCATACACAGCCTCATTACTGAAGCAAAGGAACACACACATCACAAGAACAGAAGAAGAAGGAGGAGGAGAAGGAGGAGGAGGAGAAGAAGAAGGATTAGATGAAGGAAAAGCAGAAGGAAGAGGAGAAGAAGGAAGAGGAGAAGGAGTAGAGAAGGAGTAGAAGGAAAAGGAGAAGGAAGAGGAGAAGAAGGAAGAGGAGAAGGAGTAGAGAAGGAGTAGAAGGAGAAGATGAAGGAAAAGGAGAAGGACGAGGAGAAGGAAGAGGAGAAGGAGTAGAAGGAGAAGATGCAGAAGATGAAGGAAAAGGAGAAGGAAGAGGAAAAGAATGAGGAGTAGAAGGAGGAGATATGGGAGAAGATGAAGGAAAAGGAGAAGGAAGAGGAGAAGAAGGAATAGGAGAAGGAGTAGAGAAGGAGTAGAAGGAGAAAATGCAGAAGATGAAGGAAAAGGAGAAGGAAGAGGAGAAGAAGGAAGAGGAGAAGGAGTAGAATGAGAAAATGCAGAAGATGAAGGAAAAGGAGAAGGGTGAGGAGAAGAAGGAAGAGGAGAAGGGGAGAAGATGTGGGAGAAGATGAAGGAAAAGGAGAATGAAGAGGAGAAGGAAGAGAAGGAGGAGAGAAGGATCAGTAGGAGAAGATGAAGGAAAAGGAAGAGGAGAAGAAGGAAGATAGAAGGAAAGAAGGAGGAGAGAAGAAGGGGAAGAGGAGGAGAGAATGAGTAGAAAGAGAAGAAGAGAAGAAGGTGGAGGAGGAAAAGAAGAAGAAAGAGGAGAATAAGGAGGAGAAGGAAGAAATGAAGGAGATAAAGGAGGAGGAGTAGGAGAAGAAAGAGGCAAATAAGGAGGAGTAGAAGGAGAGGAGGAGAAGAAGAAGAAAGATGTGAAAAAAAGGAGAACAGCAACATAACATTTTTTTTTAGAAATGTCTGGATCTGTTATGTACAGACCGCCGTGATACAGTGTCCCGGATGACTTTTGAAACTACCACTCCCCCCTAATTTTTGTCAGTCCCTACTTTTAACAAATAAAAAAACATAAAAATTACCTGGTTTTAATTCTTTCAACATCATGTTCAGTGAAAGGACATCATATCTGAAGTAACTTAAGTAGATCTATACATCATTCACACACACTTCAGTCACAATTTTCTCTTTTTTTAAATATTTTAAGACGAATTTGCTACAAATGGTTATTTAACCTCAAAGCAAAGCAAAATGTTATTTGACCCGTAATGGGATGTCCTCAGATCTTTGTTCAGCGGTAGCGAGAACTAACATCTGATTTTAATGAGATTGAAACTAACTCTAATTGGTCTGTTAACAGTGCTGGCTGCGGACCTTGTGGTCTTTGTCCCGGCGGTGCTGTACTATGTGCTGTCACAGTGGAGACTGGGGGCCAAGGAGAAGGTGAGAGTTGCCTCCCTTAGTCACACCAGGATCTGGTGATCATGGTTTTGAATCCCGTAATTATTGCTTATAATTCTTGGTTTCATTCCAGTGTGTGTTCCATGGAGTGTCACTGATGTAGTGTCAGTGTGCACATTTAGTTTTTCATTATGTCATGATTAGAATCAGACAGACCGCTGTCATATAGCTGGAATAATGCTGAGTGTGGCGTTAAACAACAAACCAACTAACCAACCATAGTTGGTAAAGACAACTGAATCTGGTCACTTATGCAGATGTTTCATGTCAGTAGATCTGTACAGGAGATTATTTCTCTGCTGATATATAGGGGGGCACGGGTGGCCCAGTCGTCTAAGGCGCCGCGATTCGCTGTGCAGAGTTGCGTCCCTTGGGCACGCCAGAAACCTATGATTGTGGGTTCGAATCCCGGTTCACCACGATTATGTTTCTAGGTTTGTCAGCACCATACCCGTGCTCGTGGGTTTCACCGAAGTGGTAAACGTCTGAGACCTGCATCACTTTGGGCTTTCCTTCCACATTAAGCTGACACACCGTGATATACTGTAAATCTTGAAATTAACGCGAGCGTATATAAACAATGTCAGTCAAACGTTAATTACGTCCTGTGAATTGTCACTGCTGGGGTCAAGACAAGAGTTCTACTCACTTATGTCATCACTGATCACACCTGCAAGTCCAGACAGACGCCACCCTTTGTTCTTTGCGACTGGGCATGCGCATGCGCATGTATTGTTTTTGCGGAAGTACTTTACTCAGCGCTAATAAGCTAATAACTGAGGACATCTTTAGATATAAATCCACTGATGCTTGAGAGGAGGGGTTGTCACATTCATATTGAGTCACATTTTTGGCTAGGGTCCAGTGGTCGCATTCTTTTGGAGACGCATTAATTTCACGATTTACAGTAGCTGGAATAATGTTAAAAGCGGCGTTAAACCCAACTCACTCACTCACTCACTCACTGATGTATAACACTTTACTTCCTCCACAGATGTTCGGAGCTATGGCACTGCTGCTGAGTCCTGGGCTCATCCTCATTGACTACGGACACTTTCAGTATCCTTGTGTATCTATATCACAGTAGTGACTGTATTTTCTTCCATTGTCATGACAACCTGTGTCCTTCTGACATTGTGATGTCATACCTGCGAGAATTACCTGTAGATCCATCCCATGAAGATCCAGGGTAGAATAGGTCTTCAGCAACCCATGCTTGCTGTAAAAGATGAATATGATTGTTGTAAAAGGTGACTAAGGGGATCGGTTTACAGACTGGAATATTGTTGAGTGCGGCATTAAGCAACAAAAAAACAAAACAAAAAAAACAAAAAACTGTAGATCCTCCCTCCTTGCATCTTCCCTAGGCAAGAGAGTTAACTGACTTTATAAGTCCAGTTTCCAGCCATGCCGAACTTGGCTGTAATTCCTGGGCTCAAACGTAGTGCCACCAGTGGTTATGTCCCTTCTAAGCCTCTCCTATGGACCAATCAGATTCCATCACTTGCATTTGTTTCAAACAAAACGGTGGCGCCCAGTCAAGAGGATGTGATAGATAATCAAGGTCTATGTTGAGATAAAATGTCTTACATCGCAAAGTCCTTCAAATCACGCGAGCACCTTTATTAAAAACATGAAAAGGTTTGGAAAATATCTGTTGGCAGTGCACATGCTTTGCAAATCCTGCAATCGACCAAAATCTGCGCAACAGTTTACGAACCGGATTTCAATTTCGTTGCGCGATTTTGACTGGACTATGCATAGTTAGTCCAGCCAAAATGTAACTCCATAATACCAGCCTGGTTCGGCAAGGGTGGAAACTGGTCTTTTATAGTCAGTTAACCTCACTGACCGTCACAATCTCATTAAAATCAGATCTAAGTTTTTGCTGACGCTAAACAAAGATCTGAGGACATCCCATTACAGGTCATGTCAGAACGACCTTTCGCGAACTTTGACAGACCACTGAAAGAACCACAAGAAGCCCCCATCAGCCAATTAGAAAGCAGCTTTCTTGAACTATACGGCACTCATTTCAACCTGCCGACTTTCATTTCAGACTATACTTGAAAATTATGTTGACACAGTTCTCGATTAAAATTTTGGGAACTTAACAAATGAACATTCCGGAATGTCTAATATATGGTTGAGATTGTATGGCAGTGTTTCCCACATACTGTGCGACGCCTCCTCCATTCAAATGTTTATCCCAGAAGTGAAGGATAGACGATAATATGTATGGGCTGTAACTGTCGTTCGGAATATCCCATGATTAGAAAACACATTCCAACTGTCACTTTCATGATCTGGTAAGCGACGCTTTGAGTGGTCGGATGAAAGGTCGTTCTGACATGACCCGTAATAGGATGTCCTAAGATCTTTGTTTAGCGATAGCGAGAACTAAGATATGATTTTAATGAGGTTTGGACCAACACTGCCTCAGTCTTTAAATCATGCATGTCTGTTAATGCCTCACATTTTCGTATGTAAGTACTCAGTCTTTGTACCCGTGAAGATTCGGGGTAGAATAGGTCTTCAACAACCCCTGCTTGCCGTAAAAGTCGACAATGCTTGTCGAAAGAGGCGACTAACGGGATCGTGTGGTCAGGCTTGCTGACTTGGTTGATACATGTCATCGTATTCCAATTGAGTGGATCAATGCTTATGATATCAATCAATGGATTGTCTGATCCAGATTTAATTATTTACAGACCGCGGTCATATAGCTGGCATTGCTGGGTGTGGCGTTAAACAACAAACAAACAAAAACAAAACTCGGTCTTCATATCCTTTGGTTGGGGTTGAGATGATGGTGTTGCAGATTTAAGGGGAAAACAGAAGGTACAGCTATTCATAATAGTGTGTATATATATAATACTCCAAATCCACACCCTAATGCATGCTCAAACCGCTAGTCAATGGTTCAATGTTCACTGAAATGTCATTCTTCACTCCCTGGGGAGTATGAAACCAAACTGCCTTATGAAGCTCTAGAAGGGTTACAGTCACAATCTCATCCTTACGGGTACCCATTCATTGCTAGGTGAACGTATTTCACCTGATTTGTGTCCTGTACACAGGATCATGTGCCACCACAATTTTCTGTTCTCTTATAAAGTTCTCTTTTTTGACTTATGGACCCGTGAAGAATCTGGGTTAGAATAGGCCTTCAGCAACCCATGTTTGACGAAAAAGGCGACTATGCTAGTCGTAAAAGGCGACTAACAGGATCGGGTGGTCAGGCTCGCTGACTTGGTTGATGTCATCGTATTCCAATTTGCTGGATTGATGCTCATGATGTCAATCACTGGATTGTCTGGTCCAGACATGATTATTTTACAGGCAACCGTCATATTGCTGGAATATTGCTGAGTGAGGCGTTAAACAACAAACAAACAATTTTATGACCTATTAATTAGTCTTACATACCATCTTCAGCAAATATATTTCACTGAAACTGAATGAATGTGCATATGTAAGTATTATTTATTTATGCATCGTCACACATTTCAACCATGTTCCTCCTTAACCATGAACCTAGATATAATGGCGTGAGCCTCGGTCTGGCACTGTTGGGCATGACCTTCCTAGACAAAGGTCATGACCTCCTTGGGTCTGTTGCATTTGTGTTGGCGTTGAACTACAAGCAGATGGAGCTGTATCACGCCATGCCCTTCTTCTGCTACCTCCTCGGTTCCTGCTTCCAAGTGTCCTTCTCCAAGGGGTTAGTGTTTCATCGATGTCCATTTTCCCCAAGAGTTATTGCCCTTGTTACCCATAAGGATCCTATGCACTAAGAAATTTTATGTTTGCTTTTATCTCAAAACCTGAACTATGCCAAATGTCTAGTTTTAATTATTTGGCAAGCTGCACTTTGGTAAAAAGGACGTAATTTCCTTTTTTTTGGTGGTTTTGTTTTATATACATACAGAAAAGCCACGATTTTAGAACATGGTCATAAAACCATATGGTAACAGGATCTCAAGTTGGCACATTGTTGTGAGCAATTGAAGTTGACAATAATGTTTACGATGTAACAGAATATGTTTAGATGAGATGCAACAAGACTCTCATTTATGAAAATGACTCTCAACAACTGCTAATCATCACCTTGTAGAATCTCTCTCTCTCTCATCCCACCTCCCTCAACAAAACGACCCGTGAAGATTCAGGTTAGAATTGGTCGTAGGCAACCCATGCTTGTCGTAAGAGGCAGCTAACGGGATCAGGTGGTCAGATACGATGACTTGTCTGATGCATGTCATCGTATCCCAATTGCCATGATCAATGCTCATGATGTCAATCACTGGATTGTCTAGTTCAGACTCGATTATTTATAGCCTGCAGTCATATAGCTGGAATATTGCTGAGTGTGGCGTTAAATAAACAAATGACATGCAACAATAATCTGCCTTAGCCGAATGCTCATTCTAAAACTCAGTTCTGTGTATTGGGTGATATTGTGAAGTATGTCGTTCGGAAAAAATCAACTAGCAACTATAGCTTAGCTGGGAATGAGTTGTGTACATAATCGACCGCTGATTGGACTGGTCCAGGGAACAAGCTGCCGTGCAGCTGCGGTCGGCAGCCAGCATAGTACTTTGGCCACAGGCCAGCGCCATGTGACGATTCGTCACATCCTTCACAGTCCATTCAAGATATTGTGTATGTTTTTCATCCGTTTCATTTTTGACATGTTTTCATATTCTCATAAACAAATGTCAAAGAATGGTTATGGTTCATTAAGAAAGATTCTAAAACGTGAAAATCTACTTGTTTTTGTGTAGTTATCCTTTGTTTACATTGGTTGTACGGCTCCATGTGCTGTCTTCGAAGCCCAACGGAGAGTTAGCGACACGGTCACTTTGATGTATAAATATATATTGTCATGCAACTCACTGTCGCAGTTGTAGTAGCATATCTATATAATTATGCAAAACAATATGTAAAATGCCCCCGAATACTTGCATTAGTCCGTTGTACTGATTTCTGAAAAAGCGCGTTTCTTTACAAACAAGAGAAAAGTCCGGTCACGTGATATGCAAATTAGCCTGTGGCAGTGGTGTTATGCTGAGTCACCACTGCTCTGGAGTGTGGCTGCTGTGACTAGAGCATCACTCACTCATTGTGGTTCTTGTGTTGTAGCTACCTGAAGTTGATGATGCTGGGCCTTGTGGTCGTCATCACCATGGGGATGTGTTGGTTGCCATTCCTATCTGACCTTGACAGTGCTCTTGCTGTTCTTCGTAGACTCTTCCCCTTCAACAGAGGATTGTATGAGGTGAGGGTGACGTCACAGTCTGCACAATCTCATTAAAATCAGATCTAAGTTCGCGCTGCCGTTAAACAAAGATCTGAGGACATCCCATTACAGATCACGTCAGAACGACCTTTCGCGAACTTTGACCCACCACTGAAACAAATAACAAGAAGTTGATATCAGCCAATGAGAAAGCAGCTTTTTTGAGCTTTACGGCACTCGTTTCAACCTGGCGAATTCCATTTCAGACTACGCTTGAAAAATATGTTGACACAGTTCACGATTAAAATTTTGAAAACTGAACAAAAGAACAATCCGGAATGTCTAATATATGGTTACGATTGTATGACAGTGCTTCCCACGTACATTGAAATGCCTCCTCCGTTCATATGTTTATCCTACGCAAGCGAGAGACAGACGATTATTTCAACTGAATCAGTCGTACGGGCCTTAACTGTCTTCGGAATACCCTGTTTTAACGTTTTCGAGGTTGCGTGTTTAGAAAACACATTCCGACTGTCACTTTCATGATCTGGTAAGCGACGCTGTGATTGGTCAGATGAAAGGTCGTTCTGACATGACCCGTAATGGGATGTCCTCAGATCTTTGTTTAGCGATAGGGAGAACTAAGATCTGATTTTAATGAGATTGCAGTCTGCACAACCCGTCCAGTAGTTACATTCTGTACTTCCACTGAAGGAGCCAAGGAACCAGTGCTCATCTCCATGTGCTGATCTTGGTTAAAAAGTTAAAAGCGGTGTTAAACCCAACTCACTCACTCACTCTCTTTTGCAGGGAAGAATAGGTCCCTATACCCCATACTCTTAATTGTGATTCCATACAAATAGGTCCTGAGTACCTCATGCTTGTCTCTGTGGGCATTCAGGGACTGAATAGGTCCTGAGTACCTCTTGCTTATCTCTCTAAGGGCATTGAGGGATAGAATAGGTCCCCAGTACCTCATGCATGTCTCTCTGTACATTCAAGGGCAGAATAGATCTGCAGTGTCTCATGCTTGTCGCTCAGTAGATATTCTAGAGTAGATTCTTTCTAGCAATGATTTTGCTGTGATTCCCTCTCTCATCCTCAATTATTCTTCGATCCAGGACAAGGTGGCCAACATGTGGTGCAGCCTGTCTGTGGTGGTCAAGGGTTAGGGTAAGGGTTAGGGTTAGGGTTAGGGTTAGGGTTAGGGTTAGGTTAGGGTTAGGTTAGGGTTATTCTCTTACCCTCAATTATTCTTCGATCCAGGACAAGGTGGCCAACATGTGGTGCAGCCTGTCTGTGGTGGTCAAGGGTTAGGGTAAGGGTTAGGGTTAGGTTAGGGTTATTCTCTTACCCTCAATTATTCTTTGATCTGTTGCATCTTCCTGAGGCAAGTGAGTTAACTGACTATAAAAGTCCAGTTTCCACCCTTGCCGAACTAGGCTGGTATTATGGAGTTACATTTTGGCTGGACTAACGAGTCTATGCATAGTCCAATCAAAATCGCGCACTGAAATCGAAATCCGATTTGTAAAGTGTCATGCAGATTTCAGTCGACTGCAGGATTTGCAAAGAATGTGCACCGCTCACTCGCTGTCAACAGATATTTTCTATATCTTTTCATGTTTTTAATCAAGGTGCTCACGTGATTTGATGCACTTCGCGATGTATGACTCGTTTGATCACAATATAGATCATGATTATCGATCAGATCGTCTTGACTGGGCGCCACCGTTTTGTTTGAAACAACTGCAAGTGATACGAGAGGTTGAATCTGATTGGTCAATAGGAGAGGCATAGAAAGGACATTACTCGTAATAGCCACTGGTGGCGCTACGATTGACCCCAGGAATTCCAGCCTAGTTCGGCAAGGGTTAGGGTTAGGTAAGGGTAATTCTCTTACCCTCAATTATTCTTCGATCCAGGACAAGGTGGCCAACGTGTGGTGCAGCCTGTCTGTGGTGGTCAAGGGTTAGGGTAAGGGTAAGGGTTAGGTTTGGGTTATTCTCTTACCCTCAATTATTCTTCGATCCAGGACAAGGTGGCCAACGTGTGGTGCAGCCTGTCTGTGGTGGTCAAGCTGAAGGAGCTGATGGCCCAGGAAACACTGGTACTGATGTGGTGAGTTGCTGTAGGTGACTAATGCTAGCTTAGAAATCTTGTCTTATCTTGTCAGGAAATTCCATTAGACTCTTGGGATATGTGGTTGATAGTGCTGATTGCAGGGGTATTTCTCTGTGATGTAAAAATGTGACTACTAAGTCACTACTAAAATACTGAAGTGATGCCCAAAGCTGAACCTCAAAGTACAACTGAAGCTCCAGGTGGATCATCAGAGTCAGACTGAAGCACCAGGTGGATCATCAGAGTCAGACTGAAGCACCAGGTGGATCATCAGAGTCAGACTGAGGCACCAGGTGGATCATCAGAGTCAGACTGAAGCACCAGGTGGATCATCAGAGTCAGACTGAAGCCCCAGGTGGATCATCAGAGTCAGACTGAAGTACCAGGTGGATCATCAGAGTCAGACTGAAGCCCCAGGTGGATCATCAGAGTCAGACTGAAGCCCCAGGTGGATCATCAGAGTCAGACTGAAGCCCCAGGTGGATCATCAGAGTCAGACTGAAGCACCAGGTGGATCATCAGAGTCAGACTGAAGCCCCAGGTGGATCATCAGAGTCAGACTGAAGCACCAGGTGGATCATCAGAGTCAGACTGAAGCCCCAGGTGGATCATCAGAGTCAGACTGAAGCACCAGGTGGATCATCAGTCAGACTGAAGCCCCAGGTGGATCATCAGAGTCAGACTGAAGCACCAGGTGGATCATCAGAGTCAGACTGAAGCACCAGGTGGATCATCAGAGTCAGACTGAAGTACCAGGTGGATCATCAGAGTCAGACTGAAGCCCCAGGTGGATCATCAGAGTCAGACTGAAGCACCAGGTGGATCATCAGAGTCAGACTGAGGCACCAGGTGGATCATCAGAGTCAGACTGAAGCACCAGGTGGATCATCAGAGTCAGACTGAAGCCCCAGGTGGATCATCAGAGTCAGACTGAAGCCCCAGGTGGATCATCAGTCAGACTGAAGCCCCAGGTGGATCATCAGAGTCAGACTGAAGCCCCAGGTGGATCATCAGAGTCAGACTGAAGCCCCAGGTGGATCATCAGAGTCAGACTGAAGCACCAGGTGGATCATCAGTCAGACTGAAGCCCCAGGTGGATCATCAGAGTCAGACTGAAGCACCAGGTGGATCATCAGAGTCAGACTGAAGCACCAGGTGGATCATCAGAGTCAGACTGAAGTACCAGGTGGATCATCAGAGTCAGACTGAAGCCCCAGGTGGATCATCAGAGTCAGACTGAAGCACCAGGTGGATCATCAGAGTCAGACTGAGGCACCAGGTGGATCATCAGAGTCAGACTGAAGCACCAGGTGGATCATCAGAGTCAGACTGAAGCCCCAGGTGGATCATCAGAGTCAGACTGAAGCCCCAGGTGGATCATCAGTCAGACTGAAGCCCCAGGTGGATCATCAGAGTCAGACTGAAGCCCCAGGTGGATCATTAGAGTCAGACTGAAGCCCCAGGTGGATCATCAGAGTCAGACTGAAGCCCCAGGTGGATCATCAGAGTCAGACTGAAGCCCCAGGTGGATCATCAGAGTCAGACTGAAGCACCAGGTGGATCATCAGAGTCAGACTGAAGCCCCAGGTGGATCATCAGAGTCAGACTGAAGCCCCAGGTGGATCATCAGACTCAGACTGAAGCCCCAGGTGGATCATCAGAGTCAGACTGAAGCCCCAGGTGGATCATCAGTCAGACTGAAGCACCAGGTGGATCATCAGAGTCAGACTGAAGCACCAGGTGGATCATCAGAGTCAGACTGAAGCCCCAGGTGGATCATCAGAGTCAGACTGAAGCACCAGGTGGATCATCAGAGTCAGACTGAAGTACCAGGTGGATCATCAGAGTCAGACTGAAGCACAGGTGGATCATCAGAGTCAGACTGAAGTACCAGGTGGATCATCAGAGTCAGACTGAAGCACCAGGTGGATCATCAGAGTCAGACTGAAGCCCCAGGTGGATCATCAGAGTCAGACTGAAGCCCCAGGTGGATCATCAGAGTCAGACTGAAGCCCCAGGTGGATCATCAGAGTCAGACTGAAGCCCCAGGTGGATCATCAGAGTCAGACTGAAGTACCAGGTGGATCATCAGAGTCAGACTGAAGCACCAGGTGGATCATCAGAGTCGGACTGAAGTACCAGGTGGATCATCAGAGTCAGACTGAAGCACCAGGTGGATCATCAGAGTCAGACTAAAGCCCCAGGTGGATCATCAGAGTCAGACTGAAGCCCCAGGTGGATCATCAGAGTCAGACTGAAGCCCCAGGTAGATCATTACAATAAGACTGAATCACAGGGTGGATCATTACAGTAAGACTGAAGCACAGGATGGATCATTACAGTAAGACTGAAGCACGGGGTGGATCATTACAGTAAGACTGAAGCACAGGATGGATCATTACAGTAAGACTGAAGCACAGGATGGATCATTACAGTAAGACTGAAGCACAGGATGGATCATTACAGTAAGACTGAAGCACAGGATGGATCATTACAGTAAGACTGAAGCACAGGATGGATCATTACAGTAAGACTGAAGCACAGGATGGATCATTACAGTAAGACTGAAGCACAGGATGGATCATTACAGTAAGACTGAATCACAGGGTGGATCATTACAGTAAGACTGAAGCACGGGATGGATCATTACAGTAAGACTGAAGCACAGGATGGATCATTACAGTAAGACTGAAGCACAGGATGGATCATTACAGTAAGACTGAAGCACAGGATGGATCATTACAGTAAGACTGAAGCACGGGGTGGATCATTACAGTAAGACTGAATCACAGGATGGATCATTACAATAAGACTGAAGCACCAGGTTGATCATTACAGTAAGACTGAATCACAGGATGGATCATTACAGTAAGACTGAAGCACAGGATGGATCATTACAGTAAGACTGAATCACAGGGTGGATCATTACAGTAAGACTGAATCACAGGGTGGATCATTACAGTAAGACTGAATCACGGGATGGATCATTACAGTAAGACTGAAGCACGGGGTGGATCATTACAGTAAGATTGAAGCACGGGATGGATCATTACAGTAAGACTGAAGCACGGGGTGGATCATTACAGTAAGACTGAAGCACAGGGTGGATCATTACAGTAAGACTGAAGCACAGGGTGGATCATTACAGTAAGACTGAATCACAGGATGGATCATTACAGTAAGACTGAAGCACGGGACGGATCATTACAGTAAGACTGAAGCACGGGGTGGATCACTACAGTAAGACTGACCATTCTCTGTTTCAGCCTCGGTTCTACCCTGATGATGCTGCTGCCATCATCTCTACATGTGCTGACCAAGCCAACCATCGAGAACTTCAAACTAGCACTCGTGAGTTGACCTGTAAACTTGTACAGACATTGAGTGGTAGTGCATCCTATACAGCGTTCTAGGCCTCATGTGTTAGTGTTAGTGCATCCTATACAGTGTTCTATCACTTGACCTGTAAACTTGTACAGACATTGTGTGGTAGTGCATCCTATAGAGTGTTCTATCACTTGACCTGTAAACTTGTACAGACATTGTGTGGTAGTGCATCCTATACAGTGTTCTATCACTTGACCTGTAAACTTGTACAGACATTGTGTGGTAGTGCATCCTATAGAGTGTTCTATCACTTGACCTGTAAACTTGTACAGACATTGTGTGGTAGTGCATCCTATACAGTGTTCTATCACTTGACCTGTAAACTTGTACAGACATTGTGTGGTAGTGCATCCTATAGAGTGTTCTATCACTTGACCTGTAAACTTGTACAGACATTGTGTGGTAGTGCATCCTATAGAGTGTTCTATCACTTGACCTGTAAACTTGTACAGACATTGTGTGGTAGTGCATCCTATAGAGTGTTCTATCACTTGACCTGTAAACTTGTACAGACATTGTGTGGTAGTGCATCCTATACAGTGTTCTATCACTTGACCTGTAAACTTGTACAGACATTGTGTGGTAGTGCATCCTATAGAGTGTTCTATCACTTGACCTGTAAACTTGTACAGACATTGTGTGGTAGTGCATCCTATAGAGTGTTCTATCACTTGACCTGTAAACTTGTACAGACATTGTGTGGTAGTGCATCCTATAGAGTGTTCTATCACTTGACCTGTAAACTTGTACAGACATTGTGTGGTAGTGCATCCTATACAGTGTTCTATCACTTGACCTGTAAACTTGTACAGACATTGTGTGGTAGTGCATCCTATACAGTGTTCTATCACTTGACCTGTAAACTTGTACAGACATTGTGTGGTAGTGCATCCTATACACAGGGTTCTATCACTTGACCTGTAAACTTGTACAGACATTGTGTGGTAGTGCATCCTATACACAGTGTTCTATCACTTGACCTGTAAACCTGTACAGACATTCTATGGTAGTGCATCTTATACACAGGGTTCTATCACTTGACCTACAAACTTGTACAGACATTCTGTGGTAGTGCATCCTATACACAGTGTTCTATCACTTGACCAACAAACTTGTACAGACATTCTGTGGTAGTGCATCCTATACACAGCGTTCTATCACTTGACCTGTAAACCTGTACAGACATTCTATGGTAGTGCATCTTATACACAGTGTTCTATCACTTGACCTACAAACTTGTACAGACATTCTGTGGTAGTGCATCCTATACACAGTGTTCTATCACTTGACCTACAAACTTGTACAGACATTCTATGGTAGTGCATCCTATACAGTGTTCTAGGCCTCGTGAGTTGACCTGTAGACTTATACAGACGTTCTGTGGTAGTGCGTCCTATACACAGTGTTCTTGCACTGTTATCTGTTACATGTTACATGTGTAAACATTCTGACTAACTAACTCAGATTCATACACCATATTTGACATTGCCCTCCACTAAAAAGCCCTCGGTGTACCTCAGTGTTGATTTTATCAAATAAAGCTTGATCATTATTGGTACTTGAGTTTGCTTCAAGTCACCATACGTCATATTGGGAATGGATTCGAGTGGCCAAGTCATCTAGGGAGACATAATTGGTTTGCAGAGTTGCAGCCCTTAGAATGGCCAGGATCCACTGATCATGGTTTAGTGCCCCAATCTGTGCTGGTTTTCATGGCTTGTCACACTCTCGGCTGTCACTGTATGGGTTTCCTCCTACATTCAGATGGAACCCAACTCTCGTACTCATTTAATAACTAATGTGGAGACATTTGCGTGCCGGTCTGGAATGAACTCTTGAGAAACTGAAGTAAGGGTAAGATATATGGATGAACAACCTTATTACAATTAGAAGCGACATTTCAGTGGAGGTTCTAACAATGCTGTCAAGCAAGCGGTGTTAGAACCTACACCGAAATGTCCCTCCTAATTGTAATAAAGATAGTTGTCCTTACTTAGTACTCCAACTTCTAAATGCCTCTTAAAGAAGTTTTTCTAAGAGAAGGGTATAGGTACAATGCCTTGACTTGGTGACAGAGGATGCTAATTTGGCGTATTTGTCACAATTCAGGGGATATACTATGTGTATTTTTTTCGTGGGCCAATTCCACACCCAGAAGTCAAACTCGGACTGCTAAATTATTACCCCAAACGGAACAGTGTGCTCTCGAATTTCATTGGTGGGCACGGGTGCCCCAGTCGTCTAAAGCGCAGAGTTGCGTCCTTTGGACACGCCAGAAACCTATGATTGTGGGTTTGAATCCCGGTGCGCCTAGATTATGTTTCTAGGTTTGTCAGCACCATACCCATGCTCGTGGGTTTCACCGAAGTGGTAAACGTCTGAGACCTGCATCACTTCGGGCTTTCCTCCCACATTAAGCTGACACGCCGTGATATAACTGGAACACTGTTAAAAGCGGCGTTAAACACAACTCACTCACTCGAATTTCATTCTCTGCTACTAAGAAAATATTGGGAGTCAAGCTTTTTGTATCATGCGCATTAAATCACGACACAGTGCACCTGATTTGTGACCACAATGCTGAACAAAGGACCACCACGATATGTCTGTGCTGTCTACATGTTTAAGACGCGTGAAGATCCGGGGTAGTATAGGTCTTCAGCAATCCATGCTTGCCGTAAAAGGTGACTATGCTTGTCGTAAGGGGCAACTAACAGGATCAGGTGGTCATACTCGCTGACTTAGTTGATGCATGTCATCGATCCCAATTGTGTGGATCGATGCTCATGATATCAATCACTTGATTTTCTGGTCCAGACTCGATTACTTACAGACCGCCGTCATATAGCTGGAATATTGCTGAGTGCGGCTTTAAACAACAAACAAACAAATCAAAATCTACATGTTTAAACTAATACTGTTTTTCTGTTTTAACAAGCAAGTTGACTCAGAATGCCCACAGCAATGTTTGCTTGATCATGTTTTGGACCTGGCAGATGAGGATGCTCTGAGACTAATTGAGAGCATTATCATGTGTTCTGTATTTTCAGATTAATTCGTCTTTAGTGTTTTTCCTCTTCTCCTTCCAAGTCCATGAAAAGTCCATACTCCTAGCCGCGGTGTAAGTACATAAAATAAATTGCAAGTGATTCCATGGTGTTTGATTGGCTAACCAAGCAATATTTTTGCATTTATATTTCTATAAACTTAAAAAAGCAACCTGTGGACTACTGTTTCCTAATTTTTTTAAATGTTGCTCAAGTTGCTTATTCCACTGAACGATATCACTGATTTTGTGTCATTGTCTCCATTTTTTTATGTATTAATGACAACTCATTTTTTATGTTTTTATGTTTTTATGTTTTTATTGTTGACTCATTTATCAATAAGAATTTACTTCAACATATTTTTTCAATTATGGTGTTATAAACATACAAATGTACCTCCATAAATGCAAAACATAAGTGAGTTCTTAAGTTCATCTTGAACCATCCCTCCCCTTTGTGATTGTAGCTCTGTAAAATATAATCAGGTTCAAATAAAATTAAAATGCAAATGTTCAGAAAAACAGAAATATTAACATGAATGATACCAGGTGGTTGTGAATTAACTGTTCCAACTGAAGCATGTGTAATGGAGATTTTCACTGCAGGCCCTTGGCTGCCCTGGCCCCGAGCTTCCCCCTGGCCAGCGTGTGGTTCATGGTCATCTCAACCTTCAGGTAATGTCCAGTTGCTTTCAGGAGTGGTGGGTAGTCTAGTGGTTAAAGCATTCGCTCGTCACGCCGAAGACCCGGGTTCGATTCCCCAAATGGGTATAATGTGTGAAGACCATTTCTGGTATCCACCGCTGGAATATTGCTGGAATATTGCTAAAAGTGGTTTTAAAACTATACTCACTCACTCCAGTTCCCTAATCAGATCGTATGGCACGTGGTCCCACTGCCGTCGGTGGGACTGTGTTGTATGCGGTAGTGATGATGTTGGATGATGTTTCAGTATGCTGCCACTGCCGTCGGTGTGACTGTGTTGTATGCGGTAGTGATGATGTTGGATGATGTTTCAGTATGCTGCCACTGCCATGGGTGTGACTGTAATGTATGTGGTAGTGATGATGTTGTATGATGTTGCAGTGCGCTGCCACTGGCGTCGGTGTGACTGTGTTGTTTGCGGTAGTGATGATGTTGTGTGATGTTGCAGTATGCTGCCACTGCTGTCAGTGGGACTGTGTTGTATGCGGTAGTGATGATGTTGTATGATGTTTCAGTATGCTGCCACTGCCGTCGGTGTGACTGTGTTGTATGTGGTAGTGATGATGTTGTATGATGTTGCAGTGCGCTGCCACTGGCGTCGGTGTGACTGTGTTGTTTGCGGTAGTGATGATGTTGTATGATGTTGCATTATGCTGCCACTGCCGTCGGTGTGACTGTGTTGTATTCAGTAGTGATGATGTTGTATGATGTTGCAGTATGCTGCCACTGCTGTCAGTGTGACTGTGTTGTATGTGGTAGTGATGATGTTGTATGATGTTTCAGTGTGCTGCCACTGCCATGGGTGTGACTGTAATGTATGTGGTAGTGATGATGTTGTATGATGTTGCAGTGCGCTGCCACTGGCGTCGGTGTGACTGTGTTGTTTGCGGTAGTGATGATGTTGTATGATGTTGCATTATGCTGCCACTGCCGTCGGTGTGACTGTGTTGTATTCAGTAGTGATGATGTTGTATGATGTTGCAGTATGCTGCCACTGCTGTCAGTGTGACTGTGTTGTATGTGGTAGTGATGATGTTGTATGATGTTGCAGTGCGCTGCCACTGGCGTCGGTGTGACTGTGTTGTTTGCGGTAGTGATGATGTTGTATGATGTTGCATTATGCTGCCACTGCCGTCGGTGTGACTGTGTTGTATACAGTAGTGATGATGTTGTATGATGTTGCAGTGTGCTGCCACTGCCGTGGGTGTGACTGTGTTGTATACAGTAGTGATGATGTTGTATGATGTTGCAGTGTGCTGCCACTGCCGTCGGTGTGACTGTGTTGTATACAGTAGTGATGATGTTGTATGATGTTGCAGTATGCTGCCACTGCCGTCGGTGTGACTGTGTTGTATACAGTAGTGATGATGTTGTATGATGTTGCAGTATGCTGCCACTGCCGTGGGTGTGACTGTGTTGTATACAGTAGTGATGATGTTGTATGATGTTTCAGTGTGCTGCCACTGCCATGGGTGTGACTGTGTTGTATTCGGTAGTGATGATGTTGTATGATGTTGCAGTATGCTGCCACTGCTGTCAGTGTGACTGTGTTGTATACAGTAGTGATGATGTTGTATGATGTTGCAGTATGCTGCCACTGGCGTCGGTGTGACTGTGTTGTATACAGTAGTGATGATGTTGTGTGATGTTGCAGTATGCTGCCACTGTTGGTGAAGGACGGGCTGCTGCTGGCATCAGTGGGACTGACTGTACTGTATACTGTAGTGATGATGTACAGTCAACAAGCCTACACCAACAAGCAGGCGGAGGGAGCAGGGAAAACCTTAGTGAAAATACTTGTAAGTGGACAAAACCCATGTCATTTCATTTCTTACTGACATCTTCCCCGGGCAAGGGAGATAACTGACTATATAAGTTCAGTTTCCACCCTTGCCGAACTAGGCTGGAATTATGGAGTCCAATCAAATAGCGTAATGAAATCGACATCCAGTTCATAATCTGCTGTCCAAATTTCGGTCGATTGCAGGATTTGTAAAGCATGTGGACCTACAACTTAGCCACAACAGATATTTTCCAAATCTTTTCATGTTTTTAATAAAGGTGCTCACATGAACTTATCCACTTCACGAAGTAAGATCTGTTTTAGTACAATATATACAGTCAAGTCTCGTTAATCTGACACTCGTTTATCCGACAATCGGCTTTATCCGACACAAATGATGGGAACCGATTTAATCAGTGCTATTTAGACCCGTTAATCCGACATTCTCGCACACCGACTCCGACACACCTAATTTGCAACGAAATGCTGAAATCACTCATTAATCAGTCTTGTTAATCCGACACAGTGATCAGCATACTCTGTGGTCATCTGCCCTCGAGTACACAGCCCGTGTTCTGATGCAAGACGAGTCGGCGAGTAGCTGCATATTTCAACGGCTGCACAGATAAACTTGCTTAACCATAAACAATTAATTTTTTAAATACACAAAACAGGATTAATCACATGCCTAGATTACCTCAATCTCATTTAAATCGGATACAAGTTCTCACTACCGCTTAAGACATCCCATTACAGGTCACGTCAGAACGACCTTTCGCGAACTTTGACCGACCAATGAAATTACTGACAGGATGTCCAACTTTCGATCACGAATGTTGATACTACCTAATTTCGTTTATCCGACATTCTCGTTAATCCGACATAATCATATGCAACCAACAATGTTGGATTAACGGGACTTGACTGTATCTTGATTATTGATCAGATCATCTTCACACGGCGACACCATTTTATCTGAAGCAAATGAAAGTGATGTGAGAGGTGGAATCTGATTGGTCAGTTAGAAGGACTTAGAAGGGACATAACTCGTAATAGCCACTGGTGGTGCTACGATCGAACCCAGAAATTCCAGCCTATTTCGGCAAGGGCAGAAACTGGACTTTTACAGTCAGTTACCTCCCTTGCCTTGGGAAGATGGTTATTGATGGATGCCTGTAATTGAGGTTAATCTGAAGCAGAAACCCCCTGAGGGGATGCCAGATACCTGGTACCCACGTTTGTTTCAAGAGCTGACCTATGACAATCGGATGGTCGTGATGGCCGATTATTTGTACATGCTGATCGTGGAGTAAAATCATACTGAAGCAGGAATGCCCAACTGTGTTCAATTTAACATGTAAGTGATTCAGAATTTACTTTACATTTGGCCCGTTAAGATCCGGGGTAGAATAGGTCTTCAGCAACCCATTCTTGCCATAAAGGGTGACTATGTTGTCGTAAGAGGTGACTAACAGGATCTAGTGGTAGGCTCACTGACTTGGTTGATGCATGTCATCGTATCCCAATCGCGTGGATCAATGCTGATGGTATCAAACACTGGATTGTCTGTTCCAGACTTGATTATTTACAGACCGCCGTCATATAGCTGGAATATTGCCGAGTGTGGCACTAAACAACAAACAAACAAAACAAATACATTACATTTTGACTTTGAACACTTTTGAAAAGATAAGGGCATAATTTCAAATTGATTTTAAGTTCACTCCATAATGAACAGATTGTCGTTTCTGGAAGTGTCTGACTTTTCTGTGATTTGTCTTACAGTTTACCATGTCAGGCCTGGGTGCAGGTGCACTCACTGTGGTCAGTCAGGTGGTCAAGGCACCAGCCAGACTGCCAGACTTATTCCCGGTCCTCATATCGGTCTACTCCTGCGGCCATTTTGTCCTCTTCCTGTTGTACTTCACATACTACCAGCTGTTCCAGACTGGCTTCAAAAAGTATATCTCTGTGCAGACTTCAAAGAAAACTTCAAAGAAGACCAATTAATAAAATTGTTGCAATTTCTCAATGTCTATTGTTGCTGGTTGTCATTTGAGTGAGTGAGTGAGTGAGTGAGTGAGAGATGTTTGATGTCGCAGTAGGTTCTCGGCCACTTCCTGTTATAAGCTATAAGGGCGATCGGTTGGCCAGACTGGTTTGTGTATTATTGTCAAGACGCACATGGTGCTGTACTGTCAAGACAAACATGGTGATGTATTGTTAGACAAACATGGTGATGTATTGTCAAGACAAACATGGTGCTCTACTGTCAAGACACACATGATGCTGTACTGTCAAGACACACATGGTGATGTATTGTCAAGACACACATGGTGATGTATTGTCAAGACACACATGGTGATGTATTGTCAAGACACACATGGTGATGTATTGTCAAGACAAACATGGTGCTGTATTGTCAAGACAAACATGGTGCTGTATTGTCAAGACACATGTCGTGCTATACTGTCAAGACAAACAGATCCATGAAGATGCGGGGTAGAATAGGTCTTCAGAAACCCATGCTAGCCTTAAAAAAGGCGACTATGCTTATCGTAAGAGGCAACTAACAGGATTTGGTGGTCAGGCTCGCTGACTTGGTTGATACATGTCATCGTATCCCCATTGCGTGGATCAATGCTTATGATGTCAATCACTGGATTGTTTGGGCCAGACTGCCGTCATATAGCTGGAGTATTGCTGAGTGTGGCTTTAAACAACAAACAAAGTCAAGACAAACATGGTGCATTACTGTCAAGACGAACACAGTCCTGTATTTTCAAGTATTTATTTTCAACATGTCAAGGTGGAACATTAATGAGTATAAAACACAATATCACAGTGAGTTGGTTGTTGTCCTGGGACAGCATGATGGGGACATCAGTCAGACATCATTGAGATAGGATCCGGGGTAGAATAAGTCTTCAGCAACCCATGCTTGCCGTAAAAGGTGACTCTGCTTGTTGTAAAAGGCGACTAACGGGATCGGGTGGTCAGGCTCACTGACTTGGTTGATGCATGTCACCAATCCCAACTGCTTGGATTGATGCTCATGATATTAATCACTGGATTGTCTGGTCCAGACTTGATTATTTACAGACTGTCGTCATACAGCTAGAATATTGCTGAGTGTGGCTTTAATAACAAACAAACAAACAAAACAAAACATGTTCCTTGCAGGCCACATAGGAGGAGTCTCCCTGATGAGAACCATACCAGAGACTCCTCGTTCCCTGTATCTCCATCAGCTTCATACATATAGTTTATGACAATGTATCTTCATGAATCTGTATCAGCAATAGGGCGCTATCGGTGCCCAGTATGCATCAAACACACTATCTGGATTGTCTGGTCCACTGCTGGATTATCTGGCTGTCATCGTAAGGCAGTACTACTGCTGTGCGGTTAGGCAACGAACACCTAATGCAAATTGTGTGAGTGGTGGGTTCTACCAGTAGAGCGGGACATGCTCACCCTTTTCACGAACACCTGGTGTCATCACTGATTTTCTGTGATACATTCATATATTAATTATTTTCAACACTATTTTGTCTTTTACACCCATAAGAATCGGTGGTTAATTGTTACTGATTTTTCTCTGGCGTTGACCTTTTATATACAATGATGGTCAGTCCTTAACTACGTCATTAACCAGGTATCGCTGTGTGGAGCCTTGGAGATGACGGAATGCAATCATATTGGAACAGTCATTGAGCATCAACATAAAATTTACTGTTCTTTTCTGGTTTTCTTGCTGGGGAAAACAAGTTAGCGAGAGAGTGTTTCTTCTTTTTTGGACGTGAGGTTTGACCCAGACCTGAGGCTACACCAGGATCTGAACCATCTCTGGAAGCTGAATCAGTGCTGTCCCCATCACCTGCTATCGCCACTGATGACAGTTCCACTTCCAGTTGGACAGCACCAACATCATGTTTAGGGTAGAAACCTGGATCAACGATAAGGTCCCCCAGGCTGACATGAAACACATTGTTCTCCACAAAGTTGATCTCTGGAGGAACACAGGCAAAGTCCACAGTTCCCAGGTGTTCCAGCAGCGCTTGTTGTTTTTCCAGGATGCTGTCAGCCCTCAACAGGATCTGAGTTGGGTGATGACTGGAAAGACTCTCGGTGTCGTGCTTTACCTGCTTGACCTCCTTCAGCAGACTCTCAGATGGGTTGATGCCGGACTTCAGTCTCCAGATCTCATCGTGGTACAGTTGTTGGACCCTCTGGACCATTTGCACTTTTTCCTTCTCAATGTCCTGGATCATCTTCTCTGCAATCTGACTTATCCTCTTTCTCAGTTCTACCCTGGTCTGTTCAAGATTCCCTGCACTTGAAGTCCATATATCACTAAATGAACTCACCCGATGGGTCTCATCCACTAGCTTGGACACGTCTGGAAGTGAGCATACTTCAGATAATGGGTCAAAGTCTTCAGCTCGACACGTCTTGTGACTCTCAGTCAAACACTGACCACAAGCTAAGCTGACACATTTCTTGCAGGAAAGAAGGATTGGTTTCCATGGGTGGATCATACACATTTCTTCTTCACTATCAGTCCCTTTGGTAAACATATCAAGAGTACCTTGAATGTCAGACTGTCCTTTAGAATGTACAGAAGTCATTGCTTCAGAAGGCCGTGTTGCTTCTGGTCCATCGGTCATATCAGACAATGGTGAGTTGCTGATAGGTGATGGTATGGCGGGTTCAGGAACTGTTTGTGAGTCTGGGAGTGATGTCCCCGAGGTACTGGAAGGTGATGGTGTTGCCAGTTCAGGATTCAGAGGTGATGCAGGAAGTGATGTCTCTGAGGTAGGTGTTGGTGACATTGGTTCTGAGGTCACTGATCCATATATGCTTGTCGAACTCCCTTCGTCCACGGATGAATCACGAGAGATGGTAATTGGTGACTCATTCGGCTCTGATCCAATTCTACTGGTGGAACCAGATGCACCAGAAACCAAAGATGCTTCAGGTGATCTGGTGGCCTCACTTGGTTTGTCCATGAATTGTGTCTCTGGTTTTGTTGCAATTTGTGGTTTTGTTGGAAACTCTCTTGGAGTGAATTTTTTCTTTGGCTGCCATCTGTCTGGGAACTGGTCAGCCCATGCTGTCAGAGGCTGGTCCGGATCAATGGCCTTGGTGTACTTCTTGCAGAAGGGGCAGCTGAACCCTTCCCATTGAAGATTTGCAGGTACAGTTATAATCTGGAAACGGAGACAGGCCTTGCAAAAGGCATGTTTGCAGGGCAGGAACTTTGGTTCCGTACAGCTCTTCTTGCAAAGTCGACACAGTTCTTTAATGGGAAGTTGCTCTTGAACAGCCATTCTCAACCTTTGTAATTGGCAATGTGCCTGAAACATTGAAACAATGTCAGTTTTATTTTATACCAATGCCAAGCCTATAACACACAGTAACAAATATGTAATGCAATATAACACAGCTGCAGACTGATTTAGGAAACTTGTATAACGCACAACTAACTTTTGTACACTTCCAACACCCCAATGACTGGAATCAAATAATACCTTAGTATGACAAAAATATCAATGTCTGATTTGAGTTAGTTGGGTTTAGCGCCGCTTTTAACAGTATTCCAGTTATATCATGGCGGGGAACCCCAGAAATGGGCTTTACACATTGTACCTATGTTGGAAATCGAACCTGGGTCCTTGCCTTAATGAGCGAACGCTTTAACCAGTAGGCTATCCGACTGCCCTCTTTTGTGTCAGCTTAATGTGGGAGGAAAGCCTGGAGTGATGCAGGTCTAAGGCGTTTATCACTTTGGTGAAACCCACAAGCACGGGTATGGTGCTGACAAACCTAGAAACATAATCGGGGTCAACCGGGATTCGAACACGCAATCATAGGTTTCTGGTGTGTCCAAGGGACGCAACTCTGCACAGCGAATCGCGGGGCCTTAGACGTCTGATCTGAACATCCACCCCCTTGCTGGCTCCATCATGAAGTTTTGAATAAAGAATGCTCCCCCTACCATTTCAACTACACCTCCAAACACCAACAAATGCACAACTTTCAGAAACGTTGTATGCATGTATGTCTGGATATAATAATTAATGATTAATTAATTCCAGTCCCCACACGTTTTACTGCATATGTGAATATTAATTACTAACTGATTTTGATTTGATTGTTTGTTTGTTGTTTAACGCTGCACTCAGCAATATTCCAGCTATATGACGGCAGTCTGTATATAATCGAGTCTGGACCAGACAATCCAGTGATTGATATCATGAGCATCAATCCATGCAATTGGGATACAATGACATGCATCATCCAAGTCATCGAGCTGGACACCCGATCCCGTTAGTCGCCTCTTATGATAAGTATAGTTGCATTTTATGGCAAAGCTGAAGATATATTCTACCCCGGATCTTCTATGATTAATGAATGGCTAGACAGAGGGGAATACTTAATCCTGTTAATCCTGTTGGACTGGCACTAATCTTGTTGACATATTTACTGGGTGCTTGTAAAGAAATTAAGATATCACTTATAGACGAGCTTGTATTATGGGCTAGTCCTTAATGAATCTAAATTCAAGTTAAATTGAAGTATTTGCTGAATGTTATTCTAATATAGGTGATGACAGATTTACTTAAATAAAATAGTTCAAGGCAATCTATAAAACTGTAGACATAACGTTTGTCTTATTGAGTAGTATGTGATGGGATCACCTAAGTCTAGCATCAATCTAAAAAACTATTTCTGAAACTACTGATATTTTGTATATGTATTTTACCTGATGATATGTATTACTTGCTGAACTATAATTTTATGAAATGTTGTATAAATGTTACACCATGATAACTCATAAAAGCACTTGTTGTAGATCTAATCATTATATGAATGGACACAGCCAACTATCCTAAACCTGAAACCAAGATGTGGAACTATCTCAAGGCCTCCTACATCACAAAAACCACCAGTACAGAGTGCCTGGACCAGCCAGATTCAACATCCAAATTCCCTGATAACAGTAAAAGAACTTTACATTATATTTCCTCATACCAAAGAGACTATAACATTTGTTATTTACTATACTACCAGTTTAATATACATTGTCTATCTAAGCCATAATTATTATATTTTACACGTTTGGGGTCCAACCGTTTCAAACGGAGGGGAAGTTATCATGATATAACATTCATACCAAGTTTTCATATAATAATTACCGTATTCGACGTAATAAGCGCCCACATTGATATTTGCTAACATATTGGCTAGTGAACAATCCCAATTCCTTCCGATTGATCAATGTACACAAGAATTATTTATTCGTATAAAATACGCGTTATATGCACCCTTAATAATGGGCAATTAAATTCTGGAAAAATATAATACAAACAATACGCACAGACTTTTCTTTTGTATCATTTCAGGCTTTGACCACTAATTTTAGTTCGTAATAACCGTAGTTTGTTATAAGCATATATACAACATATATACAACAAATGGCCGAGACTAAAAGTAAGTTTGTTATATCGGTCAGTATGTTCATTATAAACGTAGTTTATTGTATATGCAAGTTACCTAAGATGTGTTCCGATACTGATTTCAGATACCATATCGGTCTACCCATATTTGTAATTACAAACCTGAGGGTATTTGGACAGTGGAGATATAATAGGTCTCTATGTAAGTCTTTCATACTTTGAAGGTACAACATTAATCCTAATGACAGCCTTGGCTGTTAAATGCATTCTGCCCGAGGGGTTATGGAGTGGATGTAATCTGCAAAAAGATTACTTAGTACACGTTAACAAATACAGTATTTGACTTAATAAGTGCCCAGGACGCTCTCAAAATTAGAAATAGGAGGCTCTTATTAGAATATTATTTTGGTGGAAAAAACAGAGTTGAAAAATGAATTTGGTTCATGCTGACAGCCTGAAATGATTATATATACGACATATATATTTTTCCAGAATTTAATTGCCTATAAATAGGGTGCATCTAACACACGCGTCTTGTGTACATTGATCAAACCGAAGGGGTGCTAATTGGGATTGTTCACTAGCCAATGTATTAACAAATATCCTCATGGGAGAATGGAATTATTAGAGCGGGGCGCTTATTACGTCAAATACGGTAACACTTCTTAAGTCATACTGTAAATTAACGTGAGCGTGAAATAAATGGGAAAATTGCGAGTGGTCTTTGTTCACATTAATAAAAACTTCGCATTTATGTCTCCAAAATGACTATCAAAAATGAGACGGCCTCACTGCAGAATTTGGATCGCGGAAATACCAACTTGAATATATACACAAACACGGTTTATTGAGCAGCAATTGTAACAAGTCCTTAACAATGTCATTTAAAGAATAGGAGTTACGCAATGGGCGCTTGGTGAGTTATCGCTGCTGGGGTCAAGAGTTCTACCCACTCGTGTCAAACTAGGCATCATTGACCACTCCAATCAGTGAACTGTTGCTGGTTCAATTATTTTATTGCCTTTGAACTTCCATAATGCCAGTCAACAGAATAAAAATATGAACTGTGTGTTGTTTTTAGGAAAACACTGTTTATTGTTGTTACGGAAGTGTTTTACACAGTGCTAATAAGCAGTGCTATTTGCTGGCTGGTTGGATTAAGGTAAGGATGTGTATCATTCCACTGGGATGGGGTGGGGGAGTCACATTGATATTGAGTCACATTTTTGGCTAGGGGTCAGTAGCCGTATTAATTTGGAGGCGTATTAATTTCAAGATTAATAGTGAATCAATGTTGAGTAGGAAAGCTAAACATTTATATAAAATATATAGTGAACATAACGAAATACTGAAATTACCCGTTCATGTATTGATAAAGGAATATTAAGGGACTAGTCTTTTATTACAGGATAGGGACGGAGATTGTTCGAGGGGCTGTACCATATTTGGTGGATCCCCAATTTTTCATGCCCTCCACCATCCCAAATTCATGTACCGTATTCGACGTAATAAGCGCCCAGGCCGCTCTCAAAATTAGAAATCGGAGGCTCTTATTAGAATATCATTTTGGCGGAAAAAAACAGAGTTAAAAGATAAATTTTGTGGTTTATGCTGACAGTCTGAACTGTTTATATACGACAGATATATTTTTCGAGTATTTAATTGCCCATAATTAAGGGTGCATATAACACACGAGTGCGTATTATACACAAATAAATAAGTCTTGTGTACATTGATCAATCGGAAGGGATGCTAATTGGGATTGTTCACTTGCAATTTATTAGCAAATATTGCCCTTGGCGCTTATTAGAGCGGGGCGCTTATTACGTCGAATACGGTAACATTCTATTTTGACACCCCTAAAAAAACTTATATGAAATAATGTTGAAATTTACCCCAATTTGTTTTTAAAAACATAGAACTGTGTCATTTATTTACTCCTACTCCTAAACAATTACCAGTCTCTTAACATGATATTAGTCCCTGGTTTGTCATGAACCGTTCGTGATCATCGGAATCTAGTAAGCTGTTCTCATGTTACAGGTGGGTCAGATCGAGGCAGTGTTGAGGTGACATCTGGGTACACAACGACACCAGTGTACAGCGTATATGTACCCTTGGGTCGAGATCGGTTTCTCAACATCTGGCCACAGCGGAGAGAACCATAGTGATTTTTAGTCTTACCTACCTTCTAACGCGTGGACGCCGTACGATATCTGTGTCTGTGTCAAACGCTGCTCAGTCTCATCTGTCCCAGTTCGATATGCCACACCTAGCTCACGTATCGATCTATGTTTAGTGTTTTGTGGTGGGTATTCCAGAGCTGTGTGACGTTGTGGCTAATCGACGGGACTTGACAAAGAACGCTGAGTGGGGCCCTGTGTGTACCTGTGACGCGTGGGGGTCTGCAGGGCGGGTCTTCACTCATGCGCACCTTGATTGTTGCAGTTTGCACTAAATTATTAATGACCCTTGACGCTACGGAAGCTATGGAGTAAAAACAAAAGTATTGAGTATTAAGTCAAGGAATGAATGTGTGTGTTACTTAAGTCAAGGAGTGAATATTTGTGCTACTTAAGTCAAGGAATGAATGTGTGCGCTACTTAAGTCAAGGAGTGAATGTATGTGCTACTTAAGTCAAGGAATGAATGTGTGTGCTACTTAAGTCAAGGAGTGAATATATGTGCTACTTAAGTCAAGGAATGAATGTGTGTGCTACTTAAGTCAAGGAGTGAATGTATGTGCTACTTAAGTCAAGGAGTGAATGTATGTGCTACTTAAGTCAAGGAGTGAATGTATGTGCTACTTAAGTCAAGGAGTGAATGTGTGTGCTACTTAAGTCAAGGAGTGAATGTATGTGTTACTTAAGTCAAGGAGTGAATGTGTGTGCTACTTAAGTCAAGGAGTGAATGTGTGTGCTACTTAAGTCAAGGAGTGAATGTGTGTGCTACTTAAGTCAAGGAGTGAATGTATGTGCTACTTAAGTCAAGGAGTGTAGGTGTGTGCTACTTAAGTCAAGGAGTGAATGTGTGTGCTACTTAAGTCAAGGAGTGAATGTATGTGCTACTTAAGTCAAGGAGTGAATGTATGTGATAGCTAAATCAAGTGATTGAATGTATGCGATAGCTAAATCAAGTGATTAATGCATGTGATAGGTAAATCAAGTGATTAATGTATGTGACAGCTTACTCAAATGATTGAATGTATGTGATAGCTAAATCAAGTGATTGAATGTATGTGATAGCTTACTCAAGTGATTGAATGTATGTGATAGCTAAATCAAGTGATTTATGTATGCGATAGCTAAATCAAGTGATTAAACTCATGTCACACCTAAATGAAACGACTGAATGGTATTTCACTCCACAGTCAACAGTACTCTTTAACTCCGATTCACAATCGCGTCTAGGCCAGGCAAACGCGGGGTTGACAGCATGAGCAGCGTTCCTCGCCACGAGGGTACGATGACACACAATCAGCCAGGTAAAACACTGCAACCGAAGAACAACCAGTAGGCAAATAGTCGGCAGTCAAAACACACAAGGGCAAGGGAAGTACGTGGGAGGTAATCTGCCCAGGAAGTCTCACGGGTAGCTAAATCAAATATTGTAGAAAAGTATTTATGTGTTGTTTGGCTATAATGACACCAACCTGTCCTTGGGGTTTCTCAATGGTATTTTACTATTTTAGTTTATTATTGGTTTATTTTGGGGTTGTCTCTCCTCGTGAAGCAGGGCGATATATCACTGTAAATACTCCCCGAAGGACGCTGAATTAACTCAACTCTCTCGCTTATGGCACAGCGTGGCGACGCATTCCACTGCAGATGCCTTGTAGGGTGGGGTGCCAGTATTTTCACGGTATGTGTGAATGCTACTGGACATAAATCCAGTCTCAAATCTAATAAATATCTTGGAAGAAAGAATGAAATTTATACTTTTTCAGGAAATTGCTTGCAAGTTTGCAAAAATGCTTTTATCTATTCTGAACATATTAAAATAGATTTGATTAAAACACGCACGCACCTAAACACCCACTCACGCACTTGAACCTAATCACCTAACTAAATTCAGAGATATTTTAAATCAATTAGAATTCGAAGTGTAGCTGTTTGGCAAAGTGAAAACGTGGTGTATTGGCGTCATGGATGGTTGAACATATAGAAGTTGTGCCTTGATAGGCCCCCGCTCTGGAGCCTCAAACGAGCCAATATTTATCGCCTCGCATGAGTGACCTGCTAATGCCCATTGTGAGGTCGTGATATGCAGAGCTTTTCCCCAGGGTTGGAGTGGGGAATTCCCCTGTCCGATTTATGAAAGGCTTTTGCCGCTCTTATTTCAAACGGTCTACCAATGTCCCCAACAGTTGTACCGCGTTCATTGTGGTACCTTTTAATTGACCTGTTATATAAAGGATCCTTTTGACAACAATCTGCGTCTTTCGTATCGATGTTTATGTACGAGGTTCACAGCTTGTCAACGCTTATTCTCTAGTCGGAGATAGTTCAGGTAAACGTGTTTGTGATGACATTAATATTAAGACATTTTTTCCTTCAATTGATATTACACAGTTGCGGGTGTTACCAAAAGTTGAATCCAGAGGAAACTACGGAAGCCTTTTAGGGACAACTGTTTTTAAAAAAATATTTTTTCGATACTATCTTGAAATTTCAAGATACTGAGTTGAAATTTCAAGTATTATCTTGAAATTTCAAGATCATTATCTTGAAATTTCAACTTAGTATCTTGAAATTTCAACTTAGTATCTTGAAATTTCATGATCATTATCTTGAAATTTCAACTTATGTATCTTAAAATTTCAACTTATGCATATTAAAATTTCAACTTATATATCTTGAAATTTCTATTTAGCATCTTAAAATTTCAAGAAAATTTAAAAAAAAACACCCCAAATGGCCCTAAAACGCTTCCGTAGGAAACGTGAATGAAATCTAATATTTGGGTCAAAAGGAATTGTCTTAACGTTGAAACCTGCCACGATGTTTCTATGCATCTTGTTACACCCATTAGACGTCATAAATCTATATATAGTCCTCGCCACTTGAAACAGAATCACGAAATATAGCGATGATTAATTAACGCAGAGAGCTGCGTGTGTGCTTATAATTATAAAGTGAAAACAAGCCATTCTATAACGAAAATTGCAAATTGCGCTTTTCTAGAAATATCTACATTGCTTGAGATAAACATCATCATTGAATTTTTATCACGTGGTAACAACAGTCAGCTGTAATTAGTAATTATTACTACCATGAACTGAAAGAAAAAAACTTGATTTATTTAAAGCCCTATTGACTATTTCACTGTTAAATTTAACCGCTCGCAGTCACGTGACTGCTGAGTCTTACCCGGTATCACTTAATAGGTATTGGCACTCACGAAGCTATCTTCGTTGATTAATCATTGCGGTATTTCTTGATTCTATTTCAAGCGGTGAGGACTATATATCTTAATGAAAAGATAAATTGTGTTAACTATACTTGTCAAAATCTTGTCCGTATTCAGTCAATTAAGAATTCAATCTCATTAAACTCAGATCTAACATAATCAATCATACACGATCAAACATTCTTTCATTTGACTATAGTTAATATGTGCCATGGCATCAGGTGTTCCTAAACTTACTTTGAGTAGTATATATAACAAATCCAGGATCATAATCGGACCCCGAATTCACCATCAGCGAATCCTGGCAACTAAGGGAGGCAACTCAGTATAGCATCCACTGTGCCCCGAGGATGACCATCTTGCCTCGGATTCATAAAGTTACAAACATTATATGACTAAAATCTGCTCCTGTCACAGCCATAAAATGCCACATGCATTTGTAAACATGTCTTTCATTATTATCCGTAGTCGGAAAACTTGGAGTGAAGTACACGACTTCCTGCTTGAGATAAGAATGAGATTACTGAGTTTAGGTATCCAGCACCAACACTCAGCTGACACTGACACTCCCACCCACCCCCCACCCCACCCCCACTGCATACACACACGTACGCACGCACAGAGAGAGAGACACACACACACACAAACCACACACACTTACTACTCACACACACACGCACACACAGATACACAAACATACACCTCCACTGCACCCCCCCCCCCCCCCCACACACACACACTACCAACACACACACACACAACACACACACAACACACACACACACACACACACACACACACACACACACACACACACACTACCAACACACACACACACAGACACACACACACACACACACACACACACACACACACACACACACACACACACACACACACACACACACACACACACACACTACCAACACAGACACACACACACACACACACACACACACACACACACACACACACACACACTACCAACACACACACACACACACACACACACACACACACACCGCTAAGCACCACCCTCACCCTCTCCCCCTGACCTAGTTGTTAGATACCTGTAGCCCTACATTGATCAAGGTCACAACGTACACTATATTTATAGCTGTCACTGTGACCAAATCGTGACAAGGGCTTCACTATGTAAGAGCGGTGGTTTAAATCTGGATAAGGCCCAACACATCATTAAGTGATTAGACATGCGTAGCTCTTTATTCACGAGGAGTTATATACATTTTACACAGACTCCCTGTATTTGCCTATACTGGTAGAAATTAACGGTCCTCCTTCAAGACTCATTTACACTGGCCGTCCACGTGCAACATCTACATTTACTGTTAACTAAACTTTATACTGTATGTGAGGGCGGTCGGGTAACCTAGTGATCAAAGCGTTAGCTCGTCACGCTGAAGACCCGGGTTCGATTCCCAACATGGGTACAATGTGTGAAGCCCATTTCTGGTGTACCCCGCCGTGATATTGCTGGAACATTGCTAAAAGCGGCGTAAAACCATACTCACCCACTCACTCACTGTATGTATATAGCTGTTGCCATAATACACGGTAGAATGACATTGTGTTAGAATGAATATTGTTTTACTTTCCACTCTGTTCTATTGACGGAACTGAGAGGCAACAGAATCTTGGTATAGTTTTATCACAAGATATGAATATATACTGAACCGGAAAAGAATCGTCACCATGGATATGTTTTTGAGAAACCTTATTTGTCCAAACACTGTTAACATACTTTGAGACATATTAAAATGATGAAACTTGGCAAAACTGATCATCAAGGTTGAAATTAAAGTGTCAAATGTTCTTAAAGTGAAACACAACACTAGTCTCTGAGAAAATGGCATCACAAGTCAGTATCTCGTGTGTCCGCCATGTGCATTGATGACTGCCGTGCAACGTCGGTACATGGAATGGATGAGGCGGTTGATGAAGGCCATAGGCACTTGAGCCCACACTCCGAGGAACGCCTGACGCAGTTCAGCTGCAGTTGTCGGCCTTGGTCGAACGTCATTCAGCCGTCTTTGAATCTCGTCCCACAGGTGCTCAATGGGATTTAAATCGGGACTGAGGGTAGGTCACTGCATGGTTCTGGTACTATTCTGCTGGAGGAAGTCTCTTGTTGCTCTCGCAGTGTGGGCAGGGGCGTTATCATGCTGAAACTCGTGGTTGCGGCGACGTGCCAAAGGGGGGATAGCGTGTGGTCAAGACTTGGTAAATGTACCGAGCTGCTGTGACACCATTGCCTCTCCCTGGACCGATGTTCTGGAAGACCACAGGGGCGACCCTCTGTGCAAGACTAATTCCACCCAAAACCATGATGCTCGAACCACCCCACGAGTCTCTTTCAACAACACAAGCATCCGAATAACGTTCGCCACGGCGTCGCCAGACTCTCTCTCTCTTTGCCATCTGCTGTTGAGATACAGTAACGGCTCTCGTCTGAGGAGAGGACTCTTCTCCACTGCTGGTGGCACCAATGCTGGTGCTGTGTTGCCCACTAACGACGGTCCCAGAATTGGTCCTCGGTGTGGTCTGTAACAGTGGACGTGTCTGCTCGTCAATCGTCGACGCACGGTGTCCGCACTAATGTGTGGCTGATGTGTCCCCATGGTCGGCCGAACAGTTTCCGCAGCAGTAACAAAGCGATCTTAAAGATGCTGTCGCACAATCTGACGATCATAACGTCAGGTGGTGACCCTTGGTCTTCCACTACGTGGTCGGTCATCTGTAGTGTTAGTAGTCTGGTACCGTTGCTGGAGCCTGTATGTGGTCCTTACGTGGACTTGAAATGCATTGGCTACTTGCCGGGCGGTTTGTCCAGCTTGCAATCGTCCAGTGGCCTGGTGTCGCTGATTTCTTGTCAATCTTGGCATGTGGTAGCAATTCAATACCGAATGAATGTTATCCGATCTGGGTGGATTTTGGTGTGATGCGTTTGGGTGATCGGTTGTACTGTCATCTGCTTTGTTTTTTTATCATCAAATTTCATTTTTCCGGACAAGGTAATGTTAAATTTTAGAAACTTTGACAAAAAATACCCAGATGTTTAAATGACAACTTTTCATGCAATGTTACTTGGATGTGACGTTTCTTTTGCTGTTCAGTATATTTTCTTTTTAACAGAGCATGGCGAACTTATATTGAAGTAGTTTGTCACGTGTGTGTTGTTCAGCTGAACACTTGACTTGCCTCTCCAAGTGTTTGTGACAGATGACACCGATGGATACGCTCACCTTTTCGCGAACACCTGGTATCACCACTATTTAATAGTGATTCATGAACACGATACTCACGACATAGCCGGAATCGTAGACTAACATTTAATCTCTGAAATCTTATATTACACAATATCCTTCTTGACTCTAAAAAATAAAATAAAATTCCCTATAGGAATAGAGCTAGCTTGAGCTAGCTAGACTTGCTTTTGTATGCATTTCTAGATTATTATTTTTTCATAAAATAAATATATTCCACGGTCATGGTGCAGGGCTATCGGAATCGTACAACGGAGTCTGCTTTTGATCTAGATGTGTTATGATTATGGAAATATTTTTTTGTTTATATTTCTTATTATTTTGTAGATATTACCATAAGATATAGATCGCTTTCTCATCTCGTGTTATCGCTTTCTCATCTCGTATTATCGCTTTCTCGTCTCGTGTTTTCGCTTTCCCATCTCGTATTATCGCTTTCTTTTCTCGTGTTATCGCTTTCTCATCTCTTGTTATCGCTTTCTCATCTCTTGTTATCGCTTTCTCGTCTCGTGTAATCACTTTCTCATCTCGTGTTATCGCTTTCTCGTCTTGTATTACCGCTTTCTCGTCTCGTGTTATCGCTTTCTCATCTCGCGTTATCGTTTTCTCGTCTCTTGTTATCGCTTTCTCATCTCGTTTTATCGCTTTCTCGTCTCGTGTTTTCGCTGTCTCGTGTTATCGCTTTCTCGTCTCGTGTTATCGCTTTCTCATCTCGTATTATCGCATTCTCGTCTCATGTTATCACTTTTTCGTCTCGTGTTATAGTTTTCTCATCTCGTGTTATCGCTTTCTCGTCTCGTGTTATCGCTTTCTCATCTCGTGTAATAACTTTCTCGTCTCATGTTATCGCTTTCTCATCTCGTTTTATCGCTTTCTCGTCTCGTGTTTTCGCTGTCTCGTGTTATCGCTTTCTCGTCTCGTGTTATCGCTTTCTCATCTCGTGTTATCGCATTCTCGTCTCATGTTATCACTTTTTCGTCTCGTGTTATAGTTTTCTCATCTCGTGTTATCGCTTTCTCGTCTCGTGTTATCGCTTTCTCATCTCGTGTAATAACTTTCTCGTCTCATGTTATCGCTTTCTCATCTCGCACTATCGCTTTCTCGTCTCGTGTTATCGCTTTATCGCAATCTCACCACCCATTCCAGTCCAAAATTCCCGCTGTGTTTGTCTTTACATAGTATACATATATTGTCATGATCTCGCAAAATATATTCTTAACCATTGTAAAGCACACATTTGGTCAAACATCTACATTTACGCTCATTGCTTGTATAGGTGCTGGGACCTCTGATTCGTAAACACACCTACCTTGCGTGTATGTACTCCGAAAGGTTTTCAAAGAGGTTACCATGGTAACAGGCATGTCGGTGTTGGTATGCATCAAGCACACAACAAATACCACATTGTTAAAGTAACACATCTCAGGAACGGATCTAATTTCAGTTTGGCTACAGCACACCCGGATTAGTCACAACCCTTGATTTAATCAGTGAAAGGCCCGCCAAGCCCTGCGAACGGAAAACCAATATTATGACACATTTGAATGTGTTGTGGAAAACCAGGTACATTTCGTGTATAACGTGATCCCGGATAATGAGACATTACCCCTTAAAAGTCCAACAATACATTTCATATATATGCCTGCGCGTTAACAGACATTGTCGTGACACTGCACATATTCTATAGGCAGTGTATGGGCCTACACATAAGTCTACATCCGGGTTACTTGGTCTACTTGACTAACATCTAGTCTCTGAAATGAGCAGATTTTACAGAAAAAAAAACAGTTGTTAAGTTATAGTTATAAAATATAATAAAAAGGAGCCCATAGGCTTTCTTCATTTTGAGATTTTGAGATTCTGAAACTGCAGTAATCTAGACTTGCCAAACATTATAGACATAAATGGGCTGTATTGGATATATTTTGTTTCAGGGTCTGTATTATGGCGCTACCTACACGCCATAATGCATTGTACCATTTTGCTTCCATGTGTGAGTGAGTGAGTTGTGTTTTACGCCGGTTTTAACAGTATTCCAGTTTTTCGCGGCATGTCAGCTTAATGTTGGAGGAAAGCCCGAAGTGATGCAGGTCTTAGACGTTTACCACTTCGGTGAAACCCACGAGCACGAGTATGGTGCTGACAAACCTAGAAACATAATCGGGACGAACCGGGATTCGAACCCACAATCATAGGTTTCTCGCGTGCCCAAGGACGCAACTCTGCACATCGAATTGCGGCGCCTAAGACGACTGGGCCACCCGTGCCCTCTTTTTCCATGAAATATTAGTAATACATTGATTATTATCATGAGTCACACATACGTCAGAATGAGAACAGCTGATCTAACTTCATTCAAATTACGTTCCCTGATATCAGCACTTTTAAATATTACATCACATAACCACTAACAGGAATACCTGGGTTAAAGAATGTTCGTAAACCCGTTAATCAAGGAACCAGAAACGTGCTGCCTGTTGCTGTTATAATGGTTTAGTTGGTATTTTGTTTTCTTAAGCACGCTGAGATTGACGTTACCCTCTAAATAATTTCTGTTTGTCAAATATGGGACTAAACTATGTGAGAGACATAAGTACCATACATTATGAATCGGAGTTTTGATTAACTTGGAAAAGCCAATCAGTCTCTTTTCCGTGATTACTAGCGCCCGCCCAAGGAGAAAGACACAATTGAAAATTCTGTTTGTTTGTTGTTTAACGCTGCACTCAGCAATATTCCAGCTACAATACGGCGGTCTGTAAATAATCGAGTCTGGACCAGACAATCCTGTGACTGACATCATGAGCATCGATCTTCGCAATTGGGATACGATGGCATGTATCAACCATGTCAGCGAGCCTGACCACCCGATCCCGTTAGTCGCCTCTTACGACAAGCATAGTTCCCTTTAAGTCAAGCACCTATTCTACCCCGGAATCTTCACGGGTTCACAATTGAAAAGACGGACCATGTCTGTCCATTTCTATGCCAGGTCGACACGCTTTAATTAGTCCCGTGTGTCAGATGACACAACGTGTCTAAAGGTATTATTAATTATTGGGATAACCATTAACTACTGACCTGAGACTTTTAACAAGAGTTGAGTTTGAAGACAAACTGGAATGTTGATGGTTCAAGTCAATCTTTATACCACAGGACTGTAAATTGGCCCCATCCTTGTCCTCCTTCAACAAAGGCAAGCCCGAGTCGTGCGTTATAGACAGTACTGTTGAGTCATTACCGATCCAACTGTTATCTCACATCCTGAATACAAGCGTTTGCCTTCAGGCCGCCGCTGTCAAGCCCCCGATGTGAAACTAGAAAAGCTTGTACATCATTTATTCCAGGTAGCATCTTACTTTTAAACAAATGTTAAAGTATTATATACATGAGTATGTATATGTTGCCCTATGCTTTTTTAAAATGATTTGTTATCGTTTAGATTTATATAAGTCCTAATTGTTCTGTATTTAATATTTGATACCATGTCTCCTTTTTCTGACTTCTTCTTCTTCTTCTTCTTCTTATATCCTTATATACAGTGAGGAGTCGTTAATATGGATTGAATGGTATACAGTGAACATAAACAGTGAGAATGTTGCAGTACTTATACAACTAATATGTTCATTTCTGAAGGGAATCATTCGCTTCAGTTCAGCAAGCACATAATGAATTTGTGGTGATTAACTGCGCTTTTAACAAAAGAATTGTACACATGTGGAGAATCCGACCGTGTTTTAATCGACAAGCGAACACTTTAACCTCATCTACCCTTGAACAGATCGCTCCCCTCGAACAGATCATTCCCCTTGAACAGATCACTCCCCTAGAACGGATCATTCCCCTTGAACAGATCACTCTCCCTGAACATATCACTCCCCTTGAACAGATCACTCTCCCCGAAGAGAACACTCTCCTTGAACAGATCACTCCCCTTGAACAGATCACTCCCCTTGAACAGATCACTCCCCTTGAACAGATCACTCTCCTTGAACAGATCACTCCCCTTGAACAGATCACTCTCCCTGAAGAGAACACTCTCCTTGAACAGATCACTCCCCTTGAACAGATCACTACCCTTGAACAGATCACTCCCCCTGAACAGATCACTCTCCCTGGACACATCACTCCCCTTGAACAGATCACTTCCCTTGAACAGATCACTCCCCTTGAACAGATCACTCCCCTTTGAACAGATCACTCTCCCTGAACAGATCACTCTCCCTGGACACATGACTCCCCTGAACAGATCGATATGTACATGTAAGACCCAGCTCTGACGTGTATATCAGTCAATGTTCTTGTCTGTCACACAGACCCTGACAAAAATATCCACAACACCCAAAGCAAGTCTATATAAGTTGGTAAGTCTAGATGACTGCAGTTTCTCTAGGCTCCTTTTTATTGTATTATATCAAGATAATTTAACAAATGTTTTTGTTCGGTGAAATCATTTCTATTTCGGAGACTAGGTGTCAGTCTAATGAACATGTATAACGTAATTACAAGCGGGGAAGAAGGTAAACTATACGAATTTTCGTCCAGCAGTGCTTCGAACTATATTCACACCTCGCCAAGCCCACCACAACAACTGAGAATAGACACAAAAGGTATACAACCCACTAAATCTTCACAATACAATGCACGTATTTACTGTCACGTTTAGAGATGAAATCCTTTGTTGAATCACCAGCCTCGGGCTGTTTGGTTGAAAACAGTATACGTTATGGGCATAAAATAAATAAAATAAATAACATTCCTTTGTATTGCTTTGTCTTAAAGGCATGCTAGCAAGCGCTGGTCGTGACTCATATGAAGAGCTATGAAGAAAAAAATAGTATCTGTACAGACCCACGGGTGACTGCGTGAGATCGTGGCACATCTGAAAGTAGGTCAGGGGTAGATATTAACCAGCTGTTGAAGTTTACTACCAGATGTAGCCGGAGTTGACATTGATGTTGCCATGCCAACCTGGGCTACTTATACACTTGGTCGTAAATTAAGTAACCGTGTTAGTTTCAATGACTTCCTGTAACGCTAGATTACACTGGTAGATTCAGTGTCTAAATATAACGTTTGATGATGAAGTTTTCACGGTCATGATGATGACTGTGATGATGATGATGATGTTTGATGATGATGATGATGATTGATGATGACTGATGATGATGATGATGATGTTTGATGATGACTGATGATGACTGTGATGATGATGATGACTTTTGATGACTGATGATGACTGTGATGATGATGATGATGATTGATGATGACTTTTGATGACTGTGATGATGATGACGATGATTGATGACTGATGATGACTGTGATGATGATGATGACTGATGATGACTGTGATGATGATGGTGATGATTGGTGATGACTGTGATGATGATGATGATGATGATGATGATGATGATGATGATGATGATGATGATTATTATTATTGTATACCGCAGGTATCCAGGGACTTGTATCTTTGAAATGCGGTTTTATATTTTTTCCCGACCAATGGATCCGTTTGCATTTCAGATATCATTCTCAACTCCCTGGGGAGTATACAACCGAAGCTGCCTAGGGGCACTAGAAGGTCTTTACATACACCTCACATATCGGGTACCCATTCCCAGCTGGGTGAACAGAGGCACATTTGCCCAGGGTGACAGCACAAGTTTTGACACTTGTGTTTCGGGTGTATGTACGCATTCGTGTATCCACCGTTTGGTCATCTACCAACGGACGGGTGGGTTCTATCTCATTAGATTTCACCAGTATGAACCTATTGCATTTGGATATTCAAATAGTTATACTAAAATAATATTATAATTAATAGAGTTTTATCATTATTACTCGAATATTATTTTGTTAGGAAAGCCCGTCCCAATCAATCAAAAGTCATCGTCAAATGTATATATTTATGAAACCTTCAGAACTATATTTATGGCCGGCAATAGTTATTTAACACGATATATTATTTGGATCTGCTTGCACATATATAACGATGATTATTGATGACCAGTATGTGTTAACATCCTTTGTATGATCGGTTTAGTAAACGTGTTTGTACTACGAGTGAGTGGGTGAGTTGGGTTTAAGGCTGCTATTAACAGTATTACAGTTATATCACGGCGTGTCAGCTTAATGTGGGAGGAAAGCCCGAAGTGATGCAGGTCTTAGGGGTTTACCGCTTCGATGAAACCCACGAGCACGGGTATGGTGCTGACAAACCTAGAAACATAATCAGGGCGAACCAGGATTCGAACCCACAATCATAGGTTTCTGGCGTGCCCAAGGGACGCAACTCTACAGAGCGAATTGCGGCGTCTTAGACGACTGGGCCACCCGTGCCCCCTGTACTACGACATTTAACAGCAGATAGATAAGGGTCATAGAGACCGAGGTTATTGTTCTGGCTTCTATGTCTATGAAACAGAAAACAAACTGTCATAACAACGATTAATTAATAATAAACATAACACTTGACAACAGTGAAAGATTTTATCGTCTACAACCTTCCATCGTAGACATATATATCACAAAATAATACTGCCACTGCACCGTGATGTATTGGAAACCCTAGTGTGACAATAGTATGGAAACATTACTCTGCCATATTTCATGTTCATAGATCAGATTTGTCACGAATTGGCAACAGTTGTAAAACTCCACCAATGTAATGGAGAAATGTCCCGAACTGTATCCAGATGATGTCAGATGATGTTTCATATTTAAGTTTCACCATCTCCAGGCGGACGCTCTACCACTAGACCACATAGGCGGTCACATGTAATGAAGAAATATCCTGATCTGTATACAGATGATGTCAGATGATGTTTCATATTTAAGTTTCATCATCTCCAGGCGGACGCTCTGCCACTAGACCACGGAGGCGGTCACATGTAATGAAGAAATGTCCCGAACTGTATCCAGATGATGTCAGATGATGTTTCATAATTATGTTTCATCATCCTTAATATGTGATCAAACCGATCGAAATGTATTGGTCATATATCCGCAGGTCATGTTTTGGCAACTGTGTGAAGCTCCCACATGTAATGAAGGATGGAAACGATGCTGGATATGGTCCATATGTTCCAGAAGATCCAATAAGGAATAAAAACTGTACATAGATCACAGATTCAACACGGAAAACCACACAAGATGAACAAAACATCTGTAATTCAACCATATTTTGTTTATCTTATTAATTGCAAATTGATACAAACAAACACATTGTTCAATAATGTAGTTGGTTGATACCGTCTCGTCAGGAATGCCCTGTTTATGAGGAAGAACGGACGTTAAGGGGTAGAATCTGAACTACTTCTACGAAACGCCCTCGACCCGCGTTTTGCCATGGCTTTTAGATAGGACTTCATGGGAGACAACTTTTGTGATGACGACGAGGGTTGTTTCCCTTTAGGTGACGAAGGCTGGACAGGAGTTTGAGGATTCTGACCATTTGGTGGTGACGATCTTGGGATTGATTCATATGTTGAAACATGTAGGTCAGACCACTGGAACTGAGAAGAAGGCGGTGTAGCCAGAAAGACGTCGTTCGCGAGGAAAGGACTTGAACACAGCACAGGGGACACCAGCTCTCCGATACTGGTCGAAACTGATTCGTTCTCGACAAAGGTGATGATGGGTGGCCGGCATTTGCTATGAAGATTTTGAATCATTTCCAGACCTTCTCGGTGTCTTGCCTTCACAAGGTCAACAGATTCAACATAGTCTAGCCCTGTTGATGTTTTCATGACGTGGTCAACTTCAGATTTATAATGATTTAACACATCCGCAGCTTCGTCCACTGGGTTCTTAGCATGTTTGAGCAGAGCGAGCTGTTGGTCCACAGACGCTTCTAACATGCTCAGCAAATCCCGTTTTGCATTTAGTACACTTTGAACATGGGATCTCGCCTGGTCTTCGATTCTTTTAACCAACAAGGCCTCCGCACCAGGCAACTCCGAGGCAACACTCTTGATCAGGTCCACGTTGTCCGACATGTGTTTGTACTTCACGTCAATCTTCTGCTGTCGTCCTGTCATGTCACTCTTCTTCTTTGACGCTATGTCTTTCAAGGGACAGAACGAATCGTCTTCACATAACGGATGTCTTTCCTTACGACACACATCACACGTTACGCACTTGCACTTCTTGCAATAGTAGCTTGCTATCATCTTCGGGTGATGCTTGCACATCAAACTAGCGATGAGATCGGGGATCTGGGTGTTGTTGGGCAACTGATCTGCCCACTTCTCTACCGGGGCATCAGGTCTGGGGATGTAGACTGGGTTGCGACACAGAGGGCAGTGGAATCTCTTCTCCCGCTTACAGATCTGGGCCTGGCAGACGACATGTCTGATGATGCAGACCCGGCAGAAGGAGTGAATGCAGGGGAGTGTCTTGGGGTCCCTGTACACCTCCAGACAGATGCTGCACTCTAGTTCCACCGACACGTCGTCAGTTGGGTCCATCATCTGAAACAAGAGGGTATGCAAAGGTTCTCTGACCAAAAGGGTTATATTTTATACCAATGCCAAGCCTATAACACACAGTAACAAATATGTGATGCAATATAACACAGCTGCAGACTGATTTAGGAAACTTGTATAACGCACAACTAACATTTGTACAGTTCCAACACCCAAATGACAGGAACCAAATAATACCTTAGTATGACAAAAATATCAATGTCTGATTTGAGTGAGTGAGTATGGTTTTACGCCGCTTTTAGCAGTATTCCAGCAATATCACGGCGGGGGACACCAGAAATGGGCTTCACACATTGTACCCATGTCGGAAATCGAACCCGGGTGCTCGGGGTGACGAGCGAACGCTTTAACCACAAGACTACCCGACCGCCCCGAAAGGGTTGTAGTAGCAGTAGTAGGGGTAACAGTAGTACCGGTAGCAGCTGCAGCAGCAGCAACAGCAGTAAAGAAGTGGTACTTGCAGTAATACTGATAGTAGTAGGAGGAGCACTGATGAAGAGACCATATATCGGTATATGGTCTCTGACTGATAGTAGCAGTAGAAGTATCTGTAGACGGAGCTGTAGTAGGAATAGAACTGACAGTAGTGATAGTCCTAGGTAGTAGTAGCATCAGCAGCAGTTGTACTCAGTAGTAGTAGTAATTGCAGAAATACTGACAACAGTAGCAGTATTAGTAGAGGTACCCATAGTAGCAGAAGCAGTAGTAGTACTGATTGTAATAGTAGAAGTAGCTGTAGTAGGAGTAGAACTGATAGTAATAGTAGGTAGTAGCAGTAATAGGTAGTATTAGTAGTATTAGTAGCGTAGTAGTAGTATTAGTGGAATAGTAGTGTAGTAGTAGTAGTAGTGTAGTAGTAGAAGTAGTAGTAGATGTTGTAGATGTAATAGTAGTTATAGTAATCGTGGTAAATATAGGGTATATACTACATATGTACATTTCTCCGAACTGTCTATCATCAATTCACCACTCTCCATCTATTTATGCATCTATCAGTCCATCCGTGTTGCTCTATCCTTTCATCCGTCTTCCTCTTTTTCTGTCCATCTATCTATCCGTATGCATGTATGTCTTCTTACACTCAATCCATCAGTCTGTCTATTTATCTCTATATCTATCTGTCCCTCTCTATCTTTGTGCCTATCTATTAGTGGGTCTATCTCGCATCTAGTCCATCTACCATCCGTCTATTTATTCATCTATTATATGTCTATCCATCTTTCTGTCTCTACATATGTGCGTCTTTCTGTCTATCCCTCTGCCTAGCTATATGTCCTTCTTTTCGTCTCCCTAATTATTTACGTGCTTGTCTGTCCGGAAGTCCATGTATCCGTTTATTCCTCTCTATCAGCTACCTGTACCCATCAATTGTATATCACTCCGGGTCTGCAGTTCTCTCTTTATTTGTTTATTCTCCAAGATAAACACTCCCATGGCGTCGTGTCTAGCTGTGATCAGCTTCAGTCCTCGTTTCACCTGCCAGCATTGTCTGACACGCAGACAGAGAACATCTTAACTACTTGTTCTCTACATGCCCCCAGCTGAGGCCGCGGGCTGTAGGGGACCCAGGCGAGGCAGCCATCTACAGTACACCTAGCCCCCTCAGTCACAACATTAAATTACAACCTTGTACAATCGCACTGTCCTTACACAAGGAAACGGTTAAAAATTGTGCCATGGTAGATGATAATGTCTTTGTATGTATATAGATATTTATATACGTCTTTGTCTTGATATATAAAGAAACTTATGTCATTTTATTTAACAGTTTAGGCTATGTGGCCCATAGTACTGTGTGTTTTACATATATTTATGTCATACATATGGCTGATAGTGCAGTTTGTCTGACATATGTGTGTTTCATACATGTGACCCAAAGGACGGTCTGTCTGACATTTGTATCTCTCATACAAATGACCCATGGTACAGTTTGTTTAACATGTGTCTCTCATACATGTGGCCCATTGTACAGTTTATCTGACATATATCTCTCATACAAATGACCCATTGTCCTTGTGCTGTTTGTATAACATATGTGTTTCTCATATATATGACCGATTTACAGTTTATCTGACATATATATCTGTCATACACATGACCCATTGTCCATGTGCAGTTTGTTTAACATGTGTCTCTCATACATGTGGCCCATTGTTTACAGTTTATCTGACACATATGATTCTCATACATATGACCGATTGTACAGTTTATCTGACATATATATCTGTCATACATATGACCCATTTTCCTTGTGTAGTTTGTATAACATATGTGTCTCTCTTATATATCAGACCGACTGTACAGTTTATCTGACATATATATCTTTCATACATATGACCCATTGTCCTTGTGCAGTTTGTATAACATATATGTATCTCATATATATGACCGATTTACAGTTTATCTGACATATATATCTGTCATACACATGACCCATTGTCCATGTGCAGTTTGTTTAACATGTGTCTCTCGTACATGTGGCCCATTGTACAGTTTATCTGACATATATATCTGTCATACACATGACCCATTGTCCTTGTGCAGTTTGTTTAACATGTGTCTCTCATACATGTGGCCCATTGTACAGTTTATCTGACATATATATCTGTCATACATATGACCCATTGTCCTTGTGCTGTTTGTATAACATATGTGTTTCTCATATATATGACCGATTTACAGTTTATCTTACATATAGATCTGTCATACATATGACCCATTGTCCTTGTGCAGTTTGTATAACATATGTGTCTCTCATATATATGACCGATTGTACAGTTTATCTGACATATATGTCTCTCATACATATGACCCATTGTCCATGTGCAGTTTGTATAACATATGTGTCTCTCATATATATGACCGATTGTACAGTTTATCTGACATATATATCTGTCATACACATGACTCATTGTCCTTGTGCAGTTTGTATAACATATGTGTCTCTCATACAAAGACCCATTGTACAGTTTATCTGACATATATATCTGTCATACACATGACCCATTGTCCTTGTGCAGTTTGTATAACATATGTGTCTCTCATATATATGACCGATTGTACAGTTTATCTGACATATGTCTCTCATACAAATGACCCATTGTACAGTTTATCTGACGTATATATCTGTCATACACATGACCCATTGTCCTTGTGCAGTTTGTATAACATATGTGTTTCTCATATATATGACCGATTTACAGTTTATCTGACATATATATCTGTCATACATATGACCCATTGTCCTTGTGCAGTTTGTATAACATATGTGTCTCTCATATATATGACCGATTGTACAGTTTATCTGACATATGTGTCTCTCATATATATGACCGATTGTACAGTTTATCTGACATATGTCTCTCATACAAATGACCCATTGTACAGTTTATCTGACATATATATCTGTCATACACATGACCCATTGTCCTTGTGCAGTTTCCCTGACATATGTGTCTCTCAGAGAGACCCGAAACCTTGGATAATTACGTAGTTTTGAAAACAGAAAACCCACCTTTTCTATTAAGCATATACCAGCACTTGGCGATATATGACTCTTCCCTATTTTTGAAAATAGAGTCCAGCTTTTTTTATGTAGCATATACTAGCAGTAGCTCATCTATGACTCTATAATCAACAAACAATGTCAATAGTCGTCCTTATCGACCTAACTCAAGTTTGACATCTTTTAAGAAACCCCATATCTGTCATACACATGGCCCATTGTCAATGTGCAGTTTCCCTGACATATGTGTCTCTTATAGGGCAGTTTGTCTCCACGTGTCTCTCATATGTACAAGAAAAACTGAACTATGGGCCACGTTACCTGAATACTGCGTAAAATATCTGAAACTGATTTCTCATGCCTTCTACCCCCTCTCTCAATAGCCCGAGGGTCTATGCTACTCATACACTACTTATATAGATTACCTGAACTGTATTTACTGAATATAGCTTAGACAACGCCTTATGCGTGGTCCCCTCATAACACATAATCAGATTTATCGACTCATACAATGTCAGGTCATTCCAAATCACGTCTTTGTCAGGACGAATACTTCACCTCCCTCTATGAATATAAGTAACACGACTCTTATAACAGGTTATTTACAGTGCGTGTCGCAATATTCACGACCCCGAATATTCCTAGCGAGGTAGCCATAAGTATGTACGTATTGTCGATATATATGTCGTGAAGAGGACAATGTTTGTCTTAAAACTAACATTTACTTTACACAAAACAACACCATAGACCCAATAAATACAGGGGTTGAAAAGGTGTCAAACGTGAGTTAGGTCGATAAGGACGACTATTGACATTGTTTGTTGATTATAGTCATAGATGAGCTACTGCTAGTATATGCTACATAAAAAAAGCTGGACTCTATTTTCAAAAATAGAGATGAGTCATATATCGCCAAGTGCTGGTATATGCCTCATAGAAAAGGTGGGTTTTCTCTTTTCAAACATAGGGAAGAGCCATATATGAGCTACTGCTAGTATATGCTTCATAGAAAAGGTGGCTTCTCTGTTGTCAAAACTACGTAATAATCCAAGGTTTCGGGTCTATCTGAGACCATAGACCTATCTATGGTCTCCTATTTATATGTACACGTATTCGTGTTCAACATGTCTCCCTTCTCGTCAGCAGTTTTATCTGAAATCAGGGTTTGATAATATACACGAACAATACTCACCACAGCCATCGCACAGCCGATAGCAAATCCGGATTCTTTGTTATGGCGGCGAATCTCTCTGCCCCGAGTTCGGTGCGCGCTCAGCCTGAAACAGGGTGTGTTCGTGTTGCGAGGCCTCAATACCCGCCGGGCCGTGACGTCAGTACAAGGCCACGGTTGTTAGCCGTCCCAGTCACTCTCGATACTTGGCGGGTAGGAATCGCTGTATTGAAGTATCCGGTTATTGATCTGTACATCAATTGTGGTGTATGGGCATGGCGGGGTAATTCAACTTCTGTTGTATGCCTGCATAAAACAACCTATCTTACCCCAATGTGAAGGTCCGCGTTCGTGTGCTGCGCAGAAAATGGGATTGAAATTCAACTGTGTGAGAGTCGTGTTTTTGTGTACCTGTCAATACATGACCAACTTGAGGTCATACTGAGTTTATGCATAGCTGTTTTTTGTCAGTGCACCGAGTTTATTTTATCCATAGGACTATTAATCCTCACAGTTTATATTTGGTTTTATTGATTTAAATAAAACAGTTCTATGAATGTTAAACATTTGAATATCACTTTGATATGTATGTTATCACATTCTTATTCATGATGACTGAAGAGGCTTGAATTAATGCTAATTGTATAATTAAAAATGAGTGAGTGAATATGTTTTTAGGCACCATGAATGACCCATCGCGGTGGTTAAAGAAGATTTGAGTCCCTTAGCACACCCAGGGCCCCATGAAAGTAATCTTATAAAGGCAGAACGAAGTCAGAGAGTTTGTTTCGGGATGGTAGTTGTTCTATTTCAGGAACTGGACACAGTCAAGGGGAGCGTATCAAGGCTAGGTCACGAATTAGGTCGGTCAACATGGCGACCGTGTATACTCCACCACTCAGACAAGGAAGTAGGGAGCATCTCAACATCTCAAATGTGGTTAAGTAGACGTGTAAAAGGGTAAGAGATATGTCAGTATTGACGGAGATAACATTCTATCAATACAAAAAGCCGTTTATTTACTTATATTTAAATAATGTTGCTAATATATTATTATTTTGACAGTGGCAGTACATACATGTTTCATATGATTTTTATTAGTGTTTTTTTTCCAGTACATTGTTTTATTTAACTTAAAGATAACATTTAAGAGTTTGACCTGTTTACATCACAGTCTTAATACTTCTCCTGTTTACATCACATAGTCCCTATATCTCATATTTTAACTGTTTACAGCATGTTCCCTATTTCTCAACTGTTCACATCACATAGTCCCTATATCTCATATCTTAACTGTTCACTTCACATAGTCCCTATATTTCAACTGTTCACAATCACATAGTCCCTATATCTCATATCTTAACTGTTTACATCACATAGTCCCTATATCTCAGATGTTCACCTCACATACTCCCTAGATCTCAACTGTTCACATCACATAGTCCCTATATCTCAGATGTTCACATCACATAGTCCCTAGATCTCAACTGTTCACATGACATAGTACCTATATCTCAACTGTTCACATCACATGTCCCCTACATCTCAACTGTTCACATCACATAGTCCCTATATCTCATATCTTAACTGTTTACATCACATAGTCCCTATATCTCAACTATTCACATCACATAGTCACTATATCTCAACTGTTCACATCACATAGTCCCTATATCTCAGATGTTCACATCACATAGTCCCTAGATCTCAACTGTTCACATCACATAGTCCCTATATCTCAACTGTTCACATCACATAGTACCTATATCTCATATCTTAACTGTTTACATCACATAGTCCCTATATCTCAACTGTTCACATCACATAGTCCCTATATCTCAACTGTTTACATCACATGTCCCCTATATCTCAACTGTTCACATGACATAGTACCTATACCCAACTGTTCACATCACATAGTACCTATATCTCAACTGCTTACATCACATGTCCCCTACATCTCAACTGTTCACATCACATAGTCCCTATATCTCATATCTTAACTGTTTACATCACATAGTCCCTATATCTCAACTGTTCACATCACATAGTCACTATATCTCAACTGTTCACATCACATAGTCCCTATATCTCATATCTTAACTGTTTACATCACATAGTCCCTACATCTCAATTGTTTACATCACATAGTCCCTACATTTCAAGCATTTAGAGGGGCGGTCGGGTAGCCTAGTGGTTAAAGCGTTCGCTCGTCACGCCGAAGACCCGGGTTCGATTCCCGACATGGGTACAATGTGTGAAGCCCATTTCTGGTGTCCCCCGCCGTGATATTGCTGGAATATTGCTAAAAGCGGCGTAAAACCATACTCACTCACTCACTCACTCAAGCATTCAGATCAGATAGTCCCTATATCTCAGTTATCTCATGCTAGTACCAGTTCTTAATCCCCATTGTATTTTACATTAGCGGACATCCAGGACAAGCCACGCAACTATGTCACTTCTCAGTATTACTGTTGTATATATTTATTACTTAATCTGTGTCCGATGACCTTGGATGTATAAGCATTAGTCCAGAGACAAAAATAACAAGGTTCACCCTTAGCATAGCTTGGGTTAGGCCAGGTGCCCATGGCACGAACGCAACAACCACTACCACTATGTGCTGACCCTGGCACAAAACACTGCTTGTTCATCTAACTGTACACAGTAAATACATTGTACTTGTATATAACCAAGCCATCGACACTATGTTGTTACTTCCTACCGACAACCGTACACCGATCGACCCCTTTGCGTGTAGGAATATGCACGTCACGTCAACAACACGTCACGTCACGTCACGTCACGTCAACGTTAATTCAAAGTCACGTGTGTGTGCAACCCAAGAATGTTGGTTGAAAATTTCAGTCGAATCCAATACACATACAGTGTAAATCACTACACAGAATACAGAATTGTGCAGGTGCGTGTGCGAGTGCGTGTGCGAGAGCGTGTGCGTGTGCGTATGCCAGTGCGTGTGCGAGTGCGTGTGCAGCTGCGCGTACGTGTGCGTGTGCGAGTGCGTATGCGGAGAGGCGGGGAGGAGGTCTGGGTAGGCATGTTGTGCTTATGTAATCGGTGTTTATTGGTAATTTGAGGTGAAACTGGACTCACCACATAACAAATCTGACGTTTCATCGGCTTCATTATACCCCAGGCAATCCCCAGCCCCGGGCATACAATATGCCCCAACCTATCCCCCGGATGTTTTATTTACCCTTGTATTATGTACGACATTGCTGCCAGCTGTAAGAGTGTCGTAGATTCTACGTCCGCTTCTCCCGGTTGAACCAACCCGTTCACGTGTGTAGTCCGCTTGCTTCATCTCAACACGTCAACGTGCGTACATCTTCGCATACGTATCTATCTGTTTACATATAAACTCGCTGCCTATCTACCTGCGTGCATAATTACTCGCTGCCTATCTACCTGCGTGCATAATTACTCTCTGCATATCTATCTGCGTACATAATTACTCGCTGCCTATCTACCTGGGTACATAATTACTCTCTGCATATCTACCTGGGTACATAATTACTCGGTGCCTATCTATCTGCGTACATAATTACTCGCTGCCTATCTACCTGGGTACATAATTACTCGCTGCCTATCTATCTGCGTACATAATTACTCGCTGCCTATCTACCTGGGTACATAATTACTCGCTGCCTATCTACCTGGGTACATAATTACTCGCTGCCTATCTATCTGCGTACATAATTACTCGCTGCCTATCTATCTGCGTACATAATTACTCGCTGCCTATCTACCTGGGTACATAATTACTCGCTGCATATCTACCTGCGAGCATAATTACTCGCTGCATATCTACACCTGGGTACATAATTACTCTCTGCATATCTACCTGGGTACATAATTACTCGCTGCATATCTACCTGTGTACATAATTACTCGCTGCATATCTACCTGCGTACATATCTGCTTGCTTTCTCATCTATCTGCATATCTATCTACCTGCGTACATATCTTCTTACTTACATATATATCTGCTTACATACCTACGTACATATATACTACATCATATACCTACATATACCTATCTACTTACTTTCATATCTATCTGCATATCTGTCTTCCTCTTTACATAAATACCTGCTAACATACCTACCCACTTACATAAATTTCTGCGTGCATACCTACCCACTTACATAAAAACTTGAGTACATACATACCAACTTACATAAATACCTGCGTAGATACCTACCCACTTACATAAATACTTGGGGGCACGGGTGGCCAAGTCGTCTAAGGCGCCGCGATTCGCTGTGCAGAGTTGCGTCCCTTGGGCACGTCCCTTGGCCACGTCCCTTGGGCACGCCAGAAACCTATGAATATGGGTTTCTTTCCCGGTTCGCCACGATTATGTTTCTAGGTTTGTCAGCACCATACCCGTAGTCATGGGTTTCACCGAAGTGGTAAACGTCTGAGAACTGCATCACTTCGGGCTTTCCTCCCACATTAAGCTGATACGCCGCGATATAACTGGAATAGAGTTAAACCCTACTCACTCACTACATAAATACCTGCATACATACCTGCCCACTTACATAAATACGTGCGTACATACATGTACCTACCCACTTACATAAATACCTGCGTACATACCTACCCACTTACATAAATACCTGCGTACACACCTACTTGCGTATATATCTAGCTGTTTACATACCTACGTACTTACATACATATAATATCGTATACCTGCTTACATATCTAACTGAGATCCACCTGCGGACATATGTATACTTATATACCTACCTATCTATTTATCTTACATATCGACATATATCTGCCTGCTTAGATATCTAACTGAGATCCACCTGCGGACATATGTATACTTAACTACCTACCTATATATCTATCTTACATATCGACATATATCTGCCTGCTTAATTATCTATCTGTACGCTTATCTGTCTCTTAACCCATCTGCCTTCTTACAGCTCTAAGCACTTACATAATTATTATGTACTGCTTACATAAATACCTGTCTGGATGTCTATCTGCATACATATGTACCGGTATAATATTTTACCTGCATACATACATGGATACATATCCATCTGCATACAAGTCTACCAGCATACACATCTATATGATCACACTTTACGTGTCGACGAATCGCTTACATATCTACCTGCTTATACATGCATCTTCTGGCTTACTTACCAACTTACTGTTCTACATCTATAATGGCTAAATATCTATCTGCTTATAATGTATACCTACACCTGTTGCCTTACTTACCAACTTACTGTTCTACATCTATAATGGCTAAATATCTATCTGCTTATAATGTATACCTACACCTGTTGCCTTACTTACCAACTTACTGTTCTACATCTATAATTGCTAAATATCTATCTGCTTATAATGTATACCTACACCTGCTGCCTTACTTACCAACTTACTGTTCTACATCTATAATTGCTAAATATCTATCTGCTTATAATGTATTCCTACACCTGTTGCTTACTTACCAACTTACTGTTCTACATCTATAATTGCTAAATATCTACTGGCTTACAATGTATACCTACACCTGCTGGCTTACTTACCAACTTACTGTTCTACATCTATAATTGCTAAATATCTATCTGCTTATAATGTATTCCTACACCTGTTGCTTACTTACCAACTTACTGTTCTACATCTATAATTGCTAAATATCTACTGGCTTACAATGTATACCTACACCTGCTGGCTTACTTACCAACTTACTGTTCTACATATATAACTGCTAAATATCTACTGGCTTACAATGTATACCTACACCTGCTGGCTTACTTACCAACTTACTGTTCTACACATAAAATTGCTAAATATCTACTTGCTTACAATGTATACCTACACCTGTTGCTCAATTACCAACTTACTGTTCTACATATATAATGGCTAAACATCTTCCTGCTTACAATGTATACCTACACCTGCTGCCTTGCTTACCAACTTACTGTTCTACATCTATAATTGCTAAATATCTACTGGCTTACAATGTATACCTACACCTGCTGCCTTACTTACCAACTTACTGTTCTACATCTATAATTGCTAAATATCTACCTGCTTATACCTACACCTGTTGCTTACTTACCAACTTACTGTTCTACATCTATAATTGCTAAATATCTACTGGCTTACAATGTATACCTACACCTGTTGCTTAATTACCAACTTACTGTCCCACATATATACTTGCTAAATATCTACTTGTAGTCTTTGGAAGCTGGTTCACCTAGTGGTCAAAGCGTTCGGTCGTCACACCGAAGACCCGTGTTCGATTCCCCACAGGGGTGACAATGTGTAAAACCCATTTCTTGTGTCCCCCGTCATAAAAATGCTGGAATATTGCTGAATCTATACTCACTCACTTGTAGTCTGTCTGAGGTATTTCACACCTATCTTTGTCCCTCACACATTTCTCACCATTTGAGTACATGCGTCCATTTGATTTTAATGTCTATCCCCTTTTCTCGTCGTTTCGAGAACCGACAATCTGAAATAAAACGAAATTACGGGATTCAAAGCCCGGAAAGTATTATTTTTTCTTTTGATGAGAATATTGCAAAACATGTCAATCATCATGCAGTTCAGTTGCCACAGACGCAAATGTCGTCATCCACTGTAAAATGACGTCATAGAATTCTGGAGTGACGTAATATGTGTCGAAGCTTTTTGACCACACGTATACAGACAGCGCTAAGCAAAATGGTACCGATAACATTTTATGGCCTACACTGTCGTCTCCAAGTGAAATTCTACCCATAATCCATATTTCATAAATAGCACGCCTTTTAATATAATTGCAACTCTGCAACAAATAAGTAAGGATAAGAATTTATGGATGAACAACTTCTTTATTACAATTAAGAGCGTCGTTTCGGTGTAGGTTCTAACACCGTTATCAAGCAAGTACCCCAACTTCTAAATGCCTATCAAAGAAGTTATGCAACAAATAAGTACAGCACAAAAATCAATTTCGTTTGATCAGCTTGAAAAGAACACAAAACAAGCTTAGTAAGCACATTCAGACTGTATATATTGATACTGTGTACTCAGAGTCGGATGTAGCGTCGATTGCAATCGCGGAAATGTAGCTTTTAGTGGAGTTCCTGTCAGGAGACCTGGCGGCCGAGACTGGCGAGAGACGTGTGTGAGCTCCTGCTGACACACATTCTTGTGTATATATAAACATAGGTAGAACCAGCTTGGACACACTAGCTTCTGTAACCAGCAGACAATGGATGCCAACATTCTTCTGGTTTTCGTTTTCGCGAACGCTGTTCAAGGTAAGGAATTAGATTCCATATTATCATTTATGAAAGTCGGCTTTTAATTAAACTTAGCACATCAGGATACATGTTGAAATTGCTTTTCTAAGTTGAATGCAGTTGGTTTCGTAACTATAGCATTCGACAAGTTTGTTATAAAAGTATAACAGATAAATTGTTATATTCCATGCAAAACACAACTTGTCTGGTTATTATTGGTGATCCATCCGTCTGTCAATAACGCCTAAGACAGAATGCATTACACACCTATTACAACGTTAACAGATTAGAGATACGGTTTGTCGGCTATTCTTCGACACATGGTGGTCATATATGATATATTTAAATACCAGCTATTTAAAACAATGGGTCTACTGTTACACTGTTTCACGTGCTTGTCCCGTGTTTCATACATGTTATACAAGGTCAAGAATGACGTGATAATTTCTCCTCTACAAGATGCCTTTGTGTCTTTTCTGCGTTCACTGATGGATGACATTGTTTACATTGAATTCGTCTTTGTAAAAAAATAACATCAACACCAGAGAATAATCAGTCGCGAATGTCTATCAAAACAGAGCATAAACACATATTATTTTGATGTGCTTGGCTTAGCTATTGCGGTAACTAGAACGACTCGGCAAAAAATGATTCGGTTATTTACAAACCGCCGTCATATAGCTGGAATATTGCTGAGAGCAGCGTTAAAGAACAAACCAACTAACCATAACCAACCATAACTGCATAAAGCAGAGTCGATTGTACGATTCGGACTATATAATGATCATGTGTTTATGAACCACGGTCACATAGTGATGATACCAGGTGTTCGCATCCTGAACGTATCCTGCTCCACCAGTGGCACGCGTTGCAAACACATGCAAAGGCAGGTCAATTTGAAAGAAAGAAACGTCTCAGACTAAGGGTTACTTTTTATTATTGAAATTCGGGAAGAAGCCCAAACTCTCAAGTCATTCAGTTTAGTTCGTCGGAACGCGTACTCAATTTATTTTCGTAAATTGTTGATGTATACATAATAATGATTACAAATTGCAATGTGCATCTGCAAAATTAATTAACGTATTGGGATATGACTCTTCCTCTCCAGGGTATAAGAAACTGAAATTTCTGATTCCTAACAATTTGTTAACGTACATTCAAATACCTTGAACCTTTCTTTATTGACAGGTCTTTACAAATTGTAAATGCATTACCTTTTTCTCATCACTACCGACGGCGTGACTAAAACGTTCAACGCAATCATTCTCTCACATACCATTACGATTCAGCGTACAGGACTTCGACCTTCTTCAATGATGACCGCCTCCGTGGTCTAGTGGTAGAGCGTCCGCCCGGAGAGCGGAAGGTCCGGGGTTCGAACCCCGGCCGAGTCACACCAAAAGACGTTAAAAGATGGAACTTGTTGTCTGGCGCTCAGCATTAAGAGGCTAAAACAAGGACTGGTCGGCTCGGAGCCCAGTATACTGTGTCTGAGGGGGTATTCATGTTAAACTGCGGCATGGTATCTCAGTGAGCCAGCACTATAAATCGACATCAGTCCGAACTAGTACAAGCAGCCCAACACACACAAATACGTGCATGCACACGTCGTTATATAAGTGCAACAATCTTGGACGCGACGTTAAACCCACTTTCACCTCACCTCACTTCTTCAATGAGGAATTCAGTGCCATTTCAAAAGAAACTTTAAAAGGTTGTCAACAGCTCCTCATCCTTGACAAAAATAATTCAGACGAACAAATAATCATTTTGTTATTTCCTAATTTCATTCATGCAGTCATTGTAACATGTTACCTGATTTATATTTGCTCATACAAGTGTTCCCGGATATGACCGATGCTGTGACTAATGTTTGTAACAGTCAGTATTCTCGAGGTGTATTCAGGTCAACAGCCTGCTGCAAGGTCGCGTAAACAGACGTGCATGGAATGTAGGACCACCTCTGACACATCCTCTTTGCCTCATGATCATGAATGTGTTTGTGTGTGGATGCAAAGTCACATTCAAGTGTGATAATGGTATATGATTGTGACCCTGGCTACACGCTTTACTCCAACTGGTGGTATTATCGAACTGTTATTGCCCTGTGATAAACACTTTTATTTATTTTGATAAACACTCCTTTAAGATGAAATATTAATAAATGTTAAATGAACTACTTGTGTGTAAAATTCATATTGGTCTGCGTAAAATTTACATTACTATTGATTGGTAGATATTCATCAACAATCTATCAATCATATATTTCTCGAAATGAACCTCCCACGGTGGTAAAGAAGAAAAAGTTTCTTTACATGACAATAAACTTGTAGTTTATAAGATGTCGGTTATACTATAAGTATTTTTGGTGACATTTAAACATTTTGCTTGAAAACCTGTGTGAACATGTTAACAGTACATGTACATATACATAAGCACGCACGGACATATATAGTCACCCTCAAAGGTACTTATCTATCATACATATGAATTTTGCAAGGTTTTTTATATTTTTGTTCATTTCTGGTACTCTTGTTATTTTTAGGAAAGTGTGTATATTTATTCGAGGTTATTTGTATCTGGATTCACTAACAGCTTCACATTTAAACAGGTAGTGGAATTCATCGGCTGTAGCTGGCGACATACACAATTTTACATGTCCTAAATTCTCTACCTTTACAAAGCCAACGGCCAACTTCGACGGGTAGATTACGTTTGTAGATTCTATTTTTTAGAATAGGATGACGAATTTGCTTAGATGGCAGAAGAAAGTTTTCAAATGACGGGATATCTTTTAAATATTTATAATAATACCCTTTTGAACATCCACCCCAGCATCTAACAACCAACACAGCATCCAACATCCACCCCAGCATCCAACATCCACCCCAGCATCCAACATCCACCCCAGCATCTAACATCCACCCCAGCATCCAACATCCACCCCAGCATCTAACAACCGACACAGCATCCAACATCCACCCCAGCATCCAACAACCGACACAGCATCCAACATCCACCCCAGCATCCAACATCCACCCCAGCATCCAACATCCACCCCAGCATCTAACAACCGACACAGCATCCAACATCCACCCCAGCATCTAACAACCGACACAGCATCCAACATCCACCCCAGCATCCAACAACCGACACAGCATCCAACATCCACTCCAACATCCAACAACCGACACAGCATCCAACATCCGACACAGCATCCAACATCCACCCCAGCATCCAACAACCGACACATCATCCAACATCCACCCCAGCATCCAACAACCGACACAGCATCCAACATCCACCCCAGCATCTAACAACCAACACAGCATCCAACATCCACCCCAGCATCCAACAACCGACACAGCATCCAACAACCGACACAGCATCCAACATCCAACAACCGACACAGCATCCAACAACCGACACAGCATCCAACATCCGACACAGCATCCAACATCCACCCCAGCATCCAACAACCGACACAGCATCCAACATCCACCCCAGCATCCAACAACCGACACAGCATCCAACATCCACCCCAGCATCCAACAACCGACACAGCATCCAACATCCACTCCAACATCCAACAACCGACACAGCATCCAACATCCGACACAGCATCCAACATCCACCCAAGCATCCAACAACCGACACATCATCCAACATCCACCCCAGCATCCAACAACCGACACAGCATCCAACATCCACCCCAGCATCCAACAACCAACACATCCGACCCAGCATCCAACAACCGACACAGCATCCAACATCCACCCCAGCATCCAACAACCGACACAGCATCCAACATCCACCCCAGCATCCAACAACCGACACAGCATCCAACATCCACCCCAGCATCCAACAACCGACAAAGCATCCAACATCCACCCCAGCATCTAACATCCACCCCAGCATCTAACAACCGACACAGCATCCAACATCCACCCCAGCATCTAACAACCGACACAGCATCCAACATCCACTCCAGCATCCAACAACCGACACAGCATCCAACATCCACTCCAACATCCAACAACCGACACATCATCCAACATCCACTCCAGCATCCAACAACCGACACAGCATCCAACATCCACTCCAGCATCTAACAACCGACACTGTTACTACAACACTGAATATTTTTCTTCAGGATGGTTTATTTCTTCCTCCTCTCCGGAGCCAGGACGTGTCTGCTTCACCAGCCTGGGACGCTGCTACAGCAACGCCGCCCCCTACAACAATGTGCCGGGGTTCTTACCAGAGTCCCCGGCCATACAACAGGTGCAGTTCTGGCTCTACACACGGGGCGACACAAACCGCCCACAGACGATTTCGGCTGATTCGGATGCCAGTATTACAACGTCCAATTTCGATGCCCATAGGGAGACGAAGGTCATCATCCATGGGTTTGGGGAGTGGGGCAACAAGTCCTGGGTGAGGATCATGAAGGACACCATTCTTACACACGTGAGTTGCTCTTGGCACCATTCTTACACACTTGAACTCATATTGGCATCATTCTTACACACGTGATATCATGTTGGCATCGTTCTTACACACGTGAGATCATGTTGGCATCATTCTTACACACGTGAGATCATGTTGGCATCATTCTTACACACGTGATATCATGTTGGCATCATTGCTACACACGTGAGATCATGTTGGCATCATTCTTACACACGTGAGTTCATGTAGACATCATTCTTACACACGTGAGATGATATTGGCATCATTCTCACACACGTGAGATCATGTTGGCATCATTCTTACACACGTGAGTTCATATTGGCATCATCCTTGCACACGTGAGTTCATGTTGGCATCATTCTTACACACGTGAGATCATTTTGGCATCATTCTTACACACGTGAGTTCATGTAGACATCATTCTTACACACGTGAGATGATATTGGCATGATTCTTACACACGTGAGATCATGTTGGCATCATTCTTACACACGTGAGTTCATATTGGCATCATCCTTGCACACGTGAGTTCATGTTGGCATCATTCTTACACATGTGAGATCATATTGGCATCATTTTTGCACACGTGAGTTCATGTAGGCATCATTCTTACACACGTTGGGGGCACCGGTGGCCCAGTCGTCTAAGGCGCCGCGATTCGCTGTGCAGAGTTGCATCCCTTGGGCACGCCAGAAACCTATGATTGTGGGTTTCTTTCCCGGTTCTCCCGAATTATGTTTCTAGGTTTGTCAGCACCATACCCGTGCTCGTGGGTTTCACCGAAGTGGTAAACGTCTGAGACCTGCGTCACTTCGAGCTTTCCTCCCACATTAAGCTGATACGCCGTGATATAACTGGAATACTGTTAAAAGCGGCGTTAAACCTAACTCACTCACTCACTCACTCTTACACACGTGAGTTCATATTGGCATTATTCTTACGCACGTGAGTTCATGTTGGCATCATTCTTATACACGTGAGTTCATGTAGGCACCATTCTTACACACGTGAGTTCATATTGGCATTATTGTTTTACATGTGAGTTCCTGTTGGCTTTACTCTGTCACACGTGAGTTCATGTTGGCATCATTCTTACACACGTGAGACCATATTGGCATCATTCTTACGCACGTGAGTTCATGTTGGCATCATTCTTACGCACTTGAGTTCATGTTGGCATCATTCTTACGCACGTTGGTTCGTTTAAGAACTGCTTTTCACTTTGTTGAGTTCTTGGAGTATGGGGGCGGTCGGAAAGTCTAGTGGTTAAAGCGTTCGCTCGTCGCGCCGAAGACCCGGGTTCGATTCCCGAAATGGGTACAATGTGTGAAGCCCATTTCTGGTGTCCCCCGCCGTGATATTGCTGGAATATTGCTACAAGCGGGGTAAAACCATACTCACTCACTCACTCATTGGAGTATGAAGCTGGATCTGTGTGAACGTCCAATGGAAAAACCGTATATCGTGTAAACTTCACATCTAAAGATTAGATTGACGGCATTGCTTCACACGTGAGTTCATATTAGCACCATTCCTACAAATCGGAGATCATACTAGTACCATTCCTTCAAGTGTTCATTTTGGCACTATTCTTTCAAATGTGAGTTCATATTGACACCATTCTTTCACACAATATTTCATATTGTCACCATTACTTCACATGTGAGTTCATATTGGCACATTACTTCACATGTGAGTTCATATTGGCACCATTACTTCACATGCGAGTTCATATTGGCACGATTACTTTACTTGTGAGTTCATATTGGCACATTCCTTCACATGTGAGTTCATATTGGCACCATAACTTTACATGTGAGTTCATATCGGCACATTCCTTCACATGTGAGTTCATATTGACACCATTCTTTCACACAATATTTCATATTGGCACCATTACTTCACACAATATTTCATATTGGCACCATTCTTATACACATGCGTTCATATTGGCATGATTCTGTCACACTCTATTTCATATTGGCACCGTTACTACACATGTGAGTTCATATTGGCATCATTCCTATACACATGAGTTTATCTTGGCACCATTCACCTACTCGCTTACCTGGTGTCATCACTGTTAGATCCTCAGTCACAGACATGCCCACGATGCAGTCGGAGTCGTAAATCGACTCTGCTTTCGGCAGATGAATATAGAAAGGTTTTTTTGTCACTTATATTTACACACGAGAATAAATATTAGAACCGTTCGTACACACGAGAGTTCACATTGACACCATTCTTACACACATGAGGTCATATTGGCACCATTCTCACACATGTGAGTTCACATTTGCTGTTTTTTTCAAGTGAATGAGTGACTGATTTTAGTACTTATGTACTTGCCACATTGAATAGAGTGACATTGGTTTCGACAAAGATGTTTATTATATTGATGGATGGGATGGGATTATAGTGTGCTCTGCGTTTCCGTTTTGATACAGGATAATGTCAACGTGATCATCGTGAACTGGCGAGAAGGTGCCAAGCCCCCCGTGTACTTTCAGAGCGTCGCCAACACGCGAGTGGTGGGGACTCTATTGGAGAAACTCATCACGAGACTCAACACAGTGACAAGAGCCTCTTTTCAGAGCTTCCATTTGATTGGTCACAGCCTAGGGGCGCACGTTGCTGGCTATGCTGGGATGACGATAAATACAATTGGTAGGATAACAGGTACGTCATTGTGAAACCATGTCTTTTAATTAATTGTAAAATCAAAATGAAGGAGAATATTGCTTTCAGCAACCGTCATTTTTATATCTACAGGAATGGATCCAGCAGGTCCAAATTTCGACGATTTCGGAAACCAGGTCATCTTGGATGCAAGTGATGCCAGCTTTGTGGATATCATACACACAAATGCCAAACCTCTGCGCAACTTTGGTAAGCTGAAAAACAATATACCAATATACTCAATAAAACAATGTTATAAGGTACAACTGTCTCCCAGGAATGTATCAACAGTTACAAAATTAATGTAAAGAGTTCTGACACGCTTATCGGCTGTTCATATACATGGAATACATAGAAATATGGAGACCGAAAGTTCCAGGACTAACCCTTTTGTAAATGACTGTAATGTCATAAGGTGATGCTAGTCTAAGAATGCGAGCTCGCCACGAATAGCTGTAACATTGACGATGCGGCGTAAAGCAATATTTATTTATATCTTTAAGAATGTGAGAAAACTGTGGGTTTGAAAATTAATTGTCAGAGACGCATCCCTCATGGACCTTGCCACCCTCTCAGCGACCTGAGTGAACCTACCAGACCACACCCATGGGAGAGCCATATATTTGGGAGATGTTTCTGTGACTGTGGTTCAGGGTATGGTATACAGAGGACTATCTATGATCTGTGGTTGTGTTTCAGGGTATGGGATACAGAGGACTATCTATGATCTGTGGTTGTGTTTCAGGGTATGGTATACAGAGGACTATCTATTATCTGTGATTGTGTTTCAGGGTATGGTATACAGAGGACTATCTGTGATCTGTGATTGTGTTTCAGGGTATGGGATACAGAGGACTATCTATGATCTGTGATTGTGTTTCGGGATACGGGACTATGTATGATCTGTGATTGTGTTTCGGGATACAGAGGACTATCTATGATCTGTGATTGTGTTTCAGGGTATGAGATATATAGGACTATCTATGATCTGTGATTGTGTTTCAGGGTGTAGGATACAGAGGACTGTCTATGATCTGTGATTGAGTTTCAGGGTAAGGGATACAGAGGACTATCTATGATCTGTGTCTGTGTTTCGGGATACAGAGGACTATCTATGATCTGTGATTGTGTTTCAGGGTATGAGATATATAGGACTATCTATTATCTGTGATTGTGTTTCGGGGTATGGGATACAGAGGACTATCTATTATCTGTGATTGTGTTTCAGGGTATGGGATACAGAGGACTATCTATAATCTGTGATTGTGTTTCGGGATACGGGACTCTCTATGATCTGTGATTGTGTTTCAGGGTATGAGATATATAGGACTATCTATGATCTGTGATTGTGTTTCAGGGTATGGGATACAGAAGACTGTCTATGATCTGTGGTTGAGTTTCAGGGTAAGGGATACAGAGGACTATCTATGATCTGTGATTGTGTTTCGGGATACAGTGAGTGAGTGAGTGAGTATGGTTTTACGCCACTTTTAGCAATATTCCAGCAATATCACGGCGGGGGACACCAGAAATGAGCTTCACACATTGTACCCATGTCGGGAATCGAACCCGGGTCTTCGGCGTGACGAGCGAACTCTTTAACCACTAGGCTACCCGACCGCCCCGTTTCGGGATACAGAGGACTATCTATGATCTGTGATTGTGTTTCAGGGTATGGGATAGGGAGGACTGTCTATGATCTGTGATTGAGTTTCAGGGTAAGGGATACAGAGGACTATCTATGATCTGTGATTGTGTTTCAGGATAAGGGATACAGAGGACTATCTATGATCTGTGATTGTGTTTCGGGATACGGGACTATCTATTATCTGTGATTGTGTTTCAGGGTATGAGATATATAGGACTATCTATTATCTGTGATTATGTTTCAGGGTATGGGATACAGAGGACTATCTATTATCTGTGATTGTGTTTCAGGGTATGGGATACAGAGGACTATCTATGATCTGTGATTGTGTTTCGGGGTAAGGGATACAGAGGACTATCTATTATCTGTAATTGAGCTTCAGGGTATGGTATACAGAGGACTATCTATGATCTGGGATTGTGTTTGGGGATACAGAGGACTATCTATGATCTATGATTGTGTTTCAGGGTATGGGATACAGAGGACTACCTATTATCTGTGATTGTGTTTCGGGGTAAGGGATACAGAGGACTATCTATGATCTGTGATTGTGTTTCGGGGTAAGGGATACAGAGGACTATCTATGATATGTGACTGTGTTTCGGGATACAGGACTATCTATGATCTGTGATTGTGTTTCAGGGTATGAGATATATAGGACTATCTATTATCTGTGATTGTGTTTCAGGGTATGAGATACAGAGGACAATCTATGATCTGTGATTGTGTTTCAGGGTATGAGATACAGAGGACAATCTATGATCTGTGATTGTGTTTCGGGATACGGGACTATCTATGATCTGTGATTGTGTTTCGGGATACGGGACTATCTATGATCTGTGATTGTGTGTCAGGATACGGGACTCTCTAAGATTCGGATTGTGTTTCAGGGCATGCAATACAGAGGACTATCTATGATCTATGATTGTGTTTCAGGGCATGCAATACAGAGGACTATCTATGATCTGTGATTGTGTTTCAGGGCATGCAATACAGAGGACTATCTATGATCTGTGATTGTGTTTCAGGGTATGGGATATAGAAGACTATCTATTATCTGTGATTGTGTTTCAGGGTATGGGATACAGAGGACTGTCTATGATCTGTGATTGTGTTTCAGGGCATGCAATACAGAGGACTATCTATGATCTGTGATTGTGTTTCAGGGTATGGGATACAGAGGACTAACTATTATCTGTGATTGTGTTTCAGGGTATAGGATACAGAAGACTATCTATGATCTGTGATTTTGTTTCGGCATACGGGACAATCTATGATCTGCGATTGTGTTTCAGGGTATGGGATACAGAGGACTATCTATTATCTGTAATTGTGTTTCAGGGTATGGGATACAGAGCACTATCTATGATATGTGATTGTGTTTCGGGATACGGGACTATCTATGATCTATGATTGTGTTTCAGGGTATGGGATACAGTGGAATATCTATGATCTGTGATTGTGTTTCAGGGCATGGGATTCAGAGGACTATCTATGATCAGTGATTGTGTTTCGGGATACAGGGTTATCTATGATCTGTGAATGTGTTTCAGGGTATGGGATTCAGAGGACTATCTATGATCTGTGATTGTGTTTCGGGATACAGGACTATCTATTATCTGTGATTGTGTTTCAGGGTATGGGATACAGAAGACCACTGGTCATGTGGACTTCTTCCCTAATGGCGGTGTCAATCAGCCGGGGTGTCCCGACACCACCAGGGGCATCCTGCTCCTCCTCAACGGCGACACTGCAGGTAGGTGATGTACGGCTCTCGGTCCCTCCCTTCCAACACAAAAATACCTTACTTGAGCAGCGTCACGTTCATATCACTGGCCCTCTACTCCGCAATGTCACACAGACACACATGTCACAATTACAAATGATGCCCTCGAGTTTCAATTTGCTGATCAAGAAAAAGAAAGAATGTTCATGTTTACTGTTATTTGTCTTACGGGCAACTGTATTTTTCGAACCCTTAAAAAATATGTCTGTATTACTGAAATGAGAGTTCATGTGAGCATTTTTGTCAACATGAGTGAGTGAGTGAGTGAGTGAGTGAGTGAGTGAGTGAGTGAGCATATCGTCTAGATGTGGGAAGAAAGCCCGACGTGATGCAGGTCCTCGTTCACGGCTTTGATGCGGCGGAGGAGCACGGGTATTTGCATTTGGAAAAGAGAGGAATAATATCCATAAAATCACAGATTAACATAATTTTATTCGACAGTTGTTTCAATGGCGATCAGTTAGATCAGTGCCCGAAGCATTATCGAAAGTTATTTCCTCCATCGTTGACACAATTAAGAATAACAATAACAACAACAATAAAATAATAATTTTCACAGTTTTCTTAAACGAACCAAGGATGTGGGACATAAGCTCAATGTCAGTGATGATTTTCTTGATGGTTCTGTACTGCTGGACTGTACAGTGAGTGAGTGAGTATGGTTTTACGCCGCTTTTAGCAATATTCCAGGAATATCACGGCGGGGGACACCACAAATGGGATTCACACATTGTACCCATGTCGGGAATCGAACCCGGTTCGTCGGCATGACGAGCGAACGCTTTAACCACTAGGCTACCCGACTGGACGGTACAGAAATGAGTGTCAACCAAGCGAAATGCCATATCAAATCGGCCCAAACTCAGCTCTTCAAGGAGGGGCTATCTGAACGACCACTGCATAGAGGTTATGTGCAGTGTGTTGAGAAGATCAGCAACCCCGCAGAGTTCTTCGTTTGGGTGAAGTCGTCTGGCCTGAAAAGTGAAACAGAAGGTTTTGTGTTTGCTGCTCAGGACCAGTCAATTCCCACTCGAAACCGTCAATGTGTGATTTTGCATCAAAATGTTAATATGAAATGTAGATAATACAATGAATTTAATGAGACTGTCCAACACATTGTCAGCGGATGCCCCGCTTTGGCACAAACACAGTATCTTAAACGACATGATGGTGTAGCTCGATCATTTTATTACCGTCTCCGCCATGGTTGTGGTTTTGACACAGAGGTCCACCCATGGTACACCCCGGAGTATGTAGAGAGCGTCATGGAAAATGATAAATACCAAATTCTTTGGAATAGGCCCGTTTACAGCCTTAGACGTATCCAGTCCAACAAACCTGATCTTGTCCTTTTTGATAAATCCAATGAAATCATTTATAGAATTGAATTTTCTGTCCTTCTGACACTCATGTAATGTCCATAATTCAGTAAAAACATGGCAAATATGCAGACCTCGCTTTCGAAATGTCACGCTTGCATCCCAAGTACCAAGTTGTCCGACTCCCCATTGTTCTCGGTGCCTTAGGTTTGGTACCTCCCAATCTGTTGACTGACATCGGGAGAGTACCCGGGTTTGCTACCAGGAATACAGCCCTTCTGACAATCTGGGTAATGCAGAAGGCTGCAGTGTTGGGGAGTCTTCACATTCTCCGAAAAGTTCTGGGTGGGTTTGACAAGGCAGGGCTTCCTGGGAAAGTCCCATTCGCTGTCTAGGCTGCGTGTAGAGAGGGCAAGGGCCCTGAGCTGATGATTAGCCTAACCAGCCTGGCTGTGCCAGGATCACCCAAACCCTCCTTGCTGCATTATATATTTTTAATCTTTTTTTAATATGTTATTTCATGTTCAGCGGCTGTGACGTCATTGGCTTGTAGTCACGAACGAGGATTCGTGTATTTCATCGCTTCTATAAACGGGACCCTTTTTGAGGCGTATCCTTGCGCCAGTAAGTCCGCCTATCAGCGAGGCCTGTGCAGGTCATGTGACAGCGGGTGTGCATACATGGGTTACTACGCCGATGAAACTAGTCCCAGAGGTACATTCTATCTGTCAACGGGATCCGATTGGATACAATATGTAAGTAGGCATGGAAACATGTTGCACAGGAGTCAGATTCTTTAGGCATGTAGACTTCGGATCAGGATTCGTAGTTCGAACCCAAGTTAAATGTTCACCTCCACCACCTACGCATATTATTAGTCATGACTTCTTTAGTTGCAGTACACGGTTTCTTATTATGCTCCAAAGATTGACCAATCAGAGAGCAGAACCAAAAACCCCACATGAGCCCGTATACCATCAGTAAAAATCCAAGATGGTTGTTACTGACCTGATATGAGACAGTATACCGTCAGTAACAGCCATCTTGGATTTTCCAACACTCACTTCACATATTTCACATTAAATTCTGGTACAGAAATACGTTATTTGACACTGTTTTGTGTTTTAATATTATTCATTGTGATGCGCAAAAACATTTATGTTTAAATAAACCACGTTCTTGACTTTTTAAATAGAAAATATGGAGAAAAAGCTTACAACGGAGGTCACTGAGTTACAAACAAGAAAAACGTGACGCAATTACGTTACCATGCTATAAAATAGATTGCTGAGCAGCTCGTCGATAGGGGAAAGCGGACTGCTATCAAGTTACAGTTGCCCGCAGATTTCTGTTAACATGCGGGCGTTTTTATGAAATTCTATCCATTTTAGCTGTAATACTTGTTTAAACATTCACATTTAGTGCATTATATATTCCATTGTTAACGTTTATGTTTACATTGAAGCGTTGTATCGGAAACATATGTACTGGTCCTGTTGTACTGGTTGTACGTTTTGTCATGACATGTGCGATAAAGAAACAAACTAGTGTAAACTTTTCGGCATAATAAATTCGCTGTGGTGTCTTTAGTGGCTGTATGCGGTGTCATATTAGGTTAGCAGAAGAATATTGGGCGAGGTATGAGCTAACCTAATATGACACCGTATACAGCAACACTATACAAAACCATAACGAATTTATCATGCCGAAAAGTTGACACTGTCTTGTATCCATTTCGCATTTGGCATGCCAATATGAAAACTTGACACTTCCAACCGTTGACGTTAGGGCTCAAAGGGAGACTACTCTTCAAACCTTAGAGGCCAAACCTGTTGACAATTTTAACTATATCCTTCATCAATAAAGTCACGAACATGATCTAAAAATAGGAATTAAGTCCTTGCACATCACAATTAAAGACTTACGAACACAAAACAGTGTCGAATAACGACTTTCTGTACCAGAATTTTCATGTGAAATGTGTGAAGTGAGTGATGGAAAATCCAAGATGGCTATTACTGACGGTATACGGTCTCATGTTAGGTCAGCAACAACCATCTTGGATGTTTACTGACGGTATACGGGCTCATGTGGGGTTTATAGTTCTGCTCTCTGATTGGTCAATCTCACTTTGAGGCATTATAAGGATATATATAGGAGTCGTCTTCACAATGTACGTACAATTCTTAAATGGTTTCTCTCAAAGAAACAGAGCGACAAACCACTTTCAATTACAGTAAAGTACGGTTATAACGAACTCAAAGGGACTACTAACTTTAGTTCGTTATAACCGTAGTTCGGTATAAGCATATATACAGCATAACTAAAGCAAATAGTCGGGACCAAAACGTAAGTTCGTTATATCCGCCAGTTCGTTATAAGCGTGTTCGTTATAACCGTAGTTTACTGTGTCATAACCTATCTCTACCAAAAGCTGAGTCCATTAAACAATTATTATAAGCATGCGTTTATTGATCAGTGTCATTTCGTGATGAGCGTATCCTGCCCCACCAGTGGCACCTGGCACAAACACATGCAGAGGCAAACATCTGAGCAAACAAGGAAACAGGGGAAGGTTCGCCTGATTATGTCCACAAGTGTGTCAGCACCACAACTGATGACGTTAAAGATATATCTCCTGAATCTATGTCAATAGGCTCGACACAGTTACCTCCCTTACACCGTTTCTTTTACTACACCATAAGGGACTTTTTCACCTTCCGAACCCTTTTTGTTGCAGCCCCAGGACACCTCGATGGGAGTCCTTGCAGCCATCAATTGATGTCCCCGATATTCCTTCATTCTTTCCTGTGTATTTAGAATTTCCAGAATAAAGTTGATATTGTCCAGAAAATGGGACTTTCACATATTCCATTTTTTCTCTGACGGAGCTGGGAGGCCACAGGCCAAAATACTGTCACGTTCACAAGATATGAGCAGTTGGTGTTTCAGAGCAGTCCAAAGGAGTAATTTACAATTTTTTATGACATTGTTTATACAGATGCTTGTGTGTGTGTGTGTGTTCACAATACGTGCGTATTTAAAGGAATTCATCTTCTTTGTTTTCGGGCGGTTGGGTAGCCTGGTGGTTAAAGTGTTCGCTCGTCACGCCGAAGACCCTGGTTCGATTCCCGACATGGGTACAATGTGTGAAGCCCATTACTGGTGTCCCCCGCCGTGATATTGCTGGAATATTGCTAAAAGTGGAGTAAAACCTCATTCACTCACTCACTCACTCTTTGTTTTCAGTCGCTATATGGCTGAAATAATGCCACTGTGACGTTTAAGTTTGACTTTTTTCTCACATACGATTTATTTGCAAGAGTACAAAACGGTACAGGCATAAAACGTTTGATTAATTACTTTTCACATTATAACGTGAGTTTGTTATATTCAGCAAGGGAATACACCCATTAGACGAGACTCCTTATTTTAATTCATTTGCTGATTCCCCGACCCTTAAGGTTCTACTACACCAAATCAGAACCAGTTGGGACAGTGCGGTTTTCGTAGCCTTCAGTGCAAATCGAGAAATACCTGCATGCTGTGATTGGAGGATATTCTGTAAGATTTTATGTCGTTTAAATGTACATCCATCCAGTTATTAAAACTGACCATGTTTTTTCTATATTTAGTACTGTCTTTTTCAACATGATGACTTCTGCTGAATGTGATCACAGCCATTTTCAAGTAGGTGACATTTAGTGCGAAACTGGGGGCGGTGTGTTTAGCTTCCTGTACTCGGAAAAGGAGCTGGCTAAGCTGGTCATTTTTTATGATTTTATTGCTGCTCTAAGGCCAAACTGTGCACACACGTACACGTACAGGTAATAGCTGTTGAATGTTTAGTTATTTTAAAAAATACTACTATAGAAGTCAATGGGAAAACGTTTGGTTGTGTGTAACTTGTAGTAATGAAAACTGAAAAATATCAGGCTGGGTGTGTTGATGGTGGGTCATCGTACCATGACGGAATTGATCGTTGCTCATAATATCAATCACTGGATTGTCCAGACACGTCATATGGCTGGAATATTGTCGAGTGCAGGGGTAAACATGAAACAAAACAAGATACTAGTAAACAAACCGTATGTTGTCGAAGATCAGAATCTAGATTGGGAGTGGTGTCATTCAAGGTGCTGTTACGTTGGACAGAAAATACCAAATACCTAGAACGTTGTTATTTAAGGAGTGACAACATTCCATTGTTTATTCTTAAAATGTATTTGTTTTATACAATTAAATCTTGTCACTACTCAAATAACAACCCAAATGTCTTTGAATTGGTTATATCAATGGAATATCTGACACCCCGTTCCCACACAACATTAATCAATGACCATTGTTATTAATAGAGCAAATATTGGTAATAAGTAAATATAAACTTCTCAACGGAGAAACACCACACGCTAAAGATGTTTAACAAGGGACACAACTTCGTATGGCTTAACGTGTCAGTATGGGTGCCAAGCAGGTCTCGTGGTCCAAGGGCGCCTTCAAGATTACACAAAACCGAATGTTTTCTCATAGACTTCTATAGTAACGTTATATATTTTTTTTGAAAAATTAAGCATTCAACAGCTATTACCTGTACGTGTGTGCACAGTTTGGCCTTAGAGCAGCAATAAAAACAAACAAAATGACCACTTAGGCCAGTACTTTTTCCGAGTACTGGAAGCTAAACACACACACACACACACACACAGTTTCGCTTCAAATGTCACCTACTTGAAAATAGCTGTGGTCACATTAAGCATCAGTCATCATATTTAAAAAGACATAATTAAATATAGAAAAACATGGTCAGTTTTAATAACTGGATGAATGTACATTTAAAAGACATAAACATCGTACACAATATCATTCTATCACTGCCTGCAGATACCTCTCGATCTGCGCTGAAGGCCACACTTTCCTAACTGGTTCTGATTTAGTGTGGTAGACTCTTCAAACCAGAGACCATATATGGTCTCTGCTTCAACCAACGAATCACTCTTAACTGCTAAAATATGCGCCAGAGAGCAGATACAGGCTTCTGATCTAGGGGACATAACTCGGATGGCACTATTTGCTATCTGTGACTAAAACTCTCTCACGCTGTCTGCCACTTCTCTCGGGTAAGCGCCTCATGCAATTTCCGAGAAATGAGAGACAGTAGGCTGGCGCTTCTCAGAAATGCTTGGTGTAATGACTGTGTATCTTTCCGAGAAATGCTCGACATTATGTCAACGCTTCTGAGAAATTCATGGTCTGATGACTGTATTGTTGTCAAAGATAGAATGGGGTCACATACCTCGGGAGTCATGCACTAGGAGGGTATATGCTCTGGTGGCTTCTATAAACCTGAGTCAAGACAAAACAATTAGTTCCCCGGGTGAAATGATAGATTTATAAACATGATGCTTTTTGGGACAGCAGGCAAACACGTTGTTGTTTGACGGACAACCAATGCCAGACAGAAACCATTGCTAGACAGCAACCAATAGTAGACAACACCCAAAGCTAGACAGCAACCAATACAAGATAGCAACCAACGCTAGACAGCAACCAATATTCGACAACAACCAATGCTAGACAGCAACCAATACTAGACAGCAACCAATGCTAGACAGCAACCAATACTAGACAGCAAGCAATGATGGACAGCAACCACTAGACAGCAACCAATACAAGATTGCAACCAATACTAGACAGCAACCAATGCTAGACAGCAACAAATACTAGATAGCAACCAATGATGGACAGCAAATAATACTAGACAGCAACCAATACAAGATTGCAACCAATGCTAGACAGCAACCAATACAAGACAGCAACCAATACTAGACAGCAACCAATACTAGACAGCAACCAATACAAGATTGCAACCAATGGTGGACAGAAACCAATACTAGACAGCAACCAATGGTGGACAGCAACCAATGCAAGACAGCAACCAATGGTGGACAGCAACCAATACTAGACAGCAACCAATACAAGATTGCAACCAATGGTGGACAGCAACCAATACAAGACAGCAACCAATGCTAGACAGCAACCAATGGTGGACAGCAACCAATACTAGACAGCAACCAATGATGGACAGTAAACCAATACTAGACAGCAACCAATGATGGACAGCAACCAATACTAGACAGCAACCAATGGTGGACAGCAACCAATGCAAGACAGCAACCAATGGTGGACAGCAACCAATACAAGACAACAACCAATACACGACAGCAACCAATACACGACAGCAACCAATACAAGATTGCAACCAATGCAAGACAGCAACCAATTCAAGACAGCAACCAATACAAGACAGCAACCAATGGTGGACAGCAACCAATACAAGACAGCGACCAAAGATGTACAACCAAATTGAATCATGGACAGCAATCAATGACTGAAAGCAACCAAGGCCAGACAACCAACTCTACTGACAGCAATCAGTGCTAGACAGCAACCAATACAAGAGACCATGAGACAACAGCACATCTGCTTTTTGCAAAAGTAAAAATGTAGTATACCATCGCACGTTTAACTATCAGCTTCTCCATGGACCTAAATATACATGATTTTGTTCAAGGATCTTTATATCAGCTGATATTACTAAACAATGCTAAAAGCGGAGTAAAACCCACTCACTCATTTGGGTCAAGTCCAAAAATAGTTCAAAATTAAATAGTCAAACTTTCCTGGTTGTTATGTATATCCAATGGAAGGTATTTATACACATACAGGATGAAAAAAACAACAAATTACATTGTTATTTCACTTCGGAATTCTCGAAGGAGGTCATGACGTCAGGCGATGCTTTGATATGATCTTTATCTAATCAAGACTACGCGTGTCACGATCATTTTGACCAGAGGCAACATGTGACCAGTTGTCTCAGGCAGAGTTGCGTCCCTAGGTCATGTCCGGATCCCATGACCCAGTGGTCTTATCCAAGATTCGCTCTAATTATTATCCTTGGTTTGTCATCACCATACCCGTGCTCGTGTTTTTTACGAATACGATAAACGTCTAAGGCCCGAAAGCGTGTGAAAGCGCTCCCCCACTCATTCAAGCGGCATTAAATCAACTCACTCACAGACTAGTACAAGCAGCCACACACACACATACACGTGCATGCACGTCGCTATATAAGTGCAATAATCTTGGACGCGACGTTAAACCCAATTTCACCTCACCTCACCTCACTCACAGTGTGCACAGGCGGTCCCCAAGCCAAACCTACGAATGGACTAGTTGGAACTCTTTTGGCACGGGTGGCCCAGTCGTATAAAGCGCCGCGATTCGCTGTGCAGAGTTGCGTCCCTTGGGCGCACCAGAAACCTATGATTGTGTGTTCGAATCCCGGTTCGCCCTGATTATGTTTCTAGGTTTGTCAGTACCATACCCGTGACATTACATCGGGCTTTCCTCCCACATTAAGCTGACACGCCACGATATAACCGTAATACCGTTAAAAGCGTTAATACCGTTAACTCACTCACTTATCAATCTTAGATATATTAACCAACTGACTCACTTCCTCCAAGAGGATTAAAGCGTCTAGCTGATGGCAGATTGCTGTCGAGGAAAACCATATTTTTCCTTTTCTATTACACGTGTACAGTGTGTCTATTGTATTGCTCGGGTTCCCGTTCAGGGTATCCAGTTTCCCCGAGAAAACCTGTTTCGGTGAAATCCCCATTCGATACAAGTAGGTCACAAGATACTCCATGTCAACCTGCCCTTCGCTCATTGCCCCCGCCCCGACTGGCCTTCTTCCTGGTTCTGGTGTAAGCTTTTTGTGCCGAGGTTTTGGATAGGTTACTAACATTACTTAACAGTCAGTTATTGAACGTTTATTTAATGTTAGGCCCCTGGATGTTTAAACCAAACAATGAAAGTTAACGCCCCATAGGCTCCACATACAGGGAATAAACGATAGCGTTTTATCAAAAATAAAGTTATTTGGTGGAATACGAGTTAACAATGAAATGACATTATGACTCAGAACTATTTTTTTCAATTATCTAAAAATGAGAAAAACCTTTAGGTTTAAAAAGAAATGTGTTCACTAGAATGTATATAACAAACATGTTCTGCTTATTCCTTCGCACAAAACAAATGTATGTGTTGAAGTAGAGACCGAAATGTATCCGGTATCTCACAAAATACAATAACACTGACAATTACCAACACAATAAACTCACGCACGCACGCACGCACGCACGCACGCACGCACGCACACGTACATTGGGGATGCAGGCTTCACAATGTTGTGAAAGTTGCTAAAATAGACATGACGGCCATTGTCGGAACAGGGAAATTGATACTATCATGTGTATTTGAAGTAATCCTTCTCTACAAGTGTACATACACATTTGATATCATTTGCAGCTCCTTCTTGTGGTGAGACTGATGTGCCCCAACTCACCGGAGAGGACAGGATCAGGTGTCTTTCGAACGTGTGAGTAACCCCATCTCAACAGATTCGACAATACACCTTAACGCCGCAATTTTCAAGCAATATGATGGCAGTCTGCAACTATTCGATTCTGCACCAGAATATCCATTGATCGCTATGTGAGCAACGGCCCACCTTATCGGGGTACGAGGACACGCAATCAACCGAGTCACCGAGTCCAGCCCATTCTCGGAATCCCCATGCGATTGCCTACACTAAGCTAAACGTGCGTGCATATCTGTATATCATGTATACTCTTCAAAAAATGAAACTTGACACCGACTTTCAAAATGTAATATAGTGCGATTGTTTCAAAATAGGACACAGAAACCATAATTGAAACACTGTTTGAAGATCAATGTACACAATGCTCAAAACATTAATCGTGTCACATAGACAGACACACGTACACGATACAGTTAATGTCACAGGGGTCAGTATCGGTTGTGCCCACCACGTGCATCAATCACCGCTTGACACCGACGACCCATAGATGCAATCAAGTTGTCAATAACACGCTGTAGGATGTGCTGCCATTCATGCTGAAGTGCATCCAGAAGCCCCGGAAGTGTTTGGGCGGTGGATTCCTTCTGCGAACGCGTCGATCCAACTCGTCCAACAGATGCTCAATCGGGGACAAATCTGGTGACCGGGCTGGTCAAGGTAATGTCTGGATGCTGTTGTGCTGTAAGCAGTCCTGACAAACACGTGCAATATGCGGTCCAGCGTTGTCCTGCTGGAACTGTCCGCCTTGCATGCTTAAATGCAGGATCCTGTTCTGCACGTTTTTTTATAGGCGGTTGCGTTTGGATGAAGCTGTAAAATTGATCCCCAAACTCTACGTGTATGTGCCTTGCATGTGTTTTCGCGAATTATAGACACATCATCTTTCTGTTTGACTTATTTGGTTCTCATTTAATGTAATTATTTTAGATATTTGGCAAAAAGTGGTTTTACATCTATGTCAAGTTTCTTTTTTTGAAGAGTATATATATATAATGTTTACGATCGTATAGGTGAGCATTCTATTTCTTGCAGGCCGTGTACCCAGTTTCAAACGATGATGACTGTACAACCCTCATACTCAGTGGTCACGTTGATTGTCATCCTGCTACACAGTAGTAAAGGTCAGTCTTCACACACACACACACACACACACACACACACACACACACACACACACACACACACACACACACACACACACACACACACACACACACACACACACAAAGACACACACACAAAGACACACACCCAGACAGACAAACACACACAGACACACACACAGACACACACACACACACACACACACACACACACACACACACACACACACACACACACACACACACAGACACACACACACAGACACACACACACAGACACACACACAGACACACACACACAGACACACACACACACAGACACACACACACAGAGACACACACACAAACACACACACACAGACATACACACTCACAGACACACACACAGACACACACAGACACACACACAGACACACACACACAGACACAGACACACACACAGACACACACACAGACAGACACACACACACACACACACACACACACACACACACACACACACCATACACCCCACCCCCCGACCCCACCCCACACACACCGCTAAGCACCACCATCACCCTCTCCCCCTTATCTAGTTAGATACTTGTACCCCTACTATTGATCAAGGTCACAACGTACACCAGATATATATATAACTGTCACTGAAACCAAGTCGTGACAAAGGGTTTCACTATGGAAGTGCGATGGTTTAGATCTCGATTAGGCTTCAATACATCATTAAGTGTTTAGACAGGCGTAGCTCTCTATTCACGAGGAGTTTTATACATCCTGTATTTGCCTGTACTAGGAATAAACACTTCTCCTTTAAGACTTATTTGCACTGTCCGTTTCACGTGCATTATCTTCCTTTTCCGTTAATTCAACGTTGTAATGTCGTGAATTTAATATAAGTGTTCCCATTGTTTCTGTTTGAGTTCAAATCAAGATGTATGCATATTTTCCGTTTAGCGCAGAATGACCCGTCTTCTCCGGGTGGTACTTGCAAAGAAGGATGTAAACAAGGTTTCTATGGCGACGGGTGCAACCGGTCTTGTCGAAACCAATGTATAAGTAGTAGGTGTCACGTGTCCCGGGACACCGGAAGCGCCGTTTGCGACACTGGGTGCATTCCGGGATTTCGAGGACGTTATTGTGAGAGAAAATGTCCCAGACGATGCGCAGAGTGCACCAACACCATGTGTCCCAAATGTACTAGTGACTCGTGGTACGGGGCAAACTGTAGTAAGTACTGTAGCCATTGTAATGGCGAGTCCTGCTTTAAGAACGGAAACTGCAAACGAGGCTGCACCGGAGGGAACGTTGGACCAGGATGCAACACTACGCCTACCTGCAGTTTCCGGTGTTCTGAATGCGAAGGAAGCTCGGATACGTGTTCGACGTGCAAACCTGGTTACTATGGCAACAGCTGTGTCAGCAACTGCAGTTCTAACTGTATCGGGTCTGTCTGCCACTTTTCAAACGGGACATGTGCGCAAGGGTGTATTTCTGGATGGGTCGGACATGATTGTACGGTGCAGCTGCTGGTTGATGGTGAGTGGTCAATAGCAGCGGTTACCGTCACTCCTCATCCGTTTATTGTTAGAATGTTTGTTTGTTTTTTTGATTGATTGTTGTTTAACGCCGCACAGGTTGGTGGACACCGGGTCTTGCATCCAGAGGGGCGGTCGGGTAGCCTAGTGGTTAAAGCGTTCGCTCGTCACGTGGGTACAATGCGTGAAGCCCATTTCTAGTGTCCCCCGCCGTGATATTGCTGGAATATTGCTGAAAGCGGCGTAAAACCCTACTCACTCACTTGCATCCAGATTCGTACCAGCCGCTGTTACAGTGCGTGCAGGACCCGGTTGGTTTACAAAGGTAACAGTGTGGCCCACAGGCTGATCAAAGCACGGTTCCTGTGGGAAAACGTCAAGTCCTAAGCGTTTGTTTGTTTATTTGTTTCTTAAAGCCGCACTCAGCAATATTACATCTATATGACGGCGGTCTATAAATAATCGTGTTTGAACAAGACAATACTGTGATTGACATCATGAGCATCGATCCACGTAACTGGGATACGATGACATGCATCAACCAAGGTGGCGAGCCTGACCACCCGACCCCCTTAATCGCCTCTTACGTAAAATGAGTTTTCTGTATTTCACTACTGGGGACTGCGTAAATTCCTACAAATGTCCGCTTTAGGATTTGAATACAATTCTTGCAGATAAAATGGATAGAATTATCATAATTCTGCCATATTGGCCCTAGAGAATATGCTAAAAAAGGAATCCAACTCAAGTCTGGAAAGATTTGGCAATCTGTCGAAGGGGTGTATGAGGTGAGATAAAATGGGGTTTAACGTCGAGTCCAAGGTTATTGCACTTACATAGCGACGAGCATGCACGTGTGTGTGTGTGTGTGTGTGTGTGTGTGTGTGTGTGTGTGTGTGTGTGTGTGTGTGTGTGTGGCTGCTTGTACTAGTCCGAACTGATGCCGAATTTATAGTGCTAGCCCACTGAGATACCATGCCGCAGTTCAACATGAATATACCCACTCAGACACAGTGTACTGACTCCGAGCCGACCAGTCCTTGTTTTACTCCCTTAATGCCGAGCGCCAGGCAGGGTAACACTAAGTACCATCTTTTGGTATGACGAGACCGGGATCGAACCCCTTACCTTCCACTCTCCGGGTGGACGCTCTAGCACTAGACCATGGAGGCAGTCTGAAGGGGTGCGTGAAGCCAAAGTTAATTTGAATACAAACGTACACAAACATGGCGTCTGACTGCATGGCACGACGCGACAAGCGTGACCGAGGGGGCTGATGCAATATTAGTCTATTAGGTCCAGTGCGTATATTTAGAAGAAAACAACAGCGATTTATAGTAAATGAGAAAACACTAGACATATTGCAGATGGAAGGTAAATCAAACACTACGACCAGATGCATCGTGTACACAGGTTGCTGCCTGTTACTCCGACTTTACCTACAGGTTCCAATATCAATCACTGCAATACCAATTACAATGTAAATGTCGAGCAAAATCCGAAATTGACGTTCGAATTGACACGGAATTGTCTCCCCTGATCAAATCGAAGGCCAAGGTCGAATGACGTTTTGAGATATATAGACGTAATCCATCGTTGCTGAATGTTTCCAGGCTAGTGTTTCACTAGTGTTTTGTGTGTGGACTGCTTACAATAAGGTGTCCAGCGCTCTCGAGGGGCATATGGTGTGGATGTGGGTGTGGGTGTGGATGTGGATGTGGATGTAGGTGTGGGTATGGATGTGGGTGTTGGTTTGGGTATGGGTGTGGGTGTGGATGTGAGTGGGTGTGGGTATGGGTGTGGTGTAATGTGGGTGTGGATGTGAGTGTGGGTGTGGATGTGGATGTTAGTGGATGTGGGTGTGGGTGTGGGTGTGGATGTGAGTGGGTGTGGGTGTGGATGTGGATGTGAGTGGGTGTGGATAGGGGTGTGGATGTGGTTGTGTATGTGGGTGTGGGTGTGGATGTGGATGTGAGTGGGTGTGGATAGGGGTGTGGGTGTGAGTGGATGTGGGTGTGGATGTGGGTGTGGATGTGGATGTGAGTGGGTGTGGATAGGGGTGTGGGTGTGGATGTGGGTTTGGGTGTGGTTGTGTATGTGGGTGTGGGTGAGGGTGTGGGTGTAGGTGTGGGTGTGAGTGTGGGTGTGGATGTGAGTGGATGTGGGTGTGGATGTGAGTGGGTGTGGATAGGGGTGTGGTTGTGGGTTTGGGTGTGGTTGTGGATGTGGGTGTGGGTGGATGTTGGTGTGAGTGTGGATGTGGATGTGGATGTGGATGTGGGTGTGGATAGGGGTGTGGGTGTGGGTTTGGGTGTGGTTGTGGGTGTGGGTGTGGGTGTGGATGTTGGTGTGAGTGTGGGTGTGGATGTGGATGTGGATGTGGGTGTGGGTGTGGGTGTCGGTGTAATACACCATATGCCCCGAGGGTGATAAAGCAGTACGATTTCGCATTGTTGCGCAACACAACTCTCACAATAAAAGCAGAATTCTGTCGATCATTCAGCCTTGTTATAATTGCAGACACACATACAGCTGAACCAGAGCATGGCGAGACGATACATGACGGTGTCTACGGCACAGAGGAGGGCGAGGGTGACAAGACGTTTTACATGCTAATCATCTTCGGATCGCTCACCGTATTCATGCTCGTCGTGTCCTGTATTGTTGGTGTCAGGTGATTGTAATGCTCATTGTTTAGTATTGTACTTTGAGCGACGGTTTAAAGGGGGACTCTACTCGGCCTAATTGGCAGACCAAGCAACATTAATTCAAGTTCCTCAAACACAATTTCTGAAGGGTCTCCTAGGTCAAATTTTATGATAGCATATCTCAATATTTACGGATTTACACAGGTCTTAGTTTCACACAGTTATTAAATAAAACACACTAAGCATAGTCCCCCTTTAAATGTGGCCGAGTGGATAGTGCGGACGCTTGTCACACAGTTTTCGGTTTACTTCCCCTGAGGGTTACAAGTGTGTTTATGTCCCCACTCCTGGTATCACTGCATTAATTCTAGAAGCAATGTTAAACCTGCTACTTTATCTAAATTATATGTGGACTTGCAAATTCGACAAAGGGTCGCTCGTTCTTGACAAACGCCTTATGTGGATTTCGGAACAGAACGGGCCCTTAACATGTGCGAATACAGAGAGGGCGGTGCGGGTGTGTGGTGGGGTGGTGTGTGTGTGTGTGTGTGTGGTGGGGGTGGGGGGTGGGGTGGGGGGTGGGGTGGGGGGGGGGGGGGGGTTGGGGGGTGGGTGTTAATTGTGCACCCTCCCTTTTAAAAAAAGCCGTATCCGCCCATGCTTAATAATACATGGGGATCGTATAAGACGAGGATAGGTATTTGTACACTGTGTGACCTGGCCGAGCACATGCCATCGTACCAAGACATCGCGTATCGCTGGTCATGAACCACTGGTTTGTCTCTACTTAAACACTGTATGACTGACTATTCATACACTACGTGAGCACACTGTAACTGTCTGTTATATTTTCAGCTTGTGGCACTCAAAGGAAAGCAGAAGGACTACTCACCATGCTAGAACAATCACTTCTGGAAACACAAACCACGCCTCATCACAACTTGGGGGCGGCCGCGATGCCCAAAGTTATTTAACAGCCACACATGACATTTCTCATATTGAAGCACATATTTATGATGAAATTCCCGAGTGTCATGAGAGATTACAGTTGAAAACGGAACCGTATACTGTGGAATCTGTCTAAACGAGACTTGTGCGGGACCGAAGGTTCAGTCCGCTTTAGACAGTGGTCCGGATTTGTGAGTGAGTGAGTGAGTGAGTGAGTGAGTGGATGGGTGGGTGGGTGGGAGGGTGGGTGGGTGAGTGAGTGACAGACTGGTGTAACCACGAATTCATACAGAAGCAAGCTGTTTAGCCCTCACCCTTTGAAGGTTCATACTCCATTGAACTCAATGAAGAAGTCAATTCTTAAATGTTTTCACTATGTTAAGACAATGTATATTGGTATATTATACGTAATGACATTACACAGTGTTTATGTGACATATCCTGACATTGTATAGTGTTTTCATGGTGTGTTAAGACATTGAACAGTGTTTTCATGGTGTGTTGAGACATTGAACAGTGTTTTCATGGTGTGTTAAGACATTGCAAAGTGTGTTCATGGTGTGTTAAGACATTGAACAGTGTTTTCATGGTGTGTAAGGACATTGCACACTGTTTTCCTGGCATGGTAAGACATTGCACAGTGTTTTCATGGTGTGTTGAGACAATGAACAGTGTTTTCATGGTGTGTTAAGACATTGCACAGTGTGTTCATGGTGTGTTAAGACATTGAACAGTGTTTTCATGGTGTGTTGAGACATTGAACAGTGTTTTCATGGTGTGTTAAGACATTGCACAGTGTGTTCATGGTGTGTTAAGACATTGAACAGTGTGTTCATGGTGTGTTAAGACATTGAACAGTGTTTTCATGGTGTGTTAAGACATTGCAAAGTGTGCTCATGGTGTGGTAAGACATTGAACAGTGTTTTCATGGTGTGTAAGGACATTGCACACTGTTTTCCTGGCATGTTAAGACAGTGCACAGTGTTTTCATGGTGTGTCAAGACAATGCACAGTGTGTTCAAGGCATGTAAAGACAGTGCACAGTGTTTCCATGTGTTTTCAAGACAGTGTAAACTGTTAACATGGTATGTAAAAATATTAATGTGTATATTATGTAAAATACAATGTAAGTAAGTATATGGTATGTTATGACAACACATATACAGTGTTTCTCTGAAATTTAAGACAATAATTTCATATGGTATGACAATCACAGTGCATATACAGCATACAATCACAGTACTGTAGAGTGTTACGCGACATGTCAAGTAGTTTATAGGTAAATAATGTACATTGTTTATAAGATGCTAATGGAAGGTGGTGCTGTAATATGTTGAATAATGTAGATGACGTTACGTGTTCATTCAGTGTTTAAGGAAATAAGGATACGTCTATAAAGTTTGCCAAATGTGTTAAAAGTCTAATAGTATATATTAGTATTGGCTTCGTCCTTTTCTGTACTTTTGTACTTTTTCTATATTTCTGTACTTGAGTGTCCAACATCCTTGGTCCACCACACGCTATTTGATCTAGCATGATAACAGGAATAATGCAAAGTGACAACAATATATAGTTTAAATTGCAGTTTGTAATTGTGTAGTTACAAAAACAACAATTTCTGACGTAGCTTCATTGCCTAAATTTGTAAAGCATGCTAAATATCTGTTTACATATATAAGAATATTGTATTTAACTAGAGCCGTATGCATAAAATAATTAATAGGGATATCGTCGACGAAGATCGTCATATGCCTCAGATAAACAACAGAAAAAAGTATTCATTCTAAATATAACCCGTTTTACATATAATAAATATTTTATCCCAAGGTATTTGTAAATATCTACCAGATCCAAGAGTGAAGATCTGGGTTAGAATAGATCTTCAGCAACCCATGACAGGTGGGACCAACGGGATCGGGTGGTCATGCTCATGATGTCAATCACTGGATTGTCTGCTCCAGACTTGATTATTTACAGACCGCCGCCATATAGCTGGCATATTGCTGAGTGCGGTGTTAAACAACAAACAAACACAATACTGAGAGAGTGGGAACTACAACGAAACTAAACTTGTGCAACCTGAAACGTATTTATTGTTATTCCTGAAAGATATAATTCAATTTCCAAATATATTCTTTTAGAGGGTGTAAATAGCACACTTTGGACTATTTGTTTGCGAAACGTTTCAGTCCTGTTCAAAGATATACTGTAATCTACTCCTCTCACACATCATGAAACCATTATTATGTAAAAGGGATCTTGAGTTTGAATCTTTACCATTCATCGCTAATCGTAAATAGCATATGCCCCACAGTCTCAACGTACATTGTTAGAGGGTGATATTTTAATGCAGTGTACTCACAATACGAAAACCCCAACATTTCAGTGCCATACATAAAGATTGGAACTCCTTTAGAGTCAAACGTGTTAAAGAAGTAGGGGCCTAACATTTTGTAGTGAAGCTAATATACTAAATAACATGCTGAAGAATAGCATTGTGCTCCTTAACCTCTCCGCGACGTTTAACACGATTGACCAGTGAAAGCTTTTGACACGACTAGAATGTGAGTTTGAAAAAAACGTGTCATGGTTTGATTCCTATACATCGGATAGACACCAATCGGTCATCAGATATTGCAATTCTGGTCAAATCAATTTGGATTAAGGAGTTCCGCAAGGATCAGTGCTCGGTCCCATATTGTTTACTCTCTACACCTAACAGCTGGAGGAACTTTTTCAGGCAAGCGAGGCTTTACACTATTTGTACTGCAAAATAGACACGTTATACGTAGTTGAGTAACAATGGCGAAAGCCAGCTTGGGACACCACACGTTTCTCATACGCCTCTGTCCAGAACTGCAACCTTCTATTTAAAAGTGTGACATACACGTACTAAACACACTCAGTAAGGTAATACCTCTGTAGTTACATGACGAATTAACATTATCCTTCTTATGTGGAGGGACAACAGAACCAACTGACCAGCATATAGGAAAACAGACTAACTCAAACATAGCATTAAATGGCACAAATAAACTACAAGCACTTATACACATCTACGCTAAAACGTTGTCACTGCCTGCTGATTTATTAACTTTCACTATTACTAGCATCTAACAATTCCTGCTGAACAATTGGACTATCAAGCATAGACTGTATTGCATTATCTTCAAATACAGACTCCTACCTAATGACAACCATTCATCAGATACAGGTGGATATTGATGTCTTAGGATTCTCGCAAATAATGTCAGCACCAATCAGTACATTTGAGATCATTCAACGGGATATACAGAAGCTCGAATCTTGCGTGTTTTCCTTTGAAGCTCCTTCCTTGACAGCTGTTAACATGGTGGATAGGACTGGACTCACTCTATCAAGAAATCATAAACTTGATCCCACATAATGATGATTGTGAAGGTTTTGGGTTGAGGACTCTCCACAGATGAATCTTTCTTGCATTTCATCGCGCATCCCTTTGTTCCTACACATCATTAATACTGTCATCTTCAACAGACATCTTGTTCTGTTCATCCTCATTTTCAGTCGCCATGAGGTCTTGCCTGATTACTGAGGAAAGTAAAATTTTGATAATCAATACCGTGTTATACAATTAATATATTGTTTTACTCTCTCGCATTAACTCATTCGGGTACCGGGTAAGATACGTTCCCCTGCAATCCACTGTTTCTTTTTAGTCACTGGTTTGCCTGATCCGGACTCGACTATTTACAGTCCATGTGATGTGGCTGTCTTCGGCGTTTAACAATATGCTCTCACTCACTAGAGCTTAATAACACGCTAATGCACCTTGGATGACCATTATGCCCATTTTGATGAATTGGGACAGAAAATGAAATTTAGATAAACATTTCTTGAAGCAATTGGAAATGTTCAAAATCATACCGCTGATAAATGTAACAGAGGAAACCCTTTAAGTCACTGACTGAGTGTATGAAGGGTGCGTCGTGGGGGTTGAAAGACCCCTAATAATGACAAATTACCACCAAACAATAGAACGTACAGCTAGGGTGAGCTCTGGAGATTGTTGGACTGCCAAAACGATCTGAATGATACATTGGTTCCACTGCCGGCTCCGGCTTCCTCTTCTCCTTGAAGCTGTTGTGACAGAAACATTACTGATGACTCAGTATCAAAATATTTCCATCTGTTTTATGATAATATTGATCATGATATTAATAATAATGATAATAATAATAATAATAATAATGATAATAATGATGATAATAATAATGATATAAAATTCTATTGAATAGATGGTATACAGCCTCAGACGTATCTAGGCCAACAAACCTGATCTTGTTCTTGTAGGTAAATCCAATGTAATCATTTATATCATTGGTATGTATGCTGTTTATTTCACTGATGTGATTGACAAGATTCAGATTTGTTTAGAATACTCTACATACTTTGTACTCTGCCCGAAGTTTGTCCTTGATATGGGTATTCTGGAGTTTGTCCCTAATCTACATCCCAAAGTACGTGTAGGCCTGACCTTCCACGAGATGGTCAATATCTCCTCCCCCAAGTAAACTGACTGATCCTCCCTATTCGTCCTTGCCACTTTTCAGAAGAAGAATGTTGCATTTGTCGAGTCCAAAGGACATACCGATATCATTAAAAAAGTCCTCGAAAAGGAGAATCTGTTTTTTAAGTGCGGATAACCTTTATCTTTGCTGAGCAAAAACCTAGAAGGATTTTATGACAAACAGAAAAGCATAGGGCTAAAAGATTCGCCCTGAAAAATCCTCTTCTGATAGAAATGGGTTCCGAGGTCATAACCAGCCCATGCGAATACATCTCAAGTTGAGTTGACCAGCAATTCATTAAAGACTTGAGTAAAACAAGTAGTCGCTCGGGGAGGTCAATACATTTCAGTCACCTCAAAATCCATTCCTGAGGTACAGAATCATATAAGCTTTTCTGTAGTCTATATTACACAATGAGAGGTTGCGGAGGAAAATTTAGCCTCTTCAAGGATCCTTTTCTGAACTAGCAGTTGATCCCTACAACCCCAACATCCCTTTCTGGCTCCTTTCTGCTCCATGTAAATAATGTCATTGGGAGCGCAGTATGATGACACAAGATCTGTAAGAAACACTGAACAATATTTTGTATTGTTTATTCAGGCAAGTAACAGGGCGGAAGTTCTTGGGATCAGTCAAATTACCTTTCTTTTGGAGAAGTATTTTTCGGCCTTGGCGCAACGTCCCTTTTTAATCATACCTTGCAGGCAATTAGGCGTGATGAAACACAACAATGGTGATCTTATTTTTTAGTGTAAACAGTCATTATATTTCCCTGTCCATGGTTCCTCGAGGTAACAGTTGCCGGGTACAGACCAAAAAGGTTTCTAACATCTTTCACTGGAATGCATGGTGGATATTTTCTCATCTCTGCCATTAGTTGCAATTAGTTGCCTGTAAAATTGTTTTCCATTGGATTTGAACAATTTATTTTGTTTTATGAAATTATTTTTCAACATTGTATTTCATTTTAAGCAAAGTTCTATCCAGGATATGTCTTTCTTTGTTTGATTTAATTTAATTTATAACCTGTATTTCTTTGGATGATTTTGTTTATTACCCTTTTGTTGTTCAGTGTCTTTGGAAACTGTATGGAGTTCAAAGGTCATTCAAAGAACAGTCCGCACTGAGAGTAACAGAAATAATGTCATTTGATTTATCAAGATGATTCTATGGAAATGATTGGTTAATTTGTTTTATTGGCCTCCGTTTTCAATCGGTAAATCACAGATTTGATTATAAAATGACATAAATAAAATATAAAAGGGATCATCAGAAAGATGATCGACAGCAGATGGGTCAGAATCTTAAACTCAAAATCTTCGAGGACAACATCAGGGATTTCAATTTGTGAGCCCATGAGTGGGTCATCAGTGACAACTGCATCAGATACTTTAGGGAGAACAATGCGATCGTCCATATGCAATTTCGGTTCTCCAGAATGGCGTGAAGAATGAAAGCTTGACGGTTGAATGAAATGAAATTATTGATGTTGCGAAGTTACTTACCAAAACCAATGTTTCCAATATGCAATGATGCATCCTGTAGCCGTTAGTAAAATCATTAGTAAAAGAAAGACTCCGATTGAAATGGCAGCAACCGAATTATAACCTGACGTCTTCGTTACCCCTGCAAAAAAGAGTAAGTGGACAATATTCGAGTTAACTTAAGTAAGCTTAATGTGGGAGGAAAGTCTCGAGACCTATACCACTCTGATGTAACCGGATGGCATGGGTATAGCGCTAACAAGTGCCCATAAATGGAAATTACAAGTATCTGGATTCAAACCTAATTCAGATCCTAGCTAAGGGCGCAGATTTACATGGCGCATTGTGGTATATTAGTCCATTTGGTCACCCGGGTCCTTCTTTGGAAGAGCATTGAGAGTGTTCCCATAATTGAACAAATATTGAAAACATGAACATGTCCTCTACAGAGTCGCATATGATTTGTTTCTGATTACAATATCTGATTAACGTTCATGGGAACTTAATATCTGATACAGCATTTGAATGTATTCGGGTTTATCTACCTGAAGATGATGTTACACTTGCAGTTGTGGCAGTTGTAGTCCACATCCTAGATGTTGTAGATGTAGATGTAGATGTAGATGTCGTCCTGCCATCGCCTCCACACACTTTACATGAAGTTGATGCTTGGTCACATACTATACGGCACCTGTCCCCCGTCCACCCACATGGACAGTCGTCACAGAAGCCGGTCTGCTGTGAGCAGGCTCCGGTGCTGCAGTTACCACAGGTCAGGCTACAGGAATCTCCATGGAACCCAGCCTTACATCCACCTTCACAATGTCCAGTTTTAATATGACATTGAGTACCTTTACAGTTGGATGGACATTCTTCTGTACAATAGTCGCCATATTTTCCTGTTTGACATGTCTTGCAATGTCCAATTTTGTCACATCCTCCCGGACACGTTTTTCGACATTGCTTTGAACAGTCCTCGCCATACCAGCCACTGTTGCAGTTGACGCAGAAGCGCTTGCTATCACAGTCGAAACAGTTCGTAGGACAGTCAGCGGATTGGGTTACCCGACCTGAAGGGACACATGACATACATAGTTTCTATGTCCTTAAGGATAGTGACAGTTCAACTATATATATGTGCCTAGTGACCAACAGGTGAGTTGTATTAAGTGTATTGACATGACATGATATATATGCTTAGTGATCGACAGCTGAGTTGTATAAAGTGTAATGACATGACATTATATATATGCTTAGTGATCACAGCTAAGTTGTATTAAGTGTATTGACATGACATTATATATATGCTTAGTGATCGACAGCTGAGTTGTATTAAGTGTATTGACATTATATATATATGCTTAGTGATCTCAGCTGAGTTGTATAAAGTGTATTGACATGACATTATTTATACGCTTAGTGATCTCAGCTGAGTTGTATAAGTGTATTGACATGACATTATATATATGCTTAGTGATCGACAGCTGAGTTGTATAAAGTGTATTAACATGACATTATATATATGCTTAGAGATCACAGCTGAGTTGTATAAGTGTATTAACATGACATTATATATATGCTTAGTGATCTCAGCTGAGTTGTATAAAGTGTATTAACATGACATTATATATATGCTTAGTGATCTCAGCTGAGTTGTATAAAGTGTATTGACATGACATGATATATATGCTTAGTGATCTCAGCTGAGTTGTATTAAGTGTATTGACATGACATTATATATATGCTTAGTGATCTCAGCTGAGTTGTATTAAGTGTATTAACATGACATTATATATATGCTTAGTGATCGACAGCTGAGTTGTATAAAGTGTATTAACATGACATTATATATATATGCTTAGTGATCGACAGCTGAGTTGTATAAGTGTATTAACATGACATTATATATATGCTTAGTGATCGACAGCTGAGTTGTATAAAGTGTATTAACATGACATTATATATATGCTTAGTGATCGACAGCTGAGTTGTATAAAGTGTATTAACATGACATTATATATATGCTTAGTGATCGACAGCTGAGTTGTATAAAGTGTATTAACATGACATTATATATATATGCTTAGTGATCGACAGCTGAGTTGTATAAGTGTATTAACATGACATTATATATATGCTTAGTGATCTCAGCTGAGTTGTATAAAGTGTATTGACATGACATGATATATATGCTTAGTGATCTCAGCTGAGTTGTATTAAGTGTATTGACATGACATTATATATATGCTTAGTGATCTCAGCTGAGTTGTATTAAGTGTACTGACATGACATTATATATATGCTTAGTGATCTCAGCTGAGTTGTATAAAGTGTATTTAACCTGACAATACACATGCGGCGGTTTGTCATCATCTGTGATGCTGAAATAAGATCTAACAATGGAGTGAATGGTGTTTTACGCCACGGTAAGCAATATTCCAGCCATGTCAGGCGGTCTGTAAAAATGAGTTTGTGCCAGATACACCACTTGGACACGGTCAACCAGAACACGCTGAGACCGCCCGTTCTTCATTCATCAACTTACAGGTTCTAGCGACGTCCCTGTATGCCCACGGGGTACTTCACATCAAATGTGTGGTGTACCGGAAAAGTGGTAGCATTATTAACGGTTATTACGGTAGCACGATAGGTATCTTATACATATCTGTATATTCCCGTAACGAGTTCCCGAATACGTGCGGTACTTAAATTAGTGATCATATGGGCTAGCGCTCTTATTAAATCGGTCATTCAACATCAATAAGTGATGTGACTGTACTTGGGGTTCAATGACGAACCCATGCAGAGAAGTACTGAGGTATAAGTAGCGTGTCACTGCAGGCATAGCTCCATACAAATGTCCGCGTTACACACGCTTACACCATGCACAAGACTCTTCGTGATGCCAGTGTATAAGTAGATAACTCAGTCTATTGACTAAACGCCCTCCCGAGGACAACACAAGTTAAATAATGCATGCAGCGTATACTATAGAGACAAGACACATATATTACCTTGTGATACAAATGTCAACAGCAACACCGTCACTTGTGATAGGCCCCTGGATCGCATCATGGCAGTGTGCACGTCCCTGTAGGTTGAACGCGTGTCCCAGCATATGCCTGTAGGCAACACACACAACGAAATTTCACATAATGCTGTTTTTATGTCACTGAGTTTCAAACGTGTATTTCCGTTAAACGAATCTAGTTACCATGACTTTGACACAACCCCGCCCCTCCCTTATCGCCTCACCCACACATATATATCTGAACTAGTTTTGAAACCTGCATAAAAACGAAGCTGTTTATTCAGAGCGACAGTCATAAAAGTGAGGGCGAGTGCGTACCTGTAAGGAAAGAGTGCCCTGTGTTGCACCTTGCACAGGTGAAAGAAGCTGAATACACACATTGAGCTGTTGCCACTCATGGCGGGTACCTGTTCAAAAATCACGCTGTTGTAATGTGTTCCGTGAGCAGGTAGCAGTCATACGCCTACGTCGTGAAGATCCGGGTTAGAACAGGTCTTCAGCAACCCATGCTTGCCGTAAAAGGCGACTATGCTTGTCGTAAGAGGCGACTAACGGGATCGGGTGGTCAGGCTTGCTGACTTGGTTGATGCATGTCATCGTATCCCAACTGCGTGGGTCGATGCTCATGACATCAATTACTGGATTGTCTGGTCCAGACTCGGTTATTTACAGACCGCCGTCATATAGCTGGAATATTTCTGAGTGCGGCGTAAAACACCAACACAATCAATCAGTCAATCCTGTTTCGGGACAGTGCATTGTGAGGTATACCACATAAATGAGGTTCATCCTGGAGGTTAAACAATGTTGATATTGCTTTATGTCATCACTACGTCCATTAATGAATCACTGAATCTGTGGCTTCGTGAATGAGTGAATATAGTTTTATGTCGTTTATTTAAAGCAATATTATTGCACTATCACGACAGGGAACATCAGCAAAAGTATTCGCACATTATCCCCGTGTGGGGAATCAATACAACGAGCCAAGTTTTAACAACAAGTCTTCCCCATCGCCCCAGTTCGTGTATAAATGAATGTTAAAGCGACCTGTGTATACTTGATACAGTAAACTACGGTTATAACGAACTCAAAGGGACTACTAATTTAAGTTCGTTATAACCGTAGTTCGTTATAAGTACATATACAGCATAACTACAGCAAGTAGTCGGGACCAAAAAGTATGTTCGTTATATCCGTCAGTTCGTTATAAGCGTGTTCGTTATAACCGTAGTTACTGTAATTGTATAACAGGATAATCAGACAATAAAACATTGGTCTATAAAACATTTATGTTAAACGGCCCCAGGTGAGCGGTGATGCATCAAACGAAGATATGTACTTGCTTGTTGAATACAGGGTTAGCAATTTTGTCCTCTAGACAGTTTGTGTTCGAATCGATCCCTAACAATAGACGGACACAGGCATAGGTAAAACATATTCTGGAAGGTACATTCGTGTTTGAAAACGCCTTATGCCGGTAATAGCCACACATTCGAAAATCTGAACATTGTATATAACATAAGTGTAGCTAATACGTCCCAGTTAGAGATTTCCACATACACACGTACAGGTAGATACAGGAAGTGTTTCAAGGTGTAACCCATTTTGCAGCAAGCTTGTTTAAGGTCACTGTGGCCCAGCGTATCAGAACGTGACGTGGCAACTTAAGAAAAGTCAACAGCGAAGCATACACATGTTCCCACTTGTTAACATAAGAACTACATCATTGTGCGTAGCATGTCACTATACTTGTCTATAACTGGTATTTGATCAAACAATCACTGTTTGTTCGACATTCGCCTTTGCCAGATATATTGATAGACGAAAGGTCATGTGTAAATATTAAAACGGGTACCTGAATAATCCACCCTGCATCAGTCAATGGATCTTTTCCAGAAAAGGGGCGGCTGGGTAGCCTAGTGGCTTCATCACATCGCCTCATCACACAATGTAAACTGTACCCTTTCGTAAACACATACACTTGTAATGTGTGTTTTTGAAAGGGTACAGTTCACATTGTGTCATGAGGTGATGTGATATTTAAAACGAATTATAAAAAAATATCACCTTTTATTTTGTTGCTCATTTCAACAAATGCAAGGCAACGGAATTCGTTGTGCATAGTTGCGTCATAAACACATGCTTATGAAAAAGTAGGAATCGTGTGCTGGAGATTTCTTATGGAAACGGAAATGTTTCCTCGCTTTTATTACCAGTGTCACGCCCCACCCCCACCCCTAGAGAATCAAATGGTCGGGCCATTATTCAACAATGACACAAGTATCTGTCCTGTAACAAACTTTATCATTTCCATTCATTATCAGCAGTATTCCACAAAACACACATGTATTCGAACTGTGTTCCCCTTATGTTTATAGACCCGTGAAGATCCGGAGTAGAAAGGGTCTTCAGCAGCCCGTGCTTGTCGTAATAGGCGACTAACGGGATCGGGTGGTCAGACTCGCGGACTTGGTTGATGCATGTCATCGTACCCCACTTGCGTCGATCGATGCTCATGTTATCAATCACTGGATTGTCTGGTCCAGACTCGATTATTTACAGACCGCCGTCATATAGCTGGAATATTGCGGCGTTAAACAGCAAACAAACAAACAAACAAACAAACAAACAAACAAATCTTATGTTTATACAGCTCGCCTGCCGTTCACCTAGGATCCTCATTAAGATCATTTCTGACTCATATGTTCGACATTTATCGGTTACGATTTGTTTTTCTTTACTGGAAAAAAGGCACAATGGCGAGGAAAGGACAGGTTTGCCAAAGTCAACGAGCTCAGCGAACGGAGACTACAATCATTTGAAGCAAGAAATTGATTGCTGGGAATTGATTATAACTTGGTTCTTATACGGTATATCTAATATTTATGTGTGGATCGATTGATGTTAAGACAGAAGACGTCATTTTGCCATTGAAGGTGAAAGGACCATCACCTGTCACCATGACACCAACCTCAAGATGTAGAAACATTCAAGTTGTTGTGCTCAGTTCGAATAAAGTAGGGGGCAGTCGGGTAGCCCAGTGGTTACAGCGTTCGCTCGTCACGCCGAAAACCCGAGTTCGATTCTCGAAATGGGTACATTGTGTGAAGCCCATTTCTGGTGTCCCCCGCCGCGATATTGCTGGAATATTGCTAAAAGCGGCGTAAAACCATACTCACTCACTCACTCACTCCCGCCCTCACTCACTCACTCACTCACTCAGAAGAAAACATAGGACACTTTTTAATTTGCATCGGTTTCAATCCTCTAACAGTTTCCAGTAGAGACCACATGTAAAATGTTTCGGATGGTCTTGAAAGAGACACTGTTTGATTCGTGCATCGTAGTACTTCCCCAGTGTTTTTCTTTCTCCATAAGTAACTCAAGAAGAATTTCAAAATACATGCACATTGTCAGATGCGGTACAATACAATAATTGATAAATTATTTATTACCAATGAGGTGAAGAGACGTTACACGAGTATCATACAAGGTTGACGTTTTAGTCGTTTTGATTGGACAACCGTGACCTCGCTAAGGTCACGCTGGAATTTTGTTTACATTCACAAACAACAGCGAGATTTAAAAAAATTAACACTTAATTATTCCAACAAGTTCGTGACATGCATCAAATAAAATTCGCTTTTCATTCTATATTAGTTATGCGTGGGTCTAGTACAGGCATAATATAATGGACCTATATTTAATTGTGATGTACGACTACAGATAAATCGGGGGTCCCTATGTGCGACCGATTTCTTGACTTTCAATTTGATTTTATGAAAACAGTTGGGCGGGCCGGAAAGAAGATTAGACGAGCTGTGCCATCAGTGTTCACTTCAAAACGTAGTTTGTGTTTTTTGTTTTGCTTGTTTGTTGCTTAACGCCGCACTCAGCAATATGCCAGCTTCAGGTCGGCGGTCTGTAAATAATCAAGACTGGACCAGACAATACAGTGATTGAAATCATGAGCAATCAATTGGGATCGATAACATGCATCAACCAAGTCAGCGAGCAGACCACCCGATCCCGTTAGTCGTCTTTTGCGACAAGTATAGTCGCCTTTTAAGGCAAGCATGGCTTGCTGAAGACCTATTTTACCCCGGATCTTCACGAGTCGCGTAGTTTGTGACATTTTTTTCCGAAAGTACTTGTTCATAAATGAACGTACACAGCTGCTCAATCAGATCCCTCAAACTGAGCATAAATACGCAAATACGCAAACTTCGTGGCATTGTTCCTGGCTTCTGATTTTATGGCCCCAAACATCCCAAAAGCGAACAATAACGTTATTTTTTAAAACCAAAATACATCGTTAACATGGGCAATAAATAAAATACCACACTCGTTAGATACTATAGATATCATTCTACCCACACGGCGTCCATAGTTGAACATGCTTTCATCCACTATTGTCAACATACTAAATGAAATATTTTCCTTAAAGTTAAATGCCAGTCTGATCGGATAGATAACATTATTAGTCACAATGGCAAAACGGATATGTGTGGTATGGTTCATAATGTATTTATAATGGCTTTGGACTACATTTTATAATCTTGCGCAGCGCTCTCTGTATAGTTACATATACAGTAAGGTGGGATACATAAAGAGACAAAATAAATCACCCGATTGTCTGGTCCAGACTCGGTTATTTACAGACCGCCGTCATATAGCTGGAATATTGCTGAGAGCAGCGTTAACCAACAAACCAACCATCCAATCATAACCAACCATAACCAACTAACCAAATCTCTGCATAAAGCAGATTGTACGATTCCGACCACAGCATGAGCATGTGTTTATGGATTACTAACAAATAGTGATGATACAGGTGTTCGCGAAAAGGTGAGCCTATTTTGTACCACCGGTGGCACCCGTCACAAACACATGCAAAGGGAAGTCAATTGTTCACCTAAAAAAAACGGGTGTGGTACAAGTGCTCACACCCCGTCACACATTTGGTAAACCTCAGAATACAATCAGCCTGACATGTCTCCCATGTTCCGAGAACGTCGTTCACGAGCACCATCTAAACAGTGTCCACACCTCACACCTCCACGCCTCACCATAGAAAGTTAGAAACCAAGCTGGCACCCGTCTGTGCAGGAACCGCCCCTACGCTTACAGTCTGTCGCCACTGCAGTTCGGAGAGCAATTCTCTTGACAGAGGTTCCCGTAAGTCCCTTTCAGGCAGGACTTGCAGAAGCCGATGGAGTTCGATTTCCAATATATGAGAAATGAAACCCATTCTTTGTGCGCCTCCTCCTTGGAAACAAAACAATACTCGCTCATTATACTGGACTAAACACTCTTTGTGTGTTGTTGCGAGAAAGTAAATACTCCTCGCTACCGGATGGGGAATAGGGGTACGAACTACAGACCATGAAAAAATAACCTACGTACAAGTAAGACCCGTGAAGATCCGGGGTAGAATAGGTTTTCAGCAACCCATGCTTGCCGTAAAAGATGACTATGCTTCTCGTGAAAGGTGACTAACGGGATCGGGTGGTCAGGCTCGCTGACTTGGTTGATGCATGTCATCGTATCCCAATTGCTTGGATCGATGCTCATGAAATTAATCACTGGATTGTCTGTTCCAGACTGTTCCAGTATTTACATACCGCCGTCATTTAGCTGGAATGTTGCTGAGTGCGGCGTTAAACAACAAACTAACATTAATAGAAGTAAAGGTAATACCAGTCATGACGCCAACACGCATTGCCCTATCGAGCAGGAGACTACGCCTGCATATTCAGGTATACAGTAAGTGTGGTGTGAATAGATGTTTTAACTTCATGATTTCGACAGCGGAAAGCCTTTTGGGGCGTATTCATGGGCATTACTGAATCGGTCGTTGACACTATGTGCCATTCATTCAAACAAGGCAGACAAAAGCTACGCATAGCATACAAACTTGTAAAAGCCGCCACGACGAGACGTTAGACACATGTATGGTTCTACGTGTTAGCATTTTAGTCGTTGGTTGTGAATGCTGCCTAACTTAATATTGCTTCGACTACCCGTCTTTGTGACGGTGGACGTTGACATTTTGTCGGAGTAAGATGAAGAATACGAGCGCTCACCCGGTGTATGTTATTTATGTATCAGGTGAATACAAAGACACCTATATCGTTGAGAGCAGCACAGTATCTTTTCCCTGGTATGATGACTACACTGGGAGTATATATGAAACATTGTGTCCCTGATAGCAGTTTGTTTGTTTGTTTGTTTTTTAACGCCGGACTCAGCAATATTTGAGCTACATAACGGCGATCTGTAAATAATTGAATCTGGACCAGGCAATCAAGTGATTGACATTATCAGCATCGATCTACGTAACTGGGATACGATGACATGTATCAACCAAGTCAGCGAGCCTGACCACCCAATCCCGTTAGTCGCCTCTTACGACAAGCGTAGTCGCCAGTTACGACAAGCATGGGTTGCTGAAGACCTATTCTACCCCGGATCTTCACGGGCCTCATTATACCAGTGAAAACCATTAATGTGTTATATAGTCAGCATAAAACCATACAAAGCTGCAGAGTGCTATTATAATCCCTGATCAATTACCATATTGCCCTTCATGTCGTGTTAGATCCAAATACTAATATATACTATTCCTATATATTTATACGAACATTCAAGACGAAACGGATCAAAGATTTAATATTCACGAGCAGAGAAATTTTCTTTTGAACAACACGATATATTGCCTTTTGCCTTTAAAAGCTCCCTTCCTTGTCGTAATTGAAGTTTAGATCGCTTGGTCAGAATATGCCTGATTGTGTGTCATCGCAAACCCTAGGCGAAGATGGTTTCTCTGGCCATCCGCTACTGGCAGGCCTAGCATCAGTTACACTGCTAAAATAGCTTTTACTCTGGATGTTCACTGGGACACTAATTTCTGAACTGTGACAATGACGAATTCACGTTCAAGTCGTGCACTTTAAACGTTGAAGTACTCCATGGTGAATATTTGGAAACAAACTTCTATTTAAGTCAGGTTGATCCATCGAGTCATTCCTGACCACAATGATTGATCTTAGGATTCAATGTGCCAGAATGATGTTGGGGACAAAACGTCACAAATGAATTTGTATTATGTCATTTATTTAAAACGTAACAATACATTTGTATAAAGACAATCCAAGCAGTTGCGAGGAACAATAGTACACCCCTTGTGTGTCCCTTGTGTGCCCCTCGTATGCCCCTTGTGTGCCCCTTGTGTGCCCCATGTATGCCCCCTGTATGCCCCTCGTATGCCCCTTGTATGCCCCTAGTATGCCCCTTGTATGCCCCTAGTATGTCCCTTGTATGCCCCTAGTATGTCCCTTGTATGCCCTTAGTATGCCCTTAGTATGCCCTTTGTATGCCCCTAGTATGCCCTTAGTATGCCCCTAGTATGCCCCTAGTATGTCCCTTGTATGCCCCTAGTATGCCCCTAGCATGCCCTTTGTATGCCCCTAGTATGCCCCTAGTATGCCCCTAGTATGTCCCTTGTATGCCCTTAGTATGCCCCTTGTATGCCCTTAGTATGTCCCTAGCATGCCCCTTGTATGCCCCTAGTATGCCCCTTGTATGCCCTTTGTATGTCCCTTGTATGCCCCTAGTATGCCCCTTGTATGCCCTTAGTATGCCCCTAGTATGCCCCTTGTATGCCCCTAGTATGCCCCTTGTATGCCCTTAGTATGCCCCTAGCATGCCCCTTGTATGCCCCTAGTATGCCCCTTGTATGCCCCCCGCATGCCCTTTGTATGCCCTTTGTATGCCCCTAGTATGCCCCTAGTATGCCCCTTGTATGCCCCTTGTATGTCCCTTGTATGCCCTTTGTATGCCCCTAGTATGCCCCTAGTATGCCCCTTGTATGCCCCTAGTATGTCCCTTGTATGCCCTTTGTATGCCCCTAGTATGCCCCTAGTATGCCCCTTGTATGCCCCTAGTATGTCCCTTGTATGCCCTTTGTATGCCCCTAGTATGCCCCTTGTATGCCCCTAATATGCCCCTTGTATGCCCTTAGTATGCCCCTAGCATGCCCTTTGTATGCCCCTAGTATGCCCCTTGTATGCCCCTAGTATGCCCTTAGTATGCCCCCGCATGCCCTTTGTATGCCCTTAGTATGCCCCTAGTATGCCCTTTGTATGCCCTTAGTATGCCCCTAGCATGCCCTTTGTATGCCCCTAGTATGCCCCTAGTATGCCCCTTGTATGCCCCTAGTATGTCCCTTGTATGCCCCTTGTATGCCCCTAGTATGCCCCTTGTATGCCCCTAGTATGCCCTTTGTATGCCCTTAGTATACCCCTCGCATGCCCTTTGTATGCCCCTAGTATGCACCTTGTATGCCCCTAGTATGCTCCTTGTGTGCCCATTCTCTGTTGAAGGAACTAGAATAGTCAGACTCGAGTATCTGCCGAAACAGATTCCATTGGGCATATATGGCAAAATAGAGGTGAAATGAATGATCAGTGAAAATCAGTGGTGACACCAGGTGTTAGCGAAGAGGGTGAGCATGTCTTGCTGTGCCGGTAGCACACAATGTCCTCCTTTTGAGACCCGTCTTCTTGGTCAAGCCTTTTGTTGTACACCTCCCCAGATCCGTCCTTTCTCTTCGAATTCCCTCCGCACTATTTTCTGTTTGTATGTTCATTTACTGTCAACAGTAAAAAATACACTTGCAAGCAAGGTTAATGTACACAATTTATTACATATCTTTTATGGTTCATCTTAAACAAGCATCTTGTTATAAGAACATGCAATGTTAGTTATTATTACCAGGTGTAATTTCAAGGAAAGCGTGCGAGTGTTGAATATTCATAATTAATTCATTGCAGAGAGCATTATGTGAGATGACTGGATAACAAAGAGTACATTGACTAATGTAAGAGATATATTTGTCCATACAGTTTAAATAAAACCATAATCTGCTAAAAGCTGTCCAGTTTAGCTGTGCAGAGTTGCGTCCCTTGGGCACGCAAGAAACCTATGATTGTGGTTTCGAATCCCAGTTCGCCCCGATTATGTTTCTAGATTTGTCAACACCATACCCGTGCTCGTGGGTTTCACTAAGGTGGTAAACGTCTGAGATCTGCATCACTTCGGGCTTTTCTCCCACATTAAGCTGACACGCCGTGATATAACTGGGATACTGTTAAAAGCGGCGTTAAACCCAACTCACTCACTCACTTAGTCCAGTGTACAATACCGACTTTATTTCAAATAGGGATGATACCAGGAGTTCATGTGATCGTATCCTTCTCCAACAATGACACCCGTCACAAACACATGCAAAGGCAAATCAATTCAAGCACTTACGTTTTAGATGGCTTCTACTGATAGTTGGACTGCCTAGTGCATCGTGGTGATACAGAGGCTCGTGTTGGGGGTGCCGGGGAGCCTTATGAACGGGATCAAATACTCGACGACTGAAGAAAGAATATAATACTGGAATTTAAATGCATCGCACCCCTTATTATTGGTAATGGTGGCATATGTCGGCATTACAACATTTCAAGTACAGTAAACTACGGTTATAGCGAACTCAAAGGGACTACTAATTTTAGTTCGTTATAACCGTTGTTCGTTATAAGCACATATACAACATAACTACAGCAAGTCGTCGGGACCAAAAAAGTAAGTTCGTTATATCCGTCAGTTCGTTATAAGCGTGTTCGTTATAACCGCAGTTTACTGTTTTACACATTTATGTTGTCTTTCATAAGTTCTCTTTAATTTTAAGACTTACATTTTTCTAATTCCGTCCGTGTACACCAATATGCATACAATAAGGAGCACTATGATAATTGTAAATATTATTCCCAAAGAAATGCCAACAACTGCTCCGGACTCGCCCTCAGCTGTAAATGATAAAGAAATATAATAAATATACTGCGTTAAAGTTAAACTTTGTTACCCTATAAATATATAACGTCAATGCGAGAGAATAGCAAGTCCACATTATCTGCGGAAACAGATTCCGTTTGGTTTAAAGAGTAAAATATCTGAGAATGGACCACTGAAAATCAGTGATGACACCAGGTGTTCGCGAAATGGGTATGCATGTCCTGTCCTACCGGTAACACCCACCATTCACACAATTTGCATAAAAGGGTAAATATTTAGTGTTTGACGCCGTACAGCAGTACTCCTGCCTGTAAACAAACCAGATAAAGTGATCGATGGACCAGAAAATCCAGTGACCCAATAGTGCATTTACTTCTCTAGAAAGGATAAAACAGTTGTCATTTTATATATTTGAAATACCTTGAACAAAAATATCCAAGATGACAATCGAAGTCTTTACGATCTGACGTTAACAAAAATAGTGAAAGCATATCTGAAAATGAATCGAAATAGCATAATATTTTCTTGTATTAATTTGGTTTCTGAAAGTACAATTTATATCTAATGCTTCTGAAATAATTTGTCAACATACAAACTTTAAAAATTATGCGCCAATTAATACTGGTATGGAGATTCACACTTACTTTGAGCAATGTCTGAATTATTCAAAGGTTGTTTGTTAGCAGGTGGAGAAGGTAGTATCGTAGTTTCTATAGCCGTCATGTTCCTTGTTATATCACAAAATGGTCCAAGGAGGTCTCCCTCACACAACACACAAGCATTGGGCGCAGTACATTTGATACACCCTGGCATGCACGCTACACTGCATTTGAGTCCTGTCCACCCATCAGTACATCCTGCGGCACAGCTGCCCGAAAGTCTTTCACAATCACCATCTACACAGTGTCCACACTTCACAGTGCATCTGCTACCATGGAAACCCTGCTGGCATCCTTCAGTACAGTCCCCATCCCTGCGGTTGCACAGTCTGCCACCACTGCAGTTCGGAGAGCATTTCTCTTGACAGAGGTTCCCGTAGGTTCCTTCCAGGCAGGACTTGCAGAAGCCGGTGGTTTTGTGACAGCTCCCGGGGCAGGTTGGTGGACACCGGGTCTTGCATCCAGATCCGTACCAGCCGCTGTTACAGTGCGTGCAGGACCCGGGTGGTTTACAAAAGTAACAGTGTGGCCCACAGGCTGATCCAAGAACGGTTCCTGTGGGAAAACGTCAAGTCCTAAGTGTTTGTTTGTTTGTTTCTTTCTTTCTTAAAACTGTACTCAGCAATACATCTATATGATGGCGGTCTATAAATAATCGTGTTTGAACCAGGCAATCCTGTGATTGACATCATGAGCATCGATCCACACAATTGGTATACGATGATGCATCAACCAAGTCAGCGAGTCTGACCACCCGATCCCGTGAGTGGCCTCTTACGAGGGGTTGCTGAAGACCAATACTAACCTGGAACTTCACGGGTGGGAAAACAACAGGACCTGAGCGTGAAATTTCGATTTTAAGAATTATCATGCACCATTCATTCTATAGTGATTCATAAACAAATGCTTATGATATAGTCGCAGGCCAGTGTGTCATATTGTTATTGGGGTGACTGATCAGATTGAAGTCCATTGTTGTTCTACCGTAATTCGTTTTAGCAAATGAGTAATATTAACATGTGTTTCGACTTTTATACACACCGTGCAACTGTAACAAGTCTCCCTATATCTTACCTTACCTCCATGTCATCTGGTACCAATCAATTATCTGACAGTTTAATATACAGTAAACTACGTTTATAACGAACCTGTTTATAACGAACTGATAGTATAACGTACTGGGCTTTTTTTGTCCATTTTTTTCAGCATTTGCTGTATATATCGTGCATATATGTTTGTAATGAACTACGGTTATAACGAACTAAAATTAGTGGTCCCTTAAGAGTTCATTATAACCGTAGTATACTGTATAGAGATGATTAGCCGAGTGTGTATCCGTGTCGTTAATATATGTAAGGAATAAACAATATGTATTATACTCTCTAACTGCTTTCCATGTACAGTCGAATCCCGTTATCTCGAATGTACCGATATCTCGAACCTATTCCCCTTCCCCACCACCTCACGATGGACATATATACATATAAATGTAACATACACAGCGCTATCTCGAACTCGGTCCCAATTTTGGCTTTACTAAAATTATTTTATACCTTTATCTCGAAGTTGGCATTTGCCACATTAACAGGTTTGAGAAGCGCAAATAAGAATTTCACATAGTGGTGAGCGTTTCTCCTATATATATATATATATATATATATATATATATATATATATATATATATATATATATATATATCTTTGTTATTGTTATTGATCATTGTCTGTGAGTGAGTGAATGAGTTGGGTTTAACGCCGCTTTTTTAACAGTATTCCAGTTCTTTCGCGGCGTGTCAGCTTAATGTGGGAGGTAAGCACGAATTGATGCAGGTCTCAGACGTTTACCACTTCGGTGAAACCCACGAAGCACGGGTATGGTGCTCACAAACCTAGAGACATAATCGGGGCGAACCGGGATTCGAACACACAATTATAGGTATCTGGCGTGCCCAAGGGACGCAACTCTGCACAGCGAATCGTGGCGCCTAAGACGACACCCGTGCCCCCACGATCATCGTCTGTGAAGAACATTTCAACTTGTCATCGCCTACACGATTTGTGTTTCTCGTTTATGCAATCGTATTGTTGTGGACCTACAATACTGTTACTTGATCCATCTCGCTGTCCATACCTCGCTATTTAAAATGTCCGCATATCTCGAAGTTCCCCCCACTTTCCCGCTAGGTTCGAGATGCCGGGGTCCAACTGTACATTGTTTTGTTCAGAAAATATGAATACAATACGGAAATAAACTTTAATAATACTTTCGTTTAACTAAGTTTATTTTGTATTTTCACCGAAGTAACTTTTGACACCACTGCAGGTATGAATATGATACTAAAGGTCAAGGTCACCTTCTTTTCTGGTAGGACTACCATGATTATTTACAGAAACGCCTACATGAAACACTAACTTATTGGAAACGTTCATTGCATCGCCCCGGTGTATGAAACTTATTTCTTGCAGGTACCAAAGTCATTATTTACACTACAAGATAAATTACGTCGCATGCTGTAACATGTTCTAAGCTTACATAGTCAATAACAGCTAACTGGTGCAGTCATATACCTGTCACCTGTTGTGTCGTGTATATCTACCCATGGTCACGCTCATTAACACACCTGAAATGAGTCCTGTATTAATACAACGAATGTGGCAACTATGACTTACCTGTGAGGAAAGGTAATACAATGACTATGACTGTGACCAGAGAGCTACCTGCCATCTCAGGTGTACGGACGAAGCATTGTGCACACAGTTGTATCGGGGTTTTATGGTTGTGTGCCTGTGCGATCACAGTTGTGAAAAACTGAATGATAAGAGTGTTTGTGTATGGTGACTGATCGGGCGATCATATGCTTTGACACGGGTTAAAAGAGTTATGAAGAATAAAACCTGCCTGACGTTGATATGTTGGATAAAACCTTTTTGGGTTGATATGTTAGGTCGATATGTAGGTCGATATTGTGATAAAACCTGTCTGAGATTAATATGGCATATAAAACCTGTTAGAAGTTGATATAGTAGATAAAACCTGTTAGAAGTTGATATGGCAGATACACCCTGTTATAAGTTCATATGGCAGATAAAACCTGTCTGAGGTTGATATGGTGGATAAAACATGTCTGAGGCTGATATGGTGGATAAAACCTGTCTAAGATTGATATGTTGGATAAGCCCTGTCTGAGGTTTATATGGTGGTTAAATCCTGTCTGAGGTTGACATGTTGGATACACCCTGTCTGATTTTGATATGTTGGATAAACCCTGTCTGAGGTCGGAATGGTGGTTAAATCCTGTCCGAGGTTGATATGGTCGATAAATCCTGTCTGAGATTAATATGGCAGGTAAATCCTGTCTGAGGTTGATATGGTGGATAAAACCTGTCTGAGATTGATATGTTTGATAAAACCTGTCTGAGGTTGATAGTGTTGATAAACCCTGTCTAGGATTGATGAGTTGGATAAAACCTGTCTGTGCTTGATATGTTGGATAAAACCTGACTGAGGTTGAAATGTTGGATAAACCCTGTCTGAGGTTGATATGGTGGATAAAACTTGTCTGATGCTGATAGTGTTGATAAACCCTGTCTAGGATTGATGAGTTGGATAAAACCTGTCTGAGGTTGATATGGTGATAAAACCTGTCTGAGGTTGATATGGCATATAACACCTGTCTGAAGTTTATATGTTGGATAAACCCTGTCTGAGGTTGATATGGTGGTTAAATCCTGTCTGAGGTTGATATGGCAGATAAACCCTGTCTGAGGTCGATATTGTGATCAAACCTGTCTGAGATTGATATGGCATATAAAACCTGTTAGAAGTTGATATAGCAGATAAAACCTGTTAGAAGTTCATATAGCAGATAAAACCTGTCTGATGTTGATATGGTGGATAAAACTTGTCCGATGCTGATAGTGTTGATAAACCCTGTCTAGGATTGATGAGTTGGATAAAACCTGTCTGAGGTTGATATGTTGGATAAACCCTGTCTGAGGTCGATATGGTGATAAAACCTGTCTGAGGTTGATATGGCAGATAAATCCTGTCTGAGGTTGATATGGTGGATAAAACTTGTCTGATGCTGATAGTGTTGATACACCCTGTCTAGGATTGATGAGTTGGATAAAACCTGTCTGAGGTTGATATGGTGATAAAACCTCTCTGAGGTTGATATGGCATATACAACCTGTCTGAAGTTTATATGTTGGATAAACCCTGTCTGAGGTTAATATGTTGGATAAACCCTGTCTGAGGTTGATATGGTGGTTAAATCCTGTCTGAGGTTGATATGGCAGATAAACCCTGTCTGAGGTCGATATTGTGATCAAACCTGTCTGAGATTGATATGGCATATAAAACCTGTTAGAAGTTGATATAGCAGATAAAACCTGTTAGAAGTTGATATAGCAGATAAAACCTGTCTGAGATTAAGTTGGTGGATAAAACTGTCTAAGTTTTATGTGGCAGATAAAACCTGTCTGAGATTGAGTTGGTGGCTAAAACTGCCTAAGTTTGATATGTTGGATAAAACCTGTCGAGTTTAAAAGGCGGGCACAATTACAGTCAACAAAGGACGTACAATAGAAGGCAGTGCGGTTCTAATAATAGTGCTGATATTTCATAAAATATGTTGAATATTGCTACGTTGAATGCTGAAGCGTTTTGCAAAATGTCTCCCACAAAGTTATCCAGTCCTTGGAATATTTAGTACGATATTGGACTGCAAGATCAGAGTGATGGGGGACGAATACCTACCTGGAGGAAAATGTTTAAAACGATAAATAAGGATAAGCAATCATAACCTGAACTTAAAACGATAGAGGTACTCTTATTTATACAAACAATTTCATTTCCTATCAATACCTGGTGTTACCACGAGGAGACATCCACTTGGAAACCTCATCTATATAAACTGTAAGGCATGATGCTTATAGACAATAACTCATTTCTCGTTATTTATGACAGAAGTTACCTCACCTGGGCTTCTGGGGTCCAGGTTTAAATTCCTAAATGTTTACAATGTCTTTAGCCAATTCTTGATGTCACAGCTTTGATATTGATGGAATATAGCTACACTCATCAGTCACCTACTCACCCAGTCACTCACTTCCCGTGAAGATCCGGGGTAGAACAGGTCTTCAGCAATCCAGGCATGCCGTAAAAGGTGACTACGCTTGTCGTAAGAGGCTTCTAACGGGATCGTGTGGTCAGGCTCGCTGGCTCGGTTGATGCATGTCATCAATCCCAATTGCGTGGATCGATGCTCATGATGTCAGTCACTGAAGTGTCTGGTCCAGACTCGATTATTTACAGACCGCAGTCATATAGATGAAATGTTGGTGAGTGCGGCGTTCAACAACAAACAAACACTCACTCACTCACTCAGGTATCGCCTAGCCACTCAATCACTCAGGTATCACTCAGAAATGGCGTAGACAATGGAAGCATGACCTACCTGATCGCCTAGAAATGTAGCATGACATGACATACAACATAAAGATATTTCAACTGATCACGGGTTAACATCTGTGTAACAAGTAGGTTGGATTGATACCTCTACATAATGATAGTATGACCTACCTGCGAGTAACGGTACAAGGAGTAGTATGACTGTGACCATGTTATGCACATGAGATTTGTTCTTCACCAACTACATGTGGGTACGTATAATTTTGATCTGTTAATGGCGACTATGCAGATTTGGTCAATGCGGACTATTTATGAACACACGCTCATCGCTGATGTCATTCCAAAAGATTTGTAGATACTGATAGTAATGCGATTTAAAAATAGCTGTCAGCTCTATATCAAGCATGTTCTGTGGTCACATGTTATAGGAATAGATAACACTTCATGGTTACTTGGTGAGTTGGGGTGGGATGGGTGGTGTGGTTTGGGGTGGCGGCAGGGTGGGGTGGGGAGGTGTGATGTGGTGTGAGGTGAGGTGAGGTGAGGTGAGGTGAGGTGAGGAGAGGAGAGGAGAGGAGAGGTGAGGTGAGGTGAGGTGGGGTGGGGTGGGGAGGTGTGATGTGGTGTGAGGTGAGGTGAGGTGAGGTGAGGTGAGGAGAGGAGAGGAGAGGAGAGGTGAGGTGGGGTGGGGTGGGGTGGGGTGAGGTGGGGTGAGGTGAGGAGAGGAGAGGAGAGGAGAGGTGAGCTGGGGTTGGGTGGGGTGGGGTGGGGGGGGTCTGGTGGGATGGGATGGGGTCGGGTGAGGTGAGGAGAGGTGATGTGAGTTGGTATGGGGTGGGGTGAGGTGAGGTGAGGTGGGGTGAGAAGGGGTGGGTCGGGGCGGGGCGGGGTGAGGTGAGGTGTTGTGGGGTGAGGTGAGGTTGGGTGAGGTGAGGTGTTGTGGGGTGAGGTGAGGTATTGTGGGGTGGGGTGAAGTGAGATGGGGTGGGGTGAGGTCAGGTGAAATCGGGTTTAATGTCGCTTTCAAGATTATTGCACTAACATAGCGACATGAATGCATGCAGGTGTGTGTGCCTGGTTGTATTCGTCCGGACTAATGTCGGTTTTACATTGCCAGCCCACTGAGATAACATATCATATTTGAGGTAGGAGGTTTTTTAACAGGGATCTAAAATGTTCTACGTGCAATCCTGCACACGAGCCCGCACACTATTCAGGAGTATCAGATTCAGGTACAAGGAAAAACAAGACAGAATTTTATCTAAATATGACGCACTCAGATGAGGTCCACGTAACACATATTCATGAAACTGTACAAGACACGATCTGATAGAAAGCAATAGACCGATCTAGTCCCGCCCAGAAGCTGCCGTCCTCATTTTAGGCGTCAGGGGACGGCGACAACCACTGGCTATTCGCTTTGGGTTCTATTTTAGTTGTCAAATCGCATTTGGGAAGTGAGAATGAGTCATATGTCCGATGTAATGATGTATCATGCAATGAGGACGTCACCATGGCAGAAAGTTAGAAGCGTGCATTACTTCGAAGCACTCATGTGAAGGAGAACATATTATATTGTCAATTTACAGCATTTCAATAATATATTATTCATCCAAGCGCGGGGTAACTATAATTTGTTTTTACGTTGCATCGTAATTTAAGTACTTCGAAAGTACTGGAAACCGTAAACACAAGAACAAGTTACAAATCATGTGGATATCTATAAATAGATTGTCAACAGTTACATTGCTCGCGTTTTTTGTCTTGTGCTCTAAGTAAAACCAATATAACCTGAAAGGCATAGAGTTAGTGGGTCTTTCTAATCAATCAACATAAAAGAATAGTTGATAAAATCAAAACAGTACATTATTTCCCCTCACTGCTACATTGGTTGTTATTATATAATAAATGAATCATAAGATACATATAGAATACTAAACGAGCTCCCGTGTAATACCAATTTTATGAAACGAGTGAATAGTTCTGGTATCTGACGAGCGAAAGCGAGTCAGATACCACAACTATTCACGAGTTTCATAAAATTGGTTTTACACGAGAGCGAGTTTAGTATTTTATTTATTACTTGTCATTTATAATGTTTTTAGAATTATACTGTTGAGTGTAAATAGGCCGACACCTACACGATCCATGGCATAATCCAATTGAGTTTAACAGAATAATACTTCAAACACGTCAAAAGTTGAAACGTATGAATTTAATATCATACAATGGTCCACCTTTAGAATTCAGGCGTTCGTCCCACAAAATTATCGTAGTGCTAAGGCTATCACAACTCACATAATTTAACTTAGACTAACGACTGTCGTTGTGCTACTGTACGATCGCCTTGTGGAACGGGGCCTTGCACCTCAAAGTTTACAATCACGTCACAATACCCGATGACGTAATTTGTGGAATTTTGTTGCAAGATCCATCGGCGAGTCAAAGCAATGTGACGTCAGCCTAGCAACAAGGTTGCTGGGGTCATCGAGTGTCCATAAGCTCCTCCCAGTGATCTATCATCTCCACACGCAATGTCGTTGAATACGCCAAGGGATGTTGAGAGCTTTCAATATTTGTTCGTGAAACGTGTTCCGAGAGTACATAAGCACGCGTTTTGGTATTACACAATGTGTAATAAAGCTGTATGTTTATTAAACGGGTGATCTCTTCACGGGCAAGTAATAAATTTTATTTGGGCATCTGGAACATGGGGTTGGGCATGTCAACAGGGATAAATCTAGACCCAATCAGAGGCTGATATTCAGCCCCATATCTGAAGCAGATGTCAGTAAACTGTCCCTCTTCAAAAGTTTTAACACATCTATGCCATCCTAAAATAATGCAGAATGTAGGGAAATTATGTTATCAGTTTTTTCCCAATCTGTTTGCCAAGGGCACTTAGTTTGGATTTCTAAATTTAGAAAAAATCCCTGGTCACACTTCCAGAATATTGGACTCAATAAACTGCCAGTATTTAGGTACGTGGATGTTAGAACTGTTACAGTTGAAAACATTGAGAGGATCCAAGATAAAATAAGCACCTGTAACCGACATGGTTATGGTAAATCAATCGGATCCATGTTCCAGAAAAGGTGAGGTGAGGTGCATGTGGGTTTAACGTCGCGTCCAAGATTATTGCACTTATATAGCGACGTGCATGTACGTGTGTGTGTGTGTGTGTGTGTGTGGCTGCTTGTACTAGCCCGGACTGATGCCGATTTATAGTGCTAGCCCACTGAGATACCATGCCGCAGTTTAACATGAATACCCCACTCAGACACAGAAAACTGACTCCGAGCCGACCAGTCCTTGTTTTAGACCCTTAATGCCGAGCAACAGACAGGGTAACAACAAGTACCATCTTTTAACGTCTTTTGGTATGACGCGGCCGGGGATCGAACCCCAGACCTTCCGCTCTCCGGGCGGACGCTCTACCACTAGACCACGGATGCGGTGTTCCAGAAAAGGGAAACCTGCGATGGTAAAAGTATCTGAAGGGTCTGCAGTACTTCCCATCAATTAACTTGCATTGATAAAATATACAACACAAATTAAAATTCATATATGATCTTTTATTCAAAAGACTTGTCATGAATCCAAGAATTATTACTGTTAACAACTAAACATGTTAATTAAGTACAACAAATATCTCATAAGGAAGAGAATTTATGGATGTCAACTTCTTAATTATGAGGAACACCACCATCCTTAAATTCTCTTCCTTAATCACTTCTTAATGCCATCCAAAGACTTAAATATGTCATAAGGTCAAAGCTTTAATCAACAAAATAACATCTTGACTCTTACTTAGTAAGAAGAATTAATATTTTTATTGCTCAAGAAACCACATGCCTATAGGACATAACACTAAATAATATTTATTTCATTTTACAAATCACATGTGAAGTGACAAGTACTACTTATGCATGAAACAACATACATTTAGATACAAATATCAGGTAGCTGGACACCTGGAGTTCATTATATATTTAAACATACATCCCAAGTATGCTTCACAAATACTGGTGTGAACGTGACTTTTTTCTTAAATAATAAAAATACACACAAACAGGGATTCAGATCAGTTCCCTTTCTAGGATACTGACTGATTGTCATCTATAATGTCCTCAATTGTTCTAAATTTAGTAAAGTCATATCAAAAGATAAAAAAACCCACTTGAAAATGTTCTGAAGCCAGCCAAATCACTGTGAAGTAAATATGAAGCTTATTCTCAACATAATCATAACCAAAACCTGAACAATAGGTAATTAACCAACATCCTTAATAAATACTAGCCCTTGCTCAATTACCAAATATTGACAATCTTCTCAAATCAAGGTAAAGAATTACATTTTGTGTTAAATACATTTCAATATTCATGAATATGAAATGTATTAAGAATTATATAATTTATTCTGTATCAGAATAGATCAGGCACTCTGGATAATGCCTGATCAGGGTGTGACAAGATAGTGCTTTTGTTTTTACAAATTCTTTGTATCTTGAAATAGGTATCATGCGTTATGATACTGGTAATCACTTTCAACACTATCTTTTTTAAAACTATATTATTTAAAAATATTTTTTTTAAATAATATTATTTAAAAATAATATTATGTCCTATAGAAAGAGCCAACAGGTTAGGTTATATACCAGGTGGAGGTTGTACCATCAAACATTTAGTGTTTGTTAGTTAGTGCAATTAAATCATATTTATCTTACTTTTATACGGCATCACATTAAACAACTGGTTGGAATAATTATTAATAACTTGTTTAGATCATAATTTATATCATTACTTGATCATGTTAATCTGAGTTCATAAAAAAACTTGCTATTATTTCCAGTAAATTAATTAAAATAACTGGACAATTATAATCGTTTATAACAGTAATATAGTTTCACTAAAATGTATATCAGTAAGCTTCCACTAGATTCCACCAGTGAATAACTTATGTTGCAAACAATGCTAAACCAATAATTTTCTTATATCAACTAACTTTTTTAATTTCAATCTGTCAAATTCACTTCCTTCTCACGAAAGTTTCCTCTTCTTTCCAACCTTGAGGGATTATTCCATTTCACAAGAATAGGATCCTGTCTCTTCATAGAAATGCTGAAATAGTCAAAGCATGATTTAATAGGGACCTTATATGAATTAAATTGAAAGATTTTGTGGAACGAAAACCATTGACAAAGATTATATTTCTCATCTTCCCGAGGCAAGAGGGTTAACTAACTTTCAAAGTCCCCCCCCCCCTGCCTACTTTGTGGATTTACTGGGATTTACTTGGCTCGATCGTAGCGCCACCAATGGCTATTACCAGTTATGTCTCTTCTAAGCCCCTCCTATAGACCAATCAGATTCCACCTCTCGTATCACTTGCGTTTGCTTCACACAAAATGGTGGCGCTCAGTCAGGACGATCTGATCGTTAATCGAACCGGATTTCGATTTCGGTGCGCGCTTTTGAGTTGACTACTCGTTAGTCCAGCCAAACTGTAACTCCATTATACCAGCCTAGTTCGGCAAGGGTGGACACTGGACTTTTATAGTCAGTTAACTCTCTTGCCTCGGGAAGATGTATATTTCTATGTATAAAGATGTATTACTGCTAGATTAATTTGCAATATTATGCTCGAGTAATTTGCAATATTAATAGATATGCTTATTGTGATTTTGAAACTGAATCATTTCTAAAAATCTGTAACAAAATAAATCATATATAAGAGAGAGGAGTATAATTTCCACTAGATTGTACTTCAATGTAAAAATAGTAGATTTCGTTCTGCACTAACCGAAATCAGACCACTGTCATATTTGTTTACAGTGTGTCACGGCCGTCTCGCGTGTCACTTTTCAGCAATATGACCTGCTACCACAAAAATACATAATTCAAAAAGGATTTTGTAGTTACAAGCATTATCCTTGTTTATAACATGCGTAAAACCATAACTTGCTACGTGTTGTCATTTACCCGTATTGAGTATGCATATGTGCAAAAGTGCGAAAATTCGTGCAAATTCGCACCTTCGAGCAGACGTGGGTCCCGTTAAAGATGGTGGCGACATTTAACTGATGGTGAGGCCTATTACACATCTTGATCAGCCTCAAACATTTTTCTCCCGACCCTGTGGGTTTGGGTAAAGGTACACATCTAATCCCACGAGTGAAAATAGCACAAACCGTAGCCACGTCGCTTGTCGGGTATCGTTTGACCCCGGAAGTAAGTCTGACAAATCCACAAAGCGCGCCCGGCCTTCTGATCGACTCAAACTGACGCATGCGCCAACATATTGGATCGGTCTATTGCAATGTGCATGTGACAGCCCAATCCAAGGAATACTTTGCACCACAAGGAAATATTTCACTTTGACAAAGAAGTGTTCATAACTCGTCGTATGATAGTGGGCGTAAAGCCTTTCCAGAGAAGGGATGATCAGTAGTTGCGCGGTTATTTAGGGCTTGTAGAAGTGCTCTGAGAAGTATGTAACTGATTACTCCAGACTGTGGGGCCATATCATCAAGGGAAGATCATATGAGAGTCAAATCGGCTCTTGCAAAGGTAAATGTTATACGTATCGTTGTTGTTTGACAATGTGCTCCTGGATATTTCGTCACGTATCAGGGGTGAGGTTATTGCGTGAGTTGTTTCAGTTCACACAGCTCACCTCTTTGAGGGTTATTTTACGCACGCCTCCTCGATATCTCGTCCTGGTGCCAAGTGGCAGTGACACGATAATATTGTTACACTATTACTTCGTTTGTGAACATGTTTGCATATGTTTCAGAATTATGACGCCATGGTTTGCATATGTTTCAGAATTGTGACGCCATTGTTTGCATATGTTTCAGAATTGTGACGCCATGGTTTGCATATATTTCAGAATTGTGACGCCATGGTTTGCATATGTTTCAGAATTGTGACGCCATGGCACATCATACACTTCTTGTTATTGTTGTTGGACTGAGCACTGTTTCCCGTGAGTACAACCGATTATATTTAGTTTAACGCATAGTCACAAAAGCGACACGTCGCCCAAGTAACAGCTGACACGCGTATAGTTTTATCATGTTCATAAAGATGAGATTGCTGCACATACAGACATGTTCTAAGCAGTGGATTTACCGCCTGTGGTTTAGGGTTGTGGATTTCTTATCACATATTTAATATCGAACTACTGAACCTGAAACAAAGTGCGTCAGCGACCACAACAGAATAGATTATATGAGTAAAAAGTATTTAAGTCACCACAGAACTACTACACTTTGCTATAAATCGATTTAATAGTGTATATTTGGTTTCATGAATTAATTGCAAATCGTGACAACCCATGTATTGACATCATGAGCATTGATCCACACAATTATCAAACGATGACATGCATCAACCAAGTCAGCAAGCCTGACCACCCGATCCCGTTAGTCGCCTCTTACAACAAGCTAGTCTCCTTTTACGGCAAGCATGGGTTACTGAAGACCTATTCTATCCCGGATCTTCCCGGGTCTGATGTGAATGTGAACGTGTGCTAACGCTGTAAACTGTGGCCATTGTTACAACATTTAGGCATTTTAAAAGCATGTTGGTACGTCTGCAGAATTGTGCTAAATTTCATATTTAACGACATACATTTCTAGATACGAATTAGATATGTGAGGGTCATTAAAAATAGTTTTCTTCGATCCATATGCACATCGAGTATTCTCTTGCAATTTGATTTGAAAATTGAAACCACTTACGCACTTACGCGTTTAAGGCATATTTGGCATATTTTTACGTCAACAGAGGATAAATAGTGCACAATTTATAAATCATACATTTCTGTGTAGAGATGTTTCCCATTAACAACTCGATATGTTAGAGTATGTAACTGGTATATTTTTCATAACTGTTTTAAATGAATCGAGTACTGGTATTCGCTAGTATGTAGAAATAAAACTCCGTTTCATCACCGATCCATGTTTTGGTATCTCTTTCAAACAATTTTAAACATAACACTAAAAATCATTGTATCAGCAGATATAGCGGGAAGTTGCCTGAACTGTTTCAACACGTGCAACGAGGATGGATTGTGTGACGACTATGGATGCCACGCGGGATATCACGGCGACAACTGTTCACTGCCGTGTCCGGCCAATTGCCGCAATGGAGCCTTCAAGAAGCCAGCTTGTGCCCGAAACACATCCATTTGTCTCAGTGGTTGCCGAGGAGGCTTTTTTAGTGAACGATGTGATCAGCAATGTCCTTCAACGTGTGCGAACAAGGTCTGCCACCAGGTGGATGGATATTGTAGAGATGGATGTAAGGAGCATTGGCATGGCCCCGATTGTACTGCAAAGTGCAACACCACATGTTTTAAATCAACCTGTGACCGCAATGGACTGTGCCAACCATGTGAAACAGGCTACTGGGGATTGTTCTGTGAGAACAATTGCGGTCAACATTGTCTCAACAACATTTGTGTGATGTCACAAGATGGCAGTTTCAAGTGCTCACGTGGCTGTCAGAAAGGATGGAAAGGTGCTGGCTGTGAGGAACCAAGTTTAGAGGAGATGGGACATTCTGACACAAGAAGAAAAAGAGGTAATACCGATAGTTGATATTTAGTGAACCTTCATATCTGCCTGTTTCAATAAATAGATCATGTGAGCCACAACGAAATCGAGAAAGAGCTGTTCTAAACTTATGTAAATTTACACTAATAAATAAGGTTCTAGTATAATAGTAGTCTTAAATGTAGTGTGACATTTCTATAGTGGCTAAAGAATAATTCCAAAATGACTAACAATCTTGTACCTCCAATGCCTCCAAAAGGTGCTTAATAAATTAAAGATCTTTAAAATAGAAATAAAGTGAGTAAATGAGTGAGTATGGTTTTACGCCGTCTTTAACAATATTTCAGCACTAAACCTCTAGCTCTTTATTTCATCAATACACGTCAGATTGAAATAGTGAGTGAGTGAGTTGGATTTAACGCCGCTTTTAACAGTATTCCAGTTATATCGCGGCGTGTCAGCTTAATGTGGGAGGAAAGCCCGAAGTGATGCAGGTCTCAGACGTTTACCACTTCGGTGAAACCCACGAGCACGGGTATGGTGCTGACAAACCTAGAAACATAATCGGAGCGAACCGGGATTCGAACCCACAATCATAGGTTTCTGGCGTGCCCAAGGGACGCAACTCTGCACAGCGAATCGCCAGATTGAAATAACTGAACTCTGTTCTAGAAGAATCAGAAAATGAAGAATGGAAGCTTATTAGCATTAAAACAACTAAGTACACACTGAGTATCGTACTCATCATATGCTACTACAGGCATTAACAACAATTCATGACATCACTTAAAGTAATTCTTAGATTTATTAACTTGTCAATGATGCGCAAAGACAAAAAAAAGGTTCAACTGAAAAGATGTATGTATCTACCTACCTTAAAGCTGCATATATATTTGACTAATTTTTATTATGTACATAAACCAAAATGTTGTAAGCAATATATTTTGAAAACAACACAGGAAACAATATATCAATTAGTGTAGGTTTGGATATTATAACATGATGACTATACATCTAGCTCAACTTCACCGCCCGGACATTAAAAATATATATCATCACTATCACCGTAATTTTAAAAGCTCTCTATCAAACAAACACCTGATTTATCACCATTTTAGTTGTTTATTGCACATTGCTTTACGTTTTGGAGCTTGAAAATTCATTAGAGTATTAAAAGTGGAATTCTTTTTTCACCCTTCTTTCATTGCAGATTCATCTGACTGTTACGTCAATGAGGTGGATGGCAAGTGTCCCTGCTGCCGACAGAATACAGGCGAACGGTGTGAAATAAACTGTCCAAAGTGCAAAGCCAGATATGATGGCTCAAAATGCAATCGTTTTTGTGAGCAGGGCTACTACAATGGGCCAAACGGACGATGTAATAAGACATGTGGAGACAATTGTGGGACTGGTACAGTTAACAAAACTTACTGTAATCCTACCGACGGAGGTTGCTCTAGCTGTAGAAGTGGATATCGTGGTCATATGTGTGGGTTCACATGCAGTGGTTATTGCCTGAACAAAACCTGCTCAATCCATAGTGGATACTGTTTGAATTGCAGCAACGTTACCTTCGGTGACCATTGTGAACCCTGCAGTGAATTCTGCATTGATAAGTTTTGTCACCGTTGGAATGGTACGTGCATGACAGGATGTACTTTGGGAAAGTATGGAGTAATGTGTTCTCATGACTGTCCAACAAACTGTTACAAATCACACTGTTCATTATCTATATATGGAAACGTGTTCTGTACCGGCTGTAAGGATGGATTTACAGGAAGCAGTTGTGAAGAAAGATGCCTCATTAATTGCACTACGTGTCGTCAGGTTGACGGAGAATGCGTAGTTAAAAAACCTGGACCCGAACGTAAGTAAAGCGTTTCATTCATAATGTATTTAGTACTCGTTTTGGTTCAAACATAAGCAGATGAAATCCTTCTTGAACATTGTAAGACTTTGGATACACGTTTTTAGAGACAAGTTCATTTGATTTCGCCAGACTGTAGAAGCGTCCAATACACTGGAGGAAGTTAATACTTGAATGATCTCACACATGAAGTTATAGCCAGTTCCGAATTCTACATACGTGTGTAATACCTGTTAAATGACCACTGTCACGATAAGAATTTGTCTCATGGAAACGAATGGGCAAGTTTGCAACCTGCGCAAAATACTCCAGTCAAAGATGACACAATAGTAATAATATAATATTCCAATGAAGTTCTTGGTTTCAGGTTGTAAATCCTGATTGCACGGTCTTGCAGACACCTATAACACAATCCTAATATATATGCATGGAGATATTGTCACCTTGACACTGCAGGTAGAAAGAGGCTGGCTTGTAAAACATATTTACACGAATTAACAATAATCCAAGCGCTATGCGAAATGTGATGATAATACTTATAGAAAGCAAATTATTAAAGAATATGTACACATTATTGATGCTACAGTTGATGCACAGGTGCATAAGTAAGCACACAACCCCAGCAAGTATTTACCTTAATGATCATAAATAGTGTAACCAAAACGAATTATCACATCCTTTCTACCACCGGAAACATATAAAATCCCACCTGAGGTGTGCTGAAAGTCGGGTAAACAGGAAAATATAAAGTACACATTTAAACCCAAAATGAGGGAATATTAATACCCAGCAAAATTGAAATATGTGCTGTATAAAACCGATTTTAACTAGTACAAACGTATAACCATGATTGGACACTGAAAGAAATGGGGGTATGGCTGCCTGTTATGCAGAACACATAGTACTTGAGCACTTATACACTATTCCGTAATTAGTAAAGGGGCAGGCTATTTGGTTACGTCTGCAAGGCACGTGGGCTAAGAGTGAGTGAGTGAGTGAGTGAGTGAGTTAAGATTTTAAGTCACATCGGCAATATTTCGGCCATATCGTGACTTTCAAAGGTTATACATAATACATGTAAACTATAACAACCGGTCAACAAGGGACAGTAAAATAACTAGACTTATCACAGATTATAATTTAAAACTAGAATGGAACCATAAAAATACATCACTAGACAGAACACAACATTATAAAAAAGAGCTATAAATCGCCAGCAACTGAAGGTAGATCACCACACTAGGGACCATGGGGACTAACAGTTCCTTTGATACCTGTATGGACCCCAGCAGGATTTACATCATCCCTTCAGTTGTTGGCGACGATTAGGAAGTTTAGCCGAATTTAAAAGAACACACATTCTACGATTAAAACAATGATAGGAATAACGTACTTCAAATGATATGGACTTACTATGCCATCTCAGGGGGACAATAATTTTTCAGTACTTTAACCCCCCCTCAAGGTAACAGCCAATAACAATCTCAGTTCACAATTAGACACTACCAATTTAAGAAACAATTATGTACATCAAAATTTATTATAAGTTCTATTTCTTTTAAAATGAGGACTAATACCGGTAAAAAGATCCTTAAGAGTTGGTGATTTGACATGTTTGACTGTGATTCTTTCATCACAAGGGATACAAAACGGTGGATCCTCACCTATAAGTAAATATTCATTCGTATATCTGCTGTAGCCAATACGACATCGTCGTAAAATGACCTCTTCAAATCTGGACTGACAACCCAAGTAGTTGGTTTTATAACATGTAATTTATTAATACCTACTTGGGTGTCCCACTTCTTCTGCATTAGATCTCTGATGTAATATTTTATTACAGATTTATAATCGCTGTATGGAAGCAGATGTGGTGTCACAGATTTGTTGAGTGCTGCTTTAGCTGCTGCATCAGCCATTGTGTTACCAGTGATTCCACAATGGCTCGGTAACCAGCAAAAAATTATGTCGTATTGGCCAGTAGCAACTTCATTAAAAAATTTAACAATTTTGATTAAAAGTGGATGTTCACAAGATATATTTTTAATTGCCTGAAGGCATGAAAGTGAGTCTGAAAATATAATAAATTGTTTATGTTTTGATTGTTTATTTATATATTCAAATGCCTTGGCCGTAAAAAAATGAACAGTTATCTGGTAGTCGTTGTGATATAGTCTTGGATCCAATAGCAGTGGCGCTGACAACAGCATCACCATCCTTGGATCCATCTGTAAATATGGATTTATAGGTATTGTATAATGATCTTAACTGATTGTATTCTTGTTTAGTTAAGATTAGGTCACCTTAGGTCTAGCAACCTCACATGGTGGAGAAGACAAAAGCTGAGTTGGGGCTATATTATAAAGATGTATTTTAACAGCAGAAATATAAGCTTATTCCAAATGGTGGAAAAAGTCATGACTTTTTGTAGAATTTTTCATAAAGAGGATGAAAAACACAGTCTAAAGCTGGATTTGATTTATTAAAAGATAAGTTTGTGATATATTGTAATGATAATTTTAGACGGCGTTGCTTGAGGGATGGTTGTGAATAGGAGATGTTCTGAAAGCTTCAAGGCAAAGGCTCAGGCCTTGGTGATGGATAGTCTACTTTCACAGGCTCCATCATAGACGATGGAGCTGTAATCAAGTTTTGAACGGATCAGGGACCTGTACAAGAGCAAGAGCGTTGTCTGATCTCCTCCCCACTAGAATTAGAAACTACTTTCAACAAATCAAGTGCCTTCGGGCATTTACTTTTAAGGTATTTAATATGTGGTAAAAAAGTTAAATGGCTATCAAAAATAAGTCCCAAGAAATAAGCCTCTTTCACAACTTGATAGGGGGTACCATTTAAATACAGTTCAGGGTCCTTATGCGGCTATATTTTCTGCAGAAATGTATGCAATTAGTTTTTGAAGTAGAAAATTTAAACCCATTTTCAAGGGACCATTTTGGAATTTTATTGAGATAGATTTGTAACTGCCTCTCTATTGTATGCATATTTTTTCCATGACAAGAAACATTAAAGTTATCCACGAAAAGTGATCCATCTACTGAATCACTTAAAACCTTTGAAAGACTATTTTTTTTTATACTGAATAATGTAACAGACAACATGGTCAGACAGGGTGGAACATGCTCGGACTTGAAATTGTCTGTCTGATACAAATTGTGATATAAAATGGGGTTAACGACCTCTCAAGCCCAAATCATGTAAATCCTTTAGAATGCCATGCTTCCAGGTATTATCGTAGGCCTTCTCAAGATCAAAGAAAACTGACACTACATGTTGCTTGCTTATAATAGCATTCTTGACAAAGGATTCTAGTCGTACTAAATGATCTATAGTACTTCGATTTTTGCGGAAACCACATTGAATATTTGTAATTAGATTATTGGTTTCCAAATACCAAACTAATCTATTGTATACCATTTGTTCCATGGTTTTGTAAACGCAACTGGTTAAAGATATAGAGCGGTAATTAGAGGGATCTGTATGATCCCGGCCAGGTTTTGATATGGGGACTACAAAGGCATTATGCTAAGGAGGAAAATTTCCCGACGTCCATATTTTGTCAAAAATATCAAAAAGTGCCTCACGACGCGATTCAGGCAAATGCTTCAACAACTGATAGTGGATATTATCATCCCCTGCGGCAGTATCATGAGCTTGCTCAAGTGCAGTATGTAGTTCATGTATGGAGAATACCTCATTATAATCTTCACCGTTATCAGAATCAAAAATAACTTTTTTCTTTTCCTGATGTTTCTGATATCTCTGAAATTCAGGAACATAATTTGATGATGAAGAATTTTTGGCAAGTGCTTGCCCGTGCCTCAAATGCACGCGCTTTGAATGCTGACTGAGTGGCACATGATCGCTGTTGTTTGCAGTGTGCGGTTGCCTCTCGTGAAAATGGACTCGGGTGATGACATTGTTCTTACGCAAAGTAAGCTTTCCCATGATCTGGACGCGAAAGACAATAATTTTCGTTTTCTACCACCAATTAGCTTTGAGGAGCTGCAAGGCGAGTTGAAAGACTCTGTACCCCTCAAAAATAAGTACAGGAATGCGTGGGCCGCATCACTGTGTGCTAAATGGCAGAGAGAATGATTGCAACGTCCCATTGTTGAAAATGTGGATCTTCCAAAACAGTGTTTAAGAAGTGCGCTGCTTGATATTTTAGATTTTTACCTAAACCAGGCGTTCCAAAGGTTTGTTTTTGAAATTTGCAAAGAAAATGGTGAAAACTATCAGTCCCTGAGTGTTTATGCAGCTTTTTGTGGTATTCAGAGTTTCTTTAGAATGAATGCGCGACAAGTCGATTTGTTTACGAGTGAGGCTTTTTCTCAGGACACAGCCGCACTAGACGCAGTAATGAAAAAGTTATCTGCCGCCGGCTATGGGTCCTGCAACTGAAATCCAGCAGAACCAATAACCGCAGCAGAAGAAAATATTTTGTGGGAACGGGGGATTCTCGGGGATACGAATCCGGCTCAGTTGCAAAAGACTATGGTGTTCCTGAATGGCCTACATTTTGCTCTCCGTGGAGGTGCTGAACATAGAAGTCTACGTTTGCACGAGAAGCCCCAAATAACTGGACCTTTCATCGATCCAGTTACCAAAAAACGCTACATGCAGTACTGCGAGGATGTTTCAAAAACTAACACAAGAGGTTTGAAACATCGAAAAGTTGAACCGAAGACTGTCAAAGTGTTTGAAAATGTCGACCCTGCCCGCTGCTACGTCAAGCTATGGGAGAAATACACGTCATATGGTGAGTAAATTTTTAAAGTACATAAGATACCTTCTATGTAACGATATACCAAAACGAGCTCGTTGAAATACTTGGCGGTAAACTTGACTGTTTTTCTGAAACCTTGTTTCATTCCCATTTCAGTCCCAAGAACCCGAAGACGGACGCTTTCTACCTGGCCCCGTCCAAAGCTCCCACCCAAGACTGTCGGTTTACTACCACACCCACACAGCAAAAAAAGTGTAGGTTTCCGTCTTCCGGAAACCTTCCGGAAACCTTCCGGATACCTTCCCATTTTGGATCCGGCCCGGATACCTTCCGGAAACCTTCCGGAAACCTTCCAAAAAAAATGTCAAAATTTGGGGGGTGCATTTTGTTCACTTAAGTGTGAAACATATAAAAAAATTAACTTGAAAATACCAAGCAATTTGAAGGTTGTTGAAGGCATCTGGAAGGTTTCCGGAAGGTTTCCGGAAGGTATCTGGATGCAAATTTTCTTCATGACTTGCTTCTGGTAAATAATGTTAGCCTGTGCATTAGAGGTACCTGTTGTAATATTCTGTGTTATTTTAATGGTAAATATCCTCCTAAAACATTTTTGGAGAAGAAAATTGTTCAATTTCATATTTTGTCCTTTTCGGATGTTAATGGTATTTAATGAACAAACATCAGTTCTTGTATAATGATATCCTTAAATTTCATGTCCAGACTTCCAGTTTGTACTGAGAAAAAGAAAAAGTTACAGGTACCTGTTGTAATATTCTGTGTTATTTTAATGGTAAATATCCTCCTCAAACTGAGATATGTGGGCATGCATTGTTCACAAGTTGTTTTGCGACATGGGTCCAATGTGTGAAGCTTATTGCTGGTGTCCGCCACCATGATATTGTTGCAATATTGCTAAAAGTGGCAAAACAGCATTCTCACTCAGAAAAAAATGGAAAATCATTGGCTATGTGCTTTGGCATTTAGCCCTGGTGAGATTAACAGATTAGTTTGGAACGGTATCAGTACTTGTTATATCGGGACAGTGTAGTTTCATGGGAATATAAAACAGAATACAATTGTCCCAAATTGGTGCATAAGACTAATGGCATCCATAGAAAACACCTAAATAAAGTACAGAAAAAATATCAATGTCATTTGTCTACTAAGGTGGAACTACAACTTTTGTTAAGTATTTATAGTAGGAAAACATTCAGGGCATTAGTACATTTCATATTTGTTCAGCACCTATGTTATGGCTTATCAGTATTATATATCTTTATGCTAATGAAGCAAAACAAATCATGTTTTTGGAAAAAAATCTTATTTATTGATTATATGGCATTTCATTGGTACATATCACAAATTGAAATTTGATCAAGCAAGAAGAGGAACTAGCATAAAGTAACCAGTGGTGTTTGCAAGGCCTTACAGAACAGACGCTTCAATGCCATTTTCTAAATAAACAAATTAGTCAAATCTCAGAAGAATTTTATTGAAGAAGAATATCTAAAGTCAATTATGTTTCTGCAGTAAACCACAAAAGTCATTCAGATTTGTATGGTCAGCATCGGTGTACACAACCTGGACATAGTCACAGTGCTTTGGCATAAATTCATTCAGACTTCATTAGTGTCATAATAAAACCACCTACAGTCACACTGATGTGGCATTATTCATTCAGAATCATCACTTTCTGAGGTGAATCTGTTGGTTGTTATCAGGAGTACTGTTCATCTTCCGGCGAGTCCCTTGTCTGAATTGTGTGAGCAAGATCTTCTTAAATGTAGCTGGTGTCAGATTGTGAAATCCAGGTACCTGAAACATTTCATAACATCTTTAGAAACTTGTTAGTCAAAAGTTATGAAACACACACATATTTACAAATGTTTAAAGTTGTTTTCTCAAACAGTGAGGTATTGACAATTTATCTTGCAACTGATATTTAACCAATCTTTGAACATGTAAATAAGCCATTGCAAACAGAAAAGTGTTCAGAAAATACAAAAATGTATCCGGTCTTCGAAAACAATACCACAAGGTTCACCTGAATTTTGCTTGAATGTTTGCATTACATCAAAATGTAAGGAAGGGTAAACAAGACTATGCAAAACTAAGTTACATAGGTTCTTATACATAAATACATAAATGCAACTATTCATAATTATCAAAACACATGTCATGTAAGTGATCTCAAAATACAACATAATGAGCGAGTGAGTTGGTATAGTTTCATGCAGCTTGTTAGCAATATTCCAGCTATGGGCTTCACACATTATACCCATGTGGTGAATTGAACCCGGGTTTCAGAGACTGTTTCACCCACTAGGCTACCCTTGCACACCAAATACAAAAGAAAGTATATTAGGAATTCAGACAATAGATATTCTCACCAAATTCATTAATTCATTAATGGAAGCTATATTGGAATTCAAATTTTGACAAATTAGGATGAGACTGTAGAAGCATTTATCTAAGTTATTATGGATATTAAATATCTACCGTTAATTGGTAGTCCATCATAGACAGTGATAAGAAATTCAACTGAAAAGTACAACCTGAACCATGAACTAAAAACTATGTATATTACATTAAAGGGGCCGGTCATGTATTACCGGTATGTTCTCGTTCATTTTTGACACAACCCTCCCTGAAAGAAAATGCAAAGCACTTTATATTTTATTGTCCATTTTGTCAAAAGTCTCCCCTAGAGACTCTCACATTTTGGGGTGACCCTCCCTGTTTGTTCTGATCTGAATTCAAATATTCATGACTCATTATCATATTTTATCATTCATCCTATCTTTTTTGAAAATTAACTAAATGAAGATTAACAATAACATGCAAATCTACTAAAATATTGGCCTGGCAAAGTTTAAATTAATCATAATTACTGTTATAAAGTTTTGGATCCATCGTCTGTTTCTAAATACAGTGAAACCCAACTTTGACTTGTGTGGCATTGTTGAATCATCTACCCAATGTTCTTTATGCATTGATATGCATTGACAGAGTGGTCAAAGTCTGTGTCTGACACATAATGTGCTAAAAGGGAGACATCAGTTTGTGTCTAGCCAAACTGTCTGATAATCTCAAGGGCTGCCTTGGTAGCATCAAGGGATGTAGCTAATCCTAAATAAACATAAAACAAGTGACATCATCTCTTCTACAGAACACATGATCAAAGCCTGCCCCACCTTTGATGTTTATTACCTTGCTACTCTAAAAACAGCTAATTAGCAAAATGAACTCAATGTCAACTCATTGTGGACTAGGGATTAAGAGGGCAATTAGTGTCGGGTGGGTATTAGTACTTGCAATTGTCTGTTAATTACTTAATTGAGTAGTGACGGCTTAGTCAGTTGTGCCTTTACAACTGCTATTCAACTTATCGAGTCAGTTTACTATGTAACATGCTTCTTGGGACCAAGGAAATGTATCTTGCTGGATAAGTTTTTTTCTAATTTATCAGTGATCAGAAATAATAATAATGACGTTTTTGATGTGCATTTCTTTGTTGTGTTCACTAGGATGATGGTGATGGTGTTTGAATTATTAGACACTATTTATTCCAAAAGAGGAATAGGGTTGGTGAAGAGGCAAAGCTTATTTGAACAACATATATATTGATATACAGAAACTGTACAACAAACAGATTAACTGTATCTACAGTTGAAACTATCATGATGCAAATTTTCACTGAATCAAAGTCATATCTTTTCAAGACTCAGATCAGGTTGTAGTGATTGAAGGTCACATTAAACTTGCTAATTTCAAATCATTCATCCCACACTTATGATTTGGTTTGTTGTTTTATGCTGTTTTCAAGCAATATTCCGGCTATATGTAAATAATCGAGTCTGGACCAGACAGTCCAGTGATTGACATCATGAGCATCGACCCACACAATTGGGATCAATGACATGCATCAACCAAGTCAGCGACCCTGACCACCCGATCCCGTTAGTCGCCTCTTACGACAAGCATAGACGCGTTTAACGGCAAGCATGGGTTCTCACCCCGGATCTTCACGGGTGGTAACGGTATGATGCGTGTTTAATCTGAACTCACTCCACCTGGGTCTGATCCCGGATTTGAAAGCGTTATAGTACCCTCGTGGTAAACGTCCACAACTGAACAAAAACAGCTAAGGATCATGAATAATTTTTTTTTCGTTTTGGGCGCTGTCGGGTAGCCTAGCGGTTAAAGCGTTCGCTCGTTTAGCCAAAACCCCGCGTTCAAATCCCGACATGGGTACAATGTGTGAAGCCTATTTCTGGTGTCCACGCCGTGATAAAGCGGCGTAAAACCATACTCACTCGCTTTTTCTTTGGGGTGGGGGTATTTTTTAAGTGAATTTGATAATAATATCCCGAAAATTATTCATGACCCAAAAGTGTGTTTTCTTCAGTTTATAAATGAAATACCGTTCATTGACTCGTCGTCGTCGTCATCATTATAATCATCATCATCATCATCATCGCGATATTTAGAAGATACAATCAGGAATCCCGTCGGGTTTTCGGATTGGAACAGATGATCTCAGCAAAAGCTTTTCGTAAGAGGCTATGGATCTGATGGCCACCTGATGGCGTTAGTCAACTCTTTAGACGAGCATTGTCGCCCGTTACGGAAAGTATTGGGTTACAAATATCCCTTGTAAAACCTTTCAACATGTTCAAATGACACTTCGAAAGGCCATTGTGAAAAATTGCACCATGTTAGGATTCTTAAATACAGTTTCAGCTTGACATTGAGTACTTTAAACTTTAAAGTGAAAAATACATTCACAACAAGTGAGCTGTGTCTGCCAATCAGAGTCAGTGAGTAAATTGGAGTAGGGGACTAATTTCGAAGGTAAACTTGTTTCAACGTTTAACACTACATGCATTTATGTTTGTATGAGATGATGTGTGTTTAATTCCATATATTTTACTTCAAAGCATGTTATCACAATAAATTGGGTCGGGTATAGGATAAGTTGGAGTAGAGGCTAATTTCTATTGTAAACTTGTTTTAACATTTCACAATTATTGGTCTTTGCAAGTTATCAATCCTAGTTTAATTTCATTTATTTTACCAAGGTAAAAAAAAAAATAAGGTGTCATTTTCGTCAAGTAATAATCGCCGTTTTCGCTTTCGGCAAGTATTTCGCCAGTCAGTGCTGTTTTGCTAAGGTGTCGTTTCAGCTATAACCCGCTTATTGCACATTATTAGTTTCAATTTATATTTATAATCATTTTAACCACTGTAATAAGTAAAAAATGAAATAAAAGTATATAGAAAATAAACAAGCACTTGTTATAAAATGTGCATCCGCAGGCAATATTTATAAGATAATCCTGCATGTAGCTGTGGCCATCACACTGAAGATGCACTTCACTTCTTTCTCATATGTCCAAATTACAATGATTTAAGACAGAATATGTACTATTATGTTAAGGGATATGATCTAAATTCAATTCTATTAGGTAATCCTGAAAGGACGTCAAAAATAAACTTAGAAATTCTTAAATCAGTAGAAGACTACATTCAGCTATCCAGTAGGTTTTGTGATTGTACATAGCATCTTAAATTTATAATACTATTCCTTGCCGTATATTGCAGTACACTATAACTACTAAAAATGCGACCTGACAGCGCCGACAACGTAGTTTCTATAATAAGAACATGTATATAATTGTATTCCTTGACTGTACTTTTGTCATATCATATTGTATTCTAATTCTGGAGCGGTATTCAAATAAGTTTTTGCTTGTTTACCCATCCAGTTCACATATAAATGTTTAAAACAATATTTAGTAAACAAATAATTTAAACTCATGCAACAACATAGCGTGTGGAGACGATAGACCACTGAAAAGAGCATATATATGCACATCCAATGACCCCTGACATCACAAGGCATTGTTTTGCCAGTGTGCCAGGCAACAGAATACTACGAATTACATCACAGGGTACTGTGACCTGTTTGAAAAGTTAGGTACTGTATTCTAAAGGTAGGCCCAAAATTCTAGTCAATCCAGTGATTGATATTGTGAACATCAATCCACACTGTTAGATGGTCACTGTCAGATGCCATGAACCAGGTCACTGAGCCTGATCACCTGATCTATTAGGTTATCTCTTATGGGTGAGGCTAAAACGGCACCTCAGCAAAATGTCACTGATTTCTCCAACGAAAACAGCACCTTGATTTGGCAAAAAGGGCTACTAATTGTTGTCTGTTATCTGGAGAGACATGTTGATTCCAGGCCGAAATATATATAAATGAAATTTCTATAAAATTACTATTTATTTCCTACTTACTAAAATAAATATGACATATATAGTATACCTGTTGTCCAGTTTCTTGACATTTTCGCCAGACTCAGGTTCAGCTTGACATTGAGCTAATCTGAGTAAAGCTACTTAAAAACTTCAAAGCATGTGATCTTTCAATGATAAGTTTAGTTGCACCTCCCAATCAGAATCATGAGTAAATTCGAGCAGAGGCTAATTTCTAATGAAAACTATTTTTAGGTGACTAAGATTTAACAATTATTTGTGTTTGCAAGTTTAATTGCATTTATTTTACTTCAAAGAAATCAAAGCATATTATATTTTCACAATAAGTTTAGTTGCATCTCCAAATCAGAGTCGGCAAGTAGATGCTAGTTTTTAATGTAAACCTTTTTGAACATTTCTCAGTTATTTGTGTTTACAAGTGACCATGCAAGTTTAATTTCATGTATTCGGGCATATTCAGACCCAAGGTAAAAAAAATAACAAGGTGCTGTTTTCACCAGGCAATAGTAGGCGAGGTACTATTTCCCTTTATAGTATAACCGTCTCTTACAACTAGCATAGGTTGATGGGGACCAATTCCAACCTGGAATCCCCAAATGAGTGGGTATGGTTTTACGCTGTTTTTAGCAATACCACAGCAAGGGACACCTGACATAGACTTCACACATTGTACCCATGACAAGAATCGAACCTTGGTCTTCAGCACTTCAACCACTAGGCTACCCCACCGCCAAAATTCCCAACATGATAAAGTTGTCATCACTGTATTCTTCAACAAGTTCAAGTGAAAATATCCATACCTTTCAAATGTCTTATCTTCCACTTCACAATGTTCACTGTTGCAAAACTCCTGTCATTTAATTTGCTCTTGATTATTCACACCTGCAAAAGTAAGTTTAGTCGGTACGGTATGAACTAAAAAAATGAGTCACTATAGAGTATCTAGATAAAGGAATATAAGTAAGCAAACATATTTCTACATCATATACATTAGCAAGGATTAACATAAGTTAGGTTATTGCTTATCCTACAAAAATTAAATCACACATTTACTAACATATATAAAACAGAATAAGTGGCTTACAGAAGATAAATAACTTTAATACGTGATCAATATTATTAACATATTCCTTACCTGAATCAGAGACCATATAACAGTCTATGTATTATGGTCTCTGTCTGAATATGTAACATCTTCAGCTCCCTGCAATCGAGGTTGTGAAACATTTCTGCTGTAGGAATAATACATCCGCTGGGATATCCCTTGTCACACTGCCTGGCAAGGTAGGCAAACGCATATTCCATACACCACATAGGTATACTTCCTAATACACACTGTCGAAATCCCCGCGGCTCCCAATATGGCCTGTATGAACTGTAATCGGCCAACCTCGTCTCTTTCCGTAACTGCTGCGGAAATGACCGATAGTCATTCGTGTTATTCCGGGACAAGCAAGTCTACCCATAATTGACCTCTCCGTATGGCACCTTAAGCCACGCCTTCAAAGAGGTCACGACCTTTCCGCCACTTCCTTAGACAAACTTATAAACAACATGGCTGCCTCTTGTCAAACTCGGAGAGCTTCGTTGGCGGATTTACAGGCTGATTTGTCGACTTCTTTTATGAAACAGGTGTCATTTTCAATGAAAAGTAAACAGCAAGGGTTTAAGTTTTTTAGTGAGGGGTACTTCCATTCAGTAAGCATGACTTACAGAGAGAATGACACCATCGTCAGTAGTGCCAAGTGCTATCGCAGTATGAAGAAAAACGAGCCGCCCCATGCTGTTCATGTTGACATCAAGCCTGAAGAAATTTCCTATGCCTATTGTTCATGTCAAGCAGGGTAAGTTGACCGTTGACAACCAGGTTTGTCTCATTACTGTTGACAAGATGCATTATCCCGTAATATTTATTGTTGATACAAACGTATCATGTTCCTTAATTTCGTGATACATTCGTTCAATATACTGAGGCTATATACTGAGGTATAATGTGCATGAGGATAATAGTTACATCCAGAGGTAATGATCATGATAATAAATTTATGTAAAGACATTTCACTCAAATCTCCTGACGAAAGAAAAGTTATTGTGTGTTAATTTACAGTACTGGACTCCATACCAAAAACACCTTATCACCTGTTAAAAAAAGATCAATATTAACATCTGATATATTTGTCAAATATGCAACTAACTTTTTAATGTTTTATTTGTATGGATTATAAAAACTTGCAATTTAATTTAGCATCAATTTTGAATTTCACTAAATTTTTCAGAGCTAGTGGATCATGTTCCCATGTCATTGGATTCATCATAGCACTGCAGCAATGGCAGTTGATGGGTTTCACTGAGGTTCCATCAAAGCTGTCCAGTACATCACTTCCAGAACAGTGGAGCAAACCTCGGTGTACCAAAGTTGAAGCAGGCGATGTACCACATTTAGTTTTTGTCAACCCCAAACCAGACAGGAAAAAGAAACCAGTTACTAATACATTGACAGAATGCTGGTACTTGATTTATACTGATTTATTTCATGAATTATGCTTTCCTTATTTCACTCAAAGCAAACAAATGTATACATAAAGTTCACTGGTATCACATGTATCATAAACATTAACATAACTAAATATACATTGATATAAACTAAATGATAATCATCATGTTCAATGGAAATAGATGCCATAATTATCATGTTTATCACTCTTAAATGTATTACATTTCAACAAGACACATTTGAATTCATCAACAGGATAAACTTCAACAAGGAAGTGAGCTTTCACAATAAGTTCTCTGGATTAAGAAAGTGAGATAGACAATTACATTTTACAGAAATGTACGGGTCGAGGAAGCAGATGTTGAACATCTTCAAGGCCTAAAACACCTTCCCATTGGATACCTCGTCTGCAACCCCTCTAAAACTGTGCACACTCATGTGGGACCAGTCCCTGTTGGCAGTGGCTTGTCAACGCATGTAAGTTTAGCAATGGTTTTAGTGTTTGTTAGAATTTGACCACAGCCTTTACCTGCCAAGCATGTTGTAACTCAATGGGAAATGACTGGATATATCCAACCTTAACATGTTTGTTAAGGGGTAGCCACCGTAGATATTGAGGATGCTATTATAGTGAAACTCCTAATACAGCAATTCAGAATTTTGTACAGTAATTTTACTCTATATCATTATTACTGGAGGATGTTTTTCACATGGTGTGGCCATTATCAAGGTCCCATTGTACACTGTCATGTTTTAACACTATAGTAACAGTAAGACATGGTAAATAGGGCTAAAGCTACATGTTTATAAGCTCAGGTCAAATCAGGGACAATATCCTATCTAGCAAAGAAAAGCTGGAATTAAGATTACTTCATGTGTTTGGGCGAAAGGAAGTTTGGATTAAAATCACTTCATGTAATTGAATAGGTGACAGGTCACATAAAATTATAGTTCAAGTGGTTCAGTTTTGACAAAAGTATTATCATGATTATGTTTGAATTCAATATGGTACTGTTATTATTATGTAAATGATGGTTTCTTTGTTAAAGCCTGTGTAGTACTTAATAAGCTTAGCATCTTCCAATATAACATCAATCGAAAAAGTAAATGTTTTTTGCTTTTTTAGATGTTCACATTCCTCTTCAGTATCTTTCAGCTTTCTCAAGACATCTATAAGCTCCAAACTGCATGTTGACAGATCTCTCTTCAGGCTCTCATTCTCTGCAATAAGTGCTATCATATCCATTGGGTCGATCCCTGAAACATTTAAAAGTAAAAGGAAATCAATTCTGCCAAATACAAATTGATGTTATAATGTAATGACAAATAAACATTGTTAATTTGATCTCATGTCAGTTTGCTTTTTATTTCAGGCAAAGTTTTTTGAGACTGAGCCAATAAAATCTGTTGGCACTAGATGTGGCAATCTAGCTTTTCCCCAGGCCGCCACAGTGACCCTTGGAGCAGAGTACCACATCGAGGATATGACACAGGAGCAATGTGAACAGTTAGAGCAACTAACAAGGGACCAGACCAACAGTCAGATGTGGTTTCAAGCCAGGAAACACAGGCTGACAGCATCCACATTTGGGATCATACTCAAAAGAAAAACCATCACAGAAAAGTTCATCAACAATATCATAAATGAAAAGGCTTTCACATCTGCTGCAACCAGCTATGGCAAAAGTAATGAAAGACAAGCTATTGAAAAATACATTAAGCAGTCAGGTAATCATGTTCATGATTGTGGTCTTGTAGTGAACAGAGTTTCCATTTCTAGGAGCTACACCAGATGGGAAGGTGTGTGAAGATGGTATTACAGGCATCATAGAAGTAAAATGTCCATACTCAGCCCGAGACATGTCCATCAGTGATGCCTGCTGTTTATTGCCAAAGTTCTGCTTGCAAAATACAGATGGGATAATTTCAATCAAGAGAGCTCCCCATAATCATGAATATTTTTATCAAGTTCAAGGACAACTCATGATTTCAGGTGCTGCCTTTTGTGACTTTGTTGTTTTCACAAAAAAAGACCTGTTCATACAAAGAATTTTTCCTCTTCCTGTGTTTATGCAACAAATGTTGGATGAATTGAGTGCTTTTTACTTTCAGCATGTTAAACCAGTACTGTGTTTGCCAAGTTCTCAGAATGTGTGTACACTTACAGCATGAGTCAGTCTGACAATCTGTTGTCACGTTTGAACTTGTATGAACAGCAGTGGCAGAAGGTAAAGATGGGTTGTCAGATTTAGCTATCTTTTCTGTTGGCTCCAATCTGCAATAATATTTGAAACTATAAACTTTTACAAAGTTACTATTGATTGTTGTTTGAGAAGATAAAATTAAACCAATATCAAATATTTGTGTGTCTGTTATTTGAGTTCATACAGTATAATGTGCATGAGTGTCATATAACAATGTTTAATAGCAAAAGAGGATAAAGTGTGACCCATATAGGTGCTGACTGGATGCATACATTACCTTATCAAACAATTTCACATCATACTGTGTGTTAATGAGACACTCAACACATCTAATAAATTTCCTCATGTGCTATCTCAACTTGTATTACCTTCCAATCTCTCCAACTTTTTGGCTAACACTGAATTTTCACATTAGCCAATATCGTTATCAAACTTTTATTAAATGAACAAACAATTTAAAGAACAAAAGCCATACCTACCTACCCTATTTATTGTTTGTTCCATGCAGAACTCATTTATTTTTATTTCATCCAAATTAACAACATACATTTCCCCTGGGCAGTATTCATTACAAGATCAGAAAATCTTATTTACGATCTTATGTGAACAAGATGGAACAACTGAATCAACTGTAGAAATTTTACAAAGTATTTGATCATGTAAATTGATAAACAAATTGTAAAAAACCAATCAATGGCTTCTTACAGTGTACACAAACCTCTGAGTTCCATCATCAGTGGGCTTTCTTTTTGTAGGGGGCTTCCTACTCAGTCCAGCCTTGTCAAAGTGATTGGCAGGTAATGGGTCTGGATGTTGCTCACTTAGAAAATTGTTGACGAAGTGCTGAAAATCAAATTTAACATAAAAACCTCTATTATGTGGATAAACCGATGTATAATGTATATAAACACAATGAATTCAAAAGTTTTCAATAAGTTTGTGAAATCTTTATATACATAGATCTTTATACATCTGTTCGACGATTACCAACCCAGCTAATTTATATTCACTACTTGGCCAATGGTAATAGGAAAACTGATCGCTGCCAAACAAAATGACGTATCCAACTATAAAATTGATTAAATGTACGGGAAATGTACCTTTGTGCAAACATATCTATTGCAGTTGATGTTTGACGGATTGAGCTGATTATGCGGTCGCCCACAAAGTTTTATCCACCATAGGCACTTCTCGTAGTCAGTCTTCGGTTTTGGAAACGGTATGAACTTGACACCGCCTTCAAGTCGTTCAGGATACCTGTCATCACTATTGCACAGACCGTGACTGCACCTCTTTACCATTTTTTTCTGGATATGTTGGCCGATAGAACGATTGCGTAAAGCGCGCCGGCCCAACTTAGACAAGCTTGTTTGTCTAAGGAAGTGACTGCAGTCAAAGTATGCGTGCGCAGACTGTCAGAGCGACTCGCTGATTGGTCAAGTCAGCTGTCAATAAAATTCGACGGAGAGGTCAATTCCCTGTATGGCCGAGGGCGCCATTTTGGAACACAAATGTAAACAAACACTCAAACCTCGTGTAATCGATGTACACCGTGATGCTTGATTGCGATATGCTTACCTCGTGTATCGATACATTGTTCTCAATCACCTCTAACTCGGAAATCCCGGTCGAAATCCACCTGAGCCATCCACAACGAGGACGTCAAGTATTTCGAAAACTCGATTGACAGCCGAAGGAAGGAAGAGCAGCTTGCAGATGCCAGGTACGTAGCAGGGCTTCGAGACATAATGTTCCATGATTTCTATACAGAGATCTTATGGAATGGATTGATTTAGATATTTTCCTGATCTCCATGTTACTACTGTAAACGTCAAGGGCCTTTTAGTTTTGTTGTTTTCGGAAACCCTTTGTTATTATTATGATCAAGTGTTTGTTGTGACATAGTATTTCTATTTGGGCTTGCATAAGAGCTACAGGTGCAGGACTTTTAAGGGTCGTGTCCTTATTCTCAACATAACGCTGGGATTTGATGATGAGGGTTAGTTACCAAGGGTATAAATCTGGCAAAGTGCATGTCAAACAAAACGTGGCATTCAATTCCAATCATGTGTTGCCACCTGAACCACCTGAAAGTGAGATATGGATTACAATGAATAATGACAGCTTATCAATCTTTAACAAATTCACACTGAAACATTGAAAGGATAAAGACAAGTTAGTTGTTTTCTGTTTCAGCATGTTCAGGGTTTGTGGGCAGGTTCACAGACATCCTCAGGGAGGATACCAAGTATTGAGTGAGTATTTTTGTTTGTGATAAATACAAACTACATGTATTCATCATGGTATATTTCAATGTAATGTGAAACATCACACTCACAATAGTCCAGCTCTGTGATGGCAGCCTGTAAATAATTGAACATGGACCAGGCAATCTAGTGATTGTTATTTTCAGCAAAGATCCATGCCCTCAGAGTATGATAACAACCTAGTCTGACCACTCATTCATTAGTTGATTAGTGTTTGCAGCGGTAGAAACTAACACTTTCAGTTCACTAGTCCTAAAATGATAGCATATAGCAAAATCTTTAAAATGTCAAAATGACTAGTGCCAATTTCTAACCCTGGTGTTTGGATGTTGTGTTTGTATGTATGAGTGTATTTAGGTTGGTTTGTTGTTTAACGCCGCACTCAGCTATATGACGGCAGTCTGTAAATAATCGAGTCTGGACCAGACAACCCAGTGATTCATATCATGAGCATCGAGCCACAGAATTTAGATCAATGACATGCATCAACCAAGTCAGAGAGTCTGACCACCCGATCCCGTTAGTCACCTTTTACGACAAGCATAATGGCCTTTTACAGCAAGCATGGGTTGCTGAAGACCTAGTCTACCCCGGAATCTTCATGGGTCAAGTGTATTTAACTTAAATCATGAATCTTATACTTGTTTCTCTGTGCTTTTACAATGTAACCCAAATTTTCTCGGGAATAATAAAGTATTCTCTTATTTATATCATTTCTGAACAAAGTGTCATATCAAGGTTAGATCTCTGTCAAAACAGTGCCATGGAAAAGCCAAACAAATAGCCTAGAAATAAAAGTAAATACTGCATTGCATTAATCTGCATTTCAAGAAAATGTGGCAATAATTCATGGAATGATATTCACCTCGGTGAGGATCTCTCTACATTGTCGAACAAGTTATTTCCTATGTAATGTATGTGTTGAATGACCCTGACTTTGTTGTCAAAATATTGTTTTAACATTTGTTAAATATGGGGATAAATGTCATCTCTGAATGTTTGACATGAATTATCATGATTAGGGTAGTTCTAAGTCGGAATCACAACCGGGGTCTTTTCATTTGAATCAAATGTACAACATGTACAGTTTGGACATTTCTGTGATGTGAATGCTACTTATGTTTGTAGAATGTCCGGGTGAATAAAAGAGACAGTCATCCGTGCAGCATCAATGCAAAGAAAGACCATAGAAGAGCAACAGTGAGTGGTAAATATTTTGAAATTATTCTGTTTGGTTCATATGGTTATTTTGCAAATATGTCTTCAGTTTGTTCCTTATCGCTGTAGGCACGGATGTCCTATTATCTAAGGCACTACAATTTTCTGTGCAGAGTTGCATCTCTTGGGCTTAGCAGAAACCTATAGTCATGGGTTCAAATCCTGGTTCTCCCCGATTATGTTGCTAGGTTTGTCAGCATTATACACATACTCGTGGGATTCATCAAAGACCTACATCACTTAGGACTTTCTTCCCACATCAAACTAACATGCGGTGATATATCTGGAATACTGTTCAAAGCAGTGTTAAAGCCAAATCATTTATTTAACACTGCATCCAGCAATAGTTTGGCTATATGACAAGGATTGTGAATATATATTTTTCCATGTTGATGAGTTGAAACAATCACTAAATGACATCTCTTAAAAAGATTCCCAGCATTCCAAGCCTAATTAATAGATAAGGTTGTGATTGAGTAGGCTCATTGATCACATGTAATCATACCACAGTGATGTGGGATATTGTCCATAATAGTTATCATCGGTTTGTCTGGACCGAGTTCATAACATTAGTCACTGGTTTGTCTGGTTGAGATTTGAGGTGTGATTATCTTAAATGTTTAGCATATAACAAGACTCACATATGACAACTTAAGTGATTTTGGTGCCTTCTATCTGTAAGTACATGTGGCAACAATTCTTTTTGATTGCTAAAATCTTTTTACATAATGCTGCAGAAACTGAAGTCCTGCTTGAGATCCCTGGATGAGTACTCCAGGTTGACAGTCTGGAAGGACCAGACAAGGGAGTCCTAAACAGAGGCTGCACCCCTTCAGATATCAGAGGTGATTTGCAGACAGCGATGATGAGGGTCCTGTTATTTCAATGGAGGCCGACCGAGAAATTGTATGCCAAATGGTACTGGGACACACAAAGGCTGGTCTGGCTAATGTGAGAAGACCAACCAATGCCAAGCTGGAGTGGAATTCTTCCAGGACATTCAGGAAATTCTTGTAAACACTTGAAAGGAATGATAAATGGGACTTATTGTCTTTAAATGTGGACCCAAACACCAAATGGAAAGTTCACAATTCTACTAACACAATGCAGCAGAGATAGAGTCTAACTGGTATCCCCTCATCCTGGTTCCTGTTCATCCATGGCAATATAGAAAGAAAAGGAGGATTGAGGGAAAGTAAGTTATCTGAACTGGTGAACATAATCCATAGGTACTGTCAAGCGAACAGTTATCACACTCTGTTATGAGTATTGAAGAATAGGATGAAATTGCATACTGCATCAGGAACCATCATGTGAACACTGTTCAATGTGCGATATACTATAGGCATATGAATAAAAGAAATTGATAATTTGATTGTTGCTTATGTTTCATTTGCCAGCTGTGTAAATGGGGATGTTTCATGATTTTGCCTCAGTTTAATAGCCACACTTATCTTATGAAACCATGCATTGCTTGGGCATCTCAAGATAAATAACACATGTTTCCTTTGCTCTGAAAACGTCTGATGGCACATTGATCTGTTATGTCAAAGGTTAAAGTCACAACCAGACAAAAGGTTTGTTTGTGGTCTAACTCTTCCTTTGGGCAGGGGTCGAAGTTGGAAAAAGGTCGTGTGTGATCTATATTTACTACATTTTCCCTTAAATTGCCTTTTCTACAGAAGTCTTAGTAACTCTTATACATATACTGGTTACATTACTTCCATATTTTGGTCAATGATATGTTGAATTCTACCAAAGGACTGCATATTTGGTTTATGTGCTGGATAGCTCTTTGAAATGTTTTTGAAATATTTATCACTGATATTGAAGGTCAAATTCACACTCAAAAGTGATAACTCATGAGGGGTTGAAGTGTAAGATCAAGGCAACAGTGAAGGGGTCATTCATAAAGTATTTCTGCAATTATAACTAAAATGCCTATTTCTGGGGATATTTGTGAAGTATCAAGCACAACGATGTTATTTTATTTGAATACACATATATGTGCAGTGGTTACAACTCCAGTGTCAAATTAACTGTCAATCCCTTTTAATATAATAATTCACAGTAACTGAGGAAGAGCTTACTGTAGTACCATAAATCTAGGGTGTGGCAAATGTCAATGAAGTTAGTATTTTGGATATAACAAGTACATGTACCATTACAAATAGTCTTATTACCATCTCACTAGGACCAAAGGCCCAAGTGAGCACATTGTCAATGACTTTTTCTTTTTCTCAGTACAAACTGGAAGTCTGGACATGAAATTTAAGGATATCATTATACAAGAACTGATGTTTGTTCATTAAATACCATTAACATCCGAAAAGGACAAAATATGAAATTGAACAATTTTCTTCTCCAAAAATGTTTTAGGAGGATATTTACCATTAAAATAACACAGAATATTACAACAGGTACCTCTAATGCACAGGCCAACATTATTTACCAGAAGCAAGTCATGAAGAAAATTTGCATCCGGATACCTTCCGGAAACCTTCCGGAAACCTTCCAGATGCCTTCAACAACCTTCAAATTGCTTGGTATTTTCAAGTTAATTTTTTTATGTGTTTCACACTTAAGTGAACAAAATGCACCCCCCAAATTTTGACATTTTTTTTGGAAGGTTTCCGGAAGGTATCCGGGCCGGATCCAAAATGGGAAGGTATCCGGAAGGTTTCCGGAAGGTTTCCGGAAGACGGAAACCTACACTTTTTTTGCTGTGCCATTGGGCACAACTCGCTGAAAACCACCGTGAAGAAGATGAGTGAAGAAGCAGGCTTCTCCGGCAAGAGAACGAACCACTCACTGAGGGTATCCACTGCCACGAGGCTTTATGACGCAGGAGTAGATAAACAGATTGCATGTGAACAAACGGGTAAGTATTCGAAAAAATCCTAACAAGCCTATATCTATAAGTTAAGCAAGCAATGTATACAGATGTAGGGTTAATCTGTAATGAATAGTCATAACACGTTTGGTACTGTGTACAGTATATCTAACTAATGCATTGAGGTAGCTAGGTTCAAATCCCTGCAGTACAAACATTGGATTGTCAGTTCAAACTGTTGCCTGCAGGATTCGCTGCATTACATACCAACATCAGTGTTGCAGATGCCGGAAACTGGCCGTTGTGAAGTGATTGAAGGACTGTTGAAAACGGAGTTAAAACAGACTTCCATCACCCCGTCTCTAGATAGCAATTTACTCCGTTTTTTCTGAGTTGGAGAAATATACTTCTCTTTTGGAATAAAATTGAAAAGTGTGATATTATTAATTCAACTGTTGCCGAAAATATTTCACGCTGCAGTTTTAATGATTTTTGCAGGTCACCGCAGTTCATGATCAGCTGTGCGCCTGTATAAGAGGACTAACACGGCAATGCAGGCTGCCGTTTCTGATATTATTTACGCGAGTTCAAATGATGAACCATTGGCGAAGGCGGGGAAAGCAGAGACTGGTACGAACAGTGCTGCGACAGTCTCCATTGCTCCCAACAGGGATGGTCAAGGAACGGCGGAAAAAAACGAACAGACCGGTACCGATGGCGCTGAAGTGGTCTCAAATCCAGCAATCGGGAATAAGGAAGCTGCAGAGACGCGCGGAAAACAAATCTCTGTGTAAACATGCTGTAAAATTGTGACAAATAAAAAGCTCTATGCCGTTTTTTATTCTTTTTGCATGATCAGTGGCATTTTGTTTGCCTTAAAGAAAACTTGTAGGTCTATATTGAAAACAGACCCAGTCGGGGTCTTTATGGTAAAACAGACCCGATGTCTGTATGTTAGCCCGTTTAACCCCACATTTCCCTGAGTAAAATTCAAAGCCGCACCTGGCTTTCAGAATGATGGACTAACCATGGGTCTTACAGTCAGGATAAGGTACCACTGAAAACAATGCAATGACGTCACTTGAGGTGTATAATGTTTCAAATTGTAATTGTACTTCCCCATAGAGGGTTATGCCCATTTAAATCGCCCATGATGATGCAGGGCTTAGGGAGCTGATCATATGGATTCTGAAGATCAGATTTTAGAAGTGCATATGAAGGTGGTTTATATACACCTGGAACTTAATTAAGCGCCACCGAACTAAATATGACACAGAATTATGAATACCGAAAATAAGCAAACAACGATTTTTTATTAGACAATATGGCCCTTTCCCCACACCATCACACTGACAATGCCACGATCAACGCGATTGCTGTTGCATGCACTGCACGTGAAGCACAATACCCTTGAATTTTCTAAAATCAAGTATGGGTTTTTACCTTTGCACACCTTGAAAAGTAAACATTTCTTGACAAAGACTGTCTGATCGTTGTAAAACACCATCATGCCACGTCGTAGCCTGTCAGAAGCATTAAGATGGCAGGTTATTGGAATGAATAATGCGGATTGTCTTTTAGGGAAATTGGACGGCAACTTGTACGTCGCCATTCCGTAATTGCAAGATTAGTGCAAAAATACCGTGCAGCAAATGAAGTTAAGGATAGACCACGGCCAGGTCAGCCTCGAAAGACATCCAGGCGGGAAGATGCAGCGTTATTACGGCTTGTTAGGCGACGTCCGTTTGACACCGCTACAGTTTTAAGATCACAGTGGCTAGGTGTCCGAGCAATTTAAACCAGAACCGTCCGAAATCGTTTGAAGGCAGCGGGGTATAGATCAAACAAACGTCCACTGTTAACACAGGAACACAGACGAGCTCGTTTGGCGTGGTCAACTCAACGTCAGAACTGGAACATTCGATCATGGAGGAGAGTTCATTTTTCCGATGAAAGCCGGTTCCTTTTGCACTTGGTGGACGGGCGTACACGTGTCTGGAGGCAGCCGAATACAGCCATGGCCGAGCACAACATCCTTGAAACCATTCCTTTTGGTGGTGGGTCCGTAATAGTGTGGGGTTGTGTATCTTTCTCATGTAAACTGGACTTGATCAGTGTGCATGGCACTCTTAACAGACCTCGATGTCAGCATGACATCTTGGAGACGGCAGTTATTCCCCAGTTTGATAACCATCCATTGGCCACAAGACCGATATTCATGGATGACAACGCCCGACTTCACAGATCACGTGCTGTCCGCGAATGTTTACGTCAGAATGCGATTGAGACATTTCCTTGGCCAGCACGGAGTCCTGATCTCAATCTCATAGAGCATCTTTGGGACATTTTAGGCCGTCAAGTTCGAGAAAGAGACCCACCTGTCAAAAATTTACGTGAACTCGATACTGCTTTGCATGAGGAGTGGGCTAGAATACTTCAACGTCAAGTTCAACGTTTGATTCAGGGAATGAGGAAGCGTTTGGCTGACGTCACTCGTGCACAAGGAGGATACACCAAATATTGACATAAACTGTGTTTTGGGCTTCTTTAGACATTGTTCCAGGATTGCACTGATTCAAATTTGATGCAACCATTTCAGTAACCACTGTGTGACAAAAGTAATTTTCACTTTGTTTTTTGTGCAAATTACGTATTTTTCTAAAATGTCACAATTTGAAAATAACATCCATCAGTATGCTTCAAACTCATGTTTTCACTGTGATTAGTGTCCCTTTTTAAGCAGTGAACAACACTAGACACACGTATGTAAAAGGAATTTTTCGGTAGGTTGCAACAAGGTTGACACATTGATATAAATATGGGTGGCGCTTAATTAAGTTCCAGGTGTATATAAAGAGCACAAAGTAAATGCAACGTTCAAGGTAAGGCGGATAGCAACGGCTTGAAGGTTAGTATTCAGATGAACAGCGCTATGTATGACGTCCTGTCTGACTAATTAAAATAGAGCCTCCAGCCTCTTTGTCACCCGGAGGAGAAAATGAATGATGACAATTATACCACCTCAGGTCAAATGTATCTGTATGTTTAAGATATGTCTCTTGGAGATATGATGCAGACGGTTTTATAATCTTGAACTAATAAGTGTATCTCTTTAGTCGTCTGCAATTCCATTGGATCAAATTCATCTGGCGAGTTATGGTGGTTCAATTGGAGACCTACCGCGTGAACATGAAGAAGAAACACTCCTTCCTCTGTCCTGTGATGGAGTAACCTCCATGTCTAAAGGACCAAACGAGTTATGTACAGTAAGGTCCGAAGGAGAAGGTGTCCTAGTTTTAATTTGTCTAGTGAGTTTTTTCCTTTGTTTCTTTGACATGTGAGCAACTTCTGTTGTGACAGTAATTCGCTCAGCCTGAACCACAGTAGCTGGTTCAAAGATTCATAGTTTGGGTTTCTGAATATGCTGATGAGGGCTTAATAATTGAAATGATTTTAACAGGCTGATCTGAATTTACCCATGTTAAGTCAGTCTGACACGTGATAGATGTAGTTGAGACAGATCGACTGACCACAGCAGAGTAAGTTACAGTGGAGGGAGCTTTTGTCTGGTTGAGATAGTTTCTTTGCATCTGAAAATGAGATGTTATATTGGTACTTTATTTTAACAATTTCTGATTGGCGTTCAGATCGTGGATCGTGTGGTCAGGCTCGATGACTTGGTTGATCGTGTGTCATCGTGTCCAAACGGTGTTTATGGTTGCACATAAGAACAATTACTGGATTATCTGATCAGAATCGATTACTTACAGACTGTCGTCATATGCCTGGAATATTGATGAGTTGGGCGTTCAGCAACAAAGAATCATTAACATATATAGCTAACTGATTTAACAGGTTCCCGTCGTCACATGCTCAATTCTACTGCGCACAAAATTGTAATCTTGTATACCAGGATTTGAAACCTATGCACTACATCTCGTCTTTTTCTAAACAAAAAACGTATTTCACACCCAGTTTACAATATAGACAAAACTTACATATCAAATGCAGAAAGGACATGTTGCTATTTTAAGTTTCGAGCATGTTTAAGTAAAGCCAGACTGGTCAATATCATCAAATGCACATGTGAGATACAAATGACTGAAATAGCCTGTACCTGGTTTCGGAACTAAAATTTCAACAATTTGTGATGATTCCAAACAATTTCGGGTTGTAACCGAAATAAATTAGTGGAGCTATCTTACGAAAAGATGTGTCACATTCAATAGGTTGTTCAGTTGGTGAGAACTTTGATTGTCAGATGCCACACACATACCATCAATTAATAATACATAATGTAAGAAAATCTTGTGTTGAATATATATTTTGTATATTAACCTGCATGAACAGTTATCGTTTAATTATGTGAATAATGTATACGGCTTAGTTATTGCCAATGAGACTTTTTAACAGAAGCTGTGACGCCTCCAGCGAATGCCTCTGCGGAAACAGAGACTGGTGTGTCGGTAAGCTACGGAAGCCTTTAAGGGCCATTTGTATTTGTATTTTTTTCGATACTATCTTGAAATTTAAAGACACAAAGTTGTAATTTCAAATTAGTATTTTGAAATTTCAAGAATAATATAAAAAAACAAACTCAAATGGCTCTCAAATGCTTCCATAGTAAGCAGTCTATTCGTGGCTAATGTCGATGCTTAAACTTAAACCTTATCCCCCGCTCTCATCTATCTGCCGGTTCTCCTGAAGCGCGAAACACACGATGATATACATTGCATCACTAAAACTCTTTCAAGAAAGATATTTACCATGAAACTTTTTAGATGTAGTTACGAAGTCCTCTGTCATATAGGAATATATAATATTTATGTGTGCTGATAAAACTACTAATATTCTGTTGTTAAAATGTACTCAAACATCATACCACGTCATATGTTTGATGCGTTTGTTACGTACCTAACAGATCAGTCTTCCCCAAATTGTGACACAGGCCACTGGGACAGAGACGGGCGATTCAGGAGGTGAGTAAACATTTAACGTCACATCAGCATTTTTCCAGCCATGTAGCGACGAGAACAAGTTGATATATATCAGGAGGTGACATTATTTGGTCGACCCTCAATGTGTAATTAGAAAACATACACGACTTGTCATACATTCGAACGTCTTTTCTTTTGATAACAAGGGCATTGCTCTTTTCAGAAACATATAGTCATGTTGTATTTATCTATTATATTGTGTTTCATTATTAAGGCGCTGCATTAGACATATATTTCAAAATTATATAACCCCATAAATCATGATAATATTATAACATTCTGTTAATCATATTGCATGTTTTAGCTTGGAAGACAGCGGGTGGAATAGTTGCAGCTATAGTTATAGTTATAGTTATAGTTGCAGTATTGATATGGTATGTTGTTTTTCGCATTTGATGACTAAAAGACTCTGGAGCTGTGTTTCTTCAAAGTTTCATCTAAGTTGTTTCTCTAATGTTTGTATTTATTGTATGATTTTCACGTTTTCTTTTTCCTGTCATATTATAAGTTATGTTTAATGTGTAAAACATTTCGTTTTCAGGAAACGTAAGCATTTGCCGTGCATCTCATCTGGTATGTATTAATTCTCAATAACTTTTGTAACATTTTTTCATAGAAAGCTGGCAGTGACATTTGTAACGTAATCTCTTGAGCGTTTCACATGAATTTATATATGTTAAGTATTTTCCGGGAAACACAAGACAAATTGACATAAAAGATCTGTGGACACAGGTGGCCCAGTTGTCTAAGGCGCCACGATTCGATGTGCAGAGTTGCGTCCCTTGGGCAGGCCAGAAACCTATGATTGTGGGTTCGAATCCCGGTTCGCCCCGATTGTGTTTCTAGGTTTGTCAGGACCATACCCGTGCTCGTGGGTTTGACCGAAGTGGTAAACCCCTGAGACCTGCATCCCTTCGGGCTTTCCTCCAACATTATGCAAACACACCGTGATATATCTGGAATACTATTAAAAGCGGCGTTAAACCCAACTCACTCACTCACTCACTCATAAACGATCTTATTTGAAAGTATTCATTGATTGAGGGGGTATACATGTAGCATTTCACCAAAACGCTCTGTGAATCGTTAAGTTGCAGCCCTAAGTCTATGTTCGTGGGTACAAATTTTGGATTCACTCTGATTATATGTTTAAGTTTGTCAGCACCACACCCATATGCATTCGGTTCCACAATATTGGTAAACGTCTAAACGGCTGAAACCGACAGTAAACCAAACTCACTCATTCTCATGTAGATGACATCTTCTTATAAATGTTGCTGTGGATAAATCGAACAAGGCTTACTTTCTGACGGTGTTATAATGACAGATATCGTTCAGATGACTTCTATTTACAAAACCTGACTGACATGTCAGTCAGAGAGACGGTCCCAGTCATCATCGACAGAAGGAGACGGATTACACTGCTAGTCATGCGGTCGGCTGCGGCCGCCGCCTCACCAACGACTAGGTCGACGATGAAGAATACCTGTCCGCCTTCCTGCCTGTATGTAAATGGCAGAACGGATCTCCACACCGGGAACATTGGCCGCTCATTCCCACGGATGATCACTATTATCCGTGGAGATTCCGGGTTAGAATAGGTTCCCAACTGCCGGACCAGTGAAGATCCGGGGTAGAATAGGTCTTCAGCAACCCATGCTTGCCGTAAAAGGTGACTATGCTTGTCGTAAAAGGCGAATAACGGGATCGGGTGGTCAGGCTCGTTGACTTGGTTGATGCATGTCATCGATCCCAATTGCATGGATCGATGCTCATGACATCAATCACTGGATTGTCTGGTCCAGACTCGATTATTTACAGACCGCCGTCATATAGCTGGAATATTGCTGAGTGCGGCGTTAAACAACAAACCAACCAACCAACCTAAACTGCCGATCGTGGATCGTGTGGTCAGGCTCGACCACTTGGTTGATCGTGTGTCATCGTGTCCAAACGGTGTTGATGGTTGCACATAATAACAATTACTGGATTATCTGATCAGAATCGATTATTTACAGACTGGATTTGAAACCTATGCACAACATCAAAACGTATTTCACACCCATTTTACAATATAGACAAAACTTAGATATCAAAGTTTCGAGCACGTTTAAGTAAAGCCAGACTGGTCAATATCATTAAATTCACATGTGAGATACAAACGACTGAAATAGCCTGACCTGATTTCGGAACTAAAATGTCAACAATTTGTGATGATTCCAAACAATTTCGGGTTGTAACCGAATACATTAGTGGAGCTATCATACGAAAAGATGTGTCAAATTCAATAGTTGTTCAGTTGGTGAGGACTTTGATTGTCAGATGACACACACATACCATCAGTTAAGAATACATATGTAAGAAAAAATTGTGTTGAATATATATTTTGTATATTAACCTGCATGAACAGTTAGCTTTTAATTATGTGAATAATGTAATTGCCAATGAGACTTTTTAACAGAAGCTGCCTCACCGGGAAGAGGGACAGGTGTGTCGGTAAGCTACGGAAGTCTTTTAGGGCCATTTGTATTTGTATTTTTTTCGATACTGTCTTGAAATTTCAACTTAGTATCTTGAAATTTCAAGAAACTATCTTGAAATTTCAAGATACTAAGTTGAAATTTCAAGATACGCAGTTGAAATTTCAAGATACGCAGTTGAAATTTCAAGATGCTATGTTAAAATGTACTCAAACATCATACCACGTCAAATGTTTAATACGTTTGTCACGTACTTAACAGATCATTCTTCCCCAAATTGTGACACAGGCGGGCGATTCAGGAGGTGAGTGAGTGAGTGAGTGAGTGAGTGAGTGAGTGAGTGAATGAGTAAGTCCGACGGCACGATATACATTTGACGCAGTACAATGGCTTAAAACCTTTCAAGAAAGATATTTACCATGGGACTTTGCACATATATTTATATTGGCTTTCAACATTGAAGAAGGCCTAATATCTATTTTTACCGAAAATTCTATTAATATTGTGTTGAAGGTTTCTCGATAACATGTATTTGTCAGGCTCCTCTTGTCGAACTAGAAGAACAGCCCCAGATGTCGCAAACGGAGGATTCTGGAGGTAAGAGTGTTTAGCAATATGTCCAACAAACTAGAAATTGGAAGATATTGTGTGTTTTTGATTTCTTGTTTAACGCCAGTATCAGCAATATTTCAGCTGTATTATGACGTCCAGAACATAATTGAGACTGGAACAGACAAACCAGTTATTAATATCATGAGCAACTTGCCTCGCAGTTGGAGCTTGATGACACGTAATCAACGAAGTCACCGAGACTGAGTGACATCTCTTATGCTCGGCATCAGTTGCTGGGGACCTATTCTAACCCGGAATATGGAAGGGGCGCAATTAGAAGATATGCATGACTTATCATTCATGTTGGACCCCAAAAGTTAATAAAGACGACAAAACTGTTTCCATTATCCTAACTTTCCTCTGCTGAAAGCAGAGTCCATTAAACGATTTCGAGCAGAACATGAACATATTGCTCACTACGAAATAGTGATGAAACTAGGTGTCCGTAAAAGGTGAGCATATCCTGATCCACCTGTGGCACATGTCACGAACGCTCGCAAATGCAGGCCAAGTGTTCACCTGAAAATACATGAGAACATATTGGAGGTCATAAAGGCAATTGCATCAGACATTCATGCGTCACATTTGGAAATGTCTTCCACATTACTACCATAAAACGTTTTGAATTGGTGAACAGTGTACATGATACGTGTTTCGGCATATCATCGATGCCGATTGTTCTCTGGCATTGATGTTTCAATAATGTAATCGGTAGTCGGGTTCACCACATTTGTTCTTTGCTTGCTCTATTTTTAATTATGGCCTTCATATGACCAATGCACTTTGAACATGCCCGAAAATCTCTTAAAATGCATTTGGAGACCTATGGTTTTCTTCAAATTCTGAAACTACTGAACTACACTCCTTTGATAAATGCCAACACAACCGGTTTGGAGAATCTACTGTCAGTGTACATGCAACGTTTATATTACCATTAACGACGACCATGGAGTTCTGTTCTGAAACCGATTTTACATGCATGTGTCTTCCAATGAGGAGACCGAAGTGAAACCAGTAAGTTTTTGTTTCTAGTTCCTTTAGAAGACCATGTTTGAAAATTCAAATTTCGTCAAATGGTTTAATCTTTTCTTTCAAAAGGTTACAAGGTATAGAAAGCTTAAGTTCTATTGTGATCTTGACGTTCATTGACAACGTGCGCTATTGATAAGACAAGATAGGATCACCTTTTCCGAGAACATCCACCATCACTGAAACATTTGTGGCGGTGTTTTGATTGTTTTATTTCACTTAGTACGGGTAACTACGAATACCTCTAATTACATAACAGATGTAATTGCCTACAATAAAAATATAGTTTGATATATAAGGAGACATTAGATGTGTGATTCTTTTAAGTAACACATGGAATTATGCAGCAAAGTTAGAAGAGCATAATTTGATAGAAATCGTCAGGATTTGACAAACTATTCTTGTCATTAATTTAGATGCAAATTAATACAATATTACAAAAGTAAAACGAATATTATTTAAATTATGAGTCAAATCGGTAAAATGAATTTAGTCTTACAGGCTCTGGGTTATCCTCAAATATATTTCCCCTCCATGGCGGTTGAAGTAGCGTACAAATAATTGTCACTCAACGACTGTAGCTGCTGGAATATCGACCTACCTGAAGCTTAAATTAAACATCTTGGCAAGTTTTGATTTTGCCGGCATCAGTTGCTGGTATGGGGACCTATTCTAACCCGGAATATGGAAGAGGCGCAATAAGAAGATATGCATGACTTATCATTCATGTTGGACCCAAAAAGTAAATAAAGGCGACAAAACCGTTTCCATTAACATAAGTTTCCTCTGCTGAAAGCAGAATCCATTGTACGATTTCGAGCAGAACATGAGCATATTGATCACTACGAAATAGTGATGAAACTAGGTGTCCGTAAAAGGTGAGCGTATCCTGATCCACTTGTGGCACATGTCACGAACGCTCGCAAATGCAGGCCAAGTGTTCACCTAAAAATGCATGAGAAATTATGGTAGGTCATAAAGGCAATTGCATCAGACATTCATGCGTCACATTTGGAAATGTCTTTCACATTACTACCTTAAAACGTTTTGAATTGGTGAACAGTGTACATGATACGTGCCACAAGAAAAATAGGTATACCTTTGACTGTATTAATTCTGCGAATTCAACTCTCAATCATTTTGTATTTGTAGACCCTGCCACATCATCAAGCCATCGCGATGTCAGAGCTGAGGACATTTCAGGTATTGTATAGTTTACATTTGTTTTAAGAAATACGTAAGTTTGTCAAGACGATACAGTAGTTTTTCAAGCTGGTGATAGTACCTTTATTCAACCATCATTGAACGATCTCATCAATATACCTAAAGCTTGAGGTACACTTCATGGCCAAGTTCCCGTGTTTTGATTTTTAGGCTCTTGGGCACTTAGAGTATTACATATTATTTAAATTTCATGGAAAGACGCATCTTGCTTACAGCTAAGCTTTGCAATTATGGTTCCTCCATTTAAGGCCTAGTACAATCTTTCCAGAAATATGTAGTACGCATTGAGAGGAATAATGACTAAATATGACATGTCGCTTATCAACATGACAGACGATGTTGTCACACTTCCTACTCACTGGCACTTACTTTAGTGGATCGCGTAACCGATCAGGCCTGATGACTTGGTTGATAGCGTGGCGTTGCACCCCGGCGACGTAGATCATCGCTGATGAGATCTCGTTCTGGATGATTGTCTGTTCCAGGTTTGATTGTTTACACGCCGCCGCCGTATGACAGGGGCATTACTGGGTGCGGCGTGAGGCAACAAACAAACACTTACCCTTTTTACTAAAGTTGTGCGATTCGCGTCCTACATGTACAGCGTGACATCCTTACCTTTTCGTGAACACTTGATGTCATCAATGATTTTCTATGATTCATTCATATAATTTTCATCACCATTTTGCCTTTCATACCCTGTGGTACCTGTTTCGGCATATCATCGATGCCGATTGTTCTCTGGCATTGATGTTTCAATAATGTAATCGGTAGTCGGGTTCACCACATTTGTTCTTTGCTTGCTCTATTTTTAATTATGGCCTTCATATGACCAATGCACTTTGAACATGCCCGAAAATCTCTTAAAATGCATTTGGAGACCTATGGTTTTCTTCAAATTCTGAAACTACTGAACTACACTCCTTGATAAATGCCAACACAACCGGTTTGGAGAATCTACTGTCAGTGTACATGCAACGTTTATATTACCATTAACGACGACCATGGAGTTCTGTTCTGAAACCGATTTTACATGCATGTGTCTTCCAATGAGGAGACCAAAGTGAAACCAGTAAGTTTTTGTTTCTAGTTCCTTTAGAAGACCATGTTTGAAAATTCAAATTTCGTCAAATGGTTTAATCTTTTCTTTCAAAAGGTTACAAGGTATAGAAAGCTTAAGTTCTATTGTGATCTTGACGTTCATTGACAACGTGCGCTATTGATAAGACAAGATAGGATCACCTTTTCCGAGAACATCCACCATCACTGAAACATTTGTGGCGGTGTTTTGATTGTTTTATTTCACTTAGTACGGGTAACTACGAATACCCCTAATTACATAACAGATGTAATTGCCTACAATAAAAATATAGTTTGATATATAAGGAGACATTAGATGTGTGATTCTTTTAAGTAACACATGGAATTATGCAGCAAAGTTAGAAGAGCATAATTTGATAGAAATCGTCAGGATTTGACAAACTATTCTTGTCATTAACTTAGATGCAAATTAATACAATATTACAAAAGTAAAACGAATCTTATTTAAATTATGAGTCAAATCGGTAAAATGAATTTAGCCTTACAGGCTCTGGGTTATCCTCAAATATATTTCCCCTCCATGGCGGTTGAAGTAGCGTACAAATAATTGTCACTCAACGACTGTAGCTGCTGGAATATCGACCTACCTGAAGCTTAAATTAAACATCTTGGCAAGTTTTGATTTTGCCGGCATCAGTTGCTGGTATGGGGACCTATTCTAACCCGGAATATGGAAGGGGCGCAATAAGAAGATATGCATGACTTATCATTCATGTTGGACCCAAAAAGTAAATAAAGGCGACAAAACCGTTTCCATTAACATAAGTTTCCTCTGCTGAAAGCAGAATCCATTGTACGATTTCGAGCAGAACATGAGCATATTGATCACTACGAAATAGTGATGAAACTAGGTGTCCGTAAAAGGTGAGCGTATCCTGATCCACTTGTGGCACATGTCACGAACGCTCGCAAATGCAGGCCAAGTGTTCACCTAAAAATGCATGAGAAATTATGGTAGGTCATAAAGGCAATTGCATCAGACATTCATGCGTCACATTTGGAAATGTCTTTCACATTACTACCATAAAACGTTTTGAATTGGTGAACAGTGTACATGATACGTGCCACAAGAAAAATAGGTATACCTTTGACTGTATTAATTCTGCGAATTCAACTCTCAATCATTTTGTATTTGTAGACCCTGCCACATCATCAAGCCATCGCGATGTCAGAGCTGAGGACATTTCAGGTATTGTATAGTTTACATTTGTTTTAAGAAATACGTAAGTTTGTCAAGACGATACAGTAGTTTTTCAAGCTGGTGATAGTACCTTTATTCAACCATCATTGAACGATCTCATCAATATACCTAAAGCTTGAGGTACACTTCATGGCCAAGTTCCCGTGTTTTGATTTTTAGGCTCTTGGGCACTTAGAGTATTACATATTATTTAAATTTCATGGAAAGACGCATCTTGCTTACAGCTAAGCTTTGCAATTATGGTTCCTCCATTTAAGGCCTAGTACAATCTTTCCAGAAATATGTAGTACGCATTGAGAGGAATAATGACTAAATATGACATGTCGCTTATCAACATGACAGACGATGTTGTCACACTTCCTACTCACTGGCACTTACTTTAGTGGATCGCGTAACCGATCAGGCCTGATGACTTGGTTGATAGCGTGGCGTTGCACCCCGGCGACGTAGATCATCGCTGATGAGATCTCGTTCTGGATGATTGTCTGTTCCAGGTTTGATTGTTTACACGCCGCCGCCGTATGACAGGGGCATTACTGGGTGCGGCGTGAGGCAACAAACAAACACTTACCCTTTTTACTAAAGTTGTGCGATTCGCGTCCTACATGTACAGCGTGACATCCTTACCTTTTCGTGAACACTTGATGTCATCAATGATTTTCTATGATTCATTCATATAATTTTCATCACCATTTTGCCTTTCATACCCTGTGGTACCTGTTTCGGCATATCATCGATGCCGATTGTTCTCTGGCATTGATGTTTCAATAATGTAATCAGTAGTCGGGTTCACCACATTTGTTCTTTGCTTGCTCTATTTTTAATTATGGCCTTCATATGACCAATGCACTCTGAACATGCCCGAAAATCTCTTAAAATGCATTTGGAGACCTATGGTTTTCTTCAAATTCTGAAACTACTGAACTACACTCCTTGATAAATGCCAACACAACCGGTTTGGAGAATCTACTGTCAGTGTACATGCAACGTTTATATTACCATTAACGACGACCATGGAGTTCTGTTCTGAAACCGATTTTACATGCATGTGTCTTCCAATGAGGAGACCAAAGTGAAACCAGTAAGTTTTTGTTTCTAGTTCCTTTAGAAGACCATGTTTGAAAATTCAAATTTCGTCAAATGGTTTAATCTTTTCTTTCAAAAGGTTACAAGGTATAGAAAGCTTAAGTTCTATTGTGATCTTGACGTTCATTGACAACGTGCGCTATTGATAAGACAAGATAGGATCACCTTTTCCGAGAACATCCACCATCACTGAAACATTTGTGGCGGTGTTTTGATTGTTTTATTTCACTTAGTACGGGTAACTACGAATACCCCTAATTACATAACAGATGTAATTGCCTACAATAAAAATATAGTTTGATATATAAGGAGATATTAGATGTGTGATTCTTTTAAGTAACACATGGAATTATGCAGCAAAGTTAGAAGAGCATAATTTGATAGAAATCGTCAGGATTTGACAAACTATTCTTGTCATTAATTTAGATGCAAATTAATACAATATTACAAAAGTAAAACGAATCTTATTTAAATTATGAGTCAAATCGGTAAAATGAATTTAGTCTTACAGGCTCTGGGTTATCCTCAAATATATTTCCCCTCCATGGCGGTTGAAGTAGCGTACAAATAATTGTCACTCAACGACTGTAGCTGCTGGAATATCGACCTACCTGAAGCTTAAATTAAACATCTTGGCAAGTTTTGATTTTGCCGGCATCAGTTGCTGGTATGGGGACCTATTCTAACCCGGAATATGGAAGGGGCGCAATAAGAAGATATGCATGACTTATCATTCATGTTGGACCCAAAAAGTAAATAAAGGCGACAAAACCGTTTCCATTAACATAAGTTTCCTCTGCTGAAAGCAGAATCCATTGTACGATTTCGAGCAGAACATGAGCATATTGATCACTACGAAATAGTGATGAAACTAGGTGTCCGTAAAAGGTGAGCGTATCCTGATCCACTTGTGGCACATGTCACGAACGCTCGCAAATGCAGGCCAAGTGTTCACCTAAAAATGCATGAGAAATTATGGTAGGTCATAAAGGCAATTGCATCAGACATTCATGCGTCACATTTGGAAATGTCTTTCACATTACTACCATAAAACGTTTTGAATTGGTGAACAGTGTACATGATACGTGCCACAAGAAAAATAGGTATACCTTTGACTGTATTAATTCTGCGAATTCAACTCTCAATCATTTTGTATTTGTAGACCCTGCCACATCATCAAGCCATCGCGATGTCAGAGCTGAGGACATTTCAGGTATTGTATAGTTTACATTTGTTTTAAGAAATACGTAAGTTTGTCAAGACGATACAGTAGTTTTTCAAGCTGGTGATAGTACCTTTATTCAACCATCATTGAACGATCTCATCAATATACCTAAAGCTTGAGGTACACTTCATGGCCAAGTTCCCGTGTTTTGATTTTTAGGCTCTTGGGCACTTAGAGTATTACATATTATTTGAATTTCATGGAAATACGCATCTTGCTTACAGCTAAGCTTTGCAATTATGGTTCCTCCATTTAAGGCCTAGTAAAATCTTTCCAGAAATATGTAGTACGCATTGAGAGGAATAATGACTAAATATGACATGTCGCTTATCAACATGACAGACGATGTTGTCACACTTCCTACTCACTGGCACTTACTTTAGTGGATCGGGTAACCGATCAGGCCTGATGACTTGGTTGATAGCGTGGCGTTGCACCCCGGCGACGTAGATCATCGCTGATGAGATCTCGTTCTGGATGATTGTCTGTTCCAGGTTTGATTGTTTACACGCCGCCGCCGTATGACAGGGGCATTACTGGGTGCGGCGTGAGGCAACAAACAAACACTTACCCTTTTTACTAAAGTTGTGCGATTCGCGTCCTACATGTACAGCGTGACATCCTTACCTTTTCGTGAACACTTGATGTCATCAATGATTTTCTATGATTCATTCATATAATTTTCATCACCATTTTGCCTTTCATACCCTGTGGTACCTGTTTCGGCATATCATCGATGCCGATTGTTCTCTGGCATTGATGTTTCAATAATGTAATCAGTAGTCGGGTTCACCACATTTGTTCTTTGCTTGCTCTATTTTTAATTATGGCCTTCATATGACCAATGCACTTTGAACATGCCCGAAAATCTCTTAAAATGCATTTGGAGACCTATGGTTTTCTTCAAATTCTGAAACTACTGAACTACACTCCTTTGATAAATGCCAACACAACGGGTTTGGAGAATCCACTGACAGTGTACATGCAACGTTTATATTACCATTAACGACGACCATGGAGTTCTGTTCTGAAACCGATTTTACATGCACGTGTCTTCCAATGAGGAGACCAAAGTGAAACCAGTAAGTTTTTGTTTCTAGTTCCTTTAGAAGACCATGTTTGAAAATTCAAATTTCGTCAAATGGTTTAATCTTTTCTTTCAAAAGGTTACAAGGTATAGAAAGCTTAAGTTCTATTGTGATCTTGACGTTCATTGACAACGTGCGCTATTGATAAGACAAGATAGGATCACCTTTTCCGAGAACATCCACATCACTGAAACATTTGTGGCGGTGTTTTGATTGTTTTATTTCACTTAGTACGGGTAACTACGAATACCTCTAATTACATAACAGATGTAATTGCCTACAATAAAAATATAGTTTGATATATAAGGAGACATTAGATGTGTGATTCTTTTAAGTAACACATGGAATTATGCAGCAAAGTTAGAAGAGCATAATTTGATAGAAATCGTCAGGATTTGACAAACAATTCTTGTCATTAATTTAGATGCAAATTAATACAATATTACAAAAGTAAAACGAATCTTATTTAAATTATGGGTCAAATCGGTAAAATGAATTTAGTCTTACAGGCTCTGGGTTATCCTCAAATATATTTCCCCTCCATGGCGGTTGAAGTAGCGTACAAATAATTGTCACTCAACGACTGTAGCTGCTGGAATATCGACCTACCTGAAGCTTAAATTAAACATCTTGGCAAGTTTTGATTTTGCCGGCATCAGTTGCTGGTATGGGGACCTATTCTAACCCGGAATATGGAAGGGGCGCAATAAGAAGATATGCATGACTTATCATTCATGTTGGACCCAAAAAGTAAATAAAGGCGACAAAACCGTTTCCATTAACATAAGTTTCCTCTGCTGAAAGCAGAATCCATTGTACGATTTCGAGCAGAACATGAGCATATTGATCACTACGAAATAGTGATGAAACTAGGTGTCCGTAAAAGGTGAGCGTATCCTGATCCACTTGTGGCACATGTCACGAACGCTCGCAAATGCAGGCCAAGTGTTCACCTAAAAATGCATGAGAAATTATGGTAGGTCATAAAGGCAATTGCATCAGACATTCATGCGTCACATTTGGAAATGTCTTTCACATTACTACCATAAAACGTTTTGAATTGGTGAACAGTGTACATGATACGTGCCACAAGAAAAATAGGTATACCTTTGACTGTATTAATTCTGCGAATTCAACTCTCAATCATTTTGTATTTGTAGACCCTGCCACATCATCAAGCCATCGCGATGTCAGAGCTGAGGACATTTCAGGTATTGTATAGTTTACATTTGTTTTAAGAAATACGTAAGTTTGTCAAGACGATACAGTAGTTTTTCAAGCTGGTGATAGTACCTTTATTCAACCATCATTGAACGATCTCATCAATATACCTAAAGCTTGAGGTACACTTCATGGCCAAGTTCCCGTGTTTTGATTTTTAGGCTCTTGGGCACTTAGAGTATTACATATTATTTAAATTTCATGGAAAGACGCATCTTGCTTACAGCTAAGCTTTGCAATTATGGTTCCTCCATTTAAGGCCTAGTAAAATCTTTCCAGAAATATGTAGTACGCATTGAGAGGAATAATGACTAAATATGACATGTCGCTTATCAACATGACAGACGATGTTGTCACACTTCCTACTCACTGGCACTTACTTTAGTGGATCGCGTAACCGATCAGGCCTGATGACTTGGTTGATAGCGTGGCGTTGCACCCCGGCGACGTAGATCATCGCTCATGATATCTCGTTCTGGATGATTGTCTGTTCCAGGTTTGATTGTTTACACGCCGCCGCCGTATGACAGGGGCATTACTGGGTGCGGCGTGAGGCAACAAACAAACACTTACCCTTTTTACTAAAGTTGTGCGATTCGCGTCCTACATGTACAGCGTGACATGCTTACCTTTTCGTGAACACTTGATGTCATCAATGATTTTCTATGATTCATTCATATAATTTTCATCACCATTTTGCCTTTCATACCCTGTGGTACCTGTTTCGGCATATCATCGATGCCGATTGTTCTCTGGCATTGATGTTTCAATAATGTAATCAGTAGTGGGGTTCACCACATTTGTCCTTTGCTTGCTCTATTTTTAATTATGGCCTTCATATGACCAATGCACTTTGAACATGCCCGAAAATCTCTAAAAAATGCATTTGGAGACCTATGGTTTTCTTCAAATTCTGAAACTACTGAACTACACTCCTTTGATAAATGCCAACACAACGGGTTTGGAGAATCCACTGACAGTGTACATGCAACGTTTATATTACCATTAACGACGACCATGGAGTTCTGTTCTGAAACCGATTTTACATGCACGTGTCTTCCAATGAGGAGACCAAAGTGAAACCAGTAAGTTTTTGTTTCTAGTTCCTTTAGAAGACCATGTTTGAAAATTCAAATTTCGTCAAATGGTTTAATCTTTTCTTTCAAAAGGTTACAAGGTATAGAAAGCTTAAGTTCTATTGTGATCTTGACGTTCATTGACAACGTGCGCTATTGATAAGACAAGATAGGATCACCTTTTCCGAGAACATCCACATCACTGAAACATTTGTGGCGGTGTTTTGATTGTTTTATTTCACTTAGTACGGGTAACTACGAATACCTCTAATTACATAACAGATGTAATTGCCTACAATAAAAATATAGTTTGATATATAAGGAGACATTAGATGTGTGATTCTTTTAAGTAACACATGGAATTATGCAGCAAAGTTAGAAGAGCATAATTTGATAGAAATCGTCAGGATTTGACAAACAATTCTTGTCATTAATTTAGATGCAAATTAATACAATATTACAAAAGTAAAACGAATCTTATTTAAATTATGGGTCAAATCGGTAAAATGAATTTAGTCTTACAGGCTCTGGGTTATCCTCAAATATATTTCCCCTCCATGGCGGTTGAAGTAGCGTACAAATAATTGTCACTCAACGACTGTAGCTGCTGGAATATCGACCTACCTGAAGCTTAAATTAAACATCTTGGCAAGTTTTGATTTTGCCGGCATCAGTTGCTGGTATGGGGACCTATTCTAACCCGGAATATGGAAGGGGCGCAATAAGAAGATATGCATGACTTATCATTCATGTTGGACCCAAAAAGTAAATAAAGGCGACAAAACCGTTTCCATTAACATAAGTTTCCTCTGCTGAAAGCAGAATCCATTGTACGATTTCGAGCAGAACATGAGCATATTGATCACTACGAAATAGTGATGAAACTAGGTGTCCGTAAAAGGTGAGCGTATCCTGATCCACTTGTGGCACATGTCACGAACGCTCGCAAATGCAGGCCAAGTGTTCACCTAAAAATGCATGAGAAATTATGGTAGGTCATAAAGGCAATTGCATCAGACATTCATGCGTCACATTTGGAAATGTCTTTCACATTACTACCATAAAACGTTTTGAATTGGTGAACAGTGTACATGATACGTGCCACAAGAAAAATAGGTATACCTTTGACTGTATTAATTCTGCGAATTCAACTCTCAATCATTTTGTATTTGTAGACCCTGCCACATCATCAAGCCATCGCGATGTCAGAGCTGAGGACATTTCAGGTATTGTATAGTTTACATTTGTTTTAAGAAATACGTAAGTTTGTCAAGACGATACAGTAGTTTTTCAAGCTGGTGATAGTACCTTTATTCAACCATCATTGAACGATCTCATCAATATACCTAAAGCTTGAGGTACACTTCATGGCCAAGTTCCCGTGTTTTGATTTTTAGGCTCTTGGGCACTTAGAGTATTACATATTATTTAAATTTCATGGAAAGACGCATCTTGCTTACAGCTAAGCTTTGCAATTATGGTTCCTCCATTTAAGGCCTAGTAAAATCTTTCCAGAAATATGTAGTACGCATTGAGAGGAATAATGACTAAATATGACATGTCGCTTATCAACATGACAGACGATGTTGTCACACTTCCTACTCACTGGCACTTACTTTAGTGGATCGCGTAACCGATCAGGCCTGATGACTTGGTTGATAGCGTGGCGTTGCACCCCGGCGACGTAGATCATCGCTCATGATATCTCGTTCTGGATGATTGTCTGTTCCAGGTTTGATTGTTTACACGCCGCCGCCGTATGACAGGGGCATTACTGGGTGCGGCGTGAGGCAACAAACAAACACTTACCCTTTTTACTAAAGTTGTGCGATTCGCGTCCTACATGTACAGCGTGACATCCTTACCTTTTCGTGAACACTTGATGTCATCAATGATTTTCTATGATTCATTCATATAATTTTCATCACCATTTTGCCTTTCATACCCTGTGGTACCTGTTTCGGCATATCATCGATGCCGATTGTTCTCTGGCATTGATGTTTCAATAATGTAATCAGTAGTGGGGTTCACCACATTTGTCCTTTGCTTGCTCTATTTTTAATTATGGCCTTCATATGACCAATGCACTTTGAACATGCCCGAAAATCTCTAAAAAATGCATTTGGAGACCTATGGTTTTCTTCAAATTCTGAAACTACTGAACTACACTCCTTTGATAAATGCCAACACAACGGGTTTGGAGAATCCACTGACAGTGTACATGCAACGTTTATATTACCATTAACGACGACCATGGAGTTCTGTTCTGAAACCGATTTTACATGCATGTGTCTTCCAATGAGGAGACCAAAGTGAAACCAGTAAGTTTTTGTTTCTAGTTCCTTTAGAAGACCATGTTTGAAAATTCAAATTTCGTCAAATGGTTTAATCTTTTCTTTCAAAAGGTTACAAGGTATAGAAAGCTTAAGTTCTATTGTGATCTTGACGTTCATTGACAACGTGCGCTATTGATAAGACAAGATAGGATCACCTTTTCCGAGAACATCCACCATCACTGAAACATTTGTGGCGGTGTTTTGATTGTTTTATTTCACTTAGTACGGGTAACTACGAATACCTCTAATTACATAACAGATGTAATTGCCTACAATAAAAATATAGTTTGATATATAAGGAGACATTAGATGTGTGATTCTTTTAAGTAACACATGGAATTATGCAGCAAAGTTAGAAGAGCATAATTTGATAGAAATCGTCAGGATTTGACAAACTATTCTTGTCATTAATTTAGATGCAAATTAATACAATATTACAAAAGTAAAACGAATATTATTTAAATTATGGGTCAAATCGGTAAAATGAATTTAGCCTTACAGGCTCTGGGTTATCCTCAAATATATTTCCCCTCCATGGCGGTTGAAGTAGCGTACAAATAATTGTCACTCAACGACTGTAGCTGCTGGAATATCGACCTACCTGAAGCTTAAATTAAACATCTTGGCAAGTTTTGATTTTGCCGGCATCAGTTGCTGGTATGGGGACCTATTCTAACCCGGAATATGGAAGGGGCGCAATAAGAAGATATGCATGACTTATCATTCATGTTGGACCCAAAAAGTAAATAAAGGCGACAAAACCGTTTCCATTAACATAAGTTTCCTCTGCTGAAAGCAGAATCCATTGTACGATTTCGAGCAGAACATGAGCATATTGATCACTACGAAATAGTGATGAAACTAGGTGTCCGTAAAAGGTGAGCGTATCCTGATCCACTTGTGGCACATGTCACGAACGCTCGCAAATGCAGGCCAAGTGTTCACCTAAAAATGCATGAGAAATTATGGTAGGTCATAAAGGCAATTGCATCAGACATTCATGCGTCACATTTGGAAATGTCTTTCACATTACTACCATAAAACGTTTTGAATTGGTGAACAGTGTACATGATACGTGCCACAAGAAAAATAGGTATACCTTTGACTGTATTAATTCTGCGAATTCAACTCTCAATCATTTTGTATTTGTAGACCCTGCCACATCATCAAGCCATCGCGATGTCAGAGCTGAGGACATTTCAGGTATTGTATAGTTTACATTTGTTTTAAGAAATACGTAAGTTTGTCAAGACGATACAGTAGTTTTTCAAGCTGGTGATAGTACCTTTATTCAACCATCATTGAACGATCTCATCAATATACCTAAAGCTTGAGGTACACTTCATGGCCAAGTTCCCGTGTTTTGATTTTTAGGCTCTTGGGCACTTAGAGTATTACATATTATTTAAATTTCATGGAAAGACGCATCTTGCTTACAGCTAAGCTTTGCAATTATGGTTCCTCCATTTAAGGCCTAGTAAAATCTTTCCAGAAATATGTAGTACGCATTGAGAGGAATAATGACTAAATATGACATGTCGCTTATCAACATGACAGACGATGTTGTCACACTTCCTACTCACTGGCACTTACTTTAGTGGATCGCGTAACCGATCAGGCCTGATGACTTGGTTGATAGCGTGGCGTTGCACCCCGGCGACGTAGATCATCGCTCATGATATCTCGTTCTGGATGATTGTCTGTTCCAGGTTTGATTGTTTACACGCCGCCGCCGTATGACAGGGGCATTACTGGGTGCGGCGTGAGGCAACAAACAAACACTTACCCTTTTTACTAAAGTTGTGCGATTCGCGTCCTACATGTACAGCGTGACATGCTTACCTTTTCGTGAACACTTGATGTCATCAATGATTTTCTATGATTCATTCATATAATTTTCATCACCATTTTGCCTTTCATACCCTGTGGTACCTGTTTCGGCATATCATCGATGCCGATTGTTCTCTGGCATTGATGTTTCAATAATGTAATCAGTAGTGGGGTTCACCACATTTGTCCTTTGCTTGCTCTATTTTTAATTATGGCCTTCATATGACCAATGCACTTTGAACATGCCCGAAAATCTCTAAAAAATGCATTTGGAGACCTATGGTTTTCTTCAAATTCTGAAACTACTGAACTACACTCCTTTGATAAATGCCAACACAACGGGTTTGGAGAATCCACTGACAGTGTACATGCAACGTTTATATTACCATTAACGACGACCATGGAGTTCTGTTCTGAAACCGATTTTACATGCACGTGTCTTCCAATGAGGAGACCAAAGTGAAACCAGTAAGTTTTTGTTTCTAGTTCCTTTAGAAGACCATGTTTGAAAATTCAAATTTCGTCAAATGGTTTAATCTTTTCTTTCAAAAGGTTACAAGGTATAGAAAGCTTAAGTTCTATTGTGATCTTGACGTTCATTGACAACGTGCGCTATTGATAAGACAAGATAGGATCACCTTTTCCGAGAACATCCACATCACTGAAACATTTGTGGCGGTGTTTTGATTGTTTTATTTCACTTAGTACGGGTAACTACGAATACCTCTAATTACATAACAGATGTAATTGCCTACAATAAAAATATAGTTTGATATATAAGGAGACATTAGATGTGTGATTCTTTTAAGTAACACATGGAATTATGCAGCAAAGTTAGAAGAGCATAATTTGATAGAAATCGTCAGGATTTGACAAACTATTCTTGTCATTAATTTAGATGCAAATTAATACAATATTACAAAAGTAAAACGAATATTATTTAAATTATGGGTCAAATCGGTAAAATGAATTTAGCCTTACAGGCTCTGGGTTATCCTCAAATATATTTCCCCTCCATGGCGGTTGAAGTAGCGTACAAATAATTGTCACTCAACGACTGTAGCTGCTGGAATATCGACCTACCTGAAGCTTAAATTAAACATCTTGGCAAGTTTTGATTTTGCCGGCATCAGTTGCTGGTATGGGGACCTATTCTAACCCGGAATATGGAAGGGGCGCAATAAGAAGATATGCATGACTTATCATTCATGTTGGACCCAAAAAGTAAATAAAGGCGACAAAACCGTTTCCATTAACATAAGTTTCCTCTGCTGAAAGCAGAATTCATTGTACGATTTCGAGCAGAACATGAGCATATTGATCACTACGAAATAGTGATGAAACTAGGTGTCCGTAAAAGGTGAGCGTATCCTGATCCACTTGTGGCACATGTCACGAACGCTCGCAAATGCAGGCCAAGTGTTCACCTAAAAATGCATGAGAAATTATGGTAGGTCATAAAGGCAATTGCATCAGACATTCATGCGTAACATTTGGAAATGTCTTTCACATTACTACCATAAAACGTATTGAATTGGTGAACAGTGTACATGATACGTGCCACAAGAAAAATAGGTATACCTTTGACTGTATTAATTCTGCGAATTCAACTCTCAATCATTTTGTATTTGTAGACCCTGCCACATCATCAAGCCATCGCGATGTCAGAGCTGAGGACATTTCAGGTATTGTATAGTTTACATTTGTTTTAAGAAATACGTAAGTTTGTCAAGACGATACAGTAGTTTTTCAAGCTGGTGATAGTACCTCTATTCAACCATCATTGAACGATCTCATCAATATACCTAAAGCTTGAGGTACACTTCATGGCCAAGTTCCCGTGTTTTGATTTTTAGGCTCTTGGGCAATTAGAGTATTACATATTATTTAAATTTCATGGAAAGACGCATCTTGCTTACAGCTAAGCTTTGCAATTATGGTTCCTCCATTTAAGGCCTAGTAAAATCTTTCCAGAAATATGTAGTACGCATTGAGAGGAATAATGACTAAATATGACATGTCGCTTATCAACATGACAGACGATGTTGTCACACTTCCTACTCACTGGCACTTACTTTAGTGGATCGGGTAACCGATCAGGCCTGATGACTTGGTTGATAGCGTGGCGTTGCACCCCGGCAACGTAGATCATCGCTCATGATATCTCGTTCTGGATGATTGTCTGTTCCAGGTTTGATTGTTTACACGCCGCCGCCGTATGGCAGGGGCATTACTGGGTGCGGCGTGAGGCAACAAACAAACACTTACCCTTTTTACTAAAGTTGTGCGATTCGCGTCCTACATGTACAGCGTGACATGCTTACCTTTTCGTGAACACTTGATGTCATCAATGATTTTCTATGATTCATTCATATAATTTTCATCACCATTTTGCCTTTCATACCCTGTGGTACCTGTTTCGGCATATCATCGATGCCGATTGTTCTCTGGCATTGATGTTTCAATAATGTAATCAGTAGTGGGGTTCACCACATTTGTCCTTTGCTTGCTCTATTTTTAATTATGGCCTTCATATGACCAATGCACTTTGAACATGCCCGAAAATCTCTTAAAATGCATTTGGAGACCTATGGTTTTCTTCAAATTCTGAAACTACTGAACTACACTCCTTTGATAAATGCCAACACAATCGGTTTGGAGAATCTACTGTCAGTGTACATGCAACGTTTATATTACCATTAACGACGACCATGGAGTTCTGTTCTGAAACCGATTTTACATGCATGTGTCTTCCAATGAGGAGACCAAAGTGAAACCAGTAAGTTTTTGTTTCTAGTTCCTTTAGAAGACCATGTTTGAAAATTCAAATTTCGTCAAATGGTTTAATCGTTTTTTCTCAAAAAGTTACAAAGTATAGAAAGCTTAAATTCTATTGTGAACTGACGTTCATTGACAACGTGCACTATTGATTAGACAAGACAGGATCACCTTTTCCGAGAACATCCACCATCACTGAAACATTTGTGGCGGTGTTTTGATTGTTTTATTTCACTTAGTACGGGTAACTATGAATACCCCTAATTACATAACAGATGTAAATTCCTACAATAAAAATATAGTTTGATACTTAAGCAGACACTAGATGTGTGATTCTTTTAAGTAACACATGGAATTTTTCAGCAAAGTTAAAAGAGCATAATTTGATAGAAATCATCAGGATTTGACAAACTATTCTTGTCATTAATTTAGATGCAAATTAATACAATATTACAAAAGTAAAACGAATCTTATTTAAATTATGAGTCAAATCGGTAAAATGAATTTGGCCTTACAGGCTCTTGATTATCCTCAAATATATTTTCCCTTCCATGGCGGTTGAAGTAGCGTACAAATAATTGTTACTCAACGACTGTAGCTGCTGGAATATCGACCTACCTGAAGCTTAAATTAAACATCTTGGCAAAATCCTCAAGTTTTGATTTTGACAATCAAATTCCCCAAGTTCAGCTTTTGCCAATCCAAGCAGCATTTCTGATTCGCATGCATAAAGAAACCTATCAACAAAGAGAGCAAATTGTGCATGTAAAATCTTTCCCAACTTTTCATAAATCATATTGTTGGTGAACATTATGTATGATACGTACAACATAAAAAGAGGCATGACTTCGACTATATTAATTCTGCTAATTTGGTCAATTTAATTATCGAATTCAATTCTCAATCATTTTGTATTTGTAGATCCTGCCACATCATCGAACACTTCAGGTTGATACTTACCTTGACTTTTAGAACTGACATTCTTTCATAAGGAGGCACGGGTGGCCCAGTCGTCTAAGGCGATTTATTGTGCAGATTTGCGTCCCTTGAGCACGCCAGAAACCTATGATTGTTGGTTCGAATACCGGTTCTCCCCGATTATGATTCCAGGTTTGTCAGCATCACACCGGTGCTCGCGGGTTTCATCGAAGTGGTAAACGCCCGAGACCTGCACCACTTCGGGCTTTCCTCCAACATTAAGCTGACACGCAGTGATATAACTGGAATACTGTTAAAAGCGGCGTTAAACCAAACTCACTCACCCACTCACCCTTTGCGTATATTCGTAATAGTTAAATTATGGCAGCTGTGATGTCTATGAATTAGCAATTTAAAACAGTTAACCATAAATGATGTTAAAAATGTATTGTTTATAAAGAACTCAGTGAATTGTTTAGAATAATGATCTTATACAACAACTAATATTTTGCTTACAGGGAATAGCGCATCGGAAAGACAACAGGACGCATCGGTAATGAACAGTTTAGTCATCTTTTAAGAAGTGTTTGTGATAGTTCAATCGATGTACCACAGTCAGAGAATGATTTAATGTCAACCTATAACTGCCAACATTATTCGGCCTGTTCGTCCGACGGCAAGATATTAACCATGTAACTTTGTACATATATTAATAACGGCTTTCAACATTTAAGATGGCCTTATGTCTATTTTTACCGAAAATCCCATTAATATTGTGTTGAAGGTTTCTCAATAACATGTATTTGTCAGACTCGTCATGTCGAACCAGATGAAGAGCCCCTTATGCCGCAAAGGGAGAATTCTGGAGGTAAGAGTGTTTAGCAATATGTTCAACAAACTAGAATCTGGAAGATATTGTGTGTTTTTAATTTCTTGTTTAACGCCAGTATCAGCAATATTTCAGCTGTATTATGACGTCCAGAACATAATTGAGACTGGAACAGACAAACCAGTTATTAATATCATGAGCAACGTGCCACGCAGTTGGAGCTTGATGACACGTAATCAACGAAGTCACCGAGACTGAGTTACTTCTCTTATGGTCGGCATCAGTTGCTGGGGACCTATTCTAACCCGGAATATGGAAGGGGCGCAATTAGAAGATATGCATGACTTATCATTCATGTTGGACCCCAAAAGTTAATAAAGGCGACAAAACCGTTTCCATTATCCTAACTTTCCTCTGCTGAAAGCAGAGTCCATTGTACGATTTCGAGCAGAACATGAGCATATTGATCACTACGAAATAGTGATGAAACTAGGTGTCCGTAAAAGGTGAGCATATCCTGATCCACCTGTGGCACATGTCACGAAGGCTCACAAATGCAGGCCAAGTGTTCACCTGAAAATAGATGAGAACATATGGAAGGTCAAAATAGGCATATGCATCAGACATTCATGCGTCACATTTGGAAATGTCTTCCACATTACTACCACAAAACGTTTTGAATTGGTGAACAGTGTACATGATACGTGCCACAAGAAAATAGGCATGCCTTTGACTTCATTAATTCTGCGAATTCAACTCTCATCATTTTGTATTTGTAGATCCTGCCACATCATCAAGCCATCGGGGTGTCGGAGTTGAGAACATTTCAGGTATTGTATAGTTCACATTTATTTTAAGAAATACGTAAGTTTGTCAAGACGATACAGTAGTTTTTCAAGCTGGTGATAGTACCTTTATTCAACCATCATTGAACGATCTCATCGATATACCTAAAGCTTGAGGTAAACTTCATGGCCAAGTTCCCGTGTTCTGATTTTTAGGCTCTTGGGCACTTAGAGTATTACATATCATTTAAATTTCATGGAAAGACTCATCTTGCTTACAGCTAAGCTTTGCAATTATGGTTCCACCATTTCAGGCCTTGTAAAATCTTTCCAGAAATATGTAGTACGCATTGAGAGGAAAATTGACTAAATATGACATGACGCTTATCAACATGACAGACGATGCCTTTACACTCTACTCGCTGGCACTTACTTTAATGGATCGGGTGACCGATCAGGCCTGATGACTTGGTTGATAGTGTGGCGTCGCACCCTGGTGACGTAGATCATCGCTCATGATATCTCGTTCTGGATGATTGTCTGTTCCAGGTTTGATTGTTTACACGCCGCCGCCGTATGGCAGGGGCATTACTGGGTGCGGCGTGAGGCAACAAACAAACACTTACCTCTTTTTTTATGAAAGTTGTGCGATTCGCGTGCTACATGTACAGCGTGACATGCTTACCTTTTCGTGAACACTTGATGTCATCAATGATTTTCTATGATTCATTCATATAATTTTCATCACCATTTTACCTCTTATACCCTGTTGTACCTGTTTCGGCATATCATCGATGCCGATTGTTCTCTGGCATTGAAGTTTCAATAATATAATCAGTAGTGGGGTTTGTCCTTTGCTTGCTCTATTTTTAATTATGGCCTTCATATGACCAATGCACTTTGAACATGCCCGAAAATCTCTTAAAATTCATTTGGGGACATATGGTTTTCTTCAAATTCTGAAACTACTGAACTACACTCCTTTGATAAATGCCAACACAACCGGTTTGGAGAATCTACTGACAGTGTACATGCAACGTTTATATTACCATTAACGACGACCATGGAGTTCTGTTCTGAAACTGATTTTACATGCATGTGTCTTCCAATGAGGAGACCAAAGTGAAACCAGTAAGTTTTTGTTTCTAGTTCTTTTAGAAGACCATGTTTGAAAATTCAAATTTCGTCAAATGGTTTAATCGTTTTTCTCAAAAAGTTACAAAGTATAGAAAGCTTAAATTCTATTGTGATCTTGACGTTCATTGACAACGTGCACTATTGATTAGACAAGACAGGATCACCTTTTCCGAGAACATCCACCATCACTGAAACATTTGTGGCGGTGTTTTGATTGTTTTATTTCACTTAGTACGGGTAACTATGAATACCCCTAATTACATAACAGATGTAAATTCCTACAATAAAAATATAGTTTGATACATAAGCAGACACTAGATGTGTAATTCCTTTAAGTAACACATGGAATTATGCAGCAAAGTTAAAAGAGCATAATTTGATAGAAATCATCAGGATTTGACAAACTATTCTTGTCATTAATTTAGATGCAAATTAATACAATATTACAAAAGTAAAACGAATCTTATTTAAATTATGAGTCAAATGGGTAAAATGAATTTGGCCTTACAGGCTCTGGATTATCCTCAAATATATTTTCCCTTCCATGGCGGTTGAAGGAGCGTACAAATAATTGTCACTCAACGACTGTAGCTGCTGGAATATTGACCTACCTGAAGCTTAAATTAAACATCTTGGCAAAATCCTCAAGTTTTGATATTGCCAATCCAAATCCCCAAGTTCAGCTTTTGCCAATCCAAGCAGCATTTCTGATTCGCATGCATTAAGAAACCTATCAACAAAGAGAGCAAATTGTGCATGTAAAATCTTTTCCCAACTTTTCATAAATCATATTGTTGGTGAACATTATGTATGATACGTACAACATAAAAAGAGGCATGACTTCGACTATATTAATTCTGCTAATTTGGTCAATTTAATTATCGAATTCAATTCTCAATCATTTTGTATTTGTAGATCCTGCCACATCATCGAACACTTCAGGTTGATACTTACGTTGACTTTTAGAACTGACATTCTTTTGGTTATAAGGCGGCACGGGTGGCCCAGTCGTCTAAGGCGATTTATTGTGCAGAGTTGCGTCCCTTGAGCACGCCAGAAACTTATGATTGTTGGTTCGAATACCGGTTCTCCCCGATTATGATTCCAGGTTTGTCAGCATCACACTGGTGCTCGCGGGTTTCACCGAAGTGGTAAACGTCTGAGACCTGCATCACTTCGGGCTTTCCTCCAACATTAAGCTGACACGCAGTGATATAACTGGAATACTGTTAAAAGCGGCGTTAACCCAAACTCACTCACCCACTCACCCTTTTGCGTATATTCGTAATAGTTAAATTATGGCAGCTGTGATGTCTATGAATTAGCAATTTAATACAGTTAACCATAAATGATGTTAAAAATGTATTGTTTATAAAGAACTCAGTGAATTGTTTAGACTAATAATCTTTTACAACAACTAATATTTTGCTTACAGGGAATAGCGCATCGGAAAGACAACAGGACGCATCGGTAATGAACAGTTTAGTCATCCTTTAAGAAGTGTTTGTGATAGTTCAATCGATGTACCACAGTCAGAGAATGATTTAATGTCAACCTATAACTGCCAACATTATTCGGCCTGTTCGTCCGACGGCAAGATATTAACCATGTAACTTTGTACATATATTAATAACGGCTTTCAACATTTAAGATGGCCTTATGTCTATTTTTACCGAAAATCCCATTAATATTGTGTTGAAGGTTTCTCAATAACATGTATTTGTCAGACTCGTCATGTCGAACCAGATGAAGAGCCCCTTATGCCGCAAAGGAAGAATTCTGGAGGTAAGAGTGTTTAGCAATATGTTCAACAAACTAGAAACTGGAAGATATTGTGTGTTTTTTATTTCTTGTTTAACGCCAGTATCAGCAATATTTCAGCTGTATTATGACGTCAAGAACATAATTGAGACTGGAAGAGACAAACCAGTTATCAATATCATGAGCAACGTGCCACGCAGTTGGAGCTTGATGACACGTAATCAACGAAGTAACCGAAACTGAGTTACATGTCTTATGGTCGGCATCAGTTGCTTGGGACCATTGTACGATTTCGAGCAGAAGATGAGCATATTGATCACTACGAAATAGTGATGAAACTAGGTGTCCGTAAAAGGTGAGCATATCCTGATCCACCTGTGACACATGTCACGAACGCTCGCAAATGCAGGCCAAGTGTTCACCTGAAAATAGATGAGAACATATGGGAGGTCCAAATAGGCATATGCATCAGACATTCATGCGTCACATTTGGAAATGTCTTTCACATTACTACCATAAAACGTTTTGAATTGGCGAACAGTGTACATGATACGTGCCACAAGAAAATAGGCATGTCTTTGACTTCATTAATTCTGCGAATTCAACTCACAATCATTTTGTATTTGTAGACCCTGCCACATCATCAAGCCATCGCGGTGTCAGAGCTGAGAACATTTCAGGTATTGTATAGTTCACATTTATTTTATGAAATACGTAAGTTTGTCAAGACGATACAGTAGTTTTTCAAGCTGGTGATAGTACCTTTATTCAACCATCATTGAACGATCTCATCGATATACCTAAAGCTTGAGGTAAACTTCATGGCCAAGTTCCTGTGTTCTGATTTTTAGACTCTTGGGCACTTAGAGTATTACATATCATTTAAATTTCATGGAAAGACGCATCTTGCTTACAGCTAAGCTTTGCAATTATGGTTCCTCCATTTCATGCCTAGTAAAATCTTTCCAGAAATATGTAGTACGCATTGAGAGGAATATTGACTAAATATGACATGTCGCTTATCAACATGACAGACGATGTTGTCACACTTCCTACTCACTGGCACTTACTTTAGTGGATCGGGTAACCGATCAGGCCTGATGACTTGGTTGATAGCGTGGCGTTGCACCCCGGCTACGTAGATCATCGCTCATGATATCTCGTTCTGGATGATTGTCTGTTCCAGGTTTGATTGTTTACACGCCGCCGCCGTATGGCAGGGGCATTACTGGGTGCGGCGTGAGGCAACAAACAAACACTTACCCTTTTTACTAAAGTTGTGCGATTCGCGTGCTACATGTACAGCGTGACATGCTTACCTTTTCGTGAACACTTGATGTCATCAATGATTTTCTATGATTCATTCATATAATTTTCATCACCATTTTTCCTTTAATACCCTGTGGTACCTGTTTCGGCATATCATCGATGCCGATTGTTCTCTGGCATTGAAGTTTCAATAATGTAATCAGTAGTGGGGTTCACCACATTTGTCCTTTGCTTGCTCTATTTTTAATTATGGCCTTCATATGACCAATGCACTTTGAACATGCCCGAAAATCTCTTAAAATTCATTTGGGAACATATGGTTTTCTTCAAATTCTGAAACTACTGAACTACACTCCTTTGATAAATGCCAACACAACGGGTTTGGAGAATCCACTGACAGTGTACATGCAACGTTTATATTACCATTAACGACGACCATGGAGTTCTGTTCTGAAACCGATTTTACATGCATGTGTCTTCCAATGAGGAGACCAAAGTGAAACCTGTAAGTTTTTGTTTCTAGTTCCTTTAGAAGACCATGTTTGAAAATTCAAATTTCGTCAAATGGTTTAATCTTTTCTTTCAAAAGGTTACAAGGTATAGAAAGCTTAAATTCTATTGTGATCTTGACGTTCATTGACAACGTGCGCTATTGATAAGACAAGATAGGATCACCTTTTCCGAGAACATCCACCATCACTGAAACATTTGTGGCGGTGTTTTGATTGTTTTATTTCACTTATTACGGGTAACTACGAATACCTCTAATTACATAACAGATGTAATTGCCTACAATACAAATATAGTTTGATATATAAGGAGACATTAGATGTGTAATTCTTTTAAGTAACACATGGAATTATGCAGCAAAGTTAGAAGAGCATAATTTGATAGAAATCGTCAGGATTTGACAAACTATTCTTGTCATTAATTTAGATGCAAATTAATACAATATTACAAAAGTAAAACGAATCTTATTTAAATTATGAGTCAAATCGGTAAAATGAATTTAGCCTTACAGGCTCTGGGTTATCCTCAAATATATTTCCCCTCCATGGCGGTTGAAGTAGCGTACAAATAATTGTCACTCAACGACTGTAGCTGCTGGAATATTGACCTACCTGAAGCTTAAATTAAACATCTTGGCAAGTTTTGATTTTGCCAATCCAAATCCCCAAGTTCAGCTTTTGCCAATCCAAGCAGCATTTCTGATTCGCACGCATAAAGAAACCGATCAACAAGGAGAGCAAATTGTGCATGTAAAATCTTTTCCCAGCTTTTCATAAATCATATTTTTGGTGAACATTATGTATGATACGTGCAACATTAAAAGAGGCATGACTTCGACTTTATTAATTCTGCTAATATGGTCAATTTAATTATGGAATACAATTCTCAATCATTTTGTATTTATGGATCCTGCCACATCATCGAACACTTCAGGTTGATACTTACCTTGACTTTTAGAACCAACATTCTTTTTGTGATAAGGGCGCACGGGAGGCCCAGTCGCCTAAGGCGATTTGTTGTGCAGAGTTGCGTTCCTTGGGCACACCAGCTAGAAACCTATGATTGTGGGTTCGAATCCCAGTTCTCCCCGATTATGTTTCTAGGTTTGCCAGCACCACACCCGTGCTCGCGTATTTCACCGAAGTGGTAAACGCCTGAGACCTGCATCACTTCGGGTTTTCCTCCAACATTAAGCTGACATGCAGTGATATAACTGGAATACTGTTAAAAGCGGCGTTAAACCAAACTCACTCACTCACTCACTCACTCACCCTTTTGCGTATATTCGTAATAGTTTAATTATGGCAGTTTTGATGTCTATGAATTAGCAGTTGCAAACAGTTTACCATACATGATGTTAAAAATGTATTGTTTATAAAGAACTCAGTGAATTGTTTAGACTAATAATCTTTTACAACAACTAATATTATGCTTACAGTGAAAAGCGCATCGGATACACAACAGGACGCATCGGTAATGAACAGTTTAGTCATCCTTTAAGAAGTGTTTGTGATAGTTCAATCGATGTACCACAGTCAGAGAATGATTTAATGTCAACCTATAACTGCCAACATTATTCGGCCTGTTCGTCCGACGGCAAGATATTAACCATGTAACTTTGTACATATATTAATAACGGCTTTCAACATTTAAGATGGCCTTATGTCTATTTTTACTGAAAATCCCATTAATATTGTGTTGAAGGTTTCTCAATAATATGTATTTGTCAGACTCGTCATGTCGAACCAGATGAAAAGCCCCTTATGCCGCAAAGGGAGAATTCTGGAGGTAAGAGTGTTTAGCAATATGTTCAACAAACTAGAAACTGGAAGATATTGTGTGTTTTTTATTTCTTGTTTAACGCCAGTATCAGCAATATTTCAGCTGTATTATGACGTCAAGAACATAATTGAGACTGGAAGAGACAAACCAGTTATTAATATCATGAGCAACGTGCCACGCAGTTGGAGCTTGATGACACGTAATCAACGAAGTCACCGAGACTGAGTTACATCTCATGGTCGGCATCAGTTGCTTGGGACCTATTCTAACCCGGAATATGGAAGGGGCGCAATTAGAAGATATGCATGACTTATCATTCATGTTGGACCCCAAAAGTTAATAAAACCGTTTCCATTATCCTAACTTTCCTCTGCTGAAAGCAGAATCCATTGTACGATTTCGAGCAGAAGATATTGATCACTACGAAATAGTGATGAAACTAGGTGTCCGTAAAAGGTGAGCGTATCCTGATCCGCTTGTGGCACATGTCACGAACGCTCGCAAATGCAGGCCAAGTGTTCACCTACAAATACATGAGAACATATGGTAGGTCATAAAGGCAATTGCATCAGACATTTATGCGCCACATTTGGAAATGTCTTTCACATTACTACCATAAAACGTTTTGAATTGGTGAACAGTATTATATATGATACGTGCCACAAAAAAATAGGTTTACCTTTGACGTTATTTAATTCTGCGAATTCAACTCTCAATCATTTTGTATTTGTAGATCCTGCCACATCATCAAGTCATCGCGGTGTCAGACCTGAGAACTTTTCAGGTGTTGTATAGTTTACATTTGTTTTAAGAAATACGTAAGTTTGTCAAGACGATACAGCAGTTTTTCAAGCTGGTGATAGTACCATTATTTTACCATTCGATGTTTAGGCTCTTGGGCACTTTACTAGGGTATGTACATATTATTTAAATTTCATGGAAAGACGCATCTAGCTTACAGTATCACTGGGTGTGGCGTGAGGCAACAAACAAACACTTACCTCTTTTTATGAAAGTTGTGCGAGTTCTGTTCTGAAACTGATTTTACATGAATGTGTCTTCCAATGAGGAGAACAAAGTGAAACCAATTGTTTTTGGTTTTTTAGAAGACCATGTTTGAAAATTCAAATTTCGTCAAATGTTTAAATCTTTTCTTTCAAAAAGTAACAAGGTATAGAAAGGAAAATTTCTATTGTGATCTTGACATTCATTCACAACGTGCACTACTGATAATACAAGACAGGATCACCTTTTCCGAGAACACCCGCCATCACTGAAACATTTGAGGAGGTGTTTTGATTGTCATTTTTTCACTTAGTATGGGTAACTATGAGTACCCCTAATCACATAACAGATGCAACTGAAAAAAATAAAAATATAGTTTGATACGTAAGCAGACATTGGATATGTGATTTATTAAAGTAACACATGGAATTTTGCAACAAAGTTAGAAGAGCATAATTTGATAGAGATCGTCAGGATTTGACAAATTATTCTTGTCATTATTAATTTAGATGCAAATTATTGCAATATGTCAAAAGTAAAACGAATCTTACACAAGTTATGAGTGAAATCGGTATAATGAATATGGCCCAACAGGCCTGGAGTTACACTTTAAATAAACGTTCATTAAACAACACAAACAAGCTGTGTTAATAGCTACATTTTGTCTGAACAGTGGTACCTGAAAACCGATCCCCAAGAAATTTACGAGGCACCGGGGATCTTTTCCGACTCGGAATCCCCACATATTCATAGATTGAAAAGCTATAGAAACTGTATTCATAGACGTTGCAGTCGCCTTTGTAAGATATAATACAGTACGATGGGCATGTTGCAGGTCTTCCTGATGACACTTTGAAACACATAAGTTCCAAGCTTATGGGGTATGGCCAGGATACCAGAGTGAATTTCTTCAGCAACATAGGGTATGATGCCGAAAATGTTCCTAAGGACTGTACAGAAGAAGAATGTCTTGGTTTGCTGAAGAACTCACTTCCTCTAAAAACAGCTTCAGAAATGGATGCCTTATTAAAGGTTGTTCATGCATCCCAGCTTGCAAAAATGGACGACATATTTGTGTATATTTTAAACATGAACAAAGGTAAGACTTACTACGTTATGATACGTGTCAGTCAACTACACGTTTTCGTTTGCAGATCTGTATTATTGCTCTGAATGTATCCTGACACTGGATCTGTACACCATGCATTGTTTCCTGACGCGTGTATGTTATCACTTACACCTTCTTGATTTGGCTGGGTAGGGTTGAAAATCTCAAGGTCTTCTTTAGCTTGTGAAAGACTTATCCCTTTAGTTTAAGGCTCAAAACAACGGTTGCGCCTGGCGTGTCAATTCCACTTTTGGAAAGCATTTGCCTTAAGTCTTTTTATATAGTGAACATCACATGAATGGCATTTTCACTTTTTGTCTGATGACTTCATTTCTTCTATATGACCTTGGAAAATGCCTCTTGCAAATATGTTTTCCGATTATGTTTTAAGCCTGCGTGTTTGATCTTGATAGTAATTTTGAATTTGACATTGATTCAACAAAAAATAAGTTTGTGCATGCTTTAACTATTCACATGTGATGAACAGAGAAACGTCAAGCTACAAGTGGTTACGATATTTACAAGTTATTTACAGTATTTACTATGTATGTAACACGTATATATTTCACTGATCCATAGTTGATGTGCGGTGAGTTTTATGACACACGATCATCTCTTTGTACCAGGGCCTTGACCTCCTCGACTTTACTGATTGGAGAAAGTCCTTAAAGAAGATTTCTTCTGACATTTGTGACTTACGTGTTCCCTAAAAATGAATGTGTGTAATTATTACTTCTTAGCTCCAATCTTAGCTCTCACTCTTTTTTCGAATATATACAATTCAAATTACATGTCTGAAGATGTCTGCTTCTCAACCTTGTGATGAATGGGTTTCAGAAAACGCATCTATCCCCAAGGAGTATAATGAGAAGTTTCATAAGCTGCAAGTTGAAGAAAAGAACGGGAACGAAGTGTCTGCAATGAAGTAAGATATTCAATAACCTGTAATAACAGATAGCATGACAATGCCGAAAGTAATGAAGTTAGGTACGACTGATAACAGATAGCATGTCAATCCCGAAAGTAATAAAGTTAGGTTCGACAGATAACAGATAGCATGACAATGCCGAAAGTATTTAAGTTAGGTACGACTGATAACAGATAGCATGACAATGCCGAAAGTATTAAAGTTAGGTACGGCAGATAACAGACATTGAGTGGTGTTGTGACGTTTACTTTATTTTCAGTTTTCCTTTCCTTTACAGAAATAGTGAGGCCAACTAAGACGACAATACCCTTCGCTAGTACCGATGTACACAAGCTGCAAGGGAAAAAAGATTGTAATTATGATGAATACAAATTGGTTTATGCTGTTATGTGCGCTTGGTTATACCAACATGATACTGTAGACACATAGGACACCATAATGCAGAAAACAGTTCAAGTTAACCTTAAACAAAGGAAATCACATGTCTGTTATATATACATGTATATTGTATTTCATTGGTTATATTAGAGTTACAAGCTGGTTTGACAATTTGGCGTTAAAGGATATCTTTCACAAACCTCATACACAAAGGAGTAGTAGTAGGCAGTCATTTGTCAAACAGTACACCATGACTGACAATGCAGGGGACGCCCTAGTCTCAGAATGTATGTCAGATGTACAAACACATTGCCAATAAATGTTATTTTGTTCTCGTTTCTCTCGTTCTAGGTAATGGGTACAAAATATCCATCTATTAGTTATGAACTGTAATTGTAAAAAGCAAAAAGTGTAACAGTTTGCACGACTGCAAGTCTCAATTTTTAAGCCATTTAAAAAATACCATGTGTTGAATATGTTTGATAGACTAATGCACAAATGCAAAAGCAATTACGTTGATAGTATTTAATCATGTAGGTGCTTAGTAACATTACAGAAATGTTGCTTGTATATATGCTTATAAAATGACGAATTGTAGACCTTGAAAGTTTCCCAAACCTCTCTTCACAAGACAATATACACACCAGAATAAAATAATCTTGTCAGGCTTGTTTTCTTTGATGAAATAACTCTGTGGAAAAAAAACATCGTTTATAACCAAAGGAAAACTGGCTGTATTTGTCAAAATACATTAAATACTATCTTGTCGCTTATGTTTACAAGTAATTGACATATTTTCTTTGATATGTTTCGCTGATTCCATTTGCCCCACGCTTCAATTTACTATGATATCTTATGTGTTTTTTCCCTTTCTTAAAATAAATATTTGCCTTTTGTATAAGTATAAACGTAACTATTTTATGATTTACACAATATGTTTTGCCATTATGTACACAGAATTGCGATTGGAACAAATGTATGATGCCTTTGTTAAGTCATTCGTTGTATTAAAAATACCACGGTTTTATGGCATACAGAACACAGGATTATTTAGCCATTGTGTATATATCACGGCATATATTTGACAGACGCATTTATTGATAAGTATCCATCTCTTTCGTGAACATAGACATTTATAGCTAAAATGGATAGAATTTTCATTAAACCGCCCGCATGTCAAATAAAAAATGAGCGGGCCACTGTAACTTGATAATGCCCTCATATTTCTTGACGACGGGCCATTATCACGCCCGTTGTTAGGTGACGTCATAGGATAGGGATAGGTGACGTCACGTTCTTTAGTGACGTCGTCTGGTTTGTTCTATGACGTTTCCATATTTGTTAAAGTGGGTCAGTGACATTCGTGTTGATTGCAGTCAATGTTTGAAAACCGATATTGTTGTTTCTTTTTATTTGATAACAAATTCCATCCATTTTAGCTATAATAACGGTAACGCTATTTTTCAGGGCATTATCATTTGCTGAAGCCCTCGGTCTTTTCAACAGTTAATGGAAGACCTCGGGCTTCTGCAAATGATAATACCCTGGAAAATAGCGTTACCCTTTTAGTAGAATGTACAAACAAAGTATTCATCTTCATTACTACAACTGTAATTGTTTAACTAAAAAATGGCATCCATCGTATTTTGCTTTCCGCAAACATTAAGCTGATTGATGTATACATGTCACTGAACTATGGTTTAAAGCCGGGTTAAACAAACCTTATTCACTACAAAAACATGAATACGTCTTTACAATAGAACCAGCTGTAACGCAGACTGGATAAAGAATTATACAATGTCTTCGAAGAGCCAGGTTGTGACGAAATAAAGATCTGAATAATATGATTGCTCGAGATTTCAATAATAAATCAACAAAATTATTAATTTCAATCCTGGAATTTAAAAGGCAGTTTCATGATATAAACATTTGAAGCTTCATTTTCAAAATGGGAAGTTTCTATCAAAAGTCAAACGATCATGATCCGCTCTTGTATTCACTTGTATATATAATAACATAAGCAGCCACTGCAATTGATTTTATCATATTTTTTAATGATGTGATCTTTACACGATATACGGCTTTTCCATTGGACTAGAGGTCGGTCACATGACCGCGAAATTGACGTTCATAAGGGTATGAACGACACAGTTTGACGTTCATACGTTTTTCACGAGACCGTACACTTAAAATGACGTCAACACTGACGAACAACTTACACTTTCCTGGAGGGAGCCCTGCGTTACAGCTGGTTGTTGTATGACTTTCAGTGTAAACATGAAGTCACACGTACTGAATAAAATTGAGTGTAGATCTAGACCTCCACCATCCGAGGTAAAGAAATAGTGATATAAAAATTTACTAGACTTGACTTTCACTTTGTTTTTGTTCATTGGATTATCTACTGTTTGGTACAGGAATAAAAGTAGAGATTGCTGCTGTGCATCAATTGTTCCCCGACATATAATGTAATATGCAGAAGAAGGAAATGTAATCAATGGGAGGAGAAGATTGGTGTAAAGAACAAGTTGGTTGTTATTTAATGTCGTTATCTTCGGAAAGCACAACAAAAGAAACATTGTCTTTGAATGGTCAGCATAAGGAAAAGCAAGGCAAGAAAACACATAACTGGGCCTGTCAGGCAGAACTTGATACATACCCACTATAAGTACTAACAATATTAAAAATAATCGATATATATATATAGATAACACAACAAATGTCATTCTTAAACATGCTTTGACAGAAAAGATCAATATTTCTGTTCAAAATCTTAGCAGAGTTAAATAAAACAATTTTTTGAAATTATTAACACAAATAAATGTATGAATGCACTGTAAATAAACTTCAATTCAAATGTAAAAATATGTTCACGTATTCATTAAGGGATTCCCAGCTATCTAACAGCAAGTTAAGAACATACAGGTTGGCAAAGTCATCTATAAATATTGAGAATTATGTTACATATTGTAAAAACAAAGCTCATAGGTCACAATTCTAACAACTTTGCTTAAGTAATCACAAACTAAAAATTGATACTGGTAGATATGCAAAAACACCAACCCTATTGGAACAACGTATCTGTGATGTCTCTTGTATAAAATACAACCAAGAAAGAGAATCACAAATACTCCTCAATCATGATAAAGAATAAGGAACAGTTCCTAATTTTTTTACCAACAGTCATCCAGAAACAACTTCCAAGATCTGTTATCATATCAACAATTATGAACACATTCCTTGTATATACAACATTACCATAGTTTTGCTCAATTCTAATCATGTTTCCATATCGTTGTAATACACTGATTTTCGAATACAATTGTTGTAATGTACCTCCTTTGTATGTTGAATGTACATGTGTGTTCTAATTGCACTGATTGTGCATATAATGTGTAGTTTGTGACAGTGTAATATTGCTACTGTTTCTTCATGGAATCTTACGCAATACATGCCTCAATTAGAACATCTTTGTTCTGTGATAGTTTCTTGCTGTTGTGCTCATGGTTTCCCCCCTGTGGATACGCGAGAATAATCTTTATATTTCAAATATTTCAAGATTTTGATCATGACGATCACGACGATGACATGTAACACAGCTATCAGAACAAGCATTGACACACCGACGCCCATTAGCACTGTCCTTGGATCTGAAACAGTATTAATGCATTACTGCTAAATGCTTCAAGCATCCCCGTATACATGGGACTGCTTATATAAAACGGCTAGTTAATTATGTCCATGTTTAAACTATAAATAGCAAACTTAGAAATATACAAACTAGTTTTGCCTACTATTTTCAATATCAGATATATTGCATTGCAGACACATAAAAGAGTGATACAATAAAAGTGACATATACCTTTCCATGATCATAAGAAATATCTGTTAAAACAGAGTCCGTCGTACGATTCATACTTCTAAACTAAACAAAATATTTAGAGATCAAATATATATTTTTGGGGATATTTTTATGAAATTGTGTGCCCAGTCTTCACTGCAAAATGGTATCCACAAATATTCATAATCCTTATTTTCTTCAATATATGTTAATCAGACTCATCTGGATGCAAACTGATGTAGCTGTGCTAATGTAGAAAGATCCAATAATCCATTCCGTGGAAGTTTTGTGGAATTTTCAATAGTATTTGATGTGGAATTCAAAGGTTCTGATTAGATTAAAGACCTTCTTGTCCATGCGTATTCTTCTTGTGTCATTAGCGTGTTTTTATTTAAGTGCCTTGATCGGAAACATTAGCATTAAAATATTTTAGTTCTTGTACTCGAAACATTCAAATAGAACATGCTGTGAAAATGACTAAAACATGATAAAGAATAGCTCCACTCTTCAAGTTAGGAAATGAGACAACGTAAGTCAACTGTTCAAGAACCAGGACCAGTCAGAAACGTTTTTAGATTGCCTGTTTCCAAAATACGGAAATCATCTGTATATATATGGAAGATGACTAATTAAGTAAGTCGAGAGTTTTGAATAAGACTTGGGCTTTATTATGTTTGAATGGTGTTGATGAAACTTAAGTCATATAACTCATATTGCAAATAGTAAGTTGGACTTTAGAGTCGAATGATCTGGTTCAATCTCAAAATAACACAACATATTTTACTGTTTTAGATATACCTGGCATAGCTCCTTGAAAGAGATCGTATTTTGGTCACATCAGATGATACTCACTTTGTCATATTCACTATATTTGAAACTGCCTCTGTAGTCATTCAAGATTCAATGTCCGTATTCCGGCCATGTGATGGTTGCGTGTCATACGTCGTATAATCACGCAAATACGATTTCTTGACGACGGGCCATTATCACGTCCGTTGTTAGGTAGGTGACGTCATAGGATAGGGATTGGTGACGTCACGTTCAATAGTGACGTCATCTGGTTTGTTCTATGACGTTTCCATATTTGTTAAAGTGGGTCAGTGACATTCGTGTTGATTGCAGTCAATGTTTGAAAACCGATATTGTTGTTTCTTTTTATTTGATAACAAATTCAATCCATTTTAGCTATAATAACGGTAACGTTATATTTCAGGGCATTATCATTTGCAGAAGCCCTCGGTCTTTTCAACTGCCCTCCTTCGTCGGGCAGTTAATGGAAGACCTCGGGCTTCTGGAAATGATAATGTCCTGTAAAATAGCGTTACCCTTATAGTAGAATGTACAAAGTATTCATCTTCATTACTACAACTGTAATTGTTTCACTAAACAATGACATCGATCGTATTTTGCTTTCCTCAAACATTAAGCTGATGGATGTATACATGTCACTGAACTATGGTTTAAAGCTGGGTTAAACAAACCTTATTCACTCATAAAACATGAATACGCGTATCTTTACAATAGAAGCAGCTGTAACGCAGACTGGATAAAGAATTATACAATGTCTTCGAAGAACCAGGCTGTGACGAAATTAAGAACTCAGTAATATGATTACTCGAGATTTCAAGTAATAAATCAACAAACATATTAATTTCAATCCTGGAATTTAAAAGGCAGGTTCATGATATAAACATTTGAAGCTTCATTTTCAAAATGGGAAGTTTCTATCAAAAGTCAAACGATCATGATCCGCTCTTGTATTCACTTGTATATATAATAACATAAGCAGCCACTGCAATTGATTTTATCAGATTTTTAATGATGTGATCTTTACACGATATACTGCTTTTCCATTGGACTAGAGGTCGGTCACATGACCGCGAAATCGACGTTCATAAGGGTATGAACGACACAGTTTGACGTTCATACGTTTTTCACGAGACCGTACACTTAAAATGACGTCAACACTGACGAACAACTTACACTTTCCTGGAGGGAGCCCTGCGTTACAGCTGGTTGTTGTATGACTTTCAGTGTAAACATGAAGTCACACGTACTGAATAAAATTGTGTGTCGATCTAGACCTCCACCATTCGAGGTAAAGAAATAGTGATATAAAAATTTACTAGACTTGACTTTCACTTTGTTTTTGTTCATTGGATTATCTACTGTTTGGTACAGGAATAAAAGTAGAGATTGCTGCAGTGCATCAATTGTTCCCCGACATATAATGTATTATGCAGAGGAAGGAAATATAATCAATGGGAGGAGAAGATTGGTGTAAAGAACAAGTTGGTTGTTATTTAATGTCGTTATCTTCGGAAAGCACAACAAAAGAAACATTGTCTTTGAATGGTCAGCATAAGGAAAAGCAAGGCAAGAAAACACATAACTGGGCCTGTCAGGCAGAACTTGATACATACCCACTATTAGTACTAACAATATTAAAAATAATCGATATATATATATATATATAGATAACACAACAAATGTCATTCTTAAACATGCTTTGACAGCAAAGATCAATATTTCTGTTCAAAATCTTAGCAGAGTTAAATAAAACAATTTTTTGAAATTATTAACACAAATAAATGTATGAATGCACTGTAAATAAACTTCAATTCAAATGTAAAAATATGTTCACGTATTCATTAAGGCATTCCCAGCTATCTAACAGCAAGTTAAGAACATACAGGTTGGCAAAGTCATCTATAAATATTGAGAATTATGTTACATATTGTAAAAACAAAGCTCATAGGTCACATTTCTAACAACTTTGCTTAAGTAATCACAAACTAAAAATTGATACTGGTAGATATGCAAAAACACCAACCCCATTGGAACAACATATCTGTGATGTCTCTTGTATAAAATACAACCAAGAAAGAGAATCACAAATACTCCTCAATCATGATAAAGAATAAGGAACAGTTCCTAAATTTTTTACCAACAGTCATCCAGAAACAATTCGAAGATCTGTTATCATATCAACAATTATGAACAAATTCCTTGTATATACAACATTACCATAGTTTTGCTCAATTCTAATCATGTTTCCATATCGTTGTAATACACTGATTTTCGAATAAAATTGTTGTAATGTACCTCCTTTGTATGTTGAATGTACATGTGTGTTCTAATTGCACTGATTGTGCATATAATGTGTAGTTTGTGACAGTGTAATATTGCTACTGTTTCTTCATGGAATCTTACGCAATACATGCCTCAATTAGAACATCTTTGTTCTGTGATAGTTTCTTGCTGTTGTGCTCATGGTTTCCCCTCTGTGGATACGCGAGAATAATCTTTATATTTCAAATATTTCAAGATTTTGATCATGACGATCATGAAGATGAGATGTACCACAGCTATCAGAACAAGCATTGACACACCGACGCCCATTAGCATTGTCCTTGGATCTGAAACAGTATTAATGCATTACTGCTAAATGCTTCAAGCATCCCCGTATACATGGGACTGCTTATAAAAAACGGCTGGTTAATTATGTCCATGTTTAAACTATAAATACCAAACCGAGAAATATACAAACTAGTTTTGCCTACTATTTTCAATATCAGATATATTGCATTGCAGACACATAAAAGAGTGATACAATAAAAGTGACATAAACCTTTCCATGATCATAAGAAATATCTGCTAAAACAGAGTCCGTCGTACGATTCATACTTCTAAACTAAACAAAATATTTAGAGATCAAATATATATTTTTGGGGATATTTTTATGAAATTGGGTGCCCAGTCTTCACTGCAAAATTGTATATACAAATATTCATAATCCTTATTTTCTTCAATATATGTTAATCAGACTCATCTGGATGCAAACTGATGTAGCTGTGCTAATGTAGAAAGATCCAATAATCCATTCCCTGGAAGTTCTGTGGGATTTTCAATAGTATTTGATGTGGAATTCAAAGGTTCTGATTAGATTAAAGACCTTCTTGTCCATGCGTATTCTTCTTGTGTCATTAGCGTGTTTTTATTTATAAGTGCCTTGATCGGAAACATTAGCATTAACATATTTTAGTTCTTGTACTCGAAACATTCAAATAGAACATGCTGTGAAAATGACTAAAACATGATAAAGAATAGCTCCACTCTTCAAGTTAGGAAATGAGACAACGTAAGTCAACTGTTCAAGAACCAGGACCAGTCAGAAACGTTTTTAGATTGCCTGTTTCCAAAATACGGAAATCATCTGTATATATACTACTCAAAATTTGATAAGGATCACTAGGTGATATGTGTGTAAGTTACCACAAACATAACAAAAGACATGACTCTGACTCAGAAACGTGTTTAATCATGTTATGAATGAAAATTCATGAACGGCATGAACTTGTATCAATATGGAATGTTTGAAATCTGCAAACACCAAAAGGCATTTCATTAAAAAATGTTAACAGCAAACAAGAGAAACAATTACACAGTTATGAGGGATAGTCCATCATTACACTTAGTCGATGAAGTGTCAATATCGAGTATGACCTCCCCTTGCATCAATGACGGCCTGACAACGTCGATATATGCTGTCAATAAGCACCCGGATGTTCCCAATGGGAAGGATGTTCCACTCTTCCACGAGGGCATGTCCGAGCTCTGCCAAAGTCGTGGGTTGTGCTCTACGGCGTGAAAGGGGAACCTGCAGCATGTTCCAGACATGCTCAATCGGGTTTAAGTCCGGCGAGCGCGCTGGCCAATCCATGAGGACAATTGTCTCCTGCTCAAGGCTGCTCAACCACCCTGGCGCGATGAGGACGGGCGTTATCATCCATCAGGATGAACTCAGTGCCAACAGCACCAGCGTAGGGTCTGACGTACACATCGAGGATCTCATCCCGGTACCTCACCCCCTTCATTGTTCCTCTCTCCAGGACATGAAGATCTGTCCTTCCATCTCTGTTGATTCCACCCCAGACCATGATGGAACCACCACCATAACGGTCATGTTCACTGATGTTGGCATCATGGAAACGTTCACGTTGTCGTCGCCACACCCGCTGCCTCCTGTCTGTAAAGTCCAAACAATACCTGGACTCATCGGTGAACAGAACTGTAACCCAATCGTTCCGTGTCCAAGTGACATGATCTTCAGCCCATTCCAATCGCTCCCGCCGGTGTCGAACAGTCAGGGGGATTCGGACACATGCCCTTATCGAGTAGAGACCTGCATTGTGAAGACGATTCCGTATCGTCTGAGTGGACACATTCACCCCCGAGGCGTTCAGGAGGTCGTTACGTAGGCTGGTTGCTGTCCAGAAGGGATGACGTCGTGCCTGAAGAGCCACAAAATGATCTGGGCGTTGGGTTGTCGACCTCTGACGACCACCCCCATGTCGGTGTGCTGCTGTACCAAAATTTTGCTGTCGGGACCAGGCCCTGCTTACAACGCTCTGGCTGACGTTTAGTGCATTGGCAACGTCACGTTGTGAATAGCCAGCATAAAGCATTCCAATACATCTGCCCAGTTGTTCTGTCGTCAGACGACGCCTTACACGTTGAGGGGGCATTGCGTAGATAAACGTAGTGTAAACACTCAATTGAGTTTAAAGTTTCAGAATGAATCAGACACCGTTGCCTGATTGGAAATCGTGCAATGGTAGCAAAAGCATGAACTGTGATGTGAAACGCATTTCCCATGGCATGAAATGCACGTGGTAGTGTGTTGGAGACGTTATTGATTTCTCTTGAACACAATATTGCCAGTTATGCAGTTATTTTGTTTTTTTATTAAGGAAAATATCTACGATCCTTATCAAATTTTGAGTAGTATATATGGAAGATGACTAAGTCAATAGTTTTGAATAAGACTTGGGCTTTATTTTGTTTGAATGGTGTTGATGAAACTTACGTCATATAACTCATATTGCAAATAGTAAGTTGGACTTTAGAGTCAAATGATCTGGTTCAATCTCAAAATAACACAACATATTTTACTGTTTTAGATGAACATGGCATAGCTCCTTGAAAGAGATCGTCATTTGGTTACATCAGATGATACTCACTTTGTCATATTCACTATATTTGAAACTGCCTCTGTAGTCATTCAAGATTCAATGTCCGTATTCCGGCCATGTGATGGTTGCGTGTCATACGTCGTATAATCACGCAAATACGATTTCAGCCGAAAGTAACCCATACATGATGGTGTTAATGTGATAGAAAACCGGTTTAGCCTCATGGTTCTAGCTTCATGGTTAATTGTTAAAGGGTTTTGAAAATAACACGTTTTAATAATAAGGTTTCATTTTACTTAAACGTCACCATGTTTTCTTTGCCAAACATAGGGCAAAATGTATTGCTGGAAATATCACCTATTTGCGTACATGCAATTGGAGTTTTAAAAGATTGTGTCCAACACCAACAACTATATTATTTTCTACCCAAATCAGCTGCTCATCTAAGTTTATACAGGGATCTCTAGACAAATTCTCTTGTTCAAGCTTTTCGTCTGAAATATATATATATATATATATATATATATATATATATATATATATATATATAGACACGCACACACACACACGCGCGCACGCACGCATACACACACACGCACGCACGCACGCACGCACGCACACACACTCACACACACACACTCACAAGACTGCCTACATGTGTCACTTATCTGTTTGTTTGTAATCCGTGTGGCAGAAGTTAGCAGTGCTGTCCAATTCCTTGGCTTCAACTTACCATCATGAAATCCTTGGTCCGATAGCGATGTACATGTTGCATTCTGTTTGTAGCATCCATACCCACACTTGGAACAGTGAGATCGGCAGTCTTCTCCTGTAAACCCAACCTCACAACTCCGTCCAATGCAGCGATAATGGCCACGCCCTGGAAGACGATACTCGGAAGTTGAACATCCCTTGCTGGACTTCTCAGTGCATTTTTTCCCCAGATACCCCTGTTTACAGCCGTGTAGACTTTCTCCGGTTCTTTTATTACAGCGTTCCCCAGCGCAACCAAAACTACATTTATCTTCACAAAAGGGACCATATCGTCCATATGGACATAGTTTACAGTGGGATGAGTGTTGATAGCACCCTCCTTGAAGGCATCGTCTGTCGCATTTCTTGTCACATCTTTCGCCATAGTATCCAAGTACGCATCCAGGACAGTTTCCCGACTTTTTATGACAACTACCATCGGCGCATGTCTTTGAACAAGTCTCATTACACATCACACCATAGGTACCCTCTGTGCACGAATCTTTACATTCCTGTGTACCGTTGTTCTCTACAGAACGATGGCCGCAATTGTCACACTTGGTGTTGCAGTTGTTTCCCGTCCACCCAGTCCTACAACAATCGCAAAGTCTTGTGTTTGGGTTGTGATGAAGACATCTATTGTCTCCTGCTGGAAGATAGAAACGCATTTTGTCACCGAGTTGTTTTTTAAGAATGAACTGTTGTAAAATTATTCACACGACCAAGGAAACGTGTACAGTTTTGTTATTTCACTCCAGAAAAAATACATTCATTTGTCAATAACATTGAACATGCAACAAAAGTACAAAAGGTAACGTATTTTAGTATCAACTATTGATTCATCTGTACCAAATAGCTTGAAATACAATACTGATCAAAAGAAAGTTTACACCGATTTGAACTGCTTATAAAACGAAAACGGAAAAAATTGATTTTCCAATGTATGGATCGCACAATAAGTCAAAAAGACAATTTCTTTGGACTTGGGATGAATTAACAAAAAGCAGCTAAACACACATTGGGTCATAACTGTCATTTTTCAGACAGGAAAATGGCCCTCTGATTTCAAAGCTTCTGAATGTTTTCATTGCACCTCGGTAAAAGCATATGTGTAGTGAATTAAATGATAGCTTCCTCTTCTCTTAATTCATTAATATTTAACATCGTTGTGGGTACTAGATTCCAACTACGCTTTTAACTTCCATATAATTAAGCTTGGTCATGCAGTATCAGTTGTCTGGAAGTTGAGAAACACATAACAAAACTTGCAAACTACAAATCATCTGGAAATGATGGCATTGCTTCTGAGTACTTTAAAAACACTAAACATCTCAGTACCCATATTCTGCTTGACTCTTTAATCAAATATTTGAAAGCGATTTGTTTCCGCAGCTGTGGAGCAGGTGTATAATTTGTACACAGGAAGGAGGTCAACAATTTCACAAGCATTTCACTGATTGATACTATGTGTGAATTTTTTACATCTCTACTTTATTCCAGACTTCAAAAATATTGCGAAGAAAATCAGGTAATTGATGAAGCACAGGCTAGATTAAGACCAAACTATTCAACTGCTGACAATCTTTATACACTACAAGCAATGAAACGCAAATAGGTATGGAAAAAGAAGGGGAGATTTGTTGACTTTTTGAAGGCGTTTGACACTGTGAGACATGGTATTTTGATGACAAGTCTCAAGGGTATTGGAATAAGTGGTAAATTTGATAACATACTTTAATCAATGTACACAAATCTATGTGCTTAAGTGAGGAGTTCAGATGGACTAACAAGCTATTTTGATTGCAAACGTTGGCACCCGTCAGGGATGCGTTATGATCCCACAAATATATTTATTATATTCATAAACAAGCATTTACAACTACTGGATAATTTTGGAGGTAAAGGGGTTTTTATTTCAAAGGATTGTAAAGATATATATGCCATAATGTTTTAATGTCGATGTTTCTTCTGTGGCAGAATCCCCCTTACAATTATAAAAGAAAAATAAATGATTTAGAAATGTTTTGTTGGTGAAAATATTGAAGCTGTTTCATTTTACAGATATCTGGGAATAATGTTTACACCTAAATTGATTTGGACATAGGCTCAAACCCTGAGTACTAAAGCTGTGGTGGCCATAAACAGATATCAGAGGAAAGTTGGTTATATAAAATGCAAGGATTTAGTCAAACTATTTGATGCTAATATTATGATAACCCCTATCCTGTGTTATGGGGCTGAAGTTTATAAACAGTTTCACTTTTATAAACATATTGAAAACTACTAACATATTCCTCTGCCATCAAACTTTAGATGCAGCAACTGTAACATTGCAGAAACTTCAGGAAGACACCATTTAACACCATATGAGTGAGTGAGTTTGGTTTAACGCCGCTTTTAACAGTATTCCAGTTATATCACGGCGTGTCAGCGTGTCAGAAGATGAATTGCATATTTTGTTAGTGTGTGAAATTTATAATCTACCAAGAAATAACTTAATGGATAAATATTTGACCACCCCATCCATACACTCTTTCATTTACGAGATTATGAAATATTGCAGAAAATAAGTGTATACCTCCAAACGGTAAATCAAATAAGACATACTGTTCCTTAAATTATTCTTGATATAAATACACATCTACATGTACTTCTTTATGTATTATAACTTTATTGTGCAGATGGTTATCTCTGCTATGCTAATGTATTTTGAGCCAGTGGCCTTATACTGAATAAAAATATCTGTCTGTCAGCAATAGCATATATATATTGTGTGACCTATTCGGACGTCCAGACAGCCCTTATCACGACACTTCATAGATGACGTATGCCCTCTTATCAAGTCCCCATTCCTCAAACAACGCTCGTTCCAACTGCTGTACGTTGTCCGGCGCTTTTGTCTTATCTGTCGCCCAAGATGATCACAGAGATGTTTTAGGGAGAGCGTGAGGGCCAGAGCACCAAAGGTGCGTTATTGATGCTAAATACAACCGCTCGCAGTTACCTGCCGATCCTAAACCGGATTGTCAACATGTGATCAAAACTCAACGATGATGTTTATCGCGTGCAAAATAATCATTTTTTGAAAAGCGCACATTCAATTGTTTTGTCATTACATGTACTTAAGTAAATCGCCCGAATGGCTTGTTTATACTGACTCTTTAAGTATTAGCACGCTTGCAGCTATCGTCGGTAATTAATAATCGCGATATTTCATGTCGAATAAAAAATAGTTTCTTCTCATTGAATCTTCGAACCAAATGTAGTAATGAAAGAAACAACAACAACAACAACGTCAAAGAGAGCCGATGGAAGAGATCCGCAAAAAGGTATTGATGTTTTATTCCCAAACTCTTGTCTCTCTCTGTGTATATTTTCTTCATTTGCTACGACAAATAATATTTTGAAAGGGTTTATTTTAAGAAAAACATGTTTTCAAAATGTTAATTTTCCCTATTAAGTTTGAAAAATATAATTTCCAAGCTAAATGATATAACAGAGGCATTGACACCTGTGGTAGGCGATAGATGTGAACAAGAATAATCATATCGAAAGAATTTTAATGTTCTAAAAGTCTGACATATCTGGTTTTATCATTGGGAAATTAGGGATTTTCGTCCGTCTAGGACAAGATAAGAACTACTTATGTTCATAATGGGGAAAAACTATGTGATATTGAGAGCTGAGATATATATAAAATATACATGACAAATGTTATCAAAATGTACCTACCTGCATCCACGAGAGGTAATGCGCGTGGTTCTGTATCTGACATACACGAACCATTTTGATGACACAAGTTTCGTTGACAATCCTCCGGGCACAGCTGCTGACAGTAACGTCCAGTAAATCCTGGGACACATCCTTTGCTACATACAGGTGCACCTTCTCCAACACTACACTCACTACCACTGCAGTCTGTGCTGCATGTAAAATCACAGTATCTTCCTGCGAAGCCGGCTTTACAATCACACGTACCATCTCCTTTACACACACCGCCTTGACATCTCGCGTTGCATTTGTATTTACAATCCAACCCGAAGAAACCACCCTTGCACCCATCAATACAGTCGCCGTCCAGCATGTTGCATATCCCTGTGGAACAATGCTTACTGCAACGTTTGGAACAGTTGTTACCATACCATCCGCGCACACAGCCACTTAAACATTGTCCAATGTCCTGACTGCAAGCTGCGTGCTTGTCTCCCCTTCGTGATGCACAATGTTGCGGGCAGGTTTTGTTACAATAGTCTCCAAAGAAACCTCCAAGACAGCCTTCATCACACTCACCAAGGTCATTCGGATGCTGGTAACAATTTGTTGATGCGGTAAGTCCTAGGGAAACACATAAATACATTAGATTCAGAATTACTTACATATTAGAAACGTTTATACATGTTTAATAAGTCTATAAATATATACACAATCTGTACATACATTCTTACCTCCGAGGTGAAAATATATGAACCAATTCATTAACATGAAGCATCACTCTTATTTTCAAGTATGTTTATGTGACCTAACTCTAACCATTCGTCTGCAAACCAAAAGCTGTACACAAGAAATAGCCAAAGGGGGTTTGTCATTTTGAATAAAAACGAACATTGTTCCGACAACCAGAAATCTTTGTAGAATGCAACATTCATACATAATTCCCTTGCCAAGGGCTTTGGATATTTTACTTTAAATGTTTAAAGGGGTATACATTGGATCGTATCCTCAGCTGAGAGGATAATCGAGGCTTTCAAGGCACCCTTAAAGGAGCTATCAAATGAAGCATCCCCACAGTGGTATCACACTTTATTATTAACGTCAAAGTTAAAGCTTTGAGATCAATACTGATATTATATTACTACTTATTAACACAAAATATTGGTTACAGAGGCGATAAGGTACATTCGGATGGCCGCATACATGTTAAAAGGGTTTCACAAGTGCCCCTATTGATGACGAAAAGATGCCTTAGTAGCCATAGGTATTAATGGTCAGCTTCAAACTCGATTACAGTAACAATGACATACATATGGCTGCAGTGGGTTCAAAGAAGACATTGAAACAGTGAACGGTTTCGGGTAAGATTTGAGTCACTACATCATACTGTGTTATGTTTTTAACTCAAGTTATATATTTTTTAATAAACTACTTCATTATAAATATGATAGATACATAGTTATTACATGTTTGTTACCCAGTGAACTATTTTTTCTATTATGGTTTTATGTGGTTTATCATTAGTCATTCACACACGTGTAAGTTCTAAGACCTATGGGCGGTGTAGCATCCTAATGGTTCAACCGTCCGAGCGTCACGCCGATTCCCCGGTTCGATTCCCCACATGGCTACAATGTGTAAATCCCATTTCTGGTGTCTTCCGTCATGATGTTGCTGTAATATTGCTAAAAGCGGCGTAAGACAATCCTCACTCACTCACTCTCAGGCCTAAAAATGTTGATTGAGCTGAATGAAACACAATCAGTCAACAGAATGGTATTAAGAAGAATCGCAAATGTTTGTAATACATTACCAATGACAAGCAGTGCAGCAAAAACGAATGATCGAAGAGTTGTTTTTGTCGTCTTCATTTTGCTGTAAAGTAGATATAACATTAGGAGCAATTCCTGTTCAGTGGCTGTGTCATCTAATCATATTGAAACAAACATAAACAAGCAGTGTTTCTCTGAGATAAGTTCATTATTCAGGCGACTGGTATGAGTTGTATAAACATCTTAATAAGTTGACTTTGTTGATGCATGTCATCGTGTCCCAGTTCCGTTGATCGATGTCAATCACTGGATTTTACAAACTGCCATCACATGGCTGAGTGCAACAGTTTTACAACAAACAAACAAACTTTTGACACAAACGCTGTCGTGTGTAGGGGTATAATAACCATGCAAGTTGCACGTTGCATATGCACGACCCCTAACGGTTCACAACAAAACATTTGAGTTCACATCAAGTCCCTGACTGTATGTATCACGTCTGTTTGTATAAATAAAAGAGACAAAACCCTTTCTATGATCATAAATAAAGGAGACAAAACCCTTTTTTATGATCATAAATAAAAGAGGCAAAACCTTTTCTATGATCATAAATAAAAGAGACAAAACCTTTTCTATGATCATAAATAAAAGAGACAAAACCCTTTTTTATGATCATAAATGAAAGAGGCAAAACCCTTTCTATGATCATAAATAAAAGAGACGAAAGCCTTTCTATGATCATAAATAAAGGAGACGAAAGCATTTCTATGATCATAAATAAAGGAGACGAAAGCCTTTCTATGATCATAAATAAAGGAGACAAACCCTTTCTATGATCATAAATAAAGGAGACAAACCCTTTCTATGATCATAAGTAAAAGAGGGAAAACCCTTTCTATGATCACAAAAAAGGAGACAAACCCATTCTAAAATCATAAATAAAGGAGACAAAACACTTTCTATGATCATAAATGAAAGAGGCAAAACCCTTTCTATGATCATGAATAAAAGAGGCAAAACCCTTTCTATGATCATAAATAAAAGAGACGAAAGCCTTTCTGTGATCATAAATAAAAGAGACAAAACCCTTTCTATGATCATAAATAAAAGAGACAAAACCCTTTTTTTATGATCATAAATGAAAGAGGCAAAACCCTTTCTATGATCATAAATAAAAGAGACGAAAGCCTTTCTATGATCATAAATAAAGGAGACGAAAGCCTTTCTATGATCATAAATAAAGGAGACAAACCCTTTCTATGATCATAAATAAAGGAGACAAAACCCTTTCTATGATCATAAATAAAGGAGACAAACCCTTTCTATGATCATAAGTAAAAGAGGGAAAACCCTTTCTATGATCACAAAAAAGGAGACAAACCCATTCTAAAATCATAAATAAAGGAGACAAAACACTTTCTATGATCATAAATGAAAGAGGCAAAACCCTTTCTATGATCATGAATAAAAGAGGCAAAACCCTTTCTATGATCATAGATAAAGGAGACGAACCCTTTCTATGATCATAAAAAAAGAGGGAAAATCCTTTCTATGATCACAAATAAAAGAGACAAAACCCTTTCTATGATAAAAAATAAAGGAAACATAACCCTTTCCATAGCCATAAGAAATCTGCATAGAGCAGAGTCGATTGTACGATTCACTATCAAATAATGAGCATACCAAGTGTTCGCGAAAAGGTGAGCGTATCCTGACCCATCGGTTGCACCCGTCACAAACACATGCAAAAGCAAGTCAATTGTTCACCTGAGGAAATACGGGAACATATGGTACAAATAAAATTAGGGAATTGCATCATGAATCATTTTGTCATAAAGCATCAAATTTGGAAATGTCCTCCACTTTTCTGATATAAAACTTTTTGAAAGTTTTACTTAGGCCACGAATGTGTAACTTGATCAATCAACTTTGCTTTGGCAATATCACTAAACTAAACCCCGTTACTGACGAGCGTGTACATCTAGAAACCCCGTTTGTAGGACGAGTATTATTCGGAATGCATAATAAAACAATAAGGACTTTGCTATATAACAATGATTCGTTAATCCAGACATTTGTTCGTCCGGGCGGTTTCAGCTGTAACTGTACTGTCCAGATAACCGGGGTTTCATTGTATATGTACATTTGTAATTGTTATGCGTAATTAATGAAACCCTTGCTCACTATAGCTTTCAATATTTAATTATTTAAATATATAAAGATATGACAACATTACTATTCTTCAGTATAGTTTGGAAGGTTTTATATGCACCTGTGTCACTGATTCCATAGTAAACATTTAACAAGTGACTAATACACAAGCACTGAATTGCAGGCAGAAAAGGTCAATAGTGTTTTAATTATGTTTATTCATAGATATAGTACAGATATGAACATACAAAACACATGAAAATATACTAAATAATACTGCAGCCAACTTTCAGCCTGTTTGGACAAGTTTTTGGACATCTAGAAATGTCAGTTACTTTTTGAACGGCAAATTAATTGTGTCGTTCTATCATCTTTTTTCTTTTTTTCCCTCTTTATTCATCTCAGCAGGTACAGCATCTATATATACATGTCATGTCAATACAATTGTGGTACATGGTTTTCAAGAACTGTACATCTTTCCATACATATAAAATCTTGCCTGTAGATCTAGAGTCAACGTACTGTATCAGTATCACTGTATCAGTTTTTAACAAAATGTGGAGGGAAGACCAAAAAGTAACAAATTTTGCATAGTTTCAATTACCTTTGCAGAATTGTAATCACTTATTATCTCATGCTGTAGGTGTTCAAAATTTGGCAGTAATCCTTTCCTACATTGTCTGAAAATTACTTGATTTGTAATTAAATATTAAAGTACAATATTCAATGGGTTGTTGTGTACTATCATCTTGGAATAAAGCACACTGTGAGTACATTATATACTACTCAAATGAAGGTAAGGACCACCTGAATCTGTCATATTACTATACATGTAGTTAATAGGTCATGCCATGATATTTTAACTGTAGTAATATAAGAGTCATCAGAAAGATGACATATCCCCCCGGCAGCTGTCTGTAAAGTAACCACAAATAAATGTGCAATTCTGTATGTAATGAGTCAAGAGTTGAATGTTCTTGAAGAAGCATACATTGTTTACCCACCAAAGATCCACCATGGTCGCATCTGTGAAACTAGCAATCGTGTCCTTGTCTAACTTCTTTCCATAAAGATTTTTAAAAATTACAAAATAGCGAAAGGCACCACTTCAGCATGTGACTGATGCATCTTTCAAGTTTCGATCAAATATCCTGAATGGTTTTCGAATTCCGCCCCGAAAACGAACCCCATCCTCATTGGAGTCTATGTCCAGCTTCTTTCCACAAAAAAAAAAATACAAAAATTTATAGAAAAATCCCAAAAGATCAAAAGGGACCACTTCAGTTTGTGACTGATAGACGGCCAGCGGACGGACAGACAGACTGGCTGGTCGCTATAACTACCCGCATTATATGCCGGGTGGTCGATAACTTCTTTGAGTAGTATATAGTTAAACTGTCATACCTCCACAGACTAACTATAGTCACATGAAAGAGTCTTTAACGTCTTTTGGGTAGTATATATCACAACACATTGTGCTTATAACGAATGCAAGCTTATAACTCAACTTCTGAACTCCCCGGATGTACCCGGATACGTTCAAGTTTTTGTGAACTGGTCGAACAGGATGTGACGATCAGAAGTGTTTTTCTGCTGTAGAACATGCGAGAAGCCAACTAAAGAAGAATGTCGGTTTGGGGCCTTACTGTCGCTACACCAAAATGTACAATCGTAGAGTGTATGGAGTTAACATGTCCATTGAAAGGGTCTTTTAGAAACTATATATTCAGTTTTCACACCAAATTTTACGTATTGTGGTGGGTGAGTTGGAACACACTCTGTGAGAGACATGTTGTTCTAGCGGGGATTGTAATACTCAAAGATTATCGTTTACCTTCGAATAAACCATTGGCGATATCAAGGTAATATATACGGTGTGATATGATGATAGCATATACCATGCTGACATCATGAGCATCGATCCACGCAACTGGGATACGACGAAATGCTTCAACCAAGTCAGCGAGCCTGCCCACCCGAACCCGTTAGGCACCTTGTTGGATTCTGATCAATTGTTTGGGTTAATTTTATATTTAAGCGGTCTTCAAGTTGTAAAGGGAAGTAACTTTTTTGTTGTTGTTGGTATCGCTATGTGCAAGAGACTGTGCTGTGAGCGGGGGACCGTAGAGGTTATAAAACGGTAATTATGTAATTAAATACAAAACTTCAGTAACCGAGAAGTAAGACATTATTAATGTGACCGTTTATTTTAATATTTGCGTCTAAATAATAGTATATTCATAGACGTTTCTGCATTATTTTGCAGTCAATCAAGCCGACAGCGCTACCTTAGTATTTCGTGGCAACGGCACCCTTCAACTAGAACAAGAATCTGTTAGAATATGAAACTAAGAATTAGAAAAAAATGATGAAGTTGAAGAATGATTTGACGTCCTCAATTCTCGAAACCCACACACCTCTTACGACAAGCATAGTTGCCTGACTAAATGTCTGACTTTTTCTCAAGCATGTACGGGTTTATAATGCAGGCATACCACACGTAGGGCAAAGACTGTTTTCATCATAAACATCATACAATTGTAAGTATGATCCTTACCGTCGTTGCGACCCAAGCTATTCACAAACTTACCTCTCAGCTTCTACTGCACCCGTCCGTCCCCCTGCAGATTCAAGACTCAAGAATGGCCAGGATATCATTTCATTTTGCGCTGGCAAACAGGATGCGCTGTCATGCACATACACCGATAGTTAAGCTGCATTGTAAACATGATCTGCCTCACATTCAGCTCAGCTCAGGTGCTTTAGGTTGAGCGTGGTGTGCTTGCACTGGTCGCTAACGCCAGGTGTCATTTTGCCTTTTCGGGCAAGTGGAATATTATTTGTCGGTTAATCGAGACTGGTTATTTCCTGGCGTTGCCGTTTGATATCTACATGTAAACCTCGGTCTCAGTTATGCTCAGCATATATTCACGGGCAGAAAACACAACCGCAGCTAGTCACCACAATCCTTTTACGAAGACACTGTTTTCAAGCAATGAATTGGAAGACTAGCGTATAAACGTAGCATTGAGACTTAGTCTGGGAAAGAGACAGATACTGACGTGACCTGTTTTCATGGCATTACTGTAATTTGATCAGGATCACTACTTCATTCGTGAGTGACTGAGTATGATTTTTACGCCGCGTTTAGCAATATTCCAGCAATATCACGGCAGGGGACACCAGAAATGGGCTTTACCCATGTCGGGAATTGAACCCGGGTTTTCGGCGTGACGAGCGAACGCTGTAACCACTGGGCTACCCGACTGCCCCCTACTTTATTCGAACTGGGCACAAAAACTTGAATGTTTCTACATCTTGAGGTTGGTGTCATGGTGACAGGCGATGGTCCTTTCACTTTCAATGGCAAAGTCAATCGATCCACACACCAATATTAGATATGCCGTATAAGAACCAAGTTATAATCAATTCCTAGCAATCAATTTCTTGCCTCAAAAGATTGTAGTCTCTGTTTGCTGAGCTCGTTGACTTTGGCAAGCCTCTCTCCACACCATTGTACCTTTTGTCCAGTAAGAGGCGACTAACGGGATCGGGTGGTCAGGCTCGCTGTCATGGTTGATGCATGTCATCGTATCCCAATTACGTGGATCGATGTTCAAGATGACATGCATCAACCAAGTCCGCGAGTCTCATCCCGTTAGTCGCCTTTTACGCAAGAATCTGTTGCTGAAGACCTGCTCTACCCCGTATCTTCACGGGTCTTTTAACATAAGAGGAGCACAGTTCGAATACATGTGTGTTTTGTGGAATAGTGCTGACAATGAAGGGAAATGATAAAGTTTGTTACAGGACAGCTAATTGTAACTGTATTATTTTTGAATAATGGCCCGACCATTTCATTCTCTAGGGGTTGGGGAGGGCTTTTGCGTGATTGGGTCTTTGACATGATACTTTGTGCCAAACACACTAGTAATAAAAGCGAGAAAACATTTCCGTTTCCATAAGAAATCTCAGTGCACGATTCCTACTTTTTCATAAGCATGTGTTTATGAATCACTATAAAATAGTGATGAACCCAAGTGTTGGCGAAAAGATGAGCGCAACCTCCCCCACCGCTGGCACCTGTCTCAATAATAAATAAAGCCACAAAACCCCTTCCATAGTCTTAAGATCTCTGCCAAAAGAAGGGTCGATTTAACATGTGTTTATGAATCACCATCCAATAGATTGCAACCCCGTAACATTTTTAGATTTTACAATTACTAATACATTGTCCGCTGGTCCTGGAAAACGATTGTTGTATTTCTTGGTCTTGAAGCAGTGACTGATAATTATTCTGTCTCTTATAGAAAACATATCTTAACAATTCCAGTAGGTGTGGATAATTGTTTCTCAATACATAAGTTGTGAAGTTGATACCATAACGTGGGAAATTATCGACATTTTTTTATTTACCAGTGAGTGAGTAAGTATGAAATTACGCCGCTTTTTAGCAATGTTCCAGTAATATCACGGCGGGGGACACCGGAAAATGAGCTTCACTAATTGTACCCATGTGTGGAATCAAACTGGGTTTTCGGTGACGAAAGAACGCTTTAACCACTAGGCTATCCCACCGCCCCTATTTACCAGTGAATGACTGAGGTTAAACAGTATTGAGTTTATCACGGCGTGTCGACTTAAGGTCGCAGGAAATGACGAAGGTAATAGGCGTTTATCTCGTTGCACGTCCATGGGTCAAATACGATCAACCTGGCTTACGTCACATGATCATCGGATCCTGATAATTCGTGACGCAACTTTGCACAACGAATTCCGTTGTCTTACATTAGTGGGCCAAATGAACCTATACTATGTATATATTTCCACAAAATATAAGGTGTTTTTTTATACTTCGTTTTAAATATCACATCACCTCATGGCGCAATGTTAAATGTACCCTTTCAGTGAACAAATACAAAACGTGCCTTCTCACAGTTTTATTACGGTATGAAATGTGCAAATGGTCGGGTACACCGTCACGTTGATTCGTGTTTCTGCCGATCAGGCAAATGGCGTTGCATTGTTCTCCCGCCTTACATGAACATAAAAACGAAACCAGGTGGCGGTATCAATGTTGACATATGACTCGCACTGCACAGCTCACTGAAGCATCGCATGAGCATTGTCAGTTAGTTTTGATGTCAAGTATCTAGCCTTGTTGTAGTAAGGAAGAGGGAAGTTGAAACTGGGTTATGTCTAGTTTCAATTCAGGACCGGTAGCTGATATCACAGTCACATGTTTGAGGCTATTCATTAGGTAAATTCAGCTGGTGTCAAGATGGAAAACTCTGCAGTCATTATGACAAGTATAGGTTTCATCTTATCTACTTATGGTGAGTTTTACTCAACTTTAATATATTTCTGAAAAATTCATGTTTTAGTAAAATTTAATTCTATTTCAATATGAATCTGGGCAGGTAAACATATAAAGGATGAAAAAGTAAAAATACAGTATATCTCGCCCTTTCACGGGAAACCAGAATTTTATATGAGGATATCTTTTCGACTTTGAACGTTCGATTTACGTCTTTTCTATGCCAATCTCAAACTGCATTCCGTTAGACCGGAAAGGTCCTCAGGAGCCAATGCTTGCCGTAAAAGGCGACTACTCTTGTCTTAAGAGGCGACTAACGGGATTGTGTGATCAGGCTCGCTGACTTGGTTGATGCATGTCATCGTATCCAAATTGCGTTGATCGATGCTCACTGGATTATCTGGACCAGACTCAATTATTTACAGACCGCCATCATACAGCTAGAATCTTGCCGAGTGCGGCGTTAAAGAACACACAAACAATCGCAGACTGTGCCGTCAGTAACGTTGCATTTCCACAAACAGCCTAGACACACTTTACATACATTCGTTTGGACTTTGCAAAACGTATTAACATGCTCATTGTATACAACATTATGCGTTAAGAACTCCCTTGTATATATAAGGGCGTTTTAAGATTACTACAATCCAGTGATTGATATTATGAGCATCGATCCACGCAATTGGGATCGATGACATGCATCAACCAAGTCACCGAGTCTGACCACCCGATCCCGTTAGTCGCCTTTAACGGCAAGCATAGTCACCTTTTACGGCAAGCATGGGTTACTGAAGACCTATTCTACCCCGGTATCTTCACGGGTATCCAACTGAACGAAGAAGGGAGTCAGTGTGCATTCTATTGCGCCGGGCGCACTTATGGAATATAATACTACACAGCGAAATACACACTCTGTCACATTGAGCTGAAACGATCACTGTGTTACGAAAACCAGTACCTTATCTGTGTGATATTTCCATGCTTCAAAACACATGCTGAGTTCGTTAGCACATGAGGAATACCGTAATTCCTCAGTTTTAGTCCTTCATGAAGAGCCGTATTAATTGGTCATCAGCAACCCATGCTTGTCGAAAGAGGCGACAAACGGAATTGGACTGTGAGGCTGACGCGGTTGACGCTAGTCAGAAATATCAAAATTGCGTAGACGAATGCTCATGATGCCAATCACTGGATTGTCTGGTCCAGTCTTGATTATTTCTTACACATCATATATTGCTGGAGTGCAGCGTTACACAATAAACAAACACCATTTTTTGTGAGTTAAAAGTCATACAGACATATAGTGATTAGACAAAATCATACTTCTTTAAAAAAATGTCAGTAAAGATCAGTAACATATTTGCAAAATTTAAGAATTAACCAGTTCAAATGCTAAAATATGCTTAGCAATCAACTGGGTCAATATATTAATAAGATACTCGTAACAATCGGACCACAGGACACCAGTAAACAGAGCTAGCTCTCTAACCTGAGTATCATGGGAACTGCATATTACCTGCATGAATTCCACAGCAGGATATACGTCATCATTTCAGTAACTGGTGGTTGTACATTACACTGACAATGCATTAAATGTTAAGAAAACAAATTTTTAAAACACTAATTGTTATAATGTGCTTAGAATCTATCAGGACATTTATGTCATTTTCAACCCCACACAGTCTACTGATTTCGAGCTAACCAGTCCTTGTTTGATCCCTTATTGCCGAGCGCCAGGCAGGGTAACAACATGTACCATCTTTTAACGTCTTTTGGTATGACGCTGCCGGGATCGAACCACCGACCTTTCGCTCTCCGGGCAGACACTTCCGGAGGCGGTCCTGCATGTAATAAATAGTCATTGATATGACGACTGTGGCAAATGTAACATCGTCGTAAAAAGAGAATTATCTCAGGAAGTGTGCTGTTTATACCTAACTGTGTTCAACTTCTGCATTAAATATCAACCACATTTCTTTATACAAGACTGTGGTGGAATCTGAATGTGATAGGCAGACTTGTCAAGAGCTGCCTCAGCTTGAGCGTCAGATTTTGATTTGTCCACAAAAACGAAAAACCAACAAAAACAATGTCATATTGGCCAGGAGAAAAGTCATTGTACAATTCTACAATGTCAAGTAAATATTGATGATTTAGAGATACATTTTTAGGAACCTAAGGCATGAAAGAGATTCAGAAAAGATGATAAATTGCTTACGTTTCAACTGATGATTTTTTGGAAGTCTTTTAAAATAGTTCTGATTTTGTGAATTCACAAAATATGCGTAAGGATTATTCCGCATTACCATGATCATTTTAACATTATCTACATAAGTTGCACGCAGGAGCTATTGTAGGGCTGATGACAAACTTCTATAAAATAGGGACTACATATTCACCTGTGACACAATGAATAGACTTTTTAATCTTCTATAAATCTATAAATATCTCCGTCCAAACAAAGTATAACGTTGACTACAAAGTTAACAAAATGGTACTGATGGAATGAAACTACAATAATCTAATATGAACTCAAAAATATAGCCACATTCGGTAAAAACCTGGTGAAGAAATCCCTCTAAAGCTTTGAAAACATCGTATTATAGATGTCATGTGCATCTAGTTGCATACAACAGTGATGGAACATATACCAGGAAGTATGATCTGATCTTCTGTTACTTATTTCAGCTTGTGAATACCCTCAACACTGTGTGGGGTCAGAGTGTCAGTACATAAAGGGTCGCCCGACGTGTTTACGCGGGTGTAACGACGGCTGGTCGAGTAGTTACTGTCGCGACATTTGTATTGACAGGTGTGTAGCGTGTGACATTCAGGACGCCCGTGAATGTACAAAGTGTGAATCTGGTCGTTATGGAATCAGATGTGAGGATCTCTGTGGGAAGTGTAATAAGGGCAACTGTTCCATCAATGGGACGTGTCATGATGGGTGTACGCCTGGCTTCTGGGGAACACACTGTAGCAATCCGTGTTCTCAACACTGCAAGGATGAAGGAATGGACAGTCCCTGTGAACACCATACAGGACATTGCATCTATGGCTGTAAGGACGGATACTTTGGGACGTGCAATCAAACATGTCCCCAGAACTGCAGACACTGCAACGACTCAGATGCTGGTTGCCTCACATGTGGTAAGGAGGATGGAGAATGCTTGCAAGGGTGTAGGGAAGGGTATTATGGACGCCACTGTCAACACACTTGCCCTGAGAACTGTCTTCAGTGTAACACGACCAGGGACTGTGACGACTGTATGGTGTCTCGTCGTGGTAGCAACTGCACCCTGTTATGTCACACGTGTCCGTCAGTACGTCAGTATATAAACTGTACAGTGAAGTGTAAAGACGGTATTGCTGGAGAAATGCATGACATTACGACTCACAAGACCAGTTCTAAGGACAACGAGGATTTCTTTGGTACCATATCAGGCCTGATAAACGAAAAAGGTATACCTTGTGTTAGTGTGCTTGTAATGTGTTTTGGCATGTGGTGTAGTCACTGAAATTAACGTTTATTATGTCATTTACATGTGGAGGTAATAATCAACATTTATTAAATTTAAGACTTATACTACTCAAAATAAGTTTCACACCCGATTCTTATATATTACTACTGCTCTTTTTCATGGCATGACATGGGTGTTCTTTGTCTTTTCTTGAGTAGTATACAACGACACAAAACACTAATAAACATCATCGTCGCACATGAAAGGACAGATGTATAAAACACATATTACGTTTCACCAAACTAATACAAGCAAAATACATTCGCACAAACTCCATGGAGGTATGTGTATAACTACACACATTACACAATTAACACAAACACGCACACCAGGGACACACACGTGCCTGTAAACTGTATTATCTCTCTTTCGAAACGTAAACAATATCTGTCATCATTTTGTTTTTCAGAGTATCTTCTTCCATTTTTGGCCAGTGCTCTTGTGTTGTGCATAGGTCTCTCTGCCATCATCTTGTGGAGATGCAAGTAGGTTAAACTAAGTATGGTTATGTGAGCCAATGTGTAAAGTGAGTGAGTGAGTTTGGTTTAACACCGCTTTTAACAGTATTACAGTTATATCACAGCGTGTCAGCTTAATGTGGGAGGAAAGCCCCAAGTGATGCAGGTCTCAGACGTTAACCACTTCGGTGAAACCCACGAGCACGGGTTTGGTGCTGGCAAACCTAGAAACATAATCGGAGCGAACCAGGATTCGAACCCACAAACATAGGTTTCTGGCGTGCCCAAGGGACGCACCCCTGCACAGCGAATTTCGGAGCCTTAGACGACTGGGCCACCCGTCTCACTATTGGGTACGAATACAATAGCAATCCGCCAAGTCACAGACAATTACCACAATTAAGTGTATAAAATTTATAATAGAAGCATGGAGTCTGGTGTGATGTATATCTAATGCATCCTTGTTTTATTTAGGAAGATCCGCAGGGAAAGACTTTCAGCGATGGACAATGGTTGTTTGGAAGTAAAGACGACAAAGGAAGATGTGTTCCAGAAATGTGGAGACATTTACCATGAAATACACGATGAAGATCTGGATACGAACATGTCTCTCGGACCAGCAGGACAGAGACCGCTACCCGACAGGCCGAGATTACCCATTCCCCTTGAAGCAGTAACCGGTGCCGTAGACCATGCCGGTTCCTTACCAGAGACCGGTGCGAGTGGACACTCGTCTTTCGGGTATCTGACGCCTGAACAAACGCAAGACGTAGAACAGCCAAGATACACGTCCTCTAGGACTGATGATGGTGTATACCTTGATGTTCGGCACAGCAATAACACTGAATGTGTTGTTGAAACCTCGTTTACTGTCACATCTGAGGAAGTTGGTAAGAGGCACCTGGTTCAAGGACATCCTTCTGTCGGGACATTAAACCATGTCAAGATGTCAGCCACTTTGAGGAGTGATATCAGAACTAGAAGATGTGGAACTAAGCACATCTCCTGGGACTCTAGAACCCACCTGGATATTTGTGCTGTAGCTAATGATGATCCGCAAACTGCGAACAAGGATAAAGCTGGTAACAGACTGTTCAAAGTACGACCCTCAGTGTGTAAGAGAGCAGTGATTAACCCACGTGGATCGTGTGGATTTTAGGGTGTACGTGGGTGCGATTATGAAGGATTTGTAAATTATGTAACGCATTCATGGTTGAAAGTTACTTTCTGTCAAGCCTACCTATGATAACCATTGTGTATGCATCTTAAGGTTTCTAAATGTCAATCAATGCAGAGTTATGGTAGGGCTGAGCCTATATAACAATTGGCGTGTTCACAGAATGGCTATGTTATCAATGTGAATAATTAGTATCATTGGGAATTCGAGAGAATTATCATTAATAAAAATAAAGAAAAAACTGATTAAATTGTAAAACGTTCATTCTTTAGCATAGTGTTCAACCTTACACAAACTGTATCAGCTTGTGTAGTTAAAATGAAATTTATTGACTTCACCTAATTTCGGCAAATTGAAAGAAAGTTAATATAATGGGGCGTGTTTACGCCTTTAACAGGTACATGTATGTCATGGTTTGTGAAATAAAGATGATTAAACTCTTATCATCCATAAACTGGCTAGCTACTTTTGAATTGCTTAACCGAATGACATGTCAGTAGAGATATTTCCTACATCAAGAACATCCCCTTCCTGTTGATCACATATTCAAGTATGAGATGCATTGTACAGTTAATGTGTACCAGTGATGATTCAAATACTAAAATAAAACATTTCTGGCTGCTATTATGTGATTTTCAAATCAAGCCGAACGCAAAAACATATATATAATGCTTAATATATTTCAAAATGATAAAGCCTTCGTGATACTTTCATGAAGAATTGTCATGACATTAATTGATTTGTGCCTGTCTGAAATGTCTCCTATACATTGAAACGACATAAAATGTGTGTGACTTGTGAGTAAGTATGGGTTGTTTTTAATAATATTTCAATGCAGGTGAAACCATAAATGGGCGTCGCATATTTTCAATGGGCCTGGTCATACTTAGGTGTTTGTTTTTTTTAATTAGGCGTGTCTACCGTGATTAATGATGCTTGTTTGTCTGATATTTTACATTGCAGTCAGCAATATTCCAGCTATATCACGGCAGTTAGACAAAGCGATGGTTAATATTTATTGAAACGCCCAACGTCGTCGGGATACAATGGCGCACAATCAAGCGTGTCACCGACTACTTGACCACCCAATGCATGTTATTGCCTCCCACGACAACCAATAGAGTGTGCGGTCATTTTCCATGCCGAATCCACATAGGGAACAACATCTGTCTTCGGAAATAAGGAAGTGAAATCATATTTCGCTGTCTTCGGAAATATATGATTATAAGGAAGTGAAATCATATTTCGCTGAGAGAAAATATAGTTTCAAAGAATGTAGGATATTACGAATTTCCGTAATCCCGCCTTCCTGTCAACAATTAAGGTTTCCAGATACTAAATTAAGATGAAGGTGTACCAAACAGGTCCAGTTACGCGGACAGCAAAGCTGCCTAATTTTAGTTTCCAAGCTTCAAAGTTGACAAAAGTCTTCAAGAGTGAAAAACGAATCACAGATTTATTCATTTAACATAATGATGAAAGGTAGATATTTTCATATCAATCAAGGGAAAATGCTCGTCAAATAGATGTGTGTGTTATGTGTTTTGTAATGTCCGAACTGAATTCACTAAATTTTGATGCGGTTTAAAATCCACTGACAAAGCGGCTATATATACTCAACAAGAAAAGTTCCTGTGACACCAATGTTTTAGTGTATTTTTCAAACAAGAAAAGTTTGGTTTTCAATATTGTAGTACGTGTATGAAATCAAGTCACAAAATCGCAACTGCCACAGAAAAGCATGCATTCCATGCGAAAGCTGACGTCTATGCAAGCCCCATGCATTTCACTATCCAAGAATGGATATAAAAACATGTGCGTTAACTGGATTCCATATGCATTGTTTAGCAAAATTACGCAATTATTCAACATTACGAAATGCCACGCCTGTCCGAAAATGTGCGTCTGCAAGCCATTGGTATGCTTAAAGCAGGATCGAGTCAACGTGATGTTGCAAAACAATTTAACGTCCACAGAAACACCATTTGGTGTTTATGGCAACGTTGGCAACAGACGAATGCAGTCAGAGACCATCCTCGGAGTGACAGGCCATGCGTAACCAATAATCGACAAGACAACTGGATTCAAACAACACACCTACGAAATCGATTCCAGTCAGAAGCATCCCTGGCCTTCGACGAATATCTTCACAAACCGTACGTCGCCACCTCAGATGTGCGGGGATTGTCGCCAGAAAACCCGCCAGACGTCCCATTGTGACAGGAAACCACCGTCAAGCACGTCTACAGTGGTGCAGACAGCGTCTACGCTGGACGGCCATGCAGTGGTGACAAGTTCTATTCACTGACGAGTCTCGTTTTCACCTCAGCCACGGACGGATTGGAGTGTACCGACGTCGAGGTGAACGTTACGTCAATCATTGTGTCATGGAAGTAGATAGGTTCGGGGACGGCAGCGTTATGGTATTGGGTGGGATTACAGCAAGACAGAGGACCCGTTTGATAGTGGTAGAGGGAAATCTCAATGGACAGCGCTACCGCGAGGAGATCATCGTTATTGCGTCGTCATGGCCCATGCATTACCTTTTAACGTGACAGCGCCCGGCCTCATATTGCTCGACATGTTCAGGATTCTCTTCAACAAAACAAGGTGAATGTCATCCCCTGGCCGGCTCGCTCACCTGATCTCTCACCAATGGAGCACATGTAGGATGAGATGGATCGGCGCCTTCGACGTCAACCACGTGTTCCACAGACACTCCAGGAACTTCGAAACATGCTCCAGCAGATAAGGACAAATATCCCACAGGACTTTGTGCGACGCCTGGTCCATTCCATGAGACGAAGATGTGTTGCTTGCATCGCAAACAGAGGTGGACACACGCTATTGATTTGTAAATTGACATTTTGGCATGTTCATGTTTTTCTTATGAAATCACGCATTTTCTGAAGTCAGTATGGCAAATTAAACCATTTGAACACTTAGAGGAGTCGTTTAACTGTTGCTAACCGAAATTGTTTCAGATTTGGTAAAAAACATAACTTTGCATTAAATCTTATTCAATGTCACAGGAACTTTTGTTGTTCAGTATATGTCAAACAAATTACTGAGACCCCCGTGAAGTTCTGTGTTAGAACTGGTCTTCAGCAAACCCATGCTTGTCGGGATGGGTTGGTCAGACTCGCCGACTTGGTTGATGCATGTCATCGCTGAATGTCATTCTACACTCCTTTCCAAAGCCAGGCTTCTCTTTAGATATGTTGATTTTCCTTACGTAATTGATTTTCTGATGCATAATGTTGTGCGTGCAGCATCTGTCAGCACTTGCGCTATGTCCTCAGCCAGTGTGTTTAGCAAAAGGCACTTTTAGAAACGATTTTCTTTCGTGAATATTATTATTAAAAAATATCCTGTACATGGTACTTTGGATTGCAATGCGGATTTCTTTTATTACTTTCTACAACTTTTTGTTTTCCCCTTTCTGACCATGCAATCTCCTGGCAACCACGCCCCGTGTGCGCATCCAATTGCTGCTTACAACTGTCAAGAACTTTGCAATTTCGCTTGTCTTCAATATGAGCAACAAAACATTTTCATCTGAAGCCTAATTTGACGAAGAGTTGTTCGAGATAATCAGGGAGCCTTTGGTCATTTCCATTATGACATTTGTGACTTTATCGTGGAGAAAGTTTCAATTCAAGATGACATCATTCCAAATCACAAATCGAATCGACAAGATGGCGCCTCTCTTCCCGTCCTTGCAAGTGTAACAGAAACTTCAGGGACATTCAGACAAATTCAGGGAATCAGTGTCACGGCGAGATTTCATTGTGGAACCAGATGAAGCCGAATATGTATGTTCACACTTCTTTTGTCAACCATGCGTGACACGACACAGGCAATCGCAGTTAGGGAATGGTGCGGCCACCATGTTGCAGAAATTCGTCGATTCGAACACATTGCTTCTGGACTGAGCTAAATAAACGAAGTGTTTGGAGAGATCGCAGATACTTGGACTTTGAAGAAACGGATATTAAACGTTGCAGCAGATGAAGGATTGGTGTGGACAAAACAGGAAAAGGATCCCAGATTGTATTTTAAAACTTGTGCACGAAGTGTATTCAAATACCCCGAACAAACATACATGGGACAAGTGTGTATCTTATGGTCAAATTCAATTTTGTGTGTGAAAATTCTGTGAAGGAAAAGGAAATTCATAATTAAAGTTGTCTTGGAATATGTGTATTAGACGTTTCGTTTATCGTAAGTACAATACCATCTGGATACGCTTTATGTAGGTCAAAACATCAAGTATATTTCGTTACTTATTTAGCAGTTGCTTATGTGCATTGTTATGTTGATACACGTGACACATTCATCTATTGTAGTCAAGCTGAGAAATATTGGCGCAACTTCTGGCGCTTCAAATTACGCCCCTTCCCTAACAATAGTTGAAAAATCTGTGTAATAATTTAAGTTTTATAAATATGATCCGATTATTGTGTGGCACATATCTAACTGTTGAATGCAAATGACCACAACTAAAACAAATATCTGTAATTTTCGGATTGAACTGAAAGAATCGTGTCGTCAATTTCGTATTTAAGTATTGTCACTGTTACATTAACCGAAACCGATGTTCTGCTGCTGTTCTGCCGTAAATATATACAACACAATGCACTTTGACCACAAATACATTGAATGTGTCACATGTACACATGAGAGGACTTCCCGCAACCTATGTCTGTTGCTGGGGACCTATACACCTCTAATCTCCCCGATTTACAACCCTGAGAGGACTTCCCGCAACCTATGCCTGTTGCTGGGGACCTAAACACCTCTAATCTCCCCGGGTTACAACCCTGAGAGGACTTCCCGCAACCTATGTCTGTTGCTGGGGACCTAAACACCTCTAATCTTCCCGGGTTACAACCCTGAGAGGACTTCCCGCAACCTGTTTGTTGCTGGGGACCTAAACACCTCTAATCTCCCCGGGTTACAACCCTGAGAGGACTTCCAGCAACCTATGCCTGTTGCTGGGGACCTAAACACCTCTAATCTACCCGGGTTACAACCCTGAGGGGACTTCCCGCAACCTATGCCTGATGCTGGGGACCTAAACACCTCTAATCTCCCCGGGTTACAACCCTGAGAGGACTTCCCGCAACCTGTTTGTTGCTGGCGACCTAAACACCTCTAATCTCCCCGGGTTACAACCCTGAGAGGACTTCCCGCAACCTATGCCTGATGCTGGGGACCTAAACACCTCTAATCTGCCCGGGTTACAACCCTGAGAGGACTTCCCGCAACCTGTTTGTTGCTGGGGACCTATACACCTCTAATCTGCCCGGGTTACAACCCTGAGAGGACTTCCCGCAACCTATGTCTGTTGCTGGGGACCTATACACCTCTAATCTCCCCGGGTTACAACCCTGAGAGGACTTCCCGCAACCTATGCCTGTTGCTGGGGACCTATACACCTCTAATCTCCCCGGGTTACAACCCTGAGAGGACTTCCCGCAACCTATGTCTGTTGCTGGGGACCTATACACCTCTAATCTGCCCGGGTTACAACCCTGAGAGGACTTCCCGCAACCTATGTCTGTTGCTGGGGACCTATACACCTCTAATCTGCCCGGGTTACAACCCTGAGAGGACTTCCCGCAACCTATGCCTGTTGCTGGGGACCTATACACCTCTAATCTGCCCGGGTTACAACCCTGAGAGGACTTCCAGCAACCTATGTCCGTTGCTGGGGACCTATACACCTCTAGTCTGCCCGGGTTACAACCCTGAGAGGACTTCCCGCAACCTATGCCTGTTGCTGGGGACCTATACACCTCTAATCTCCCCGTGTTACAACCCTGAGAGGACTTCCCGCAACCTATGTCTGTTGCTGGGGACCTATACACCTCTAATCTCCCCGGGTTACAACCCTGAGAGGACTTCCAGCAACCTATGCCTGTTGCTGGGGACCTATACACCTCTAATCTCCCCGTGTTACAACCCTGAGAGGACTTCCCGCAACCTATGCCTGTTGCTGGGGACCTATACACCTCTAATCTCCCCGGGTTACAACCCTGAGAGGACTTCCCGCAACCTATGCCTGTTGCTGAGGACCTATACACCTCTAATCTGCCCGGGTTACAACCCTGAGAGGACTTCCCGCAACCTATGTCTGTTGCTGGGGACCTATACACCTCTAATCTGCCCGGGTTACAACCCTGAGAGGACTTCCCGCAACCTATGCCTGTTTTAAGAAGCGATACTGACTCGTTCCTCTGGTTGATGCATGTCATTGCATCTCAACTAATTTCGATGATCGATCCTCATGGTGTCGGCAACTGGACTGGCTGGTCCAGATTTGATTATTTAACGTCATATAGCTGGAATATTGTTGTGTGCGGCGTTAAACGTTTGTGACGGCATGGACAGGTTTCAAACCATGGGCTGAGTTAGCATACGACTGACATTAGATGTTTAACAGTCAGGCTGCCATTCATATCAGTATGTGCTTAAGTAGCTAAAATGATGTTTAGTTATATTTACACTCTCTTCATCACTTTTTGGTTTGTCACGTGTTATATCAAGATACAACCTTAAAGGTTACATTTTCTTCTGACTTAGTGTATGCACTGCACGGCTCACTGAACTCTAGTGTGTTCAGAGTGAGTAAGTTCTTGAGGACGAATACTTAGCATGACTGTTGTAATAAGGAAGGGGGAAGCTGAAACTCGCGTAAAATTGCTCACTGACGTGGCTACTTTCAATATGAAGAGTGGCTGATGCCTAGTCACAAGTGTCAGTCAATTCCTTAGAACAAAATCTGCTGGTCTCAAAATGGGGAAAACTGCAGTAATCATGACAAGCATTTGTTTCATCGCATCAACTTACAGTGAGTTTCAAGTTTCACTGAATTTTCCATAATTTCAATAAGAGTCGAAGCGGGTAGTCGAAAATAAGATTCATATAACGTATTCATCCATTCTCGTTCACTTGTATTGTTATCTAACACATTCATACAAACAAACTTGTGTTCACTGTGTTTGCTTAAACGATTGGTCACTGCCTCCACAATGAGCGTAAACACTGGTGGACTATTGCATCCAAATCCATCGTTTGGATTGCTAGTCTTTGCACAATGAATAATAACCCTCAGTGTTTGCAGCATCGTACCCTTTTGTTAAACCAAACACAAAATACATTCTTCTGAAAGGGAAACTTTCCTTTGGAATATATAGGCCAATTCTATTCCGGAATGCCCACGTTATTCAATACCTACCACACGAACTATACAAATCCGCTGTTTCTATTTATGAGTTTATTCAAAACACATGTTCCAGAGAAATGTGAATGATTATCCCAGAAAAGGCTGTTTTGGTTTTGAAACGTTATGATCTAAATGAAAATCATTGTCGCAATATTTAGTACACATTTATTATACCCAGCCATGCTTCACTTCACATGTTAAGTTTGTGCACAGCTATTTGAAATATCCATTGTCAGTTCTGTGGGTTTTATTTCCGTGTCCCATACATCTATAAAGCGTGCGTGTAACATTTAGGAGGACGATGGTTTTGTATATCTGTTTCCGTTTCTGAATGTTTAAATGTTTGTTAGCATCAAACATATTTGGCAGTATCATGATCACAATGTATACGTTTGTATTTATATTGAAATATATATAAGGAAAATATCCCCAGGCTATGAATAGCATGAAAGGTTGTATGCAGCAGTGAAAAAAACAGAATTCGGATGAACAGTTTATGTATTCTGTCCTTGACGGGTTTCAGCTTGTGAAGACCCTCGACACTGTGTGGACATGGAATGCGAGTACATAGATCGTCACCCAATGTGTACACGTGGGTGCAAAGATGGCATGTCAGGTCGATACTGTATAGAAGTGTGTATTAACTGGTGTGTGGCGTGTAAAAGAAACGATTCTCGTGAATGTACCAAATGTACAAGTGGTCGTTATGGAAACAGATGTGAGGATTTCTGTGAAAATTGTAAAGGCGGCAACTGTTCCATCAATGGAACTTGTCAAGATGGGTGTATCCTTGGCTTCTGGGGAACAAACTGTAGCCAGCGGTGTTCTCAACACTGTGCGGATGAAGCAATGGACAGTCCTTGTGAACATCATACAGGAGAATGCATCAACGGTTGTAAGGACGGATACTTTGGGGAATCCTGTGACGCCATGTGTCCAGATGACTGTGAGGGGTGTAACAGTACACACAGAGAGTGTCAAGTATGTCAGGGTGGCCGATGTGGCACAGGATGTGTTGAGGGGTTCTTCGGTACTGCGTGTAATCAGTCTTGTCCACAGAACTGTAAGCAGTGTCTTGATTCAAACACAACATGCAAGACTTGCTCGGATGAGGATGGGATGTGTTCTAGAGGTTGCACTCATGGTTTCTATGGCCCGACGTGCAATCAAACATGTCCACAGAATTGCCAAGACTGTAACGAATCAGATGCGAGTTGCCTTACATGTGGAAGAGAAGATGGAGATTGCTTGCAGGGGTGCAGGGAAGGATATTATGGGCGCCAATGTCAACAACCTTGTCCTGAGAACTGTCTTCAGTGTAACATGACCGGAAACTGTGATGACTGTATGATATCTCTACGTAGTATTAACTGCTCCCTGATCTGCCAAACGTGTCCGTCCGTACGTCCGTATATTAACTGTACAGTGGAGTGTAAAGCCGGTATTGATGGAGCAAGGCGTGACATTACAACTCAACTGACAAGGACTAAGGACAACGAGGACTTCTTTGGCAAATTATCAGAGCTGATAAAAGAAAAAGGTGTATTTTTTGTTGGTTTGTAATAAGGTCTTGCATCGATTGTGTTGTCACTGAAGGCTATGTTTATCATATCGTTTATAGTTTATTGAAGACCCCAACTTAGATGACAATCCAGACATATGAGGTGAGGTGAGGTGAGGTGAGGTGAGGTGAGGTGAGGTGAGGTGAGGTGAGGTGAGGTGAGGTGAAATGGGGTTTAACGTCACGTCCAAGATTATTGCAATTATATAGCGACGTGCATGCACGTCTATGTGTGTGTGTGGCTGCTTGTACTAGTCCGGACTGATGCCGATTTATAGTGCTAGCCCACGGAGATACTATGCCGCAGTTTAACATCAATATCCCACTCAGACAAAGTATACTGACTCCAAGCCGACCAGTCCTTGCTTCAGCCCCTAAATACCGAGCGCCAGACAGGGTAACAAACAATTACCATCTTTTAACGTCTTTTGGTATGACGCGGCCGGGGATCGAACCCCAGACCTTCCGCTCTCCGGGAGGACGCTCTACCACTAGACCACGGAGGCGGTCCTCCAGTCATATGAAACGCACATACGAAATAAAAGACCTGCAATTATGCCTCTCCTGACATGCATATAGCTATAGCCACACATTTAAAAAGCCACAATGAACACAAACGAACAGCAGGTACACGTACATGCATGTTTACTACGTTATTTGTTCTCATCATCTTATTTTTTTTCAGAGTATCTTCTTCCATTTTTGGCCAGTGCTCTTGTTTTGTGCATAGGTCTCTTGGCCTTCATTTTGTGGAAATACAAGTAGGTGAAACAGGTTCATGTTATGTGAGGCAAATGTATTAAGAAACCGGTTTAAAGTGAATTCTACCTTGACATTCGGTATCGATTATAGTTGAAAAATATTTTATGAGCAGTCAGCAATACCTCAGCTTCATTTAGTCCGCCCTAGAATCATTATATTGCGGCGTGTCAGCTTCATGTGGGAGGACAGCCCAAAGTGATGCAGGTCTCAGACGTTTACCACTTCGGTGAAACCGACGAGCACGGGCATGGTGCTCACAAACAACCTAGAAACATAATCGGGGCGAACCAGGATTTGAACCCACAATCATAAGTTTCTGGCGTGCCTGCAGAGCTCTGCAGAGTGCATCGCGGTGCCTTAGACGACTGGGCCACCCGTGCCCCCGAATTTTCAGTGATGTTGATCTTATTGTCTCTAATAAATCTGGTCAAAACTAATCGTATTAATCCATGAAATTGTAATAATCCACTCAACCTGCCTCATGCCTTCCACTGCAAACCACCAATTATTAAAGTTAAGAAGCAACGAAATGCATCAGGTGGTCAGGCTCGGTGACTTACCTCACTGTGTGTCGTGGTACCCACGATGCACATAGTATCAGTCACTGTTACACTTGAATATGTACAGGCAGGCAGTATAATGTGAGTGCGGCGTTAAGCATCAAACAAACAAGAAAACTTCCTCTTCACTCCACATTGGCGCGATCAGTTTCAAATTGAATCTAGGCTCTAATTTGCAATTATCGAAAGTATGTACTTCCGAGGTCTCTAAATGGAAAACATTGGATTATCAATTACAAAATGAGCATTACATTACAGATGTTTTCTTTTTACCTTAAAACAAATATTTATGTCTTATTATGTCCACAAAATGAATGATAGAAGCATTGGTGTCTGGTGTGATGCATATCTGATACATCCTTATTTCTCCTAGAAAGACCCGCAGGGAAAGACTTTCAGCGGCCAACAATGGTTGTTTGGCATCAGAGGAAGAAGTGTTCCAGAAATGTGGAGACATTTACCACGAAATACACGATGAAGATCTGGATACGAACCTGTCTCTCGGACCAGCAGGACAGAGACCCCAACCCGACAGGCCCAGATTACCAATTCCCCTTGAAGCAGTAACCAGTGCCGTAGACCATGCTGGTTCCTTACCAGAGACCGGTGCGAGTGGACACTCGTCTTTCGGGTATCTGACGCCTGAACAAACGCAAGACGTAGAACAGCCAAGATACACGTCCTCTAGGACTGATGATGGTGTATACCTTGATGTTCGGCACAGTAATAACACTGAATGTGTTGTTGAAACCTCGTTTACTGTCACAACTGGGGAAGTTGGTAAGAGGCACCTGCTTCAAGGACATTCATCTGCCGGGCGAACAATCAGCGATGTCACGATGTCAGCCAATGCAGAAGCTTTGATGCGAGATATCAGGCCTAGAAAATGTGGAAATAAGCACCTCTCCTGGGATTCCAGAACCCATCCTGGCTTTGGTTTTGTATCGAATGATGATCCTCAAACTACGAATGAGGATAAAGCTGATAAAAGTTTGTTCAATGTACGTGTTCCGGTATGTGAGAAGACCCACATGGATCGTAAGGATTGTAAGGTGAACCTCGGTGTAGATTATGCAACGCATTCGATAGTATAAGTTTTGTAATGTCAAGTTGTTGATGCAGGGCTGATCCAATACAACACTCGGCCTGCTCACTGTATGCCTGTGTTATCTATGTGAATAGTTGTGTATCATTGTGAATTAAAGTGAATTACCATTAATAAGAATCAACATAAAATTGTAAAACTGTTATTCTTTACCATGGTGTTCTTCCCAAAAAAACTATATCAGATTAACTTCAGCTGAACTACAGCTTACATAAGCAAGCAAATATAAGAAATAGTATGCTGCGCCTTATCATAACTTCATCTTTTACGACTGCGAATTGTGACATAAGTGGACACATTATAAGCATAAGACGACCAGCGTTACCCTTCTCCCAAATTACTTGCCAAGACAAGACAAAGGCCGGTGTACAATATCAGATGGGTGGAACTGCCTCATTTCAATTGTGAAACATGGTTCTCTGACACAGTTCCGTTCCCACAAAGATTGTGTTAAGCTGGGTGACCATTTTTACCAACTGTCAAGTTACCAGTTACATTTTAAACTGGGAATGAATTAAGGTAAAGTGTGTTGTTATGTTAACATCGCATATTTCGCTGTGTACAGTATACATGTTAAGGAGTTTCACCCTTCTATCAAGTTGGAATGTTGCACCAAGTCTGGATGCAAGGTGATGGAAGTTCACATGAATATTACTTTATCCCGTACTTGGGAAACTACATACCGTTTAAATGGAATATTTTGTCATCTAAAAGCACATACATTTATACCGCCTTTTGATACAATACAATTTTGAGTTACTAAAAAGTACAAATGTATCGTCACAACATTCAGAAGAAGCTTACGGCAGATTTTAATTTATATATCTTAGATATTCAACTGTCGTAATACACTGTCGTTTAGGTAAGGTGACATTTTAATAACTTTTAGTCAATCATTATGATGTCGATACATGTTTGTTTGGTATCAGATGTCCGGGCGATAAATTTAACAAATTAAAGCTATCTTGGAAGATAAATGCCTGGTACCTGTATAAAATTAATTCTACCTTGAATCAGACATGTGAAATGTGTGAAGTTCATGCAATCATGCTATTAAAGGAGAATAAACACCCCAACACAGGCACGTGTGAAGCAGGGGTTACTGGCGGAAATCTTTCAATTAGATATATTCTGAGACGGCAACTCCCCGGATAGTGAGCAAAATTGGATGTAAGTTAAGGTGTGATTAATATCACACAACTACAACAACTATTTATTTATTTATTTATCTGATCTTAATCTATCAAACCAGCTTTAATTTCGTTCAATTTACAGTTTAGCCCCGACATCTATCAGCAAACAATAAGTGTATCTACATCAGCAATGACCTATTAAACAATTTTAAAAGGCCACTTTATCTAAATAATTCTTTAATATGCATTTAGCACAGTTGAATATAAAATATATTAAACTTAAATCTGTGGTAAGCTTCTTATTCTGAATGCTGTCAAGTTTTATTATGACTCAAAATTGTCATTTCAGCAGTTTTGCCCTCTACATTGACAAGCCTCTTTAAGATTATGATATATACCTGAATCCCTTGCTCAATCCCTGACTGCACAAGCTGAGGTACCTGCTTCAATCGTATATTGTATACCGAATGTTAACAAAACTAAACACTTTACCGTGATTCATTCACAGTTTTCAGTGTAAACTTGTACCCGTTGACAGTTGTGAAAAGACAACCACCCATCTTACCACACAGCCTATGTAGGGACGGAACACACTAGTAGCCAGCATATGTCCACAGGTTCAAATGGAAGGGAGGCAACTCTGAAATCTTTGAGGTACATATCTGGAATCTTAAACTACCTTTGGGAGACAAACACTATAACAAGTTGCACATATCAGAATATATCTAATTGATAGCATCAAGCTACAGGAAAACATGAAGTAATAGTTTTGAGTTTCAAAACAATATGAACATTAGTTTTATCACAGTTGTGTATGTGTTTTCCAGCAAATACAAATGTTAAAATTGTGTTTGATAAATATATTTCGAATAGTAAGGTACTCATATTACATACATACTATAGCCAAAGTTACATCTTGAGCAATAACTGCTTTATTCAAAGATGCAGACAATCCCATTTGGAAACGGTTTAGATACCTTGCCAATAGGAAATACAACAATACCATATCCCGATCAGTCTCACATATCATAATAGCAATGTTTCTGAATATAAATTTCTGACAAAAGATTTCATAAAAAAAAATGTTTGACAAGAAAGTGTTATATATAAGGCATATATGAATACTTACAAAATATTTTGACTTCCTTAAACAATATCTACCACATTTTAAACTATTCGTTTCTATTCTATTTCAAAATTAACATTTAACTAGCTGCAGTTACTATGCTCTCTCATCTGTTCATTGTGAAATATTTCTAAAATGTACATTCCAATACCTCCAAATACGTATACTTCTATTCTTAGAAATTGACTTCAGCCGGCCCGTAGCCCCCAATTGAGATATAGGACAATTCATATTAATCAGTGAATGAGGATATGTGGTAAATGCTGCTAATTTCTAACACTCGCTTGGGAGGACATACATGGGAAGAGAAATAGATCAAACTCACGTGAACCTTCAGACAGCAGTCAACACTTGAAACTGACAAGCAAATGAACAGGAAACTGCTTCGTAATAGCGGAAGTGGCATGGCCGTTCAAAATCAAAATCACCTCTGTTACTAGGAAAATATTGAAAGGAATATATTGTTGTGACAGAAAATAAATAGCGTTGTATTAATGTCGGAAAGAATCATTTCAGGGTAGACTGCAGTATTTGGGTCCCCACTTCGGAACGAACGTTTTTACGTGTTTACGGAAATTGTCGAATGAAAAACGTTCCACGCATGCGCACTTCGTTATTTACGGTCGAAGCGGGGTGGAACCCCCCTTTTTTACAAACTCTAAGAGAAAAGACGGGGGGTAAAGGGGTGTGTAACCCCCTTTTTTCAAAATTTAAGGTAAAAACGGGCGTAAAGCGTATTTAAATAATATTCATCCTCACGTTTTAGAAAAGTACATATCAATTCGTAACTGCGGGCCTTGTGTCATTTAGCAGACGACACTCCCATATGTCGTTATGCGTTGTTGTTGTTAGGTGATTATGTTTCAAGCGGGTCACAGGTTCTATAGTTTGACACGCTCACCCGCTTCTCGCATACGATGCCTTTATCATGCGACCTGTTGTGTCACGAAACACCTTCCCTCATATACAGCCAGCCTTATTATCCCCCGCCACGAAGTTGAAGGGGGATATAGGAATGTATACTTTCAGTCCCTCTTTCCGTCCTTCCGTCCGTCACATTTGTTTCCGGAGCAGAACACAAAAACCATGAGAGATATCCTAACCAAACCTGGCGCATATATAGGTCTAGTGGTGATAGTATGTGATTTTTGAAAAAAATAATTTTTCGAGTTTCCATGGCAACGACTTTGATTGGACTAAAAATGGGCGTAGTGCTCGTTTCCGGGGCAGATCTTGAAAACCATACAATATTTCTTCAACAAACTTGGCACATAAATTGTAGTAAACAAAAAAGCATTAAAGAGATGACTAGATGGCGGAATGAAAGACTGTTCACCTGGACACACCCTGTAGGGACCATTCATAGTGATGGACTCAAGGTGGCTCACTTGAATGTTCGATCTCTCAATGCTCATTTCGAAGATGTGAAGAAAGATAAGTTTGTTGAAGTGGTTCAGGTTCTTTTCACAGAAACACACATCAATCATTACAGTGAAAGAGACCTGCCAGGATATCAAGTCTATCCAGGAGACACTACACATGGTATTGCTGTGTATGTTCCTGCATTGCTTGTGTGTATGTTCCTCCAAAAGTGTCATGGACACGGTTGTCGTATTCACTTACTGCAGAAGGCAACACAACACCTGTTATAACATTTTTTACTGCTTGCAATTAGGCCATTTACAAGAAAGTTCAGTGAATATAGTTCACATGAGCAAATGTCTTGCACACAACCGGACATGTCATATTGACGGGGGATATGAGTATTTCATGCTTGTTATATATAACATACATATTTTACACATTAGAACATAACAAAATGTAGGAGCCACGTGTTTAGGGTTATAAACACCATCTTTACAGAAAAGAAATACGACATTATTATTAAAACATTCATTCATAGAATAATTCATCAAAAGCATTTAAATACATATGACTGACATGAATCATAAATAAATTTCTAAAATTTATTCGAAGGCTTTGGCAGTTAAAAAAATGTCTTGGCTGGACAGGATAAAACACATATTCTCTACATCATTAAAATAGGTAATACTATTGCCTCTTTCTGTACATTATCTGAATGGCTGTTTCTTGGGGTAATATGTGCAAGACGGTTCTGCAAAACATGAAATTCATCTCCAACAGCATCTTTACAAATAAACAAACTCTCTCATGAAGTGGCACGTTAGTATATCTCCTAGTATCTGCTCTAATTGGGGCGATGCCGGATTTTATACTGTCCAGTGCGCTCCCATGCTCCCATGCTTCTAGGCAAAGGATAATTCGGGTAATTCTCCAAACCGGAACTAACATTTCAGTGATTGTATAATCGTAGTTTGTTTGCTTTCCTCCTGTTAGGATAATAAAACATTACTACTGTTGAAAGTTTCCTAATACTACTTAGGTTTCCTATTGTTAACCTCTCCTGCTGTAAGGCTATCGGCCATTGTTCTCCATGTCTCTTCAAAGCACACTGGTTTGTCAAAATGAAATAAAATGCGAGAGTCTATGTTGTGGTAAAACAGATAATAATTCGTAACATCTAACAACACTTTCAACGGATTGTGGGTGAGTGGGGGATCTATCCCGACCATTGGAGGGGTTGCCTCCCTTCCGTCCCTACACAGGCTGTGTGTTAAGATGGGTGGTTGTATTTTCACAACTGTCAACGGGTACAAGTTTACATTGTAAACTGTGAATGAATCACGGTAAAGTGTTTAGTTTTGTTAACATTCGGTATACAATATATGATTGGAGGAGGTACCTTAGCTTGCGCAGTCAGGGGTTGAGCTTAAAGAGGCATGTCAATGTATAGGGCACAACTGCTGAAATGACAATTTTGTGTCATAATAAAACTTAAATGTATCTTCCCAGCATTTAGAATAAGTGCTTTTCCGCAGATTTTAGTTAAATATCTTAAAAGTTTGATAGATTAATGTCAGGTAGCTGTTTAGAATTACTGTCATACCTTAACTAAGACACTGTGAAATCTTATTATGCTCAATATTTGGGACTAATCACTGTAGACAAGTTGAACATATCAGAATATATCTAATGGAAAGCAACTGCTGCTTCAATTTTTTCCTGGGTATTTAACCCTAACCGTACAAAGATTACTTTTAATACTTCTAACCAAGGGTTATGATTTTGTTTAAATTTCGAGACGGTGATTACGGTCAGATGTTATAACTATCTATTAGCATAAAACTTGAGGAGACATAAGAGAATAGGGTACGAAAAGTAAAAAAACATCAGTTTGATCAACATTAGTATTTGTGTTTTCCAGCAAATCAAATGTTAAAAGATGGTTTAAGATATATTTCTCTTAGGATTTTTGTGTGTAGAATCCTCACAGTTACAAAGAAAATCTGTAAGAATTATTGGTTTATTCACGAATGAAGACAATACCATTTGGAAACTTTTTAGATATCTGGTCTGGTGTAGGAAACATAACACAGATCATATCCCCATCAGTGAGATGTATAACAGCTATGTTTCTGACCATCATTTTTAAAACAAAAGTTTCTATAAAAAAAAGTGTTTTACAATGACAGACCAGTGTTTTAGGGATACATGAATACAAACTTCAAATGGTTGACATCCTTAAACCATTCTGCCACATTGCCCGTACTGCAAAGCATACAAATATATATCTCTATTACGATAAACAATAATACACGTGCACGTCTAACTAGTTGTAGTTACCATATCTCCTCATCGATTCATCATAACATATTTCTAAAATCTTCATACCAATCTCTTCTTCATTCGCACCTCCAAATACGTATACTTCTATTCGTAGAAAGTGAATTTTTTGATGTTTTGGCAAATCAAAATGGACATCGCCGGTTTTGTTTTTGGATTTGGAATCTTTTCAAAGTTCATATCGACGATTGAACAAACACGTATTAGGAGGTAATTGTTTAAGGAAGAGATTTCAAAAACATTTTTTGGACAATCGGAGATGTAGAAGTTTGCTGTGTTTCCTGCAGCGCACATTAGCACACATATCTAATGGGAGTGTCCATAGCCTTGAAATACAGAAACACTCATATTATATTAATGGGTGAACGGATGATGAAATATAGTGATCACGGCTAACTGCTAACAGTGGATTGAGAGGACGTAAATTGAAAGAAATATAAGTCAAACTCACCTTGGACTTCAGTCCCGTTTACGCAGCAATCAACACGTGCCAGTTAAAATCAAATAGATAGTCACAATTTCGTTTTCAACAATGTTCGAACGAACATCAACTTTCATTGCCTCAAAATGACGGAAACGGAAGTCGCATCACGGAGCAAAATCTCCTCTGTTACAGGGTTCGATGAAAAGGATATATTGTTGTGACAGAAAAAATAACGTTGCATTAATGTCTGAAATACTAGTGACCTTTTCGATTTAATAGCATTTAGTGATTAGAACTAAATGCCTTTATGTTAGGCTTGGCACAGTTGCTAATAATATTACAGCGAAATACCTTCATTCCGTGCGGCTACGTGCCGTTTTGCATGGTGCCATCGTCTCTGGCCTAGATCCGCTCTTGGCACGTCCGGTAAAGGAGCGTTTGTTTATATTTTCTATGACCTGTTGTAGCGTGACATCAGCTCACGCAGCACTTGCTCTCCAGCTTTCAGCCGTACAACACATAGTTATATTCGCGCATTCATCTAGAGTTCGTTGCAATTACCATTAAGAATGCCACCAAAAAGACGGGCCGCCTTAAATCACCGCCTCGTAAGGAGCGGGAAAATTGCCAGGAGGGAACCAAGTGTCCGGCAAGCGACATCGGCTACTGGTAAGTCACGGAGATCAGCTAGATCTCCATTGCACGGACCCCCCTTGCCAAGTGTACAAATAGCTGCTAACTTGCTAGTTGAAGCAGATGATTCGGACAATTCAAACGTTCTCCCGCGAGTCGATCACGGAGACATCGAAGAGCCCCAACAAGTGGTGTCGCCCGTTCCGTCGATGCTAGCTATATCGAGCCAACTCAACAGCATACTGGATATGCTAGGCAAACGGATGGCCCAAGATACTTCTCGGAGCTTTACTGGCATGCGAGGGGTAAGTACAAATGATCTGGGGGTAACGGGGTCGGTGGTATCAAGAAATCCCGATGTGTTGTCATTTAGCAGTGCACACTCGGGCGAGCCGGGAGTTTCCCGTGACGTCACACCACGTGCAGAGTCAGGAGTGGGGTCAACCAATCAGGGAACAGGGGATTCCCTGACCTTCCAGGCGGATGCTATCAGCGCTCACGTCCGTCAAGTTGTACGGGAGAGAGTATGGAGAGGGGAGTTTGTGGAGTTGACTACATTGTTGCCAGGCGCACAGTCGCATGACAATGACGATGCATTTAAGATGCAGATGGATTCGTCGGGTAATCTGCGATTCTCGCCGACCAAGCCGGCTAACGCCAGGGCATTAAGCATAGGCCAATGGACGTCAGCTTTCCACATATATATATGAGCATTTACGTGGTGAAACATTTTTGTCAGTCCACCATACAGGGCATGTTGGCATACATGGAAACAATCCGTAATGCCGCAGTCCGCTCCGGGGGTTTTGGCTGGTCAAACTACGACCAGCAATTCCGACACCGTATGGCACGAGACCCAATTCGGGAGTGGGGCAAGATAGACGGTGAATTGTGGTTGAAGCACATGACACCGACTATGTCCCGTGTTCAAGAAAATAAGACTGAACGCTTTACAGTGCCTTTCAGCAGGGGCCGTGACTTTACAGTCAACGCATGCTGGGACTACAACAGGTCAAGGTGCGCCAGGCCAGAATGCAAGTTTATTCATAAATGCTCCAATTGTGGCGAGCAACATCCCGCCTGTTCTTGCTTTCGCGCAAAGGGGGGTCGTAGACCCTCCAAACAACTTAACTCCACACAGGCGACCCATGCTAAAGGCACTGGCCCCAACTCCACTCATACTCACTAGATTAAAGCGACATTTGCAACTGTACAAGCATTCTAACCATGCCCATGCCATTTATTTATTACAAGGTTTGGAATCAGGTTTTCAACTGGAATATAGTGGGGCACGCCTAAGTCGTTGGTCTGAGAATCTACGCTCAGCCAGGGATCCCATTTTACAAGAGATAGTAGCTGCCAAATTGAAAAAGGAAGTACAATTAGGTAGGGTGGCAGGTCCTTTTGAAACGCCGCCCCTGCTGAACCTACAAGTTTCACCCATCGGTCTCGTACCCAAAAAGCAAACGGGTAAGAATCAGTCCTTGCTGGAGACAGACGATTTTCGTTTAATACACCACCTTTCTTATCCTCAAGGCAGATCAATCAACGACAACATAGACAGCGAAGCATGCTCCGTGTCATATGCACGGTTCGACGAGGCTGTCAGTATGGTACAGCAACTTGGTCCAAATGCTCTACTTGCAAAATTTGATGTGAAATCGGCTTTCAGGATTATGTCGGTACACCCTCAGGACTTTGAGTTGCTAGGCTTGTGCTTTCAAGGTAAATACTACTTTGATAAATGCTTGCCGTTTGGCTGTTCCATATCATGCTCAGTGTTTGAAAAATTCAGCACCTTTTTGCAATGGTGTGTCCAGCAAAAGTTGCCTAACGGCCAACTCATGCATTACCTTGATGATTTTCTCACAGGCGGAACTGCAGGAACGAAAGACTGTGGTGACAACCTTGATACATGTCTCAGTACTTTCCAGGAGCTGGGCGTACCCGTAGCACATGAGAAGACAGTAGGTCCAGCATCCTGCTTAACATTCCTAGGTCTTGAAATCGACACTGTCAGGATGCAGGTTAGAATACCACAGGAAAAGATTGTAAATATCAACGTCATCATACACGATATGCTGGCCTCAGGTAAGCACAAAGTGACCCGTAAAGCTTTGCAGTCTCTGGTGGGTAAGCTAAATTTCATGTGCCGGGCAATACCCATGGGTAGACCGTTTTGCCGCAGACTGATTGACGCCTATACAAAGGTAAGTCATCAAGCACACCGTGTTCGCATCACGCGGGGAGTTCGGGAGGACCTAGAGGTTTGGCTCGGGTTCTTGGGGGAATTTAACGGTGTGTCGGTTTTTCAGAATAAAGAGTGGGCTGACAATACATGTCTGCAGCTGTTTACTGACGCAGCCAGCACTGTGGGGTTCGGCGCATACTATAACGGGAACTGGGCAAACGGGCTCTGGCCCCGTGAGTGGGTGGAGGACGGTTCGACTCGTGACATGACACTGCTGGAGTTGTTTCCGATTGTGCTGTCAGTTTGTCTGTGGGGGACAGCCTTTGCTAACAGGAAAGTACTTTTCTTTTGTGATAACCAAGCGGTAGTGTCAATAATAAATAAACAGTCTTCAAAGGCACCCAGAATCATGTCACTGATTAGGCAGCTAGTGCTGCAGTGCCTCAAACACAACATTTTGTTCAAGGCCAGATATATAACAACACACGACAATATTATCGCAGATGCACTGTCGAGATTTCAGTGGGAACGATTCCGCAATGCAGCTCCATCAGCCAATCTGCATCCCACACCACTTCCAGACAATCTCTGGCAGGGCTAACAATCGAGGCAGAGAGGCTCCTTCAGCGATCATTGGCGGCAAACACTTGGGCAACTTACCAGGCAGGAACCCAAGCATTGCAAGCATTCAGGGCATCACAAAACCTGGGAGATGTCTGGCCGGTTCCAATAGCTCATCTGGTACATTTCATTGCTCACCTGTCAGTGTCAGGACATGCACCGAGTACGGTAAGAACGTATATGGCCGGTATCTCAACGTACCATAGGCTACACAGCATGGAAGACCGCACCGGCCACTTTATTACTACTAAAATGATTACGGGGATGCAAAAGTGTCAGGGGAGGCAGGATCACAGAAAACCAATAACAATAGACCTGCACAAAGTAATTGTAAACAACCTGCAATTTGTCTGCTCTTCTACCTATGAAGTAAGATTGTTCAAAGCAGTATATTGCTTGGCCTTCTTTGGTTTCTTTCGGGTGAGTGAACTCGTGCAAACCCAACTTTCTCAGCCAGGGTGCGCTTTCTTGGACCTAGAAGTCCAAGACACGACTAAGACAGTAACAGTCGCTCTAAGGCATTCAAAAACGGACAGGCACTCACATGGCATAGTTTCCATTTCCGCCATACCTGGCCACAATCTGTGTCCAGTGGCTGCAGTTAAAGCATACCTAATAGTTCGATCACAGGGTCAGACTCAAGCTTTCGTACACTTTGATAAATCTCCCCTGACCAGGTATCAATTTCAGGCCGTGCTAAAAAGAGCACTGGCGCATAGCGGCATCTGCACAGCAGCATACTCTTCGCATTCCTTCAGGATTGGCGCAGCAACAACAGCAGCCGGTAACGGAGTGAGTTCAGATTTGATACAGCACTTTGGTAGGTGGGGGTCAGAATGTTATAAAAGCTATATACGCATACCTGCAAACATTTAAATCGCCAACCATACAAGAACGGTTTTCTTCCTATTGATTCATGTTTCAGTATGGTTGATTGGGTCCAGCTTCCTGACCCGGGCGAGAGAGCACCTACAGGACAGTGACTTCGGTATTCCAGGGGATGTCTCTGGTTGGCAAGGGGCGGCATGAGGTGGGAGGAGCTGACCGAGCTGATAGATGCCCAGGTCAAAGCAATGCAGACACCACCAAAGGCGGTGGTGATTCACCTTGGTTCGAACGACCTGGGAAAGGTAACCACGTGTCAGCTATATCATGAGATCAAGCTGGCACTCCTGAGGATACACCTCCTCCTACCTGGTGCGGTCATTCTGTGGTCAGACATGCTGCCACGAAGGTACTGGCATGTAGCCAGCCGTGCCCGGGACCTGGACGGGGCCAGGCAGAAGCTGAACAGACGAGTCGGGAACAGGGCCCGTGAGCTTGGGGGGATACGGGTTCCCCACACAGTGTTCAACCGGCAGGAGCAGCAACTGTACCTGCGTGACGGGGTTCATTTGTCACCGGCCGGACTTGATCTTTTCACACAAAATATTGGCAGCTCCCTTTCCGCGGTATGCTTGTAGGAAACATTTTCAGTATAGGATAACACGGTGGGTGTACATGGGCGCGAATGGTCGTGGTTGTGGGGAAGCACCTTGGTGCTTGTGGCGGGGTGCTGGTGGACTGCATTACAAGTTACATTTGGCGTCTTGGGATACATCCCAAATTATAAATTATTTAGGATAGGGTTACCCGCTTTACAGCAGGAACCAATTTATCCATTCTGCTTTACAGCAGATGGCTTAGCGTCCGCTTTACAGCGGATGGTCAGCTTGGCAACAATAGTTGCCCTCGCTCATGGTTTGGCAATGGTACTTGCCTGGCAGCGATAGCTGCATAGCAACATGGGTTGCTTGGCAACGGTAGTTGCAGGGCAGCGGGCGCTGCATTGGTAAGCAACATGGGTTGCTTGGCAACGGTAGTTGCAGGGCAGCAGGCGCTGCATTGGTAAGCAACATGGGTTGCTTGGCAACGGTTGTTGCAGGGCAGCGGTTGCTGCAGTTGGGGTTGCTTAACAGGGGTTAAGCTCATTGCCGTAGTCCACCAGTACCTCCACATCCGCGACCATTTCATCCAATAATATCTCTTGTCTTAATTTGAAGCTCCGCTATCATGCATGATGGCGGAGCCTGTCATAATGGAGCCATGTCCTTATATAATAGCATTTAGTGATTAGAACTAAATGCCTTTATGTTAGGCTTGGCACAGTTGCTAATAATATTACAGCGAAATACCTTCATTCCGTGCGGCTACGTGCCGTTTTGCATGGTGCCATCGTCTCTGGCCTAGATCCGCTCTTGGCACGTCCGGTAAAGGAGCGTTTGTTTATATTTTCTATGACCTGTTGTAGCGTGACATCAGCTCACGCAGCACTTGCTCTCCAGCTTTCAGCCGTACAACACATAGTTATATTCGCGCATTCATCTAGAGTTCGTTGCACCCACCCACCCACCCACCCTGTTATCCTTAATTCCAAGTTATTCAAGCTTTGCAGTTGTCAATTGGTGGAAATTTACTGGAGCATAATGTTTGTATATAATGATGTTGTCATGAATAAAATGTTGCGGATGGGCGGGGTGCTGGTGGACTGCATTACAAGTTACATTTGGCGTCTTGGGATACATCCCAAATTATAAATTATTTAGGATAGGGTTACCCGCTTTACAGCAGGAACCAATTTATCCATTCTGCTTTACAGCAGATGGCTTAGCGTCCGCTTTACAGCGGATGGTCAGCTTGGCAACAATAGTTGCCCTCGCTCATGGTTTGGCAATGGTACTTGCCTGGCAGCGATAGCTGCATAGCAACATGGGTTGCTTGGCAACGGTAGTTGCAGGGCAGCGGGCGCTGCATTGGTAAGCAACATGGGTTGCTTGGCAACGGTAGTTGCAGGGCAGCAGGCGCTGCATTGGTAAGCAACATGGGTTGCTTGGCAACGGTTGTTGCAGGGCAGCGGTTGCTGCAGTTGGGGTTGCTTAACAGGGGTTAAGCTCATTGCCGTAGTCCACCAGTACCTCCACATCCGCGACCATTTCATCCAATAATATCTCTTGTCTTAATTTGAAGCTCCGCTATCATGCATGATGGCGGAGCCTGTCATAATGGAGCCATGTCCTTATATAAATTATAATCATCACGTTTTAGTAGAGTACATATAACTTCTTGACTGCGGGCCTCGCGTTCTTTAGCTGATACTTCCGTGTACTGCAACATTCCATAGTTCGATATGTCTTGTTGATGTTGGGGGAAAACGTTTGAAACAGGTTACATGTAGTAGAGCGTGACAACCATACCTGCTTGTTACACCTGGTGTTTTATTATATGGGATGTGATGTCACGAACCGCCTTCTCTCATTCACAGCGTGACAGGTGATGCATTAAAGACTCACCACATTAAATAGAACTTACAAATTTTACACACAAGAAGATAGCAAATGTATGAGCCACCCGCTTAAATAATTAAATGAATACATTATTATTATTAAAACATTGATAAAGAGAATGATACACCAAACGCATTAAAATACATCTATTTGACACGATACATTAGCCATTATCTAAAATGCATTTTCAGGTTTTGGCACTTGAGAACAATATTTCTTGGCAGGACACAATTAAACACATTTTCTCCACATCATTAAAATAAGTATTGCACCGTTCCCTACATTTCTCTAATAGTCTAGGGGTATAACAAAACATGACACTCATCTTCAACAGCATCTTTACAACTTCCATGAAGTGGATTTAGTATATCCACGTACTTGAAAAATTACATTCAGTTGAGATGGAATATATTGTCATCTATAAGCATATACATTTATACCGTCTTACTGCTGAAATGACAATTCTGAGTCACTAAAGAGTACAAATGTATCTTCACAGCATTCAGAAGAAGTTTACGGCAGATTTTGATTTTTATATCTTAGATATTCATCTGTCTTTATACACATTTTAGAGTATGTTTAGACAAAGTGACATTTTAATAGCATTTAGTCAATCATTTCTGATGTCGTTACACTTTTGTTTAGTATCAGATGTCCGGGCGAAACTATAAATTTAACAAAATAAAATCTATCTTGGTAGATTAATACCTGGTAGCTGTGTAGAAATATTTATACCTTGGATCAGACATTGTGAAATCTTTGAGGTCCATATCCTGAAGCTTAATACAAAGCTAAACAACCTTTGGGAGATAAACACCATAAAACGTTGCACATATTAGAATATATCAAAACAACATAAACATAAGTTTTATCAACAGTTGTGTATGTGTTTTCTAGCAAAAACAAATGTTGAAAAGGGGTTTAATAAATATATTTCGAATAGTGACGAACTCATATTAAGGAGACGTTTTTAATAGAATCACATACTATAGTCAAAGTTAGAATTTGGAAACGGTTTAGATACCTTGCCTGTAGGAAACACAACACATACCATATCCCCATCGGCCTTACATAATATAACAGCAATGTTTCTGACCATAGATCTTTCTAAACAAAAGTTTCTATAAAAAAGTGTTTGACAAGAAAGTGTTATATGTAAGGCATATATGAATACCCACAAAAAAACGTTTGACTTCCTGAAACAATTTCCACCACATTCATTGACAACGTTTCTATTAGGATATATTTCAAAATTAACATTTAACTAGCTACAGTTACCATACTCCCTCATCCGTTTATTGTACAATATGTCTAAAATCTACATTCCAATACATTCAAATACGTATACTTCTATTCATAGAAATATGTCGTTATGTGTTGTTTTTGTTAGGTGATTATGTTTAAACAGGTCACAGATACTATGGCGTGACACGCTCAGCCGCTTCTCGCATACGATCCCTTGTCATGTGGCCTGTTATGTCACGGAACTCCTTCCCTCATACACATCCAGCTTTATCATATAATACATACATATTTTAGACATAAGAACATAACAAAATGTATAAGCGATACGTTTAGGGTTATGAGACACCATCTATACAGTAAATAAATACGACATTATTATTAAAACATTCATAAGTAGAATAATGCAGCAAAAGCATTAAAATACATGTGACTGACTCATAAAACATTTTCCATTATCTAAAATTCATTTCGTGTTTTTGGCAGTTTAGAACAAGATGTCTTGCCTGGACAGAATAAAACACATATTCTCCACATCATTAAGAAAATAGGGAAAACTATAGTCCCTTTCTGTGCATTATCGGGTGTGTGTGTGTGTGTGTGTGTGTGTGTGTGTGTGTGTGTGTGTGTGTGTGTGTGTGTGTGTGTGTGTGTGGTATATATCTTTGAGTGCCCTCTTGGATTCCAGTTTCTCTTGTTAATAACAGGACACTTGTTTGTCCAAATTAAATAAAATGTGAGAGTCTATGTTGTGGTAAAACGGATAATTGTTTGTAACAACACTTTCCACTGACCAAGGGGATGGGGTCTATCCCGATCGTGGGGTATATGTTCTAAATCCAATAACATTGCATAGCTCTGTTATGAACTGTGAGGTAGTCGGCACGGTGCTCTGTCGGGTGTCTTTTAGACTAGGATTGTGGACTGTAAGTGTCCACCACATCCATTCGAAAATCCAAACCTTTAGATTTGGATACAATCACACATATTTTAATGTTGATACACCAGCAGTTAAGAGAGAGTCAAGCAGTAAATTCAAAGCACTGGTAAAATGTCACCAGCATTAGCTAAAATACCAATAATTGATTATCTACGTTAACAATCAAATCGTTGATAAACAGGTTGAACAATAGGGGTGATAGGAGGCATCCTTGGCGTAATCAACACTTGACACCAAACCATGAGGTTGATGCATCATTAAACTATATCAGCTTTTGTAGCTAAAATACTTTAATTAAACTATCAATTAACTTATGCATCAAGATGAATGAGACTAACTATTCTAATGCACGTTTAAACTTACAACAGGTATAGCGAAGTAAAAAAATGTAACCAGTATTGACCAAAAAGTCTTACCATCCAGTTTAAAGATATATATTCAAACAAATTTCATTTCACAAATGAGAAGGATAAAGGATATGCTTTGTTGTAATTACCCTCAAACATTTTCAGTGAATTATTCCAATGAAACTCTAATCAGGCTGCAAGCGCCTAATGGGCACAGCAGGAATACATTACACTTAAGGTCACCGATACAGGAATAGAACTGTAGTTTGTAGATTATGTAGACACAATCATAGGTTTTACATGTACGAATAATCACTGTCAATAGTTATAAATTATGTGATACTGTGTCAAAATTATCAAGACTATAGTTGAAGTCATCAACAAAATAATAAAACGTGTGGTTCGTAATCACAAGGATATTGTAAATAACAACATGAATGAATTAAGTGTATTGATAATGTTAACATCTCACAGGTATAGAATATTAGGTTGGAGGAGTTGCCTCCCTTCCATTTGAACCTGTGGACATATACTGTTACCAGTGACTGTTCTGTCCCAACACAGGCTGTGTGTTACGATGGGTGGTTGTCTTTTCGCAATTGTTAACGGGTATAAGTTTACATTGTAAATTGTGAATGAATCACGGTAAAGTGTTTAGTTTTGTTGACATCCGGTATACAATATGGAGGAGGTACCTTAGCTTGTGCAGTCAGGAGTTCAGGTATATATTATAATCTTAAAAAAGCATATCCATGTATATAGGGCAAAACTGCTGAAATGACAATTTTGAGTCATGATAAAACTCATGTGAATCTTCCCAGCATTCAGACTAAGAAGCTTACCAGATATTTTAGTTAAATATCTTAGATATTTAACTGTGCTAAATGCATATGATACATTTTAATAAGTTTTAATAATTCATTGCTGATATAGATACACTTATTGTTTGCAGTTAGATGTCGGGGCTTAACTGTAAATGTGACGAAATTAAAGTTGGTTTGATAGATTAAGAAAACATAAGATATAATAAAGCCTTATTATTTGGTTTACAACGTACGAGATATCAGTTAAACAATTTACAATATGTATGACACACACACATACGCACACCTACTCACTCTAATATAGATAAATAAATAAATAAATAAATAAATAAATAAATAAATAAATAAATAAATAAATAAATAAATAAATAAATAAATAAATAAATAAATAAATAAATAAATAAATAAATAAATAAATAAATAAATAAATAAATAAATAAATAAATAAATAACCCCTGCTTCACATGTGCCTGTGTCGGGGTGTTCAGTCCCCATTAATAGCATGATTGCATGAACTTCACACATTATGCATGTCTGAGTAAAGGTATGATTAATTATACACAGTTGCCAGACATGAATCTAACAAGCTATTTTCAGTTCTGTCAAATGTATATTTTGGCCTGACATCTAATAGATCTTCTGTTTTACCAAGGAATAATGTACTCTGAAACCATCCCAAACGGTTGCGTGGTCAGATCAAACTATACAAGATGCTTTGTGATGAGCAAAATGAATTTCGAAAATAACGTTCCAAAACTGGGCGTGAAGCAGCGTCTCGGAAAACAGACGCTAGTGCATGAGTGAGTGAGTGAGTGAGTGAGTGAGTATGGTTTTACGCCACTTTTAGCAATATTGCAGCAATATCACGGCGGGGGACACCAGAAATGGGCTTCACACATTGTGCCCATGTGGGGAATCGAGCCCGGCTAAATTACAACTGACTTGTATAAAAGGCAACGTGCATAATGCTATAATAATTTAGAAGTGTTGGCAACCGTTGTGTGAGGATTGATGTCCAGTGTGGATTACGCCAAGGATGCCTCCTGTCAAACCTGTTATTCAATCTGTTCATCAATGATTTGATTGTTTCTATCAAAGAATTGTCTGTATGCGTTAACAATGATAAACAATGTTTTAGTGTAGCTGATGCAATCATACTTTTAGCAGAAAATGCCCGTGATTTGACACTCTGAACTGCTGGTGTATCAACAACTATTCGGAGGAAACACCGTCCTTTGTACAGAAGAGTTTTTGATGGCGAGCCAAAACAGGAGATGATAAATCTACGTATTGACGTAGTGTTCTGTTATATCATTACCCAAAATGTAACAATAAATTGAACAAACCTTTATCTTCTCTTACACAGGATTGATGTATAATAATCAGGACACTAATTTCTAGGGCATATATAATATAATAACTTATTTACACGCACCGGTTTACACATGTGTACAATTGTTTGTTGTTTAACTACGTACTCAGCAATAGTCTAGCCATTTGACAGTAGTATGTAGTGAGTGAGTGAGTTGGGTTTCACGCCGTTTTTAACGGTATTCCAGTTATAGTACGGCGTGTCAGCCTAATGTGGGAGGAAAGCCCGAAGTGATGCAGGTCTCAGACGTTTACCACTTCGGTGAAACCAACGAGCACGGGTGTGGTGCTGACAAACCTAGAAACATAATCAGGGCGAACCGGGATTCGAACCAACAATCATAAGTTTCTGGCGTGCCCAAGGGACGCAATTCTGCACAGCGAATCGCGGAGCCTTAGACGACTCGGCCATCCGTGCCCCCTAGCGTCAGTCTGTAAATAATCGAGTATGGATCAGTCAGTCTAGTGATTAACATCATGAACATCAATCTACGTAAGTGGGATACGACATGCATCAACCAATCCCAGGGGTGGGTGGTATGTCTACAAATATGATCAAATGCATATGTTTGTTAACATGTAACATAAAATAACTTGGTACAATTGCGACATTTACATCAAGTCTAGATGTATTTTGCTATAATAATTGAGAAGTGTTGGCAAGTGTTGTGTGAGGATTGATCTGCTTCATGGTTTGATGTCAAGTGTGGATTACGCCAAGGATGCCTCCTGTCATACCTGTCATTCAATCTGCTCATCAATGATTGCTGAGGTTGACAATTTTGTAAATACACAAAGAATTATGTCCACCTTCTCCTATATGCGCGAGGAACAAGGTACATGTACGTACTCTTACTACATGTGTTCGTTACAATGCATGGCAAGGAAGAGGGAAGGTGAAACGTGTTTCAGCAAAACACAATGCGGTCACTTCCGTGTCAAACGTACTTTAGTTTCTCACATTTGCTGCTACACCTTGGTAAGTCACATATGCTTTGTATGGAGCCCGTCAGAGTCATACCAGGGTAGAACAGGCAGAACAAGAACCGACAAATGAGCATCGGGTGATTTCCGGGGTTTTATTCAGATGAACAATCGACTTTGTATGTGTGTGTGACGGATTGCGCCAGTATGGCAGGGTACGTAACTTTTTCGCCTGATATATTCACCATTTATGATATGATTTAGTCGGTAACGTACAAAGGACTCTGTTTTGGCAGATGTTTCTTTTGATAATGAAAGGGTTTTGTCGCTTATACTTAAAACATGATCTTGCTGAGTTTATGTCTCTGTGCAATATTACTGATGGTGGGGTTATACAAAGTTCACTCTCTCACTCATTTCAGTCGCCATATTTTGATACCAAATACAAATATTATCGTAGTACTGAATATTTCCTGAGAATTCTAATTTATGTTTCTTACTCTTTAATTCTGGTTATGTGTTCGTAAAAGTGCCATATGCACACACCAACTTTGTTTCATATATTATGATAACATCAAAATAGTGAGTGAATGAGTTGGGTTTAACGCCGCTTTTAACATCATTCCAGTTATATCACGGCGTGTCAGCCTAATGTGGGAGGAAAGCCCGAAGTGATGTAGGTCTCAGACGTTTACCACTTCGGTGAAACCCACGAGCACGGGTATGGTGCTGACAAACCTAGAAAATTCTAAATTTCATTTGGTGTTTTGGCAGTTAAGAACAAGATGTCTTGCCTGGACAGGATAAAACACATATTCTCCACATCATTAAAAAAATAGGGAAAACTATAGTCCCTTTCTGTGCATTATCGGGTGTGTGTGTGTGTGTGTGTGTGTGTGTGTGTGTGTGTGTGTGTGTGTGCGTGTGTGTGTGTGTGTGTGTGTGTGTGTAGTATATATCTTTGAGTGCCCTCTTGGATTCCAGTTTCTCTTGTTAATAACAGGACACTTGTTTGTCCAAATTAAATAAAATGTGAGAGTCTATGTTGTGGTAAAACGGATAATTGTTTGTAACAACACTTTCCACTGACCAAGGGGATGGGGTCTATCCCGATCGTGGGGTATATGTTCTAAATCCAATAACATTGCATAGCTCTGTTATGAACTGTGAGGTAGTCGGCACGGTGCTCTGTCGGGTGTCTTTTAGACTAGGATTGTGGACTGTAAGTGTCCACCACATCCATTCGAAAATCCAAACCTTTAGATTTGGATACAATCACACATATTTTAATGTTGATACACCAGCAGTTAAGAGAGAGTCAAGCAGTAAATTCAAAGCACTGGTAAAATGTCATCAGCATTAGCTAAAATACCAATAATTGATTATCTACGTTAACAATCAAATCGTTGATAAACAGGTTGAACAATAGGGGTGATAGGAGGCATCCTTGGCGTAATCAACACTTGACACCAAACCATGAGGTTGATGCATCATTAAACTATATCAGCTTTTGTAGCTAAAATACTTTAATTAAACTATCAATTAACTTATGCATCAAGATGAATGAGACTAACTATTCTAATGGACGTTTAAACTTACAACAGGTATAGCGAAGTAAAAAAATGTAACCAGTATTGACCAAAAAGTCTTACCATCCAGTTTAAAGATATATATTCAAACAAATTTCATTTCACAAATGAGAAAGATAAAGGATATGCTTTGTTGTAATTACCCTCAAACATTTTCAGTGAATTATTCCAATGAAACTCTAATCAGGCTGCAAGCGCCTAATGGGCACAGCAGGAATACATTACACTTAAGGTCACCGATACAGGAATAGAACTGTAGTTTGTAGATTATGTAGACACAATCATAGGTTTTACATGTACGAATAATCACTGTCAATAGTTATAAATTATGTGATACTGTGTCAAAATTATCAAAACTATAGTTGAAGTCATCAACAAAATAATAAAACGTGTGGTTCGTAATCACAAGGATATTGTAAATAACAACATGAATGAATTAAGTGTATTGATAATGTTAACATCTCACAGGTATAGAATATTAGGTTGGAGGAGTTGCCTCCCTTCCATTTGAACCTGTGGACATATACTGTTACCAGTGACTGTTCTGTCCCAACACAGGCTGTGTGTTACGATGGGTGGTTGTCTTTTCGCAATTGTTAACGGGTATAAGTTTACATTGTAAATTGTGAATGAATCACGGTAAAGTGTTTAGTTTTGTTGACATCCGGTATACAATATGGAGGAGGTACCTTAGCTTGTGCAGTCAGGAGTTCAGGTATATATTATAATCTTAAAAAAGCATATCCATGTATATAGGGCAAAACTGCTGAAATGACAATTTTGAGTCATGATAAAACTCATGTGAATCTTCCCAGCATTCAGACTAAGAAGCTTACCAGATATTTTAGTTAAATATCTTAGATATTTAACTGTGCTAAATGCATATGATACATTTTAATAAGTTTTAATAATTCATTGCTGATATAGATACACTTATTGTTTGCAGTTAGATGTCGGGGCTTAACTGTAAATGTGACGAAATTAAAGTTGGTTTGATAGATTAAGAAAACATAAGATATAATAAAGCCTTATTATTTGGTTTACAACGTACGAGATATCAGTTAAACAATTTACAATATGTATGACACACACACATACGCACACCTACTCACTCTAATATAGATAAATAAATAAATAAATAAATAAATAAATAAATAAATAAATAAATAAATAAATAAATAAATAAATAAATAAATAAATAAATAAATAAATAAATAAATAAATAAATAAATAACCCCTGCTTCACATGTGCCTGTGTCGGGGTGTTCAGTCCCCATTAATAGCATGATTGCATGAACTTCACACATTATGCATGTCTGAGTAAAGGTATGATTAATTATACACAGTTGCCAGACATGAATCTAACAAGCTATTTTCAGTTCTGTCAAATGTATATTTTGGCCTGACATCTAATAGATCTTCTGTTTTACCAAGGAATAATGTACTCTGAAACCATCCCAAACGGTTGCGTGGTCAGATCAAACTATACAAGATGCTTTGTGATGAGCAAAATGAATTTCGAAAATAACGTTCCAAAACTGGGCGTGAAGCAGCGTCTCGGAAAACAGACGCTAGTGCGTGAGTGAGTGAGTGAGTGAGTGAGTGAGTATGGTTTTACGCCACTTTTAGCAATATTGCAGCAATATCACGGCGGGGGACACCAGAAATGGGCTTCACACATTGTGCCCATGTGGGGAATCGAGCCCGGCTAAATTACAACTGACTTGTATAAAAGGCAACGTGCATAATGCTATAATAATTTAGAAGTGTTGGCAACTGTTGTGTGAGGATTGATGTCCAGTGTGGATTACGCCAAGGATGCCTCCTGTCAAACCTGTTATTCAATCTGTTCATCAATGATTTGATTGTTTCTATCAAAGAATTGTCTGTGGGCGTTAACAATGATAAACAATGTTTTAGTGTAGCTGATGCAATCATACTTTTAGCAGAAAATGCCCGTGATTTGACACTCTGAACTGCTGGTGTATCAACAACTATTCGGAGGAAACACCGTCCTTTGTACAGAAGAGTTTTTGATGGCGAGCCAAACCAGGAGATGATAAATCTACGTATTGACGTAGTGTTCTGTTATATCATTACCCAAAATGTAACAATAAATTGAACAAACCTTTATCTTCTCTTACACAGGATTGATGTATAATAGTCAGGACACTAATTTCTAGGGCATATATAATATAATATCTTATTTACATGCACCGGTTTACACATGTGTACAATTGTTTGTTGTTTAACTACGCACTCAGCAATAGTCTAGCCATTTGACAGTAGTATGTAGTGAGTGAGTGAGTTGGGTTTCACACCGTTTTTAACGGTATTCCAGTTATTGCACGGCGTGTCAGCCTAATGTGGGAGGAAAGCCCGAAGTGATGCAGGTCTCAGACGTTTACCACTTCGGTGAAACCAACGAGCACGGGTATGGTGCTGACAAACCTAGAAACAAAATCAGGGCGAACCGGGATTCGAACCAACAATCATAAGTTTCTGGCGTGCCCAAGGGACGCAACTCTGCACAGCGAATCGCGGAGCCTTAGACAACTAGCCCCCTAGCGTCAGTCTGTAAATAATCGAGTATGGATCAGTCAGTCTAGTGATTAACATCATGAACATCAATCTACGTAAGTGGGATACGACATGCATCAACCAATCCCAGGGGTGGGTGGTATGTCTACAAATATGATCAAATGCATATGTTTGTAAACATGTAACATAAAATAACTTGGTACAATTGCGACATTTACATCAAGTCTAGATGTATTTTGCTATAATAATTGAGAAGTGTTGGCAAGTGTTGTGTGAGGATTGATCTGCTTCATGGTTTGATGTCAAGTGTGGATTACGCCAAGGATGCCTCCTGTCATACCTGTCATTCAATCTGCTCATCAATGATTGCTGAGGTTGACAATTTTGTAAATACACAAAGAATTATGTCCACCTTCTCCTATATGCGCGAGGAACAAGGTACATGTACGTACTCTTACTACATGTGTTCGTTACAATGCATGGCAAGGAAGAGGGAAGGTGAAACGTGTTTCAGCAAAACACAATGCGGTCACTTCCGTGTCAAACGTACTTTAGTTTCTCACATTTGCTGCTACACCTTGGTAAGTCACATATGCTTTGTATGGAGCCCGTCAGAGTCATACCAGGGTAGAACAGGCAGAACAAGAACCGACAAATGAGCATCGGGTGATTTCCGGGGTTTTATTCAGATGAACAATCGACTTTGTATGTGTGTGTGACGGATTGCGCCAGTATGGCAGGGTACGTAACTTTTTCGCCTGATATATTCACCATTTATGATATGATTTAGTCGGTAACGTACAAAGGACTCTGTTTTGGCAGATGTTTCTTTTGATAATGAAAGGGTTTTGTCGCTTATACTTAAAACATGATCTTGCTGAGTTTATGTCTCTGTGCAATATTACTGATGGTGGGGTTATACAAAGTTCACTCTCTCACTCATTTCAGTCGCCATATTTTGATACCAAATACAAATATTATCGTAGTACTGAATATTTCCTGAGAATTCTAATTTATGTTTCTTACTCTTTAATTCTGGTTATGTGTTCGTAAAAGTGCCATATGCACACACCAACTTTGTTTCATATATTATGATAACATCAAAATAGTGAGTGAATGAGTTGGGTTTAACGCCGCTTTTAACATCATTCCAGTTATATCACGGCGTGTCAGCCCAATGTGGGAGGAAAGCCCGAAGTGATGTAGGTCTCAGACGTTTACCACATCGGTGAAACCCACGAGCACGGGTATGGTGCTGACAAACCTAGAAACATAATCTTGGCGAACCAGGATTCGAACCCACAATCATAGGTTTCTGGCGTGCCCAAGGGACGCAACTCTGCACAGCGAATCGCGGCGCCTTAGACGACTGGGCAACCTGTGTCCCTTCATAGCATTGATGTGTGGAGATAAAGAGTAGTTCTTAGTTGCTTCATTTGCATATTTATCGGCTCGTGATCAAGTATATGTCACTAAGAGACAGGTCACTACTTAAAACACTTTCCATTCTGTCATAATTTCTATTTACAAGTATATTTCATGTTATTCTATGTAGAGGAAAATGGCAAAATTTAGATTTGGTAAGGAATAGAAGGATCTTGGTACCATAACTGAGCATGAACTAAATCTTATAAAGACGGAACGGTCGGGTAGCCTTGTAGTTAAAGCGTTCGCTCGTCACGCCGAAGACCCGGGTTCGAATCCAGACATGGGTACAATGTGTGAAGCCCATTTCTCACTCTTATAAAGACGACATTTACCATAAATGGGACACAAATATTGCATGCATCGCGTCGTTTAAGTCTTTTTGACGTCGATACAACTATTTTCTTCCTGTTTTCCTGTTAAAAGAGTTTTTTTACACAGAACATCATAACTTAGAACATCATAACTTTCAACTTCCTCTTTTGGAATAGAAACCTGCCAAAAATATAAAAAAATTGAAATTACCGGCAACTATTACGAAAAAAATATTATTGATAAAGACGGACACGTATGTGTCGAGAACAAAACAGTTCCGCAAGATACCAGTTCGAATCAGCGTTCTCAGATAACTTAGCTTACTCAAATGCAGCACTTGCTATGATATTTGTTTAACAATATGTATCTTTCAGCCCTCGTATTTGTTTTCACTGCTGGGAATGTCATGATGGAAAACAAAATGTTATCATGTTTCTATATTTTGATATTAAAAATGTTGATGGATTGCTGTAAGTGCTATTTGGTTGGGCTAACCATCCTGAAGTGTTTGAAGATTACATAATGAAATGGATTTATATCCGATGTATTCAATCTTCTTGTTCCCAATTCCAGCCTGTAGGGATCCCACAAATTGTATCAAATTAAATCATGTTGATACAACCGGCAAACCTACGTGTGAGCTCGGGTGTATTGATGGATGGTTTGGCGACTGCTGTCGGCAGCACTGTCTCGACAGGTGCATTGCTTGTTCCTCTAGAAATACACGTGAGTGCTCGAAGTGTGAATCTGGTCGTTATGGAATCCGATGTGAGTATCTCTGTGGGCAGTGTCATAAGGGCAACTGTTCCATCAAAGGGACGTGTCATGATGGGTGTACGCCTGGCTTCTGGGGAACACGCTGCAGCAATCCGTGTTCTCAACACTGCAAGGATGAAGAAATGGACAGTCACTGTGAACATCATACAGGACATTGCATCTATGGTTGTAAGGACGGATACTTTGGGGGATCCTGTGACGCCATGTGTCCAGATGACTGTGAGGGGTGTAACAGTACAAGCAGAGAGTGCCAAATGTAATGACGGGTTCTAAGGTATTGAATGTTATCATCCTTGTCCACAGAACTGTAGGCAGTGTCTTGATTCAAACACAACATGCAAGACTTGCTCAGATGAGGATGGGATGTGTTCTATAGGTTGCATTCATGGTTTCTATGGCCCGACGTGCAATCAAACATGTCCACAGAATTGCAGATACTGTAACGATTCAGATGTAGGTTGCCTAAAATGTGGCAGAGAAGATGGAGAATGCTCTCAAGGATGCAGGGAACGATATCATGGACGCCACTGTCAACACACGTGTCGTGAGAACTGTCTTCAGTGTAACACGACCAGGGACTGTGACGACTGTATGGTGTCTCAGCGTGGTAGTAACTGCACCCTGTTATGTCACACGTGTCCGTCCGTACGTCAGTATATAAACTGTACAGTGAAGTGTAAAGACGGTATTGATGGAGAAATGCATGACATTACAACTCGCAAGACCAGTTCTAAGGACAACGAGGATTTCTTTGGTACCATCTCAGATCTGATTAACGAAAAAGGTATACCTTGTGTTAGTATGCTTGTAATGTGATTTGGTGTAGTCGATGGTGTAGTCACTGAATTTAATGTTTATTATGTCATTTACATGTGGAGCTAATAATCAACATTTATTAAATTTAAGACTTATACTACTCAAAATAAGTTTCACACCCGATTCGTATATATTACTACTGTTAGTTGTCATGGCATGACATGAGTGTTCTTTGTCTTCTCTTGAGTAGTATACAACGACACAGCACACTAATAAACATCATCGTCGCACATGAAAGGACAGATGTATAAAACACATATTACGTTTCACCTAACTAATAAAAGTAAAATACATTCGCACAAACTCCATGGAGGTATGTGTATAACTAAACGCACACCAGGGACACACACGTGCCTGTAAACTGTATTATCTCTCTTTCCAAACATAAACAATATCTGTCATCATTTTGTTTTTCAGAGTATCTTCTTCCATTTTTGGCCAGTGCCAAAGGTCTCCCTGCCTTCATCTTGTGGAGATGCAAGTAGGTTAAAATAAGTATGGTTATGTGAGCCAATGTGTAAAGTGAGTGAGTGAGTTGGGTTTAACACCGCTTTTAACAGTATTCCAGTTATATCACAGCGTGTCAGCTTAATGCGGGAGGAAAGCCCGAAGTGATGCAGGTCTCAGACGTTAACCACTTCGGTGAAACCCACGAGCACGGGCATGGTGATGGCAAACCTAGAAACATAATCGGAGCGAACCGGGATTCGAATTCACAAACATAGGTTTCTGGCGTGCCCAAGGGACGCAACCCTGCACAGTGAATTGCGGAGCCTTAGACGACTGGGCCACCCGTCTCACCATTGGGTACGTATACAATAGCAATCCGCCAAGTCACAGACAATTACCGCAATTAAGTGTATAACATTAATAATAGAAGCATGGAGTCTGATTTGCTGTATATCTAATACATCCTTGTTTTATTTAGGAAGACCCGAAGGGAAAGACTTTCAGCGATGGACAATGGTTGTTTGGAAGTAAAGACGTCAGAGGAAGAAGTGTTCCAGAAATGTGGAGACGAAAATACACGATGAAGATCTGGACACGAACATGTCTCTCATACCAGCAGGACAGAGACCGCTACCCGACAGGCCCAGATTACCCATTCCTCTTGAAGCAGTAACCAGTGCCGTAGACCATGCCTGTTCCTTACCAGAGACCGGTGCGAGTGGACACTCGTCTTTCGGGTATCTGACGCCTCAACAAACGCAAGACGTAGAACAGCCCAGATACACGTCCTCTAGGACTGATGATGGTGTATACCTTGACGTTCGGCAGAGTCATAACCCGGAACTGGTAGGTGAAACCTCGTTTACTGTCCCAACTGGAGAAGTTGGTAGGAGGCACCTGGCACAAAGACATTCAAGGAAAGATATCAGGACCAGAAAATGTGGAACAAAGCAACTCTCTTTTGATTCTGGCACTTGTTTTGTAACGAATGAGGATCCAGAAACTACAAAGAAGGATAAAGCTGGTAACAGACTGTTCAAAGTACGTGCTCCAGCGTGTAAGAGAACAATGCTAAACCCACGTGGGTCGTGTGAATTTTAAGGCGCACACGATTATGGCGGTCTTATAAAGTAAGGCATTCATAGTATAAAGGTATTTAGTCAAACCTACCTGTGATGATTATAGGTTTCTAAACGTCAATTCATATACAGTCGTAGATGTCGGGCTGATCCTCCTATATTGGTGAGTAGTTATGTATCTTTGAGAATTAAAAATTAAAAATTTAGCTTTGTGTTCAACCTACACGAACTAAATCAAAATTAAATTTATTGACTTCAGCTAATGCCAACATATTGAAAGAAACTTAATATGATGCGAACCGTATAAAACTTTAAGCCTGTAAGTTATAGTCTATTACATAAAAATTGAATACCATTTTATAACGCTTATTATCCATAAACTGGCTAGCTACTTTTGATTTGCTAAACCGGATGACATGTCTGTGGAGATATTTCCGCCATCGAGGAATTCATCTTCCTGTTGCTTGCTGCTGTTTCAATAGTTTCGATACATTCACATTGTTCAGGTATGATGCGTATTGTACTGGGGAGATGAGTGTTTATATTTACCGGTAATGAATCGTGTGATGATTCATACTGAAATGAAACTTTTCTGGCTGCTATTATTTGATTTTCAAATAAAACTGATCGCAAAACCATACAATAATTAGTACTTTTCAAAATGATAAAGCCCGTGATAAGTTAATGAAGAATTGTCCTGGCATAAATTGATTTGAGCCTGGCTTAACTGGATTTCTACACAATGAAATGAGTGTCTGTTTAACAATGGTCCAGCAATATGACGTCATGGGGAAACAATAAATGGGCGCCGTACATCGTATACATGTGGGGAATTCAACAACTTTTAAAAAATCGAAAAAATAAATAAATCGAAGAAGACCTCAAGCAAAACCTCGTACTTGTGTATGTTAATCAGTCGTGTCTTCTGTGATTAGTAAATGAAATGGCTATTTGTCTCTTTTGTTAGTGTTTATGTTTGACATTTTACAACGGTCAGCGTTATTCAAGCAAGATCATTGTAGTCAGAGAAAGCAAAGGTCAATATTAATGGCTGAGGTACAATGACAAGCGTGTCACCGACCACCTGACCACCTGGCCACCCGATCCATGTTGTTGCCTCGTACGACACCCAATAAAGTGATGGTGGACACATCTATACCGATTAACCATGGGACGTTTGATATCTCGATGGATAATTGGTTATAAGGAACCGATTAAATATTTCCTTGAAAAAATTTAGGACAATGAGAAAGGGTCATGAATCCAACCTTCCTGTCGACAATTCCAGATAATAAATTATGATGATGTTTGGCCAAATAGGTTTAAACAAGTCTCATGGACAGGGAAGTTGGCAAAATTTGGTTTCGAGGCATTAACAGGGGCGGTCGGGTAGCCTAGTGGTTAAATCGTTCGCGCGTCATGCCGAAGACCCGGGTTCGATTCCCGATATGGGTACAATTAGTGAAGCCTATTTCTGGTGTCCCCCGCCGTGATATTGCTGGAATATTGCTAAAAGCGGCGTAAAACAATACTCACTCACTCACTCGAGGCATTAACATGGACACAGATTTGAAAGAATGACAAATAAGCTCAGATTCATTCATTTAAGTAAAAACATACAATGTAATATACATTCTCACATAAAAGCGCCAGATGGGATTAACGCGGGGCAATTATAGATAAAAGGGACAAAACAGTTATCATGTAACAACTGATAACGCCGAGAAAACACGACTTTCCGTGGGTTTGGAATCCGCTTTATTCAGGAGACGTAGAAGGAGAATATTTATACCCTCTAAACATATATTATAATAATATGAACGTCACAGTATAGATCATATCACAGTGGTATCACAGATTCGATGCAAGATGAAATGGACATAACTGAGGTACGCTTGTCACATTTATAAAAAAAATAAAATACATTTAATGACAATTATTTTCCCTTTCAGTTATTTCATTTACATAATGAAACTTGTTGAATAGTAGGGATTTATAAACAATACATATATTCTCCACATGAGAATGTAATTTACATTTTAATATTTGTGACCCAACAGGAGAAAAGGGTCCTCATGGGTGCTAGCTATAGCATACACTTGAGCTGTGATGTCATAAAGACGTTTGACGTCAGCGTACTTCAGTGAAGATCGCCATGTGTGCAGATTGTACAAAACGATCTTAGTTTTCTCTCGTTATTTCGTAATGTAATAAAAACTTTATTTCAAAACTTTCAGCCTACATGTCTGCTTTCAATTCATCAGACATTATGTGTAAAATCTGCAATTATTACATACACAAAGAACAGGCAAAGTGAATATCATGAACAATACTGCTGCCCACAAACCTGTTTGACACAAACAAGGAATGTTTTGTGTAACTTTTTTATTGACTTCTTAAATAAAACAAAGTACAAAGTGAAAACGTCACTGCTGCAGAGATTCCAAACCATATCATAAGCACGTGTTCATGAATCACCAGTGTCAGCTTATTGTGGGAGTCAAGCATTAACTGACGCAGGTTGAGCATGTTGACCACCAGCAGGGGTATCGAGCTGACGAAGCATCATTAAGCTTAATATACGTCAAGGTATACACCATCATGCGGTGATAGTGCAGTACTGACTCCGAGCCGACCACTCCTTGTTTTAGCCCCCTAATGCCGTGCGCCAGACAGGGTAACAACAGGTACCATCTTTTAACGTCTTTTGGTATGACGCGGCCGGCCAGGCGGACGTTCTTCCACTAGACCACGAAAGCGGTTCATTAATACAGGACCCTCTGATGTTACTGTTGTCTTAATAGAAATCAAATCTGACATGTCTCTGGCGTCAATGGTTGCAGGATGCAAACTATTGCTTAATATATAAGACACGACAAGGCACTGAACTTCAAACGAAAACATATCTTAGCCTTCAATTTCTCTATTCAGTATAAAGGCCACAGGCCCATGTACAAATAAATATTGACATATAGAATATACATATTGATGCAACATTAAACAAGTATTACAAAAGGGATGAACGTTATAGCCTCTTTAATATAGTAAGAGCATTGAAGTAAATCATGATCAGTTAGTTTGCCTGAGCTTATAAGCTTAAATAACTGAGATTTAAAATATATATTTGGAATGTGTTTCTGTCTGATATAATCATATAATGGACATGTTAGTATAAAATGTAATTCAGTTCCAATGATGTTCTTACAAAAAGGACAAAATCTAAAATTAAAATCAATATTACTTTTTCTTCCAATATTCACCATGATATTTAATTCTCCAATTCTTAATAGTGATAACATTCTTCTTAGTTCTTTACAAGTGATTTTTAAAATATACGGTTCAATAACAAATGCTTTTTTGAGTGACGAATACAATTCTAAATGTTTATAATCATTAACTTGTGAATGCCATGTTTGTATATAACATTCTTTAACTCTTTGTGAAAACTCACATATAGATAAATCAGTGTGACCAACAGATTGATTTTCCCATACAAAACCAAACCATATAAATACAAAATATTCTTAATGTTAGTAGCTAATGTAACTCTTCCTACTTGATCTAATCTATATATCATTTTATAACATTGTCTAGGATATCTTTCATTTGACATAGTGGTTAGTTTACACCAATACTTCAAACAATGTACATAAGTCTCACAATACAAGTTATAGCGTCCACAATCACCCAAAATAGCAACATTTGTACAAGATCTCCTGACACCAAGTAAATATTCACAAAATTTAGTTTGTATGGCTTCTCAAAGATTTTAATTGTGGGTTCCCCAGATTTCTGAACAATAAATAATATTGGTTTTATTTGCGTATCAAACATTTGAAATTATGTGGTAAAGGAAGGGAGTTAAGTTTAATGTGTAATTGCTTAATGGGAATAAGAGCTTTATTAGCTTTCTGGACTAAAGTTTGCAAACATTTTGACAATGATAATCCGTTTGAAAATACAACATCTAAAAACTATAATATGTTCCTATCTTTATATGTACATCATCATAAAACCATTTTTCAACATTTTTAAGTTTTCCACCATTTCGGGAAACTAATATTAACCTTGACAGATTGGATACATCAAAAATTTATACATCAATACTGGCTACCGTCATGAAAACACTTGTGCAGATCTCACAGGTCCGAGGCATTAATACATGGCAGCTCCGATCATGATAAGGTGTTGATGTCCGCAGTCTAGACATTGTCATCATGGAGTATTTGACATATCTTTAAGGAGTGTCATATGGCACAACTCCAGCCCTATAACAAGGCAGAACTTAAACACTGGTGGACTTATTTGGTTGTTTGGACGGACGTACCATTCTTTCCTCCTGATAAAGTTTCCAATTGTTTTCCCCATCACACATTGTGGTACCCTGTGAAAATAGAAAACAAAAGTAAGTAGTTACTATCAAACATCCATCTTCTAGCTGTCTTACTAGGATACCTAGAAATTCCTTCAGGTGTGTTATCAATTTTGTCCAAATCATATTCGTAAAAAAAGAATTAAGCAACCAACACAAATAATTTTATTTAACACAAGTGTCAAATTTTTGAATGATGTAATAGCAAAATTAAAATTATGTGCACAATAACCAAAAGTGACAGAAAAAGTCATTGAACAGATTTAAAAGTGCAAACGCATACACCCTTGAAAACATCGTCCGATCGATCATAATTATTTCACTTCGTGCAGTCATTTTGGGAATGGCCAAATAATATTCAATAACGTGACTGCCCACAGTTGGCACAAAAACAGGCTTGTAAATGTCTTGGTATTGACCAAATGAGTTGTTGCTCAGGAATATTCTGCCATTCTATCCGCATCCAAAAGGGTGTCCCAAGCAGGTTGAATCGGATTGAGGTCTGGTGCCCTGGAGGACATCAGTAACGACTCATGTTCGATGCGGATAGGCTTTATCACGCATACAGATGAAGTAAGGCCCAACTTGTTGTGCTAGAGGAATGATGGTAGGCGTGGTAATCTCATCTCTGTAACGTACGCCAGTTATAGTACCTCGTATGATGACCATAAGATCGGTTCTTCAGCCAACCTGATCCTGTTCCGCAATGGTACAGTTGCGTATTGTCCAGAGTTGTTCCTCCAGACACGTTCCCTTCAGTCTTGGCAGTAGCTGGACTCATCTGTGAAAATAACATTTCGCCAAAGGCCGACCCTCCAATTGCGATGCTGATTTGACCAAAACATCCTCTGTTGTCAATCGTGTTCAGGCAATGGTATGGATTGTACCGGTCTTCTGGACCACATACTTTCTGCATGGAGTCTGTTTCGAAGTGTTTGTGTTGAAACCCTGGTGCCTGCAAAGCTGTGAAGGTCATTCTGGAAAGCTCTTGCTGTGGTGAACCTGCTTCTCTGCTTTTCCAGGTGCAGTTCAATGGCGTCTAACCATGTTTCTGATCATACTAACATCGACTTTCATCATACCCAAAACACAGTAACTGCATGTGAACTGATGCTAGGCAAAATATATTTATTCCAGATACCTATGGAAATAATAACAATGATTACTTAATGATATCAAACACATCGAGTTACAGTAATTGCACTCACAGTCTCACTTACCACTTCACGTGAAATTTTAATCGTAATCGTATCATCTGAAGAAGAAAATGAGAAATCTTTAGGTATGACATGTAAAAATGGTGACATAACATCTTGAGTGAATTTATTTCTCAACAAACCTTAAATAACAGGATTTGGGTTTTACAGAAGTTGTGCTTACGATTGGTTGGCCAGGTATACCTCCCCAATAGTAATACATATTCAGAATTACTATCTCTCATTAAGGAACCTCGTCACGATATGGCTGAAATATTGCCGATGTGACGTAAAGCATAAACTCGCTCACTCATTAAGGAACTTCGACCTGGCTGAACCTGACTTACTTCCGTTAGTCTTACTCTTAAAGCTGGATGCCATCTATGTGGGCAAGTTCGGATTGATGATCATTCCGAAGATATACCCCTCTGCATTAGTTCCAATGGGTTATCAGCATCCTTTGTTGCATACTTTGATTTGTATTAAAGATGTATTCACACGCAAGCTTTAGGGTGAAGAGGCTTCCCAACTTCAGGTTTCAAATGGTGTACAATATTAGATGGGAGGAGTTTTCTCCCTTCCATTAGAATCGTTGTTAATTGGCTAGTTACCTGTCGCTGCTTCTTCCGTACACTGCCTGGATGTCACGCTGGATGACTGTCCTTTTACATCTGTGGAATTAGATACCAGATTTTTATGTTATTTTGACCAATCAGAATCAGGCATTCTTCAGCGTCATGGTTTTGAAGGTAAGTCTATTTCTTTATGAGTGAATGAATAAAAGTTGCTTAACACCGTATCAGCAATCTTCGAGCAAGTTTCCTGTGAGTGTTTATTTATGTGTGCATGTATGTACATCATGCGATAATGGCTGTGCTGTGTATGACGAATTGCTGTGTATGTCTGAATATATCAAGCCATATTATGATGCACATGAACCAAATTAACCCGACAATAAACTCTTTTTCAACAGCTGCCAGAAAAAGAATGCCTTCACACAATAAAGTATTTAGTAATGAAACATTTAAGTAAGAAATAAACTTTAGGAGTCATTTGTAAAAAAGCATATTATTACATCCGTTGCTATATGTTCAGTACTTACAATATTTACGGCAACAGTAATTATAGCTGAAAGAAATAATAAACAATATATACACTATGTGGAATTCCCTGAATCTACATTTATACTATTCACAAATTGTATAAAAGATTATGAAGGCAGAATTAGATATTAATATCTACTACCTACATCACCCTTCTCTATTATAGACATTAGTAGTTGGATGTAAACATGGCATACATTCCATTAATATGTTTCACAACCTTGTTTAACATGGGTAAATAAATGATTGCATCAGTTCATTTTCCTTACCATGACTTGATTTTCCTTTTACAATGGACATATTTCAATACTGCCACAGCAACCATGAAGCAAATGATCATCAGTAGGATTACTTGGTATAGTTGTAAGTTCCTGCTTGTGGAAGTGTCTTCATGCAATCCTAAGAAAATTTACGACAATGTAAATAGTTGCCTTTTAATTATGTTGGCTGTAGAAAATGTATCACTTATGAACATTGTCACTGTATCCTCGTTGGTATATACATATATATACACACATTCTTAGGGAAGTAGGGAATCATGACATATAACTGTTGATAGAACGTTTTTGTCTGAAAAACCTCACAGCAAAACACATCCTATAGTTTTCACGTGCCGCACGTAGTAGCGCCAAACACGTGCGTAGGGTGACATTCGTGATTTTGACACTTTCAAGGAAGGTCGATTAATCTCTCTGGCTCATTATTTCTGTCAATCAAGCAATATTCCAGCAATATCACGGCGGGGACACCAGAAAAGGGGCTTCACATATTGAACCCATGTCGGGAATCGAACCCAGGTCTTGGGCATGACGAGCGAAAGCTTTAACCACTAGGCTACCCTACCGCCCCTGTATTGTGCAAGGAAGGGTCACTGGACAGTCCTAATGGGACAACATGCTGACACTCTTTGCTGTCCCGTTTTTCCCGTTTCCAGGACGGCAACGCCAGTGCTTACCGTGCGCGAATCGTCAATGCGCACCTCCAGCAGCACTACATCCATAGAATGCCATGGCCAGCAATGAGCCTAGATCCTTTCCCATATTAAACACCCCTGAGACGTGATAGGGAGACGTTTGCGTCAACGTCATAGGCCGACAACGTTTCATGAACTTGGCCTCTGCAAGGAGAGTGAGACAGACTCCCACATCGCTACTGGGAGACTCGTACGCAGTGAGCCTCGTCGTGTGAATGAATGTTTGACAAACGTGGCGGTATTACTTACCATTGATCCCAAGACGTCAACTTTGCAATTTCCTATCGTGCTTCAAGATCATTGGCGGTCATAACGTCTACTGTCATACTTCACTACCGGTTGTAATGTGTTCCCGATTCGTTCATTATAATCATACAAGCATAACTAGAAAATAATCTCTCTCAAAATTTTTAAAATTTTCAGTTATTTCCGATTATCCCCTACTTTTGTAAAGGGTGAATAGATGAAGTTTCTGCTTTCACACGATATCAAACATATTTTTATAAAAGTATAAAATATAGTTATTTTACTCCTAATTTCTTGTTTTCATTTATCGTACCTCGATTTGGGAATGGCTGTTCAGGGCGGGTAGTCCATTCCTGAGAATTTGAAACCGCTGAAACATACAATTTTATCCATAAGCAGTGAGATAAGGATGATTCACTTAAGCCACGATCAGCTAAAAGTCTGAAATGTTCTATCCATTCTTTTCAGTTTTTACATTGCTATTTACCTCCACAAAAGCAAGGATATATTCTACAATCTTAATGATTTATCGTATATAGGGAGGCACAATATTTACAACTCATCTGTTTTGGAATATGCAGACAGGTTAGCTATTACACTACTCTCTGTGTGTTTTATGTATGTTTTATACAGGCACCTTTCTGCTTTGTATGTAAGTGCTCCCCACCAGATGTTTTAGAAGCACATTCGTAATTGCAGACTCCACCACTCATACACTTGGATGGACACAATCTGTCACAATCGTCTCCCCAAAACGTTTTGTTACTGCAGGATCTGGTGCAAGTCCCATTTACAAATCGTCGTTCACATATGGGACAGGGAACAGTACAGTTGTCGCCCTTATATCCTGTTCTGCAACAATCACATGGTTGACTGTCTTTCTTAAAGGAAAGGCACAGATCGATTGGTGTAGTGCTGAGACCTGAAACTATAAGAGCAATCTCATGAAACAGACAGTTCTAAAGACGTTTCCTTGTATTGATTCCGTAACATTGAGAGAAATATGTGTACAGTGAAACCTAAGACATGCTACTTTCATCAGACAAAAACGACCAGCTTCGTTCCAGCCATGTCAAAGAGTCTGACCAACCGATCCATTTCAGTTGATTCTTGCTTCACGGGATGGTTTTGTGGGGTATTTTTATCTGAGAATATGTAATATGTCATAATAATGAGAAAATATTACCCATTTCACTGAGCATTTACCTGACGACATAAAACATTTATCGTAGAAATGTATACTCGGTTTGGTCACATACTTCAACGTGAACTATAAATATATACTAATGAAATACTCTCTTATGAGTTCGGTAAAAATCGATCAAACAATCGCTTTGATAAGTATTTCAGTTCTATCATAGAGTAACACATTTAATGTTGGTCTCGGGTTCCTAAATTCGCCCCTAGTACCATTCAACATGTTCAATACTTCGTGGGTTTCATGAAAGTGGACTACTTGCATCAATTTGGTTCATTAAACTGGTATGGTGTAACTAACCAATTTCAATTCACTATATGTTTTATGCTTAAACATATTGAAGAAGTCTTACATATACAGCACGCTGACAAGGCTATGGCAGCATGCGCGGGGGGTGTCATTGCCACTGCACCTGGAACAGATCATAAGAGATATGTTATTCAGCATGATATACCTATTGAGTACATATAGGTTATCACGCGAGTGTGTTTGGCGATGGTAAATATCCTGCATTAGGAATAAACATTGTATTTAGCGAGTCTTGGCGAGCTAAACACATAGTGTTTATTCCTAATACAGGATATTTACCATCCCCAAACACACAACCGTGATAACCTCTTTTTCATATAATGTCATTCTTTAATTCTGTGCTTGAAAATCGCTTTCCCTCTCTCACAAACATTACCGAAACATTGCGAGTTTTCCTGGAATGCGCGCATTAATATTTATTACGTCACAGGGTAAGTGATGTGTCAGTCGGACAGTGACAGTAGCCAATATAGTTCCAACTGAAATCTGTTTCTTATACAGTGGCGAAGCAACATATACGCAAAACCACAACTGTTTTTAATTGCCTTTCGCGGCAATCCATCGGTCTGTCCGCTAGAGTAACTGCCCTTTGTCAAAGGGAAGCTACTCTAACACTAGTCTATGAGACGTCACGGCCACGTTCAGACGTTGTTGACAGTCGGCCTGTCCTGTCATGACGTTAAGAAGTGCAGTCAGATGTACACACAGCGAAACAAGGTAACAATTCAAACATATTTTGGCCAAATCTAGCTATTTTAATTTGTGGAAAAGGTTTCAATCTGCAGAGGTCTACAAGCATAGATATGGCTACTGATACCGCTTGGCTAGGCCTAGTGCCCTCGCAATATGGTTTCGAGATTAATATTTCCAAGGTGCCAAATGCCTTAGCTACGTCACAGTTAGACATTGATTTTCAGTATATTTAGACTGTTCTTTTGATAACTGTAGCAATTATCGCCGTAGTCTATCCAGATTCCCGATGGTTAATGCTGACTCGATCGCTGAATGACAAGGGCGACGCCATGTTTGTTTATTAACACTGAAAGTAGTTCCAACTTGACCTTTGATATTTGCATCTCTATCCGCATATGACCCCAACGGATATAATTTTTATCCGTTGGCTTTATCCTGCCGAGAAACCTACCCATTATATCATAAAATGATATATCAATCTCCAAATTGTTTTTTATTTTATTTTGCGAAGGATAACAACTGGAAACTAAGTACTTGTTTCCCGGGGTTATATAGGTTGGGATAGCTGTTTGTCTACCATCTGTGGTTCCAGAACACTTTCATATGTAATGATAATGAACTGCTGGGCAAAATAAACTTATCAGTAGCTTTATAAAAAGAAAGGAAGATGTTAATTGTATGATGATTTTTCGAAGTCTGTACAAAATTGCAATGCTATATATATAGTGCACTTGCCATAAGGCCGATCGAAAGAGACATGGGGTCAATATAAATAAAAAACAATACGAGTCAAACAGAGTCCACTCAAAAGGTGCTCACAAAGTCAAATTATGTGACAATACATGTCCTTAGTAGCGTGTGTGACCACCCCCCAATACCAACGTGTCACGTGGATGTCGTCAATCGCCGGATGACGTCAGCAAGAATTCTGCACCACTCATCCAATAAATCCTGTTCAAGCTGCTGTCTGTTTGCTCGGGGAGGTACGCTTGCCCTCAGCCGTCGATCACGATAATCCCAGAGATGCTCTGTGGGATTCATGTCTGGAGAACAAGGCAATATGTTGACGTTAACGTTGTGCAGATATTGTTGAACAAGTGTGACGGTATGGGGTCGTGCATTGTCCTGCTGCAAAAAGGTACCCCTTAGTTCTCCACGTTCTCCAATAGCACTACAAAAGGTCACAACACTTGATTTCAGTATCTTTGGCCAGTCAGATTCCCACGGATGATGACAAGTCTTGCTGTCCGCTGACCGCAAAAACCGCCCCACATCACGCCGCCGCCGCCACCACAAGGGTGCAGATCTTGGATGCAGTTAGGTGCTTGTCACTCTCCCCTAGGTCGATAAACACGGACTCGTCCATCTTTTTGGAACAAGTTAACGCGTCTTTCATCTGTGAACAGCAATCTTACCCAATCACGCCGCTGCCACCGACGTACAGTTCTTGCCCATTGTAATCTGCGTTGACGGTGTAGAGGAGTCAAGACCATTCCATTGAAGGAGCGGTAAGCTCTGTTACCACTAATGCGGAGTCGAAAGACTGTTCGTCTGCTGACCGCAGTTGACGTCGCAGTCAAATATCGGTTCCGCAGGTGGATTGTTCGGGATGCAGCGGTCTTCAACTGGCTTTGTGATTCTTGGTCTTCCCGATCTTGGACGGTCTTGTGGCTGGCCTGTTTGCTGATAACGCCTCAACAAGTTGCTGATACTGGTTTGACAGCAGTTAAAGGTTTGTTTTTCAATCTGCCGTTGAGACGTCCCCATATCGACCATACCAATAGCTCTGTCACGTTCCTCTTGTGTGAGTCTCTTCATTTCTTTGATGTTCTTTTTTGATGCTGTATCTCTGCCCCACACCGGTATTTTTGTAATAATCATGCACGAATATGTTTAACAGTTCCCCAAAATCTTGCTATTCCAATTTTTCATAACTGCATGAAATTCACTAAATCCTGCAAAAAGTGTCTTTTATGTGTGCACAGGGTGTGTTTTGGTGATAACGTTCTAACTTATCGCTCCGTCTTTAATTCAGATAAAACCTAATTTACAAGTGATAAGTTTATTTTGCCCGGTAGTTTAGAACAGTAATTGCCAGGTCGCATCTCAGAGACGTTAGTCAGCCAACCTGCCTATCCACGCTCCCAAGGTCAAGACCTGACAAATATAAAGTATACTACATTTAATTTAAACCCATGGCAAATTACTGTCAGACTGCCACGGATCGTTTTGCGATGTATGGTCAGCTTGTATTGTCCCACACCTCGTCCACAATGTCAGGCTTAAGTGTCAAGCCGGCCATTCGCTATCTTGGTTCCTAATTCATTAACACCTGGTGTCATCACTCATTTTCCGTCTTGCCTTTTGCATCCAATAGAAACTGTTTCGGTAAATAATCGAGCTGATTATTCTCTGACGTTGATGTTCTGTATTTGATAATCGGCAGCTGACCCGTACATGACTGTGCTGCTGCCCATAAAAATAATATCGCAGCTGGTGTGAACTAATTTGTATTGGCTGCACTGAGATTATTTAAATATATATATTTAACAAACTTGACTCAGGGAATATAAAACATTTATATAAAATCCCTGAGGTTACATAGCGTATTTATTTACTTGCATGGAATAGTGACTCATCATTACGAATTAGAGTGAGGAGGATTAATTTTAAAAATGGTGTCGGAAAATTATATTAACTGCTCTACCCATATATCAGCTTTTGTGGTAAAATGAAATGTATTAACATCAACTTGTACGATGTACGATTCCGACAATATTATGGGCATGTACTTATAAATCATTATCAACTAGTGATGATACCAAGTGTTCGCAAAAAAATGAGCGTGACCTGCCCCACCGGTGGCACCAATCACAAACACATTGAATGGCAAGTCAAATGTTCCCTTGAAAAACACGGGACTATATGGTACAAGTCAAAATATATGTGCATCGGACATCATTCTTGTCACTGAAATGACCTCCATGCTTCAACTATAAAACATTTTGAAAGCTTTACTGAGGCCTTGATTGTTGTAACCTTGAACAAACAACTTCTGAGCAAGACTCGTATGGCGCTCTTTGAAATTTTGGTAGAAGAAGCAAGTTCGATTGAACCTCAAAAGTTGTGAAATGTGGATACCAAAGGCTGGAGCTGCTGGAAAATTGCTCGACATGAAGGGCAAGTTGTCTATTGGAAAGTTGAATTCATTCTTTGTCACACAGTCTTGTGTTTTGTCACTCTGAATTCTTCTTCATAGATCTAAAATGAAATCGGTCTAACTAAGATGATTCGGTCTCACTGGTCTCCTATATTTCCAGTTCAGACGGGTAAATCAATGGAAGGGAATTCTCTATATGATTGTGATTGAACGATATCAGATCATCGATATACCTGAAGCTTAAGTTAAACTTCTTGGCCAAATTACCTGGTGTTGACTGCCAATTCGAGCTGAAATTCAGATTCATATGCATAAAGAAACAGATCAGCAAGATGGGGAGCACAGTTTGTGCCCATGATGGGGGATGCCTAAATTCTTGGAATGACTATAGCTGATGTCATCAACAAAATAATATAACATGTGGTTCACAGACACAAGGATATTGTAAATAATTGTATGAACCAATTAAGTGTATTGATAATGCTAACATCCCATAGGCGCTATACAAAATTAGTTTGGAGGAGTCGCATCCCTTCCGTTTGAATCATTGAAAATTCGCTTTTTAACTCTCGCTGTTGTGTAACTGCACAGCCTGTGTGTTAACCTGGGTGGCTGTCTTTTCGCAACTGTCAGCGGTAACCCGTTTACATTGTAAATTATGAATGAGTTAAAGTAAAGTGTATTGTTATGTTAATGTCGCGGTATACAATATACAACAGGAGAAGTTTCCTCCCTTCCTTTAACTTGCAATGCTGCACTTGATTCAAGTTGATAAACATTCATGAATCTTACTTTATCTTGTGGATACAAAATACATCCACTTGGGACTGGAGTTCAAGTATATATTGAAATATTAGGCAGATGACTTTATACGGCCTTACTGTTGAAATAATAATTTTTAGTCATCATAAAACTTTAGAATATCTTCACATCTTAGATATTTAACTATGCAAAATGCACATGATTGAATATGTTTTGGCAAAGTGAAATTTCATGTCTGGTAGTTGTGTAGAATTACTTTCATGTCTTAACTAAGACACTGTGAAATCTTATTATACTCAATATTGGGGACTAAAGACGAGTTGATCATATCAGAATATATCTAATGGAAAGCATCTGCTGCTTCAATTGCTTTCCTGGGTACCTGTTATCCTAACACTACAAAAATGATTTTTAATACTTCTAGCCATGGGTTATGATTTTTCTTTAATTTCGAGACAGGGACTAAGGGCAGATGTTTTAACTATCTGTTAATATCAAATTGGAGGAGACATAACATAATATGTTACGAAAAGTTAAAACATCAGTTTTATCAACATTAGTATATGTGTTAAATGTTAATTATGTTAAAATCAAATGTTAAAAGATGGTTTAAGATATATTTCTCTGATGATTTTAGTGTGTAGAATCCTCACAGTTACAAAGAAAATCTGTAGCAATTATTGGTTTATTCAAGAATGAAGACAATACCATTTGGATACTTTCTATCTATCTGGTCTGGTGTAGAAAACACAACACAGATCATATCCCCATCAGTGAGATGTATAGCAGCCATGTTTCTGACCATCACTTTTCAAAACAAAAGTTTCTATAAATAAAAGTGTTTTACAATGCAGACCAGTGTTTTAGGGATACATGAATACAAACTTCAAATGGTTGACACCCTTAAACCATTCTGCCACATGAGGCAAAGCATACAAATATATATCTCTATAACGATATACAAGAATACACGTCTAACTAGTCGTAGTTACCATATGTCCTCATCGGTTCATAATAACATAATTTCTAAAATCTTCATACCAAGCTCTTCTTCATTCGCACCTCCAAATACGTATACTTCTATTCGTAGAAAGTAAAATTTTGAAGTGGCATTCGAGATGTTTTGGAAAATCAAAATGGACGATTGAACTAACACGTATTTGGAGGTAATTGTTTAAGGAAGAGATTTCAAAAACATTTTGTGGACAATCGGAGATGTAGAAGTTTGCTGTGTTTCCTGCAGCGCACATAAGCACACATATCTAATGGGAGTGTCCGTAGCCTTGAAATACAGAAACACTCATATTAATGGGTGAACGGATGATGAAATATAGTAATCACGGCTAACTGCTAACAGTGGATTGAGAGGACGTAAATTGAAAGAAATATAAGTCAAACTCACCTTGGACTTCAGTCCCGTTTACGCAGCAGTCAACACTTGCCAGTTAAAATCAAATATATAGTCACAATTTCGTTTTCAACAATGTTCGAACGAACATCAACTTTCATTGCCTCAAAATGACGGAAACGGAAGTCACATCACGGAGCAAAATCTCCTCTGTTACAGGGTTCGTTGAAAAGGATATATTGTTGTGACAGAAAAAATAACGTTGCATTAATGTCTGAAATACTAGTGACCTTTTCGATTTAAATTATAATCATCACGTTTTAGTAGAGTACATATAACTTCTTGACTGCGGGCCTCGCGCTCTTTAGCTGATACTTCCGTGTACTGGAACATTCCATAGTTCGATATGTCTTGTTGATGTTGGGGGAATACGTTTGAAACAGGTTACATGTAGTAGAGCGTGACAACCATACCTGCTTGTTACACCTGGTGTTTTATTATATGGGATGTGATGTCACGAACCGCCTTCTCTCATTCACAGCGTGACAGGTGATGCATTAAAGACTCACCACATTAAATAAAACTTACAAATTTTACACACAAGAAGATAGCAAATGTATGAGCCACCCGCTTAAATAATTAAATGAATACATTATTATTATTAAAACATTGATAAAGAGTATGATACACCAAACGCATTAAAATACATCTATTTGACACGATACATTAGCCATTATCTAAAATACATTTTCAGGTTTTGGCACTTGAGAACAATATTTCTTGGCAGGACACAATTAAACACATTTTCTCCACATCATTAAAATAAGTGTTGCACCGTTCCCTACATTTCTCTAATAGTCTAGGGGTATAACAAAACATGACACTCATCTTCAACAGCATCTTTACAACTTAAACACTTCCATGAAGTGGATTTAGTATATCCACGAACTTGAAAAATTACATTCAGTTGAGATGGAATATATTGTCATCTATAAGCATATACATTTATACCGTCTTACTGCTGAAATGGCAATTCTGAGTCACTAAAGAGTACAAATCTATCTTCACAGCATTCAGAAGAAGTTTACGGCAGATTTTGATTTTTATATCTTAGATATTCAGCTGTCTTTATACACATTTTAGAGTATGTTTAGACAAAGTGACATTTTAATAGCATTTAGTCAATCATTTCTGATGTCGTTACACTTTTGTTTAGTATCAGATGTCCGGGCGAAACTATAAATTTAACAAAATAAAAGCTATCTCGGTAGATTAATACCTGGTAGCTGTGTAGAAATATTTATACCTTGGATCAGACATTGTGAAATCTTTGAGGTCCATATCCTGAAGCTTAATACAAAGTTAAACAACCTTTGGGAGATAAACACCATAAAACGTTGCACATATAAGAATATATCTAATAATATCAAGCTGTGGGAAAACATAAATTAATAGTTTTGAGTTTCAAAACAACATAAACATAAGTTTTATCAACAGTTGTGTATGTGTTTTCTAGCAAAAACAAATGTTGAAAAGGGGTTTAATAAATATATTTCGAATAGTGACGAACTCATATTAAGGAGACGTTTTTAATAGAATCACATACTATAGTCAAAGTTAGAATTTGGAAACGGTTTAGATACCTTGCCTGTAGGAAACACAACACATACCATATCCCCATCGGCCTTACATAATATAACAGCAATGTTTCTGACCATAGATCTTTCTAAACAAAAGTTTCTATAAAAAAGTGTTTGACAAGAAAGTGTTATATGTAAGGCATATATGAATACCCACAAAAAAACGTTTGACTTCCTGAAACAATTTCCACCACATTCATTGACAACGTTTCTATTAGGATATATTTCAAAATTAACATTTAACTAGCTACAGTTACCATACTCCCTCATCCGTTTATTGTACAATATGTCTAAAATCTACATTCCAATACATTCAAATACGTATACTTCTATTCATAGAAATATGTCGTTATGTGTTGTTTTTGTTAGGTGATTATGTTTAAACAGGTCACAGATACTATGGCGTGACACGCTCAGCCGCTTCTCGCATACGATCCCTTGTCATGTGGCCTGTTATGTCACGGAACTCCTTCCCTCATACACATCCAGCTTTATCATATAATACATACATATTTTAGACATAAGAACATAACAAAATGTATAAGCGATACGTTTAGGGTTATGAGACACCATCTATACAGTAAATAAATACGACATTATTATTAAAACATTCATAAGTAGAATAATGCAGCAAAAGCATTAAAATACATGTGACTGACTCATAAAACATTTTCCATTATCTAAAATTCATTTCGTGTTTTGGCAGTTTAGAACAAGATGTCTTGCCTGGACAGAATAAAACACATATTCTCCACATCATTAAGAAAATAGGGAAAACTATAGTCCCTTTCTGTGCATTATCGTGTGTGTGTGTGTGTGTGTGTGTGTGTGTGTGTGTGTGTGTGTGTGTGTGTGTGTGTGTGTGTGTGTGTGTGTGTGTGTGTGTGTGTGTGTGGTATATATCTTTGAGTGCCCTCTTGGATTCCAGTTTCTCTTGTTAATAACAGGACACTTGTTTGTCCAAATTAAATAAAATGTGAGAGTCTATGTTGTGGTAAAACGGATAATTGTTTGTAACAACACTTTCCACTGACCAAGGGGATGGGGTCTATCCCGATCGTGGGGTATATGTTCTAAATCCAATAATATTGCATAGCTCTGTTATGAACTGTGAGGTAGTCGGCACGGTGCTCTGTCGGGTGTCTTTTAGACTAGGATTGTGGACTGTAAGTGTCCACCACATCCATTCGAAAATCCAAACCTTTAGATTTGGATACAATCACACATATTTTAATGTTGATACACCAGCAGTTAAGAGAGAGTCAAGCAGTAAATTCAAAGCACTGGTAAAATGTCATCAGCATTAGCTAAAATACCAATAATTGATTATCTACGTTAACAATCAAATCGTTGATAAACAGGTTGAACAATAGGGGTGATAGGAGGCATCCTTGGCGTAATCAACACTTGACACCAAACCATGAGGTTGATGCATCATTAAACTATATCAGCTTTTGTAGCTAAAATACTTTAATTAAACTATCAATTAACTTATGCATCAAGATGAATGAGACTAACTATTCTAATGCACGTTTAAACTTACAACAGGTATAGTGAAGTAAAAAAATGTAACCAGTATTGACCAAAAAGTCTTACCATCCAGTTTAAAGATATATATTCAAACAAATTTCATTTCACAAATGAGAAGGATAAAGGATATGCTTTGTTGTAATTACCCTCAAACCTTTTCAGTGAATTATTCCAATGAAACTCTAATCAGGCTGCAAGCGCCTAATGGGCACAGCAGGAATACATTACACTCAAGGTCACCTATACAGGAATAGAACTGTAGTTTGTAGATTATGTAGACACAATCATAGGTTTTACATGTACGAATAATCACTGTCAATAGTTATAAATTATGTGATACTGTGTCAAAATTATCAAAACTATAGTTGAAGTCATCAACAAAATAGTAAAACGTGTGGTTCGTAATCACAGGGATATTGTAAATAACAACATGAATGAATTAAGTGTATTGATAATGTTAACATCTCACAGGTATAGAATATTAGGTTGGAGGAGTTGCCTCCCTTCCATTTGAACCTGTGGACATATACTGTTACCAGTGACTGTTCTGTCCCAACACAGGCTGTGTGTTACGATGGGTGGTTGTCTTTTCGCAATTGTTAACGGGTATAAGTTTACGTTGTAAATTGTGAATGAATCACGGTAAAGTGTTTAGTTTTGTTGACATCCGGTATACAATATGGAGGAGGTACCTTAGCTTGTGCAGTCGGGAGTTCAGGTATATATTATAATCTTAAAAAAGCATATCCATGTATATAGGGCAAAACTGTTGAAATGACAATTTTGAGTCATGATAAAACTCATATGAATCTTCCCAGCATTCAGACTAAGAAGCTTACCAGATATTTTAGTTAAATATCTTAGATATTTAACTGTGCTAAATGCATATGATGCATTTTAATAAGTTTTAATAATTCATTGCTGATATAGATACACTTATTGTTTGCAGTTAGATGTCGGGGCTTAACTGTAAATGTGACGAAATTAAAGTTGGTTTGATAGATTAAGAAAACATAAGATATAATAAAGCCTTATTATTTGGTTTACAACGTACGAGATATCAGTTAAACAATTTACAATATGTATGACACACACACATACGCACACCTACTCACTCTAATATAAATAAATAAATAAATAAATAAATAAATAAATAAATAAATAAATAAATAAATAAATAAATAAATAAATAAATAAATAAATAAATAAATAAATAAATAAATAAATAACCCCTGCTTCACATGTGCCTGTGTCGGGGTGTTCAGTCCCCATTAATAGCATGATTGCATGAACTTCACACATTATGCATGTCTGAGTAAAGGTATGATTAATTATACACAGTTGCCAGACATGAATCTAACAAGCTATTTTCAGTTCTGTCAAATGTATATTTTGGCCTGACATCTAATAGATCTTCTGTTTTACCAAGGAGTAATGTACTCTGAAACCATCCCAAACGGTTGCGTGGTCAAATCAAACTATACAAGATGCTTTGTGATGAGCAAAATGAATTTCGAAAATAACGTTCCAAAACTGGGCGTGAGGCAGCGTCTCGGAAAACAGACGCTAGTGCGTGAGTGAGTGAGTGAGTGAGTGAGTGAATGAGTATGGTTTTACGCCACTTTTAGCAATATTGCAGCAATATCACGGCGGGGGACACCAGAAATGGGCTTCACACATTATGCCCATGTGGGGAATCGAGCCCGGCTAAATTACAACTGACTTGTATAAAAGGCAACGTGCATAATGCTATAATAATTTAGAAGTGTTGGCAACTGTTGTGTGAGGATTGATGTCCAGTGTGGATTACGCCAAGGATGCCTCCTGTCAAACCTGTTATTCAATCTGTTCATCAATGATTTGATTGTTTCTATCAAGGAATTGTCTGTGGGCGTTAACAATGATAAACAATGTTTTAGTGTAGCTGATGCAATCATACTTTTAGCAGAAAATGCCCGTGATTTGACACTCTGAACTGCTGGTGTATCAACAACTATTCGGAGGAAACACCGTCCTTTGTACAGAAGAGTTTTTGATGGCGAGCCAAACCAGGAGATGATAAATCTACGTATTGACGTAGTGTTCTGTTATATCATTACCCAAAATGTAACAATAAATTGAACAAACCTTTATCTTCTCTTACACAGGATTGATGTATAATAGTCAGGACACTAATTTCTAGGGCATATATAATATAATATCTTATTTACATGCACCGCTTTACACATGTGTACAATTGTTTGTTGTAGGCACTCAGCAATAGTCTAGCCATTTGACAGTAGTATGTAGTGAGTGAGTGAGTTGGGTTTCACGCCGTTTTTAACGGTATTCCAGTTATAGCACGGCGTGTCAGCCTAATGTGGGAGGAAACCCCGAAGTGATGCAGGTCTCAGACGTTTACCACTTCGGTGAAACCAACGAGCACGGGTATGGTGCTGACAAACCTAGAAACATAATCAGGGCGAACCGGGATTTGAACCAACAATCATAAGTTTCTGGCGTGCCCAAGGGACGCAACTCTGCACAGCGAATCGCGGAGCCTTAGACGACTCGGCCATCCGTGCCCCCTAGCGTCAGTCTGTAAATAATCGAGTATGGATCAGTCAGTCTAGTGATTAACATCATGAACATCAATCTACGTAAGTGGGATACGACATGCATCAACCAATCCCAGGGGTGGGTGGTATGTCTACAAATATGATCAAATGCATATGTTTGTAAACATGTAACATAAAATAACTTGGTACAATTGCGACATTTACATCAAGTCTAGATGTATTTTGCTATAATAATTGAGAAGTGTTGGCAAGTGTTGTGTGAGGATTGATCTGCTTCATGGTTTGATGTCAAGTGTGGATTACGCCAAGGATGCCTCCTGTCATACCTGTCATTCAATCTGCTCATCAATGATTGCTGAGGTTGACAATTTTGTAAATACACAAAGAATTATGTCCACCTTCTCCTATATGCTCGAGGAACAAGGTACATGTACGTACTCTTACTACATGTGTTCGTTACAATGCATGGCAAGGAAGAGGGAAGGTGAAACGTGTTTCAGCAAAACACAATGCGGTCACTTCCGTGTGAAACGTACTTTAGTTTCTCACATTTGCTGCTACACCTTGGTAAGTCACATATGCTTTGTATGGAGCCCGTCAGAGTCATACCAGGGTAGAACAGGCAGAACAAGAACCGACAAATGAGCATCGGGTGATTTCCGGGGTTTTATTCAGATGAACAATCGACTTTGTATGTGTGTGTGACGGATTGCGCCAGTATGGCAGAGTACGTAACTTTTTCGCCTGGTATATTCACCATTTATGATATGATTTAGTCGGTAACGTACAAAGGACTCTGTTTTGGCAGATGTTTCTTTTGATAATGAAAGGGTTTTGTCGCTTATACTTAAAACATGATCTTGCTGAGTTTATGTCTCTGTGCAATATTACTGATGGTGGGGTTATACAAAGTTCACTCTCTCACTCATTTCAGTCGCCATATTTTGATACCAAATACAAATATTATCGTAGTACTGAATATTTCCTGAGAATTCTAATTTATGTTTCTTACTCTTTAATTCTGGTTATGTGTTCGTAAAAGTGCCATATGCACACACCAACTTTGTTTCATATATTATGATAACATCAAAATAGTGAGTGAATGAGTTGGGTTTAACGCCGCTTTTAACATCATTCCAGTTATATCACGGCGTGTCAGCCTAATGTGGGAGGAAAGCCCGAAGTGATGTAGGTCTCAGACGTTTACCACTTCGGTGAAACCCACGAGCACGGGTATGGTGCTGACAAACCTAGAAAATTCTAAATTTCATTTGGTGTTTTGGCAGTTAAGAACAAGATGTCTTGCCTGGACAGGATAAAACACATATTCTTCACATCATTAAAAAAAATAGGGAAAACTATAGTCCCTTTCTGTGCATTATCGGGTGTGTGTGTGTGTGTGTGTGTGTGTGTGTGTGTGTGTGTGTGTGTGTGTGTGTGTGTGTGTGTGTGTGTGTGTGTGTGTGTGTGTGTGTGTGTGGTATATATCTTTGAGTGCCCTCTTGGATTCCAGTTTCTCTTGTTAATAACAGGACACTTGTTTGTCCAAATTAAATAAAATGTGAGAGTCTATGTTGTGGTAAAACGGATAATTGTTTGTAACAACACTTTCCACTGACCAAGGGGATGGGGTCTATCCCGATCGTGGGGTATATGTTCTAAATCCAATAACATTGCATAGCTCTGTTATGAACTGTGAGGTAGTCGGCACGGTGCTCTGTCGGGTGTCTTTTAGACTAGGATTGTGGACTGTAAGTGTCCACCACATCCATTCGAAAATCCAAACCTTTAGATTTGGATACAATCACACATATTTTAATGTTGATACACCAGCAGTTAAGAGAGAGTCAAGCAGTAAATTCAAAGCACTGGTAAAATGTCATCAGCATTAGCTAAAATACCAATAATTGATTATCTACGTTAACAATCAAATCGTTGATAAACAGGTTGAACAATAGGGGTGATAGGAGGCATCCTTGGCGTAATCAACACTTGACACCAAACCATGAAGTTGAAGCATCATTAAACTATATCAGCTTTTGTAGCTAAAATACTTTAATTAAACTCTCAATAAACTTATGCACCAAGATGAATGAGACTAACTATTCTAATGCACGTTTAAACTTACAACAGGTATAGTGAAGTAAAAAAATGTAACCAGTATTGACCAAAAAGTCTTACCATCCAGTTTAAAGATATATATTCAAACAAATTTCATTTCACAAATGAGAAGGATAAAGGATATGCTTTGTTGTAATTACCCTCAAACCTTTTCAGTGAATTATTCCAATGAAACTCTAATCAGGCTGCAAGCGCCTAATGGGCACAGCAGGAATACATTACACTCAAGGTCACCTATACAGGAATAGAACTGTAGTTTGTAGATCATGTAGACACAATCATAGGTTTTACATGTACGAATAATCACTGTCAATAGTTATAAATTATGTGATACTGTGTCAAAATTATCAAAACTATAGTTGAAGTCATCAACAAAATAGTAAAACGTGTGGTTCGTAATCACAGGGATATTGTAAATAACAACATGAATGAATTAAGTGTATTGATAATGTTAACATCTCACAGGTATAGAATATTAGGTTGGAGGAGTTGCCTCCCTTCCATTTGAACCTGTGGACATATACTGTTACCAGTGACTGTTCTGTCCCAACACAGGCTGTGTGTTACGATGGGTGGTTGTCTTTTCGCAATTGTTAACGGGTATAAGTTTACATTGTAAATTGTGAATGAATCACGGTAAAGTGTTTAGTTTTGTTGACATCCGGTATACAATATGGAGGAGGTACCTTAGCTTGGGCAGTCGGGAGTTCAGGTATATATTATAATCTTAAAAAAGCATATCCATGTATATAGGGCAAAACTGCTGAAATGACAATTTTGAGTCATGATAAAACTCATATGTATCTTCCCAGCATTCAGACTAAGAAGCTTACCAGATATTTTAGTTAAATATCTTAGATATTTAACTGTGCTAAATGCATATGATACATTTTAATAAGTTTTAATAATTCATTGCTAATATAGATACACTTATTGTTTGCAGTTAGATGTCGGGGCTTAACTGTAAATGTGACGAAATTAAAGTTGGTTTGATAGATTAAGAAAACATAAGATATAATAAAGCCTTATTATTTGGTTTACAACGTACGAGATATCAGTTAAACAATTTACAATATGTATGACACACACACATACGCACACCTACTCACTCTAATATAAATAAATAAATAAATAAATAAATAAATAAATAAATAAATAAATAAATAAATAAATAAATAAATAAATAAATAAATAAATAAATAAATAAATAAATAAATAAATAAATAAATAAATAAATAAATAAATAAATAACCCCTGCTTCACATGTGCCTGTGTCGGGGTGTTCAGTCCCCATTAATAGCATGATTGCATGAACTTCACACATTATGCATGTCTGAGTTAAGGTATGATTAATTATACACAGTTGCCAGACATGAATCTAACAAGCTATTTTTAGTTCTGTCAAATGTATATTTTGGCCTGACATCTAATAGATCTTCTGTTTTACCAAGGAGTAATGTACTCTGAAACCACCCCAAACGGTTGCGTGGTCAAATCAAACTATACAAGATGCTTTGTGATGAGCAAAATGAATTTCGAAAATAACGTTCCAAAACTGGGCGTGAAGCAGCGTCTCGGAAAACAGACGCTAGTGCGTGAGTGAGTGAGTGAGTGAGTGAGTGAGTGAGTGAGTGTGTGAGTGAGTGAGTATGGTTTTACGCCACTTTTAGCAATATTGCAGCAATATCACGGCGGGGGACACCAGAAATGGGCTTCACACATTGTGCCCATGTGGGGAATCGAGCCCGGCTAAATTACAACCGACTTGTATAAAAGGCAACGTGCATAATGCTATAATAATTTAGAAGTGTTGGCAACTGTTGTGTGAGGATTGATGTCCAGTGTGGATTACGCCAAGGATGCCTCCTGTCAAACCTGTTATTCAATCTGTTCATCAATGATTTGATTGTTTCTATCAAGGAATTGTCTGTGGGCGTTAACAATGATAAACAATGTTTTAGTGTAGCTGATGCAATCATACTTTTAGCAGAAAATGCCCGTGATTTGACACTCTGAACTGCTGGTGTATCAACAACTATTCGGAGGAAACACCGTCCTTTGTACAGAAGAGTTTTTGATGGCGAGCCAAACCAGGAGATGATAAATCTACGTATTGACGTAGTGTTCTGTTATATCATTACCCAAAATGTAACAATAAATTGAACAAACCTTTATCTTCTCTTACACAGGATTGATGTATAATAGTCAGGACACTAATTTCTAGGGCATATATAATATAATATCTTATTTACATGCACCGCTTTACACATGTGTACAATTGTTTGTTGTTTAACTACGCACTCTAGTCTAGCCATTTGACAGTAGTATGTAGTGAGTGAGTGAGTTGGGTTTCACGCCGTTTTTAACGGTATTCCAGTTATAGCACGGCGTGTCAGCCTAATGTGGGAGGAAACCCCGAAGTGATGCAGGTCTCAGACGTTTACCACTTCGGTGAAACCAACGAGCACGGGTGTGGTGCTGACAAACCTAGAAACATAATCAGGGCGAACCGGGATTTGAACCAAAAATCATAAGTTTCTGGCGTGCCCAAGGGACGCAACTCTGCACAGCGAATCGCGGAGCCTTAGACGACTCGGCCATCCGTGCCCCCTAGCGTCAGTCTGTAAATAATCGAGTATGGATCAGTCAGTCTAGTGATTAACATCATGAACATCAATCTACGTAAGTGGGATACGACATGCATCAACCAATCCCAGGGGTGGGTGGTATGTCTACAAATTTGATCAAATGCATATGTTTGTAAACATGTCACATGAATGAACTTGGTACAATTGCGACATTCACATCAAGTCTAGATGTATTTTGCTATAATAATTGAGAAGTGTTGGCAAGTGTTGTGTGAGGATTGATCTGCTTCATGGTTTGATGTCAAGTGTGGATTACGCCAAGGATGCCTCCTGTCATACCTGTCATTCAATCTGCTCATCAATGATTGCTGAGGTTCATTTTGACAATTTTGTAAATATCACAAAAAATGATTTCCACCTTCTCCGATAGGCGAGAGACACAAGGTACATGTGTCCTTACTACATGTCTTCGTTACAATGCATGGCAAGGAAGCGGGAAGGTGAAACGTGTTCAGCAGAACACAATGCGGTCACTTCCGTGTCAAACGTACTTTAGTTTCTCACATTTGCTGCTACACATTGGTAAGTCACATGTGCTTTGTATGGAGCCCGTCAGAGTACCAGGGTAGAACAGGTAGAACAAGAACCGACAAATGAGCATCGGGTGATTTCCGGGGTTTTATTCAGTTGTACAATCGATTTTGTATGTGTTTGTGACGGATGGCACCAGTATGGCAGGGTACGTAACTTTTTCGCCTGGTATCATCACTATTTATGATATGATTTAGTCGGAAACGTACAAAGGACTCTGTTTTGGCAGATGTTTCTTTTGATAATGAAAGGGTTTTGTCGCTTATACTTAAAGTATGATCTGGCTGAGTTTATGTCTGTGTGCAATATTACTGATGGTAGGGTTATGCAAAATTCACTCCCTCACTCACTTCAGTAGCCATATTTTGATACAAAATGCAAATATTATCGTAGTATTGAATACTTCCTGAGAATTCTAATTTTAATTTCTTATTCTTTAATTCTGTTTATGTGTTCGTAAAAGTGCCATATGCACACAACAACTTTGTTTCATATATTATGATAACATCAAAATAGTGAGTGAGTGAGTTGGGTTTAACGCTGCTTTTAACATCATTCCAGTTATATCACGGCGTGTCAGCCTAATGTGTGAGGAAAGCCCGAAGTGATGTAGGTCTCAGACGTTTACCACTTCGGTGAAACCCACGAGCACGGGTATGGTGCTGACAAACCTAGAAACATAATCGGGGTGAACCGGGATTCGAACCCACAATCATAGGTTTCTGGCGTGTCCAGGGGACGCAACTCTGCACAGCGAATCGCGGAGCCTTAAACCACTGGGCCACCCGTGCCCCCCTAACATCAATATAGGACTATACACTACTTAAACTCGCTTTAATGTAAACTGATACACAGTCGAAGTACATGTGGATCATGTACGGTCCTCTTCCTATTTGTATTAAGTGAATAGAGATTTGTATCAAACTATAATGGTTAGTGACGGAATTGGTAGTATTTCAGTTTTATTTCTTCGTGTCGGCTTGATCAAGGTCTTAGTCTATAACAGCTGAGGACCCGTGAAGATCCGGGGTAGAATAGGTCTTCAGCAACCCATGCCTGCCGTAAAAGGCGACTATGCCTATCGTAAAAGGCGACTAACGGGATCGGGTGGTCAGGCTCGCTGACTTGGTGGATGCATGTCATCGATCCCAATTGGGTGTATAGATGCTCATGATATCAATCACTGGATTGTCTGATCCAGACTCGATTATTTACAGACCGCCGTCATATAGCTTGAATATTGCTGAGTGCGGCGTAAAACAACCAACCAACCAACAAACCAACTATAACTGCTGAGTAGCAACACCGCACACATATTTCAGCGTCATTGTCCCTTGCAGTTTCTTTGTACGCTGTCAAAGTTGTCATAGTCATTTCATTTCTAGAAAGTAACACAAAGTGTGTGATATTTTACTGCTCAAATATATTCACGAGTATCATTTGTTAGATATAAGGGAAAATAACTCAAAAGTTATAATTGAAATTATCTCAACTCAGACAAGTCCTTATAGATCGCTACTTACAATTGTCACAGACTTTTAATCATCATTATGGCGTAAAACTAAATAGAGCGACAAAATTATTTCCATAATCATATGGAATCTCTGCTAAAACAGTCTGTTGTATGACTTTGACTATAGCATGTGTTTATGAATCACTATCAACCTGTAATGATACCAGATATCTGTGAAATGGTAAAAACCGTCGGAAACCATCACAAACACATGCAAAGGCAATTCAATTGATCACCTAAACAAACACAAGAACATATGGCATAAGTCAAAATAGAGAACTGCATCTCACATAAATTTGGTCAATGATGCGTCAAATTTGGAAATGTCCTCCACATTTTGAAAGCTTTTTGAAAGTTTTACTGCCACCTCAAATGTTGTAACCTTGATCAAACAACTTCCGAGCAAGAGTCGTATGACACGCTTTGAAATCTTGGTAGAAAGAGCTTGCTCGATTGTATCTCAAAACTTGTGAAATGTAAACACCAAAGGCTGTTTGTATTCGGAATCGTACATTCTATTGGATATGGAAAGGGTTTTGTTGCTTTAATCTTTATGATTATGGAAAGGAATTTGTCGCTTTCATTCATAATTTTAGATTCGTCCGCATCCTGTATGTGAAAGAAGATCGTGAAACAATGTGTGGTGTGACAGTTTTCATGACAAGGACATATTTTGGTTACCACAACATGTACAACTTCCGTGTTCGTTTACGATACATCAAGACAATAGGAACCTTTCTCTAATCGACTCCAGTTCGCAATATTGTAAGATTGTCGGGTAATCTCTTGTAGATTATGACCAGTTTCCTGTAGCAAAAGATGCATGTGTTCATATGATTGGCACATCTTGATTATTTGCCAGTATTATCATTGACGAAGTGGTACGCAGACTTTATCGTTCTACAATCACAAGCCACCTCAAGTATGTTGACACATTTTGTTTGATGATCTATTGCCTGCCTTGGGGTAAACATTGACTGAACAAAGCAGTAGTGTTTGCTCATCTATTGCCTGATTGCGGTAAACATTGACTGAACAAAGCAGTAGTGTTTGATGATCTATTGTCTGCCTTGGGGTAAACATTGACTGAACAAAGCAGTAGTGTTCGATCATCTATTGCCTGCCATGCGGTAAACATTGACTTAACAAAGCAGTAGTGTTTGATCATCTATCGCCTGCCTTGTGGTAAACATTGACTGAACAAAGCAGTAGTGTTTGATGATCTATTGCCTGCCATGCGGTAAACATTGACTGAACAAAGCAGTAGTGTTTGATGATCTATTGCCTGCCATGCGGTAAACATTGACTGAACAAAGCAGTAGTGTTTGATGATCTATTGCCTGCCATGCGGTAAACATTGACTGAACAAAGCAGTAGTGTTTGATCATCTATTGCCTGCTTGCGGTAAACATTGACTGAACAAAGCAGTAGTGTTTGATGATCTATTGCCTGCCTTGCTGTAAACATTGACTGAACAAAGCAGTAGTGTTTGATGATCTATTGCCTGCCTTGCTGTAAACATTGACTGAACAAAGCAGTAGTGTTTGATGATTTATTGTCTGCCTTGCGGTAAACATTGACTGAACAAAGCAGTAGTGTTTGATGATCTATTGTCTGCCTTGGGGTAAACATTGACTGAACAAAGCAGTAGTGTTTGATGATCTATTGTCTGCCTTGGGGTAAACATTGACTGGACAAAGCAGTAGTGTTTGATCATCTATTGCCTGCCTTGCAGTAAACATTGACTGAACAAAGCAGTAGTGTTTGATCATCTATTGCCTGCCTTGCAGTAAACATTGACTGAACAAAGCAGTAGTGTTTGATCATCTATTGCCTGCCTTGCGGTAAACATTGACTGAACAAAGCAGTAGTGTGTACGCTACTGGGGATGGCTGCAGCTTACATTCTGTGTAACTCACAGTCACTTGTTGATTGTGTGAAACAAAATTTATTCTTCTCATTTCTGATTTCACTTGTAATTGAAAAATTGCTATGATCCATACCCAGTATCTTATCTGGATGTGTTCGTGACGTCCTCTGTAAGAAGCAGTATGGCAAGATAGATGGTTTCGATTTTCAGCCGTGTTTTTTAACCTTCATATCCAGCAATATGTCCCCAGCTCCAGTGTATTTATTCCACATTTGTCAGTTGCTAAGAGCATATATACTTTATTCAAATTTAATGGGACCGCATCCGTGGTCTAGTGGTAGAGCGGAAGGTCCGGGATTCGATCCCCGGCCGCGTCATACCAAAAGACGTTAAAAGATGGTACTTGTTGTTACCCTGTCTGGCGCTCGGCATTAAGGGGCTTAATCAAGGACTGGTCGGCTCGGAGTCAGTATACTGTGTCTGAGTGAGGTATTCATTGATACTGCGGCATGGTATCTCAGTGAGCTAGCACTATAAATCGGCATCAGTCCGGACTAGTACAAGCAGCCACACACACGCACACGTACATGCATGTCGCTATATAAGTGCAATAATCTTGGACGCGACGTTAAACCCCATTTCAACCCACCTACACCTCACCTCAAATTTGATGGAAAGACACATGATGCTTACAACGGAGCTTTTCATTCAAGAACCTGGTTAAGTAATTCGATGCATATCATGCTATTTGACCATTTATGAGGAACTTTCACAGTGAGTGAGAATTGTTTTACGCCGCTTTTAGCAATATTCCAGAAATATCACGGCGGGGGACATCAAAAATGGGCTTCACACATTGTACCCATGAGGGGAATCGAACCCGGGTCTTCGTTGTGACGAGCGAACACTTTAACCACTAGGCTACCCCGACGCCCCACCAGCGGTGAAGACCATGCTTGGATGTATACCCATTTCGTGAAAAACTTGTGTGTTTACTGATTTTCAGTGTTCTATTCACATAATTTTCATCACTTAATTACATTTTACTTCCTATGGTATCTGTTATTCTATGGCGTTTACGTTTTAAATTAATTCACTTCCCGTGGGATTTCACATGACAATCGTATTATACATTATCGAAGTGTGTATCGTAGTGTATAATATTTCACAGGTATAGTTTCCTGATACAACAATGGCCACACAATCTGCAGTCATTGCTGTCACCGCTCACATCATCGTGCTTACCCATGGTAGGTATCACTCTTCCGTTCACAATTTTACTTACTTTGAACGCAGCAATAATATAGTTTCAAATTGTTTGATGCCCTTATGTCTGACTATATAGAGATTATTTGCACACAAGAATATAATTTCAAATTGTGTCATTCTTGAAGTATTTTAACCTCGAGGAGTAATTAAAGAAACCGCATCAACAAAGAATGCGAACCATTAATGATAAAGTGCAGATAGTTTACCTGCAAACAAAACCCACACACATTGGGAACCCACGAGCACAGGTATGGTGCTGACAAACCTAGAAACATAATCGGGGCGAACCAGGATTCGAACCCACAACCATAGCTTCCTGGCGTGCCCAAGGGACGCAACTCTGCACAGCGAATCGCGGCGCCTAAGACGACTGGGCCACCCATGTCCCTTCATAGCATTGATGTGTGGAGATTAAGATTAGTTCTTAGTGGCTTCATTTGCATATTTATCGGCTCCTGATCAAGTATATGTCACTAAGAGACAGGTCACACTTTAAACACTTTCCATTCTGTCATAATTTCTATTTACAAGTATATTTCATATCATTCTAAGTAGAGGAAAATGGCAAAATTTAGAATTGGTAAGGAATAGAAGGATCTTGGTACCATAACTGAGCATGAACTAAATCTTATAAAGACGACATTTACCATAAATGGGACACAAAGATTGTCTTTTTGATGTCGATACAACTATTATTTTCCTGTTTTCCTGTTAAAAGAGTGTTTCGCACAGAACATCATAACTTTCAACTTCCTCTGTTGAAACCTGTCAAAAATAGAGAGAAATAATTTATTGTAATTTTGAACACGAAATTACCGGCAGCTATTACGAAGAATATATATTTTGATATACACGGGAAACGTATGTGTCGAAAACAAAAGAGTTTCGCAAGATACCAGTTCGTATCAGACTTCTCAGATAACTTAGCTTGCTCAAGTGCAGCACTTGCTACGATATTTGTTTAACAATATGTATATTTCAGCCCTCGTATTTGTTTTCGCTGCTGGGAATGTTATGCTTGAAAACCCTTTTAAGTTTCTATATTTTGATATTAAAGCTGTAGATGGATTGTAAGTGCTTTTTGGTTAGGCAAAGCATCCTGAAGTGTTTGAAGATTACAAAAAACATGGATTTATATCCTGTGTATTCAGTCCTTCTGTTCCTAATTCCAGCCTGCAGGGATCCCACAAATTGTATCAAATTAAATCATGTTGATACAACCGGCAAAACTACGTGTGAGCTCGGGTGTATTGATGGATGGTTCGGCGACTGCTGTCGGCAGCACTGTCTCGACAGGTGCATTGCTTGTTCCTCCAGAAGTACACGTGAGTGCTCGAAGTGTGAATCTGGTCGTTATGGAATCCGATGTGAGGATCTCTGTGGGCAGTGTAATAAGGGCAACTGTTCCATCAATGGGACATGTCATGATGGGTGTACTCCTGGCTTCTGGGGAACACGCTGCAGCAATTCGTGTTCTCAACACTGCAAGGATGAAGGAATGGACAGTCCCTGTGAACACCATACAGGACATTGCATCTATGGTTGTGAGGACGGATACTTTGGGGGATCCTGTGACGCCATGTGTCCAGATGACTGTGAGGGGTGTAACAGTACAAGCAGAGAGTGCCAAGTATGTGAGGGTGGCCGATGTGGCACAGGATGTAATGACGGGTTCTATGGCATTGAATGTAATCAGTCTTGTCCACAGAACTGTAAGCAGTGTCTTGATTCAAACACAACATGCAAGACTTGCTCGGATGAGGATGGGATGTGTTCTATAGGTTGCATTCATGGTTCCTATGGCCCGACATGCAATCAAACATGTCCACAGAATTGCAAAGACTGTAACGAATCAGATGTAGCTTGCCTAAAATGTGGAAGAGAAGATGGAGAATGCTTGCAGGGGTGCATGGAAGGGTATTATGGACGCCACTGTCAACACACGTGTCCTGAGAACTGTCTTCAGTGTAACACGACCAGGGACTGTGATGAGTGTATGGTGTCTCAGCGTGGTAGTAACTGCACCCTGTTGTGTCACACGTGTCCTTCCGTGCGTTGTCTACCTGATGGTAACTGTACCTTGGAGTGTAAAGACGGTATTACAGGAGACAGATGCGACATCACAACTGAGACAAAGGTTTCACACAAAGACGTCTTTGGCTACATCTCTGAGCTGATAAAGAATAACGGTCAGTCTCATGTAATAAATACTTTAGGCACATTATGTGTTTTCAGAGTTCGACATCGTAAAAAATCCTTACGCAGTCTCATTAAATCAGATCTTAGTTCTCGTTACACAAAGATCTGTGGACATCCCATGTCAGAACGACCTTTCATCTGACCAATCAGGGCATCGCTTATCAGATCATGAAAGTGACAGCTGGAATGTGATTTTTGATCATGCAACCTCGAATAATAAAACACAGGGTACTCGTAACGACAGTTATGGGCTTTAAGCCTGTATTCATACAATCTTGACCATCTATTAGCCATTCCGGGCTGTTCTTTTTTTCATTTTTTCATTTGTATCACGTGTCTTTATATGTACCAATGTACAGAAAATAATGCATTGATGTACGTGATGTTTTCAGAATATTTTCTTCCATTCTTGGCAAGTGCTCTTGCCTTGTTCATAGCCCTGTGTGGTTTCCTATTTTGGAGATGCAGGTTTGTGACATATATTATCCATACCTTTTTCGGGTTTAATGTGTTTAAGAGTGGCATTAACTTAAGCCAATCATAGAGTAAAATAAATAAATATCATAATGTAAGATGACGTTGATGTTTGCTTTTTCAAACATTATAATTTAAGAGATCACGTGGCCTGAGGGAAATTGTTATCTGGCAAACTTTATTCATGATTTGTGTTGCACTTTATCAAGGAATACAAAGAAACATCCTAACAAAACAGCTTAGAGAATATATTATATGTCAGTAACATGACGATAAATGAAAGTTGTGTTTTGAAAGTTCTATGTTCATCAATTAAATTATTCTAAATCATTCAGTGTTCAGCATTCAATCTTCAGCATTCGGTGTTCATTGCGAGATTTTTTTGAGGCACTGATTTAGAAGGGGGATAAATTTATGACAAGGAGTATTGTTACTATACATACACAAGGTTTCAGGACTACTTCTTGCCACTTCATCAGGTGTCCTGTTCTCCCACCGTGTCATTTACATGATGAAGGGGCAAAACGTAGCCCTGAAACTTTGTGTAAGTGATAAAAATAAGTTTTTATCAATAACATTCCTTGTCATAAATGTTCAATGCATTTTGCTGCTAAGAGACTGAATATGTTGCAGCAAGAGTATTTATTGTATTTCTCATGTTTGTCTTTACAACTAGGAAGCTCCACCGAGACAGAGCTGCCTTATTACCTACATGTGGTTACTTAGACGTGATGCATTCCACGGAAGAAACGGTCCAGAAATCTGGAGACATTTACGACGAAATAATAGATGAAGACCTGCATATTGACCATACCGAAATGAAGCCATTGTTCTTATCAAGGCCAAAATTGCCAGCACCTCCCCATGCAGGTTCAACTGATGTCGATGATGACTACACAGTTCCCACAGACACTGGCATCCAGGTGGTTACAGTATGTCAGCAAGGACCTTCAGGGTATATAACGCCAAGGCAAAATCTCTCCGGTGAAGGTGACTATCCGGAGGCTCCTGCAGCTGTCAGTGGAAATGTTCCTGGTGGAACTGACAACAGGACTGTCATACAAAGGGATGCCCCAATGGAACAGAAGGTCGACCTCAGTACGATATCAGCCAAAGTGGAGGTGGTTACTTTAAGTCAAGCTATCATACCTGGAACACGTCGGATCACGGAGGATTCTTTAATCTTAAGAAAATCTGATGAACCAAACTCCCTGGAAATGAGCTTGGTTTCAATGGTTAATGTTGATTCTCAGTGCAATGAAAAAGTGCATCAACAATGATTATTTTATAATGATTATATTAAGGAAGAGAATATATGGATGTCAACTTCTTTATCATGAGGAACACAACCTTTCGGAGTATATGCATCCTCTTTCATCATATAAGCGAAACGTTGTCTTCATCATAATAAAGAAGTTGACATCCATATATTCTCTTCCTTATGTGAATCACTTCTAAATGCCTTTCAAAGACCTGATGATTATATTATTTCCTCCAATTCAGGGAGAGTACAGACATCCGTCATACATATATTTTTTTCACAAGCAAGGGATGCCCTATTGTCGAACACGAACGTATTTTATACATGCACTGGGTTTTAGTCTTCTTCACTTGGTGACGTTGACACTGCAAGACAGCAGTGATATTCGTCTCGTTCACTCACACTCATGGTGTAAGAATACACTTAAATCTGTTGGACCAATATTAATGACATCACAGAATGTTTCCTGTATGGTTCCAATGCTGTGAAAAAGTTGGTTAATGGATCTACAACAATAGTCCACTCTGTGACACAGCTTCTGGTCAGCGTCGACGTCTGTTAGCGCAGTACATGCACTGGCAACGACATGAGATACACATGGGAATTGGGTGGTCATCCAGTCCCGAAGGCGTAGGGCGTTGTCTCAATCTAATCCACCACTGGTTTACTTGGCCCATCTGTATTCATGTACATATGTATATAGTTTGTAGTACTTTTTCCGCTGAAAATTGGAATTAAAAACATCTTGGGCATGTCGTGCGTGTTTGAACCTGTGATCATGCTTCTCAGTTATGAGAGAGTCGGGTTTTACGCCGCTTTTAGCAATATTCCAGCAATATCACGGCGGGGAACACCGGAAATGGGCTTCACACATTCCATCCATGTCGAGAATCGAACCCAGGTTTTCGGCGTGACGAGCGAACGCTTTCACCACTAGGCTACCCGACCGCCCCCTAAGTTGTGACAATTACATTTAAGATAAGTATTAACATGTTCTAAGTTAATTAATTTCCCTTTAGAAGGGTAATATACAGTATCATTTAAATTGTTCTCGCATTAATTAGTCACTTTTCGATTCCGCCTTGTTCTGACATTTCGATAAATAAACATGTAAACCACATTTGCTTGCTATCTTCAAACATTCTTTTTAAAGAATCCTTATTCATTGATGCTCCTTGTACATCGACATGTTTAGGTTTATAAATACACTTACAACAAGGTAATTGAAACAGCAACACTACCGGCCGTACCCGGATGTCCGACGTCACGAGGCTGCCTTTGATGTGGAATGCGTATTAGTTCAGTGGACCCGTGAAGATCCGGGTGGGAATTGGTCTTCAGCAACCCATGCTTGTCATAAGACACGACTAAACGGATCGTTCGTGATGTCAATCACTGGATTGTCTGGCCCAGCCTTTATTATTTACAGACCGCCGTGATATAGCTGGAATATTGCGGAGAGTGGCGTTAAACAACAAGTAAACAAACATACTAGGTTATTGAGGTTTATAACATTCAGAAGTATTTTTGTAGACGTTGTACCAATTTCAGGTCTTCTGCGTGACGAACAAGAGCATGTCACGCGTCGATTTATGGGTGCCCTTAATGCGCTTTTCAAAACTTTTGACCCGGCATTTTTCCTTTTTAACGTGACGTATGTTTTAATGATAAAAAACCAATTTGAGTGAGTTGAAATAAATTAAAGTCACAACAACGATGTAAGGGGGAGTAGTGAGTGGATTAATTGTAACCAGCATGGACAATATTGCAATAATGAATAGATGATCACATTAAGAGAGCGTAAATAGAGGTGAAAACGTTTAGTTTACCAGAACAGGCAGCGTATACTCGAGCACGTGTGCGTCCGTTCGGTAACTTGCCACTTCTTCTCTTAACCGGCTGAAGGGGTAGGCCTGCAGGTTAAGTACAGATAAACATACAGAATTTATTAGGTGAGGTGAAATTGGGTTTAACGTCGCGTCCAAGATTGCACTTATATAGCGACGTGCATGCACGTGTGTGTGTCTGCTTGTACTAGTCCGGACTGATGCCGATTTATAGTGCTAGCACACTGAGATACCATGCTGCAGTTTAACATGAATACCCCACTCAGACACAGTATACTGACTCCGAGCCGACCAGTCCTTGTTTTAGCCCCTTATTGCCGAGCGCCAGACAGGGTTACAAAAAGTACCATCTATTAACGTTTTTTGGTATGACGCTGTCTGGGATCGAACCCCGGACCTTCCGCTCTCCGGGCGGACGATCTACCACCATACCACGGAGGCGGTCTCAGATTGTATAAGAGTCTCATCGCATGTCGTGTACGTTAGTTCGTGAACACCTGGCATCATTACTATTTGATAGTGATTCATTATTTGATAGTGAATCATAAACATAGGCTCCTGATATAGTCGGTACCGTACCATAGACTGCTTTTTCATTTCTTATGAATATGGAAAGGTTTTTGTCGCTTTTATACACATTATAATCAGCTGCATTCGTAGCTTCTTGAACATTTCCGAAGAAAATACACACCGCTTGCATAGTGCTGGGGGGCACGGGTGGCCCAGTCGTCTAAGGCGCCGCAATTCGCTGTGCAGAGTTGCGTCCCTTGGACACGCCAGAAAGCTATGATTGTGGGTTCGAATCCCGGTTTTCCCCGATTATGTTTCTAGGTTAGTCATTACCATACCCGTGCTCGTGGGTTACACCGAAGTGGTAAACGTCTGAGACCTGCATCACTTCGGGCTTTCCTCCCACATTAAGCTGACACGCTGCGATATAACTGGAATGTTGTTAAAAGCGGCGTTAAACCCCACTCACTCACTCACTCACATATAATGCTAATATGAACATAATATGAAGATGTTCATATTTTATGTAAATCTACACCATGAAATCAACATCAGTTTAAATTAGTGCCAAAAAGCAACATCCTTTACGGTTTGAAGGAAAACTACACACGTTTTAATAAAAAGTATCAGCTCTTATTATACATTTAATAAGAATAAGAACTCTCTTGACATCATTGCATTATGGAAAATGTACTATGATTGTGTTTAGTAGTATCGGGGCCTATTTGTTCATGGCTTCAAATTCAAAGTTTCGTGTGTTTTTTATGGGAAAAATCCAAATGTGATTTGTTTTAAACAATATTCTAATCAACAGGAATCCTAGGAATCTGAATCATCATTCTGATGTTCAGTAAAACGTAGAATATTTCTAAAATATTTGATAATTTTCTTTAAAAGAGTCATAACCCCAATAACTGAAACGTATTGAACATGGCGATATCTTAATATCATTTTGCCATGGCAACAATTTGAAAGTTTTCATTATTTTTTTTAATTCCTTTTTTTTTTGTGGAAATTGTTAAAGCATCGTCTCCGCAGAAAACCAATAATTTTGGAAGAATATAATAATGGCATTCGGATTTAATCGGTTCATTCAGGTTATAATTGAGGTTATTTTCCTTGAACTTGAATAGAACTAAATTAAGGAACATCATTTTACATTTTCACAAGAAAGATCTGTCGGAAAACCTTGGCTGATCTTTAACATACAAATGAACAAGTCGCATGTAGCCTGCAACAATAGTCTTAACATAGTTGCCTCCCTTATACCACTAGGGTTAAACCCATGCCACAAGACATCCTCTGCTCTCATTTAATAATAAACTCGGCCCATGAAGATCTGGGGTAGAGAGGGTCTTCAGCAACCAATGCTTGCCGCAAAAGGCAACTATGCTTGTCGTAAAAGGGGACTAACGGGATCAGGTGGTCAGGCTCGCTGATTTGGTTGAAGGATGTCATCATATCCCCAATGCGTGAAGATCAGGGGTAGAATAGGTCTTCAGAAACCCATGCTTGCCGCAAAAGGCGACTATGCTTGTCGTAAAAGGGGACTAACGGGATCAGGTGGTCAGGCTCGTTGACTTGGTAGATGCATGATGCATCCCAATTGCGTGGATCGATGCTCATGTTATCTCTGGATTGTCTGTACCAGTCTCGTTTACTTACAGACCGCCGTCATATTGCTGGAATATTGCTGAGTGCGGCGTAAAACTACAAACCAACCAACCAACCAACCATTGGTATATGGTCTTTGAAAAAAATAACAGCAAAACACACCCAATGTTTGTACGTGTCGCACGCAGTAGCGCCACACACATCCGTAGGGTGACATTCCTGACTTTGACACTTTCAGGGAAGGTCGATTTATTTCGGTGGACCATTATTCCTGTCCAACGCGCGGAGAGTCTACGGGCTATTGACATGATCGGAACTGGTAGAAGTCAGCGTGCAGTGGCCAATAGGTTCCATGTTTCACAGTCTGTTTAGCAGACTATGGAACAGGTACAAACAAACCCAAACTGTTGACGATCGACCCCGTTCCGGACGTCCCAGGTCAACGACAGACAGTACAGGGGCGATTGCATTCGTGTCAAACTCGTGTTATTCCGGGACAAGCCGAATAGCGACTCGTGCCCCTCTCATGGCCATTTTTGTGACCGGGTTCCGTCTTAGCATAAACGGGCATACCTAAAACAATTGTCAACTCGTTGCGTAATGGTTCGTACATTATTTCCCCATGTGTTATATATATTTCAGATGCAATTTAAAGCACATCGGGACGTGCGGAATGATACAGTATGACTGAACACATTTAACTGTGTCTTGGGTATATTTTTAGATGCAAGATATGTAAAATCAAAAATTATTTCTGAGGGATTCTTTGACGATGAACTTGAAATCATACGCGCATTCTGATTGGTTTGTCGTATTTTCGCACATAACATTCATCGATAGGGGGACGAGTCGTCTTGCAGGTTACGGGCCGAGTGGTGACGAATGGGGCGATTGATCCCAAACCAGGCTCTCCGAGATCGAGGTCAAACAACGAATCAAATTGCTGCAAACTTCATTAGGATACTGGAGTACTAGTTGCGGGTCAGACGAGAGAGGTCTACATACAGCTTATCTCCACGTTCAACAACCACGTGTTGTGCCACCCCTTACAAATCGTCATTTGAATTGAACTCGCTAAACAGGTATCACTGTATACGACCAGCTCACAAATTAAAACAATACCTACTAGAACAAACAACAGTTTATTTGTCCAGTTCAGAGTCAATAAATATTTACAATCAATTATATGTACATGGATATAAAAATAAACAACATATTATCGAACATGACGTAAAATGATTGACAATGATTTCTAAATCTAAAACGTCAACGCCAGAGAATAACCAATGGCTTCTCAATTACCGCCCAAACAGGTTCCATTGGGCAATATAGCGGTGACAATTAAATGATGGATCAGTGAAAATCAGTATTGATACCAGGTGTTCGCGAAAAGGGTAAGAATGTCCTGCTCTACCGGTAAAACCCGCACCTCACACAACTTGCTTAAAAACGTAAGTATTTGTTGCCTGACACCTCGCAGCAGTACTCCTGCCGTGCCATATTAGGAATGATTAATACATACCACTATCATCATCTGCATACGACAATAAGCATATGATTGATAAGTATTTGCATAAAGTACATTGACACACTCTATCTGATCAGGAACTGGGGCGGTGGGGTAGCCTAGTGGTTAAAGCGTTCGCTCATCACGCCGAAGACACGGGTTCGATTCCCGACAAGGGTACAATGTGTGAAGCCCATTTCTGGTGTCCACCGCCGTGATATTGCTGGGATATTGCTAAAAGCGGCGTAAAACCATACTCACTCACTCACTGATCATGAACTACTTTAACCAAGTTGACGATACAGTCTAATCGTGATACGCATCAGCGTGAAAGAATACGATCAAGTTAAACATGATTGACATCATCTATTCACAACAGCATTATAAATTAGAAATTATAATATACACAAATGTTTCACATGTGAAATTTAACCGAACGAACTTACGGCTGTCGCATATAGTTAAGATTAAACACAGTCAAAGATAAACATTACCCATGTGAATGAATATACAGCAGTTGATTAGCGATGTTTGACTGACTGTTGTCCGTATTAAATTTGTTTGTTTGTTTGTTGTTTAACGTCGCACTCAGCAATATTCCAGCTATATGACGGCGGTCTGCATATAATCGAGTCTGGACTAGACATTCCAGTGATTGATATCATGAGCATCGATCCACGTAATTGGGATACGATGACATGCATCAACCAAGTCAGAGAGCCTGATCACCCGATCCCGTCAGTCGCCTCTTAAGGCAAGCATGGGTTGCTGAAGATCTGTTCTACCCCGGATCTTCACGGGTACGTCCGTATTAAAACCTATTCTAGCGGTTGCATATGGTCTAATCATCTGATTAAAATGGCGATTAAGTTGTCAGTGTCTATCTCGATAGAATTACAGTACGTTTATAACGAACACGCTTATAACGTACTGACGGATATAACGAACTGATTTTTTGTCCCGACTTTTTGCTTTAGTTACGCTGTATATATGCGTATAACGAACTACGGTTATAACAAAGTAAAGTTAGAGGTCCCTCTGTTTGTTTGTAGCAATTTATATATTTTCTCACTACACCTAATCCCTAACATATCACATTTGCAAAACTTTCCATTTTCCCCATGTTAATACATGCATGTTTAGGGGAGGTTGCCATTTACAGTAAAGTTCGTTTATAACGAACACGCTTATAACTAACTGACGGATATAACGAACTGGTTTTTTGTCCCGACTATTCGCTATAGTTATGCTGTATATATACTTATAACGAACTTCGGTTATAACAAAATAAAGTTAGAGGCCCCTTTGAGTTTGTTATAACCGTAGTTTTCTGATTGTTGTTATTTGATAGGAGCGTCATGTTTTCAGCGGGTGGCAATACACATGACGGCCTGGATACTTTTGATTTGAGCACACAATTTGACACACAAATACACATGTATGTAATTACAATCTTTAAACGAACAGTTAGCCGTACAAAGGGTGAGTTTCTGGTAGACATGCCCCAGTAAAATGAGGGAGTTGCAGGCACGGATGAGACCAGTCTAAAAGATAAAGTCACATAGGCCATTACTATGACCATCTTCACGGCATGACGGATTCATGAACTACTATGGCGAAAAACATGTTTATGATTGTTGTAGGTGATCGTGATTATTGAGACATGTGACACTGGCACCTTGCGCATTATGGCGTAAGGGGAAATGAAAATGTGAGCGTGTGCGCGAGTGTGGTGTGTATGTGTGGTGTGTGTATATATCTGTGTGTACGTGTGGTGTGTCTGTATGTGTGAGCGTGTGGTGTGTCCGTGTATGTATGTGCGGTGTGTGTATACGTCTGTGTGTATGTGGTGTGTGTATATGAATGTGTGAGCGTGTGGTGTGTCAGTGTATGTATGTGTGGTGTGTGTATATGCCCCTGTGTGTATGTGGTGTGTGCATATGTATGTGTGGCGTGTGTGGTGTGTCTGTATGTGCGAGCGTGTGCGTGCGTGGGCTGTGTATGTGTGGTGTGTGCATGTCTATGCGTGCGTCTGTGGTGTGTGTATGGTGTATGTGGTGTTTGTCTGGTGCGTATGTGCAGTGTGTGTGTGTGTGTGTGTGTGTGAGAGAGAGAGAGAGAGAGAGAGGTGTGTGTGACGTGTGGATGTGTAGGGTGCACATATGGCAACAAAGTAAGCCAGTATTATATAACAGTAATTTAAACTTACCTTGATGATATTATAACTCGTTAAAACCAAAAGAACGAAATTTGACGATATCTGACCCCAAAACAAAAAGCGAGAGCGACCGACGACACACGTCTGACCTCGCCGACAGTCAAAAGCGGTTTTCAAGTCTTCTGTTAACACAGTTGCCTCCCTATGTTGCAGAGACTAAATTCAAGATGACATGACATCACCAAAGACATACGTAGCTTTAGCAACACACATTTTAAGGCCCATGTCTCCTACGGGATTATTTTAATATGGAACTTATGGGTAATTGAATATGGAACTTATGGGTAATTGAATATGGAACTTATGGGTAATTGAATATGGAACTTATGGGTAATTGAATATGGAACTTATGGATAATTAAATATGGAACTTATGGATAATTGAATATGGAACTTATGGGTAATTGAACATGAAACTTATGGGTAATTGAATATGGAACTTATGGGTAATTGAATATGGAACTTATGGGTAATTGAATATGGGACTTATGGGTAATTGAATATGGAACTTAAGGGTAATTGAATATGGAACTTATGGGTAATTGGATATGGAACTTATTGGTAATTGAATATGCGACTTTTTGGTAATTGAAGATGGGTCTTTTGGGTAACTGAAAATGAAACTCCTGGGTAATTGAATATGGGAATTTTGGATAATTGAACGGTCTTTGGGTGATAAACAAATATTTGGTCCATCTTCCGGTGTGGCGAATACAGGTAAATACTTATGTCTATCTGTTGTGACGCAATACTTAGTTCATTGTAGAGCTGTGACTTAAGACCATGTTGGCATGGTGATTCAATACTTGGTCTATCTTTGGGTGGTGACGCAATACTTGGTTCATTGTAGAGCAGTGACTTAAGGCCATGTTGGCATGGTGATTGAATACTTAGTCCATCTTAGGGTGGTGACGCAGTACTTAGTTCATTGTAGAGCAGTGACTTAATACTGTGTTGACATGGTGATTCAATACTTAGTCCATCTTAGGGTGGTGACGCAATACTTAGTTCATTGTAGAGCAGTGACCTAAGGCCATGTTGGCATGGTGATTCAATACTTAGTCTATCTTTGGGTAGTGACCCAATGCTAAGTCCATTTTGTGTATGTGCGTGTGTGTGCGTGTGTGCGTGCGTGTGTGTGTAGAGTGGTGTATGGGTGTGATATTGCTGAAATATTGCCAAGGGAGTAGTAAAACCATAATCACTTATGAGGGGACATCCAACACTTTATCATGAATTCCCTACTCAGACACAGTATACTGACTCCGAGCCGACCAGTCCTTGTTTTATCCCCTTATTGCTGAGCGCCACATAAGTACCCCTTTTTTACCGTCTCTCGATACGATACTGCTGGCAGACGCTTTATCAACAGAGGCGACCTCATGGAAAAACATATGTTCTACCCTGTGTCAATGATGCACTGATGATAAAATGATAGATTAAGTTAGCGTTGGACTTCTTAGAACTAAATGGAAATAGAAAAAAAATCCTAAACAATGTTACTGATGGCACCAGCTGTACCATGATAGCTTCCCAACTGTATTGCTCCTCCCGTGTGCACGTCAATGTCATGATCATGTTCTGACTCGGCCACTGGCTCACTGATCTGAACACAACCGTACTCTTCTCCTTGAGGCTGTTCTGGAACTAACCGAGATGAGTCGGTAGGGGGGTGGGTGGGTGGGTGGGTAGGTAGGTAGGTATAAGAATCAATGCTTACATTCATGGTGCTGTCACTGTGAAGGAAATCTGCTGGTGATGAAGGTGCACCATCTACTTCAGGCTGTGTTGTGGAATCACTGACTTCACCTTGAAATAGTAACAGTGCATCAAACGTCTTCACATATTACGCACGTACATGTAGTTACGTAGATAAACATGATATGTACATGCTTAAGCATGTCATAGGAATATACGTTATATAGCGCAGACTTCATTATTTACCTTCCTGGTGAGGCACTGAAAATTCATATATACAGTAAAGTACGTTTATAACGAACACGCTTATAACGAACTGACGGATATAACGAACTGATTTTTTGTCCCGACTATTTGCTATAGTTATGCTGTGTATATGCTTATAACGAACTACGGTTATAACAAACTAAAGTTAGAGGTCCCTTTGAGTTCGTTATAACTGTAGTTTACTGTGTTTTATATTTATCTTCAACAACCTTCCAAGTTACGTGTGTGAATAAAGAATATGTCTCTAAGTCCCGGTGAACTCAATTTGGACGTATAAACAGGTCATTAACGGAGATCTTTGTTAACTATGCAGTATACCCACATGTGTCATACCGGCATATGAGAGATAACCCACATGTTCACGCCAATCATTTAACCATAAAACAAACAGTCATATCCTGGTTAGAACATGTCTTCAACAATCTATGCTTGTCGTAAGAGGCGACTAAAGGGATCGGGTGGTCAGGCTAGCTGACTCGATTGATCATCATCGTATCGCGTAAATCACTGGAATGTCTCTATTATTAACAGACCGTCGTTATAGCTGGAATATTGCTGTGAGAGGCGTGAAACAAATACAGATACATTAACTGGTTTAAACCTTACCATGTACTGTCGGGGGGTTCAGGGGAATGCGTTCAGCTGATGTTCTTTTGTCTGAATCAGGAAACATTGAAGCTCTTACAAGATGATAGATAGATGCAGTGCTGCATGGGTGGAGTCTGTCTGGACTGCTGTTGTACTCATTAATGCCTAGTTTGATACAAGCGAGTAGAACTCTTGACCCCAGCAGTGGTAACTCACCGGATGCCCATTGTGTAATTTCTATTCTTTGAATGACAGCGTTAAATACTTGTTACAACTGCTGCTCAATAAACCGTAATGTGGAATAGATGGTTGTTTGAGTTTCTATTCAAGTGGGTATTTCCGCTATCCAAAGCGGCAGTGGAGCTGTCTTATTGTTAATAGTCATTTTGAAGACATAAATGCGAAGTTCAGTTCATGTGAGCAAAAACCACTCGCTTTCACGTTCGCGTTAATTTCAAGATTTACAGTTTATCATTGTATTTCAAACACAATATGCATGTCATTATCCAGTACACCACAGTGAAACAATGTATGTCCAGATGTGGCCTATTGTGAACATAATTACATTCTTGTACAACTCTATAGCAGTGTGTTATGTGAAGCGCCCAATGGTAACAGTAAGATATATTCTTCGATGGTGGTTGCTCACGACTTAACAGAAACAAACATACCAAACTACCTCACCAGTAGACCGTGACAGTCATCGTTACATATGACATTTAATGGGATTTTAAGAATATTATTGAACTTACCACTTTTACACTTGCCGTAAAGAGCTTTCAACCTGGCAACAAAACATTTGCTGATTGTTCATACGAAATATATGCTTAGAGCTATGGGTTGTACATGCCGAAAGTATTACTTTTAAAACTGTTGCCAAAAAAATGATATTGCACGGTTATGAGGAATACAAGTATGCTAAATGGATACATCAAAATATAGATTACTTTGTTAAAACATCTTAAGCAGCGAGATTTAAGATAGAAAAGTCATCAACGCTTGCTAAAACATATAGTTGATGATTGAAAATACCAACACAGAAGAAAATGCTTTATGGCGTCATTATGAAATATATAGTTTATGTACGTGTCTAAATTATATATGCAGAAAATTGATCACATGAATAACAATTGTTAATCTATTATATCTGATGGTTGTTTGAATGGTGAAATTAAGATCTCTGGGTGAAAGTGCTCTTTTTTAAATCATGGTCGTTGCGAACACATTGCAAATTGAAAACGGACAAGAATCGCGCCGTTCTGATTTTACGATGTGTCGATCATTTGCGGAAAGATTGTTACCTCCCCTTGCTTGCATTGTCCATATTATTAACTCCATAACTTTTTATATTTGGTTAATTGTCCTTCTGACACGTAGTTGTGATAACAAAGTTGACGGGTGAACAATTGACTTGCCTTTTCATGTGTTTGTGACGGGTGTCAGCGGTGTTGCAGTATACACCTAGTATCATTACTATTTCATAGTGATTCATAAACACATGGTTATGATATAGTCGGATTCTTTCGGTGCACTCAGCTTGGAACAAAGATTTCTTATGATTATTGAAACTGTTTTGTCACCTTTAATTTATTTACTCAACCAAAAACTGTACAAGTGTATATTTTGTACATGATCAGTTCTGAATATACAATCATCGGTCCTTTTAACCGATCTGATAAGGAAGTGACGCAGAGTGTGAAGGCTTTGAAATATTGAAATAACCTTTTTGTGCAAACTTTCATCATTCCAGTGATGTGGGCAACAATAAAAACAGCACACACTGCTAACGTGATAAGAGCCCCTTCAATACGACCAAGGGAAGCTGGTCCTGCAACAGGCAGTCAGCTGATTATGATACTATTTTATACACCAAACTCTGTAAATGTAAATTTAATCATCAGTAACAATTTCTAAGCATTTATCGGTGGTTATTCAAAACGTAGAATTTGATCAGTTGCCTTTCTCTTTGAATGTTTGTGTCAATAGTACATAATAAGGACGGAGCAGAACAACATATCTTTAAAAAGCATTTCATAAAAAGCCTCCATTGAAATTAAACTTCAACATTGTGTTGCCTTCTTCATACACAGGCATAACCCCGGTGAAGATCTATGCTTGTCGTAAGAGGCGACTACTGGGATCGGGTGGTCAGGCTCGCTGACTCGGTTGATGCACATCATCGTATCGCGTAAATCGATGTTCATGGTGTCAATCACTGGAATGTCTATTAACAGACAACCGTCATATATCTGGAATATTGCTGTGTGCGGCGTAATACAAATACATAAACTGGTTTAAACCTTACCATGTACTGTCTGGGAGTTCAGGGGAATACGTTCAGCTGATGGTCTCTCGTCTGAATCAGGAAACATTGAAGCTCATACAAGATTATGGATAGATGCAGTGCTGAATGGAGGGAATCTGTCTGGACTGCTGTAGTAGTCAGTGATGCCTAGTTTGACACAAGCGAGTAGAACTCTTGACCCCAGCAGTAGTAACTCACCGAATGTCCATTGGGTAATTCCTACTCTTTGAATGACATTGTTATATACTTGTTGCAACTGCTGCTCAATAAACCGTAATGTGGAATAGATTGTTGTTTGTGTTAATATTCAAGTTGGTATTTCCGCTATCCAAAGTGTGCAGTGTGGCCGTCTTATTGTTGATAGTCATTTTGAAGACATAAATGCGAAGTTCAATTTATTCGAGCAAAGACCACTCGCACTTTCCGCATTTAATTCACGGTCCCATTAATTTCAATAGCAGAACCTGGTGGAAGCTGTGGTATTAACAATGTAACCTACCCAGTGAGGATGGAAGATCCCTTTTTGGAAGGTGTTAATATGTAGTATTGACAATGTAACCTCCCCAGTGAGGATGGAAGATCCCGTGTTGGAAGGTGTAAATATGTAGTATTGACAATGTAACCTTCCCAGTGAGGATGGAAGATCCCGTGTTGGAATGTGTAAATATGTAGTATTGACAATGTAACCTTCCCAGTGAGGATGGAAGATCCCGTGTTGGAAGGTGTAAATATGTAGTATTGACAATGTAACCTTCCCAGTGAGGATGGAAGATCCCGTGTTGGAAGGTGTAAATATGTAGTATTGACAATGTAACCTCCCCAGTGAGGATGGAAGATCCCGTGTTGGAAGGTGTAAATATGTAGTATTGACAATGTAACCTTCCCAGTGAGGATGGAAGATCCCGTGTTGGAAGGTGTAAATATGTAGTATTGACAATGTAACCTTCCCAGTGAGGATGGAAGATCCCGTGTTGGAAGGTGTAAATATATAGTATTGACAATGTAACCTTCCCAGTGAGGATGGAAGATCCCGTGTTGGAAGGTGTAAATATGTAGTATTGACAATGTAACCTCCCTAGTGAGGATGGAAGATCCCGTGTTGGAAGGTGTAAATATGTAGTATTGACAATGTAACCTCCCCAGTGAGGATGGAAGATCCCTTGTTGGAAGGTGTCAATATGTAGTATTGACAACGTAACCTCCCCAGTGAGGATGGAAGATCCCTTGTTGGAAGGCGTAGATATTTGTATTGACAATGTAACCTACAATATGAGGATGCAACAGGCCCTGCTGGGAGTGATCTTGATGCGCCAGAATTATCACAGTTCTTGTCTCAGATTCTTTCGTGAAAGCAACCCGATGGACATGGCTCTTGCTTGCCATGTATATCTGTTTTAAGTTTTTAAATACTTTAAATTAATTACCATACTTGTGTTAAAGGGATTTAGGTAAGGAGTAAAAATGAATACTTGATGACAAGAGAGCTTCTTCACTGACTGGCAATTATCAGGTATTCATTAAATTATTTTGCTTAAAATTAAGTATACGTGTGAGAAATAAGGTTCCTATTTTCATAAATAAATGAGGGTTAAGAAATAGAATGTAACGAATGAACGAGAATAGCTGAGTTCACATTCCACGTATGTGATCACTTAATTATCTGTTAACAGTGTAAATAGAAAAATAGATTTTTCTTGTCTAAATGAAGAATCTGAATTAGCATACCTTTTATAGAGTCAAATTGAGTCGCACAACTTTCATCACAATTTCCATTACGAAGGCAAGGAGTTGGACATTGTTTATCACACAGCGTACCATAAAATGATGCATTCTGGCAAAATCTCTCACATCTGTTGTTTACATAGCTACTGCCACAGTTGGGACATTCGGTCTTACAGTCCTGTCCTGTCAGCCCACTGTAGCAACATTCACACTTCTGTGTGGCCTCGTTGTAAGAGAGACATGATTTATTTCTGCCCAGCACGAATCCTGCAAACAAATGAAATGTTATGATAATAGTTTTCTTTTGGAGAATTTTGAGAATTGCAAAAACTGACCGATTGCTTCTTATTTGTCATTGTAACTCCCTCCATAATGAGAAAATAATACTTTTTGGAATAATTTTTGCCATGATGACCATGTTAAAAATCGGATCGAAATTCAGTGAGAACACGCCATAACCTGGATCCTTTAAATGAAATTGCAGCTCCTTAAGCCAAGTGGTTACGTCAAAAATAAGGTAGATCAAGTTCATGATTGGCTGTGTGAGGGTGAAGGTCAAAGGTCATAGCAGGGGCGACACAAGCTAAAAATGACAGTACAATGTCAAACATCATAAGAAACCACTACCAAAATTCCCTTGTACGAATTCGACAGTATCATACGCATTGACTTAATAAATCACTATCAATTAATGATATTACCAGGCGGTCGCACCCGTGAAGATTCGGGTAGAGAATAGGTCTTAAGCAAACCATAATTGGCTTAAAAGCCGACTATGCTTGTCCTAAGAGGCGACTCACGGGATTAGGTGGTCAGGCTCGCTGACTTGGTTGATGAATGTCATCGCATGCCAATTGTGTAGATCGATGCTCATGATGTCAATCACTGGATTGCCTGATCCAGACTCGATTATATAAAGAGTGCAGCAAACAAACAAACCAGGCGGTCGATTCACCAAGCTGTTCCAGCGCAGAGATTCTCGTAAAGTTGTCGCAGCCCAAAATATTTTCGATGAGCCAATTCTCGAAGTTATCTCAGCTGTGATTCATCTTAACTTTACGACACAGATTAGACAGGGTCCGATAGGGAAGATAGCGGACAATAGAGGGCCTGTTGACGACAGCTGCCCAAGGGTATGAGACTTATGTATGATTTCTGACCACAAGGGCCCACTTGCACTTTTAAAATACAAACAACAGATCCTAGAAAACACGCCACAAACATCGCATTTACCGATTATGACTTAAGCGTAACAACGAGTCCATAACAGATAATAGCATAACAATCAGTCTACCTTTCTCCTTTATTTCGGTAAAAAAATAAATCAGTTAACATAAAGGTCACCAGTCAATAATAATCAAGTATTATAAACCATTTAATGTTCTAATAAAGGTCAAAATGCAAAGCAAAAACCCATGAACAACATTCAAAGATAAGAAGTCATATAAAAGAGTGGGTGAGTGAGTATGGTTTTACGCCGCTGTTAGCAATATTCCAGCAATATCAAACGGGGGACACTAGAAATGGGCTTCACACATTGTACCCATGTCGGGATTCGAACCCGGGTCTTCGGCGTGACGAGCGAACGCTTTAACAACTAGGCTACCCGACCCTCCAACTGAAAGAGTGAGTGAGTGAGTGAGTGAGTATGGTTTTACGCCGCTTTTAGCAATAGTCCAGCAATATCACGGCGGGGGACACCAGGAATGGGCTTCACACATTGTACCCATGTCGGGAATCGAACCCGGGTCTTCGGCGTGACGAGCAAACGCTTTAACCACTAGGCTACCCGACGGCCCCTCCAAATGAAAGAAAGAACATCAGTGCACAAAGAATATCAGTGCACACAGAACATCAGTGCACACAGAACATCAGTGCACGCAAAAGGACAACAAAGCCTAAAGGAGAACGTTGACAATAAAACTTTGCTTTGCTGTGCATATGATACAAACATGCACTAAGCAACACGACGCCGAGGTGCACAATGTATTACGTCATTCCTCGTGCACCCACTGTTGCAGACAGAATCCACAGCGTCTTTTCAGATTGGAAAAATACGTAAAATATCTATCTGTTCAGATTGTAGTAAATGTTTAGAAGTCTGTTTGCTACCTTGCTATATTTTCCGTCGTTGTCTACCATGATGCTCAGGTTTGAATCAGAGAGGCGACGTATAGGAATACAGATCTAAATTTAACGAGAATGCAACAGTATTATTTTAAATTCACTATCGTTATATCTTCAAGGATGTTTGCCCAGAGCGTGTGGAGCAATCTGTCTGTTTTCGTCACGTGGCCGTACTGTTAACATGCAGTATGCTTTGTCCTGGAAGATCTGTTTCCGTTATGCAAGATGTGAAATCCTGCAGAATGACAGTTTACAGACAAAAGCTTACAAAATGTCAAGGAAATCCTGAACATAAAAATAACATTCAGGATATTTACAAAATCCTATGTTTACTTCTTTGGTGTTAGTTTCAAAGATGAAATCGGCACTAGTGATTTTCAACTCGCGAACTATCATATATTTTTCTCACATTTTTGTAATTTTTGTCAAATAGTCCTTTCGAATTCTGTATATTAAACCTCCATGCTTCGTAGATTTATCTCAGTCGTAGCGTTAAGGTTGTTTTGTACAACGGCACCCCGGTCATAAGACGCTAAGATTTGTCATAGCTTAGACAGCTTCGTGAATAGGCCGCATTGTATTACATGTTATTCCACACGTACTTACCACTTACTGCATACTAAATCCACAACGTTACATTCTGAACACTGACACAACCGACATTTTAACACGGGCTACCTTCGTGGACATGTTAAAAAATCCTAATATTCTGTGATCAATACAAGAGACACCATTGCTTGGATCACAACGATAATATTTACGTTCAAAAGCCTTGTAATTAAGAAGTGATCTTAACGATCACAGATTACAACGAACGGACGACAAAATGAATAGGGTGGACCGACTCGCTGACATGGATCATCTCTCAAATTAATCACTGGATTATCTGGTCTAGACTACGGGCTACCGTCATGCAGCTAAAATATGAGTGCGGCGTTAAATAACAAAGACTGCATTATATCGAGATGGGGAATAGAAATCCTACCTTTCAAGCACACGAAGAGAGCTATTGCGCCATACAAGCGGCCCATCCTTCTACTGGAGAAAGGAAGACATCGGCATACTGCAAAACAAAAACCATAGGCTAACAAAATAATAAAATTAAAATTAAAAATAAATTAACTTTCCTTTAAAATTGATTTTGTTTTCAAAAATGGATGTATTTAAATGATTAACACAATATTACATATTACTTTGCGAGTTGCAGTGTGACGATGGGGATAGTAGACCATTGTGTTACTCGATATGGATCAGTTTAGATACGACTCATAATTAAAGGGTCCTTGCTTTCAGAAAGGAAACAATAACGCATTAATGCATTGCAAACGCGTATATTACAAACGTTATTCCTAATACAGTCCAAATAACATTAATGGAAGGACGAATCTGGAAACGAACGACAAAAACAAGGTCAACATTCTACCATATATGTGAAGAGGCTGTACCAATTGCTTTTAAATTCTGGAATCAGCAAACTGGATTATTCCAACCATAAAACGGTAAACCCAAATCATGTTGGTATCAACCAAACTACTCACATTATTGTTTGGGTGTACGTTCTATGTTTCATGCTTAAAAACAAGATTTGGTCAACGAGACACCTGATGGCCACATGCTGTATATACAGTATAAAGAATACCATAGATGGCCACATGTTGTATATACAGTGTAAAGAATACCATAGATGGCCACATGCTGTATATACAGTATAAAGAATACCATAGATGGCCACATGCTGTATATACACCGTAAAGAATACCATTGATGGCCACATGCTGTATATACAGTGTAAAGAATACCATTGATGGCCACATGCTGTATATACAGTATAAAGAATACCATAGATGGCCACATGTTGTATATACACCGTAAAGAAAACCATAGATGGCCACATGCTGTATATACAGTGTAAAGAATACCATTGATGGCCACATGCTGTATATACAGTGTAAAGAATACCATTGATGGCCACATGCTGTTTATACAGTGTAAAGAATACCATTGATGGCCACATGCTGTATATACAGTGTAAAGAATACCATTGATGGCCACATGCTGTATATACAGTGTAAAGAATACCATTGATGGCCACATGCTGTATATACAGTATAAAGAATACCATAGATGGCCACATGTTGTATATACAGTGTAAAGAATACCATAGATGGTCACATGCTGTATATACAGTGTAAAGAATACCATTGATGGCCACATGCTGTATATACAGTGTAAAGAATACCATTGATGGCCACATGCTGTTTATACAGTGTAAAGAATACCATTGATGGCCACATGCTGTTTATACAGTGTAAAGAATACCATAGATGGCCACATGCTGTATATACACCGTAAAGAAAACCATAGATGGCCACATGCTGTATATACAGTGTAAAGAATACCATTGATGGCCACATGCTGTATATACAGTGTAAAGAATACCATTGATGGCCACATGCTGTTTATACAGTGTAAAGAATACCATTGATGGCCACATGCTGTATATACAGTGTAAAGAATACCATTGATGGCCACATGCTGTATATACAGTGTAAAGAATACCATTGATGGCCACATGCTGTATATACAGTATAAAGAATACCATAGATGGCCACATGTTGTATATACAGTGTAAAGAATACCATAGATGGTCACATGCTGTATATACAGTGTAAAGAATACCATTGATGGCCACATGCTGTTTATACAGTGTAAAGAATACCATTGATGGCCACATGCTGTTTATACAGTGTAAAGAATACCATTGATGGCCACATGCTGTTTATACAGTGTAAAGAATACCATTGATGGCCACATGCTGTATATACAGTATAAAGAATACCATAGATGGCCACATGTTGTATATACAGTGTAAAGAATACCATAGATGGCCACATGCTGTATATACAGTGTAAAGAATACCATAGATGGTCACATGCTGTATATACAGTATAAAGAATACCATTGATGGCCACATGCTGTTTATACAGTGTAAAGAATACCATAGATGGTCACATGCTGTATATACAGTATAACGAATACCATTGATGGCCACATGCTGTATATACAGTATAAATAATACCATAGATGGCCACATGCTGTATATACAGTGGAAAGAATACCATAGATGGCCACATGCTACTTATACAGTATAAAGAATACCATAGATGGCCACATGCTGTATATACAGTATAAAGAATACCATAGATGGCCACATGCTGTATATACAGTATAAAGAATACCATTGATGGCCACATGCTGTATATACAGTGTAAAGAATACCATTGATGGCCACATGCTACTTATACAGTATAAAGAATACCATTGATGGCCACATGCTGTATATACAGTGTAAAGAATACCATAGATGGCCACATGCTGTATATACAGTATAAAGAATACCATTGATGGCCACATGCTGTATATACAGTGTAAAGAATACCATAGATGGCCACATGTTCTACATACAATGTGTAAAGGATATCAAGGATTATCACCTGTTGTATATACAGTGTAAAGAATACCATAGATGGCTACATGTTAGACACACAAAGTGTAAAGGATACCATAGATGGCCACTTGTTATACATACAAAGTGTAAAGGATATCAAGGATTATCACATGTTTTATAAACAGTGTATTGAATACAATATATGGCCACATGTTGTATACAAAGCATAAAGAATACCATAGATGGCCACTTGTTATACATACAAAGTGTAAAGGATATCTAGGATTATCAGAATGCTGTATATACAGTGTAAAGAATACCATAGATGGCCACATGTTAAACAAACAAAGTGTAAAGAATACCATAGATGGCCACATGTTATACATACAAAGTGTAAAGGATATCTAGGATTATCACCTATGTATATACAGTGTACAGAATACCATAGATGGACACATGTTATACACACAACATGTAAAAGATATCTAGGATTACCACATGCTGTATATACAGTGTAAAGAATACCATAGATGGCCACATGCTGTATATACAGTATAAAGAATACCATTGATGGCCACATGCTGTATATACAGTGTAAAGAATACCATAGATGGCCACATGTTATACATACAATGTGTAAAGGATATCAAAGATTATCACCTGTTGTATATACAGTGTAAAGAATACCATAGATGGCTACATGTTAGACACACAAAGTGTAAAGGATACCATAGATGGCCACTTGTTATACATACAAAGTGTAAAGGATATCAAGGATTATCACATGTTTTATAAACAGTGTATTGAATACAATATATGGCCACATGTTGTATACAAAGCATAAAGAATACCATAGATGGCCACTTGTTATACATACAAAGTGTAAAGGATATCTAGGATTATCAGAATGCTGTATATACAGTGTAAAGAATACCATAGATGGCCACATGTTAAACAAACAAAGTATAAAGAATACCATAGATGGCCACATGTTATACATACAAAGTGTAAAGGATATCTAGGATTATCACCTATGTATATACAGTGTACAGAATACCATAGATGGACACATGTTATACACACAACATGTAAAAGATATCTAGGATTACCACATGGTGTAAGTATAGTGTAAAAAATACCATAGATGGCTACGTGTTGTGTGTACAAAATGTAAAGAATATCATAGATGGCAACTTGCTGTATCGTCAGTGTAAAGAATACCATAGATGGCCACATGTTATACATACAAAGTGTATAGGGTTTCAAGGATTACCGCATGATGTCTATACAGCGTAAGTGATAATATAGAATTACAACATGCTGTATATACAAGTTGAAAAGGATAGCATAGATGACCACATGCTGTATATACAAAGTGAAAAAGACTCATTCGACGACCACTTGCTATACATAGGAACTGTAAAGGATGCCATACATTACAACATGCTGTATTTACAAAATGTAAAGGACAGATAGCCACTAGATGTATATAAAAAGGATAAAGGATATCATAGATGGCCACATACTGTAAATACAAAGCGTAAAATATACCTTAGACTACCAGTTTCAATACGTTTCTATATTTCTTCAGATTTAAAGTGATAAACGTTCTTAAAGATGATATAAAATCAGAAAGGTGTAAATAATTTAAATAATTATATATCTTCAACAATTCTAAAACTAAGGATTTAACATTTCAAATTTAAGGCAAACTATTATAATGTAAGTGAAAACGGTACTGAGATACTCCACATTAAAGATAGTGTAATAAGACGTGGCTGTAAAACGGCCTGGCAAGAATTTTATTGTACGCTAACAGATAAGTTTGTTGAAACATTTCCACTTGATGTGTCACATGGGGTGTAAAGGCTTATTTGAGTGTGTTGGTTTTTTCCAAAATATTCATTCAAATCATTGGCATGATTAGAGTGAAGATCAATAGATCAATAGAAATAAACATTGATTAAAACCTTGAAAAGATTTGCATTGTGTTAATGTTAACACACACACACACACACATTCAAGCACGCACACATACACAAAAACGCCCACGCACACAGACGCACACGCAGACACACACTCACACTCATACATACACACACACACACACGTGCAATAATCTTGGACGCGACGTTAAATCCCATTTCACCTCTCCTCTCCTCACTCCGGCATGGTATCTTAGTACCATAAAAACCGCCAGTAGACTGCCTATTTCAAGCAAACACACACCCCATGCAAGTGCACTAATCTTGATCGTAACAATAGTGACGCTAAACCCCATTTCACCACACCTCACCTATCCGACATCCACCGTTTACAAATAGCTACGTTTCACACCTTCCAACGTTCTACTGGTCCGACGCTAATTTTACACAGGCTTTCAAAAGCTCCGTCTGAGGCAAATAAAGAAATATGTGTTTACAGATTCATAACTTTTAACAAAATATTTGGAATACTATAAGGTAAGTGGTTGGGAAACAAAGGGTATATAATACATACCTTGTGCAAAGACTTTCTGACCTGTCGTAATAAACATGAGTTGGGTCTATTTTTAGACAAAATGGATTTCCCCCTGTGACTGGGCGTTAATATTGAACAATATATTCACTGATGTGTTTGTTAGTCCGATAGTGATAATACAAATTCCATATTGGCAACTCATAGGTGAGGTGTAATGGGGTTTAACGTCGCGTCCAAGATTATTGCACTTATATAGCGACGTGCATGCACGTGTGGGTGATTGGCAACTCAAACCATAGCATGCCACATGCATGTATGTTCAGTAGCCGACTCGAACGAATTTGTCATGGTGTTTCTCGCTCTCTCATTCACATATATATCTTATTTTCTCGCTCTGACTGGATTGTATTATAAGTGCACAAAACATTCAAGCCATGAAATTCGTTTGCTTACAAACGTCGTAAATAATCACCCAAAGTGCTGAAAATCCTAATAGACGAATGAATGCTTGAAAAGAATCACGTAATTCTCGTTTATCACACTTACAATACTCTGACAAAGACCAATATGCTTTTATGTTTCAGTACTGGATTTCAGTGAGGATCCGGAGTAGAATAGGTCTTCAGCAACCCATGCTTGTCGTAAGGGGCGACTAAAGGAATCGGGTGGTCAGGCTCGCTGACTTGGTTGATCCATGTCATTGTATACCAATTGCGTTAATTGATGCTCATGATGTTAATCACTGGATTGTCTTGTCCAGATTATTTACAGACCGCCGTCATATAGCTGGCATATTGGTGAGTGCGGCGTTCAACATCAAACAAACAAACAAATTGGATTTGCCTCTGATTGCCATCTCAGTGTGCACTTCTCTCTTTTTCGGAAAATGTAAATGTAGGCCCACGGCATATTTTCGCATTTGATTACATGCCGTGTATAATACATACAATATTTTATCTAACTGAATTGAGAAGAGAGAGGATTTTTGACTTTATATCCTTAGAATTATTTTACATTGCTGGAATATTGATAAAAGCGGCGTAAAACCATACTCACTCACGTTGGAGCAAAGCATGATAAAGGTACAAAGCTAGATTTTGAGTACCTTGACGTTTCTCGTGGCCATTAAAAGACATAACTTATTCATATGCAGTTGATGTGAAAAATATTGAAATTGCGCTTGGACCATTTTAAATGGGTTGGAATGTGAAGTACAGCCCCAAAAGCAATTTCAAACACTGAATGTGACAATTTGTTTTGATACCATTTTGAAGCATGCTATACCAAACCTGTTAATAGATATGTATGAATTCTGATAAAAGAGATTTTTAATGGCGACTATACTGCTGTTCCCAGATACATCCAAAGCAAAAGCTAAACAGGATATATTTGCATTTCGAAGCCCAATGTAAGATGTAACATGCATGTAACATAATTTTTCTTTCCTTTTGGAGTGAGCGAATGGTTTACGCCGCTTTTAGAAATACCCAAGCAATACCAGGGCCCCGTTCCACAAAGCGATTTTAGCACTTACGACAGTCATAGCACTAAGATCGCTTTGAGGAACGATGCCCAGGACGGGAAACACCAAAAATGGGCATCACACATTGTACCCATGTGGGGAATCGATCCCGGACCTTCAGTGTGGCGAACGATCGCTTTAACCACTTAACTACCCAACCATGACATGTTGTTAAACATAATTGGATAACGGGGTTCAGGCCCAGACATACATGAAACCTTCAACCAGTAACTAATACAACGTTTGTATGCATGGATATTTAATGGATATCGGCTGAATATCAATTCTAACACGGATCTTCAAGGGTCCCACGCACAATATGGTTGGGGGGGGGGGGGACACGGCTTTCCTCCCACATTAAGCTGACACGCCACGATATAACTGGAATGCTGTTAAAAGCGGCGTTAAACAGAAGTCACTCACTCACTCACACAATACGGTTAGGACTAGAGACACCACTTACGCGCCGACACATGTACAGTTTCCATTTCAACATTTCAATGCAACCCCATACCTCTTATCCATAAAGCAATATTTTGGTTAAATAACTCCAAAGTGTTATTTGCATTGTATGTATGTCCTGCTAAAACCAACCGCCTCCTTTGTCTTGTGGTAGAGCACCCACCCGGAGAGGGTCTGTCCGGGGTTCGATCCCCAGCCGCGTCATACCAAAAGACGTTAAAACATGGTACTTGTTGTTACGCTGTCTGGCGCTCGGCATTAGGGGCAAAAACAAGGACTGTTCGGTTCGGAGTCAGTATACTGTGTCTGAGTGGGGTATTCATGTTATACTGCGACATGATATCTCAGTGAGCTAGCACTATAAATCGGTATCAGTCCGGACTAGTACAAGCAGACACACACACACGCGCGCGCGCACGCACGCACGCACACACACACACACACACACACATATGTGCATGCACGTCGCTATATAAGTGCAATAATCTTGGACGCGACGTCAAACCCAATTTCACCTCACCTAACCTCACCTCACCTCACCTCACCTCACCTCATCTCACCCGCTAAAACCGTGGACCATGGCCTGAAGGTAATCAAGTTCAGTACAATATATCTTTTAGTTCTCGTGACACCTTTTTTTAAAAACATCAGCATCCATCTGCTTCCATCTATTCAGGAAGCCCGAGTGCGGTAATTGCTACGTATGACTGACAAAACTCATCATACTGTTACCAAAGATGTAGGTAATATAATCACAGGTGACTTCACAACAGAGAAGGTCTAGCAAAGTGCATTTAGTCAATGCGTGATGTTGTTATTAGTAGAATGGGCAACATAAAAAAAGAAAAGCAGAATAATAAACAACCAGCTGTCTTGGTTCCCCCATGAAAGTTTTGGTGTCTTTCCCAGCGCTTGATCCAGCAAATGTAACACCAAGTCCCCATCTCAGAGATTAATCGTAATCCTTAACACGATCAAGACAAGGATTGTCTTTGCATTAAAAGAATGTTTTGGAGACAAGTGGAATCAAAACCTCAACGAATTTGCTTGCTTTTGCAATCTCAGAAAAGAACCAATACTGTTAAAAGCGGCGTTAAACCCAACTCACTCACTAACTCACTCGGGTACATACACTGAACTTAAAAAGCGATTATATTTTTATCTTGTCGCAACTGACCCTTGTCATCGAATTTAGAAGCACGATTGCAGTCGCGTCGCTGTTAGAGTTAGTTTCGCTCTCTTGTGACTTTGAAAATTAAGTGAAAGTAAATGTCACTTCCCGAAATAGCAGGACCCGGAATACCAGCCAAAAACAGACTTCTGATGTAACGCGGAAATAATTAGCTATTTGAACTTACCCTGGCTTTGGAGTTCAAATGTTATATTTGGTCTTTGTGTATAATAATTATAACATTCAACTCTCTCTAATTCTTCTTGTTCTTATCCTACACATGCTGGTTTACTATGGTTCTGTGGGGGTGAGCTTACTACCCCTCTAATCACTAGTGAAAACTTTGTTTTGATAATACTGTAGACCTGACGAACTGTAGACGAAAATGGGCTTCCCCGCTTTGTAGAATTTTACTAAACTAATGTATCGATACCCTTGGAATGTAAAGAAAGATGATCTTGTGCCTGAACTGTGCAACTCTCCTTTAGTTGCAGACACATTTCATAATTTGATGCCAGGCTCTGTTAAACATAGACTTGTATACTTACCAACTGCTTACCAAAATAAATGGTCTAATTTGTATATATTTAACAGGTCAGTGTTCAGTCAAAACGCGAGAGATCTTAAGAACCTATCGAGATTTATTGATATTAAAAGCAGTATGAAAACACAAAACAGAAAGATATAATATATCCATGCATGACATACTGTCATCTTGTCACGTATTAATACGTTATTTGTACATGATTATTCTTTTGTACTCTTTTGTACAACCGCCGGTGGTTTGGAGAATAATAAATTGTTCTGTTCTGTTCTGTTCTGTTCTGTTCTGTTCTGTTCTGTTCTGTTCTGTTCTGTTCTGTTCTGTTCCGTTCCGTTCCGTTCCGTTCCGTTCCGTTCCGTTCCGTTCCGCTCCGCTCTGTTCTGTTGATACTGACCAGCATGAGACCTAGCGGCAGCTAGGACACTATAATTTGTGTATCGTTGTGATAATATCTAACAAGGAAAAAAAGCACGACTCTTCACTAACTGATGGGACGGCGCCTGTCATCTCAACTCAAACCAGGACAGAACCATAATTGTATCCAATTATATTATCAAGTACAATCTGCCTGTTATTTGCTCACGTGGAAGTTCTAACTAGAATTAGTTTATATCATATATATTATTGGCTTTTCATTATTTGAATCTGTATGTGAAAATATTCTACATAGTTTTGAGACATAACTCTATAGCAAGGGAGCACATGCAACCCTGTAACAAGAATATTCAGAGTGAGATAGTGTCACTGACAAGGTCCACACGTGACCATCCATTGTCATTATATAATAAGGAAGTTGAAACACTCGTCCACTGACTCAGTATAGCTGACGTCTCTCTCATCTGTCCTTACGAAAAACGATTCAACGCTTACTTCTATGTCGAATAAGTCGTGCATTGTAAGTATATGTTCTTATTTCCCAGATCCGGTATAGGTCTTCAGCAACCCATGCTTGCCCTAAAAGGCGACTATGCTTCTTCCAAGAGGACCCCGCACTCCCGCAGAAATATAATTTATCGAGTCTTGGCAAGACAAGCCGGCGTATGGTGACACGCAATGAATAAAGCTCCGAACCTGACCACCGGATCAATTCAGACAATGCTCATCGTAAGGGCTTGCTGAGGTGGATGGGATGGTCAGGCTCGGTGACTTGCCTATCTGACCCGGGGTGGAATAGGTCTCCAGCAACCCATGCTTGCCCTAAAAGGCGACTATGCTTGTCCTAAGAGGCTACTAACGGGATCGGGTGGTCAGGCTCGCGGACGTGGTTGAAGCATGTCATCGATCCCAATTGCGTGGATCGATGCTTATGATGTCAATCACTGGATTGTCTGGTCCAGGCTCGATTGTTTACAGACCGCCGTCATATAGCTGGAATGTTGGTGAATGCGGCGTAAAACAACCAACCAACCAATCTTATGTCCCGTGAATTCCTCTTGAAACAGATTATAAACGATCCCGACACTGCAACATGCCACTTTCTCTGTTGTCACTATTTTTGTCAGGAAAGTTATTTTTTTATCAGGCCCCCGTTGCATGTGCGGCGTCAGGCACCGAACATACTTTTTTACGCTAATTGCCTCATCCACGTATGCCGCCGGTGGGGCAGGACATGCTTCACCTTTTCGCGAACACCTGGTGTCATCACTGATTTCCAGTGATGCGTTTAATTATTTTCACCGCTATTTTGCCTTTTACTCCAAATGGAACTGTTTCGGCGGATAACTGTGGGACAGGACATGCTTCACCTTTTCGCGAACACCTGGTGTCATCACTGATTTCCAGTGATGCGTTTAATTTATTTCACCGCTATTTTGCCTTTTACTCCAAATGGAACTGTTTCGGCGGATAACTGTGGGACAGGACATGCTTCACCTTTTCGCGAACACCTGGTGTCATCACTGATTTCCAGTGATGCGTTTAATTATTTTCACCGCCATTTTGCCTTTTACTTCAAATGGAACTGTTCCGGCGGATAACTGTGGGACAGGACATGCTTCACCTTTTCGCGAACACCTCGTGTCATCACTGATCTCCAGTGATGCGTTTAATTATTTTCACCGCCATTTTGCCTTTTACTCCAAATGGAACTGTTCCGGCGGATAACTGTTGGGCAGGACATTCTTCCCCTTTTCGCGAACACCTGGTGTCATCACTGATTTCCAGTGATGCGTTTAATTATTTTCATCGCCATTTTGCCTTTTACTCCAAATGGAACTGTTCCGGCGGATAACTGTGGGGCAGGACATGCTTCCCCTTTTCGCGAACACCTCGTGTCATCACTGATCTCCAGTGATGCGTTTAATTATTTTCACCGCCATTTTGCCTTTTACTCCAAATGGAACTGTTCCGGCGGATAACTGTGGGACAGAACATGCTTCCCCTTTTCACGAACACCTGGTGTCATCACTGATTTCCAGTGATGCGTTTAATTATTTTCACCGCTATTTTGCCTTTTACTCCAAATGGAACTGTTCCGGCGGATAACTGTGGGGCAGGACATGCTTCCCCTTTTCGCGAACACCTGGTGTCATCACTGATTTCCAGTGATGCGTTTAATTATTTTCACCGCTATTTTGCCTTTTACTCCAAATGGAATAATCGGGACTGCTTGTTCCCTGACTTTGACGTTTTTTCGTAATATGATTTTCATCATAACAGGTCCAGGTATGGATAATGAACTTAACATGTTTATGACCAGTATCTATTTAATACCATCGACTATTTTTAACTATGCATTTTCACGCACATAAGAGGAAGTTCAGACAATTAAACGTCACATGCAGTTTGGATACACAACATTTTTTAAGTGTTATTTCTTAAGATTGTTGCATGCTTTAAATAAAATGTCAAGTGGAAAATGTCGGAAACATTTCTAGAGGTCATAAAAGAATGGAGAGCAATCTCGTAAAAACCTTTTGGGTTTATATTGAACTCTTAAATCACTAAAAGTTGGACATATAACTATAAATTGAATTTGATTTTTTTAAATTTTGTTTTTGTAAAACATACATGTTGTCTCATATATATAGAAACAATAAATATAAATAGTATATAAGTATAGTTGATACTACTAAGTGTTGGATATAATAGAAGGTACAATAGAAATCGCAATGAATGTTTTAATTTAGATGCTGTTATGGTTTCAATGGATAACGTTGATTTGAAATTCTCAAATACATATTCCATAAAACGTCATAACTCATTCCCCGATTGATATATCTATGTTTTTTATACAACTTGCCCCTTATTTGAAAATTAAAACTGATATTACCGAAAGCAATTGAACTAAATGGAAGAACCCTTTAACCGTAATAATTCGGCGCCTAACAATCATCTAATAGACAACGGGTGATGCCGTGAAATGGTTTATTTCTTAAATAGAGGAGTCATAATGTACAGAATACTGCTTTACAAGAATTTTCGTCTTTCTGCGTTTAAAGGTAATATAGTACCACGTCAATATACTTGAAGGATTCACATTCGATTGTAAGCACCACATCAACGACATGTATCCTGAAATAACGTCACTGTTCAAACTGACGTTAAACAAAACTCGTTTGCTCACTTTATACATAGTTCTATTCCATTCTGATGTATTTGTGTGAACCATACGCATGTCAGAAAGAGTGAGTGAGTATGGTTTTACGCCGCTTTTAGCAATATTCCAGAAATATCACGGCGGGGGACACCAGAAATGGGCTTCACACATTGTACCCATGTCGGGAATCGAACCCGGGTCTTCGGCATGACGAGCCAACGCTTTAACCACTAGGCTACCTGACCGCCCCATGTCAGAAAGAAATAAAACCTTACCGAGACGCTCTCTTGTTACTACCTCGTCACGATAAAGCTGAAATATTGCAGATGCGATCTAAACTCACTCACTCTTGTTATAATACGTCTCACAAAAATTAAAGCATGATGTCGAAATTGCATGAAACATCCCCCCCCCCCACACACACACACACACACAGCCACACACACACACACACACAGAGCCCAGCTGTGCAGAGTTTCGTCCCTTGGGCACGCAAGAAACCTATGATTGTGGGTTCGATTCCCGGTTCGCCCCGATTATGTTTCTAGGTTTGTCAGCACCATACCCATGCTCGCCTGAGACCTGCATCATATCGGGCTTTCCTCCCACGTTAAGCTGACACGCATATAACTGGAATACTGTTAAAAGCGGCATTAAACCCAACTCACTCACTCACTCACTCTGCTTTTATTATTGCGGATACGCAGGCTCGTACAAATCAAGACACTTGTTTCATCTCGTTTCCATGTCGTTTTGGTTAGTAGAAGGTCAAATCTTATTTGTTCACAAGCCAAGAGGTGCTATTCAAATTTGAAAACAGTCATTTGGGTCCAAATCTGAATAAGATGGACGGAGCAGAAGCTCTTATCCACATATCTACTCGTAGGTTAAACATCATGCAACAGGTGGACCAGTCGTCTAAGGCGCCGCGATTCGCTGTGCAGAGTTGCGTCCCTTGGGCACGCCAGAAACCTATGACTGTGGGTTCGCCCCAATCATGTTTCTAGGTTTGTCAGCACCATACCCGTGCTCGTGGGTTTCACCGAAGTAGTAAACGTCTGAGACCTTCATCTCTTCGAGCTTTCCTCCTACATCAAGCTGACACGTCGTGATATAACTGGAATACTGTTAAAAAGCGACGTTAAACCCAACTCACTCACTCACTCACTCACTCATCATGCAACCGTTCAATATTCCTTCGTGACAGACTCTCCGGGGTTTAAATGTGCTATTCTCAATATTGTCATTTTTAATGCTGAGGACAAGGGTACATCGGAGGCTAAGTCACTGGACTGAAACACGTTGTATTCAACAGTAATAAGCGTTAATCAGCTACACCCCACATACCCGGTTGTACAGTTCGAAACACACTGAATAACACCAGTCGTGAATTCGTCATCCTTAGGCTTTAACACATTAAGTGAAAATACTAAGATATTTATAATTATTGGTTTACCAAGAGGATACGCCTTCTCTTAAATTGTTCAAATCGTACCCGCGAATGAATGTACGACGGATGTGTTTTTTGTTAGCCAAGCTCCTGCTGTACAAAACACCACCATAATCATAAGACATACCTACTACAAACAGAGTACCACGTAACATCTGCAGACGATTTTCCTGGTACTGGCAAATGATCCGTGCACCGTCTCCCTTTAAATTCGTCTTTAACAACCAAATTATCTCTAACAGATTAAGATTCCGTTTATATATCGCTCTTACAAACACCTTCACTAGTACATGCGCAGGGATACAATGATTGATACATAAAATAAGAACAATAAATCAAGTTGACAGGACAGAGTATCTATCTTAACACGATCGGCTATTTCCGGTGAAACTCGTCCCCATTGTTTGCCCACATGACCGTCACGTGATGTAAACATCCTCGCGTGAGGACGACAGTTATGCATGGCTTGTCAGAGGTAAGAAACAGCATATTATGTGGCAAAAGCGGCCGTTTGCATAAGTTATGTGACTTATCTTACGTTTAAGATAGTTTTCTTAGTTATCTACGCTAATCAGTGTACCCCGTGAGGCTCGGTCAGGACCAGGGTGCCGTTGTACAAAGCGATCTTAGCGCTAAGGTGATCGTAACTCCCAAACCTTAACATTGACTTACAACTGTCGTAGCGCTAAGCTTGTTTTGAACAACGGCACCCTCGGCAATTTATATTAGTGCCTCACCGTGAGAAAAGGGACCCTGGGGCCAGTTGTGGGTGCAAGGATACAATTGTGCTGTGACGTCACAAAGAAAGGTGTTTGACGTGAACTTCTGTTGAAATCGCCATGTATGCGGACTGTACAAATATATTTTTCTCTCGTTAGTTCGTTAAAAGATTATTCCAATACATTTCAGCATACATGTTTAATTTCAATTAATCAGACCTAACACCTACGCCTACGTCTACGTCTACATCTAAACCTATACCAACATCTACACCTACACCTACATCTACACCTACACCTACACCTACATCTACACCTACACCTACACCTACACATACACCTACACCTACATTTACACCTGCACCTACACCTACATTTACACCTACACCTACACCTACACCTACATCTACACCTACACCTACACCTACACCTACACCTACATTTACACCTACACCTACACCTACACCTACATCTACACCTACACCTACACCTACATCTACACCTACACCTACACCTACACCTACACCTACACCTACATCTACACCTACACCTACACATACACCTACACCTACATTTACACCTACACCTACACCTACACCTACATCTACACCTACACCTACACCTACATCTACACCTACACCTACACCTACACCTACACCTACATCTACACCTACACCTACACCTACACCTACATCTACACCTACACCTACACCTACATCTACACCTACACCTACACCTACACCTACACCTACACCTACATCTACACCTACACCTACATCTACACCTACATCTACACCTACATCTACATCTACACCTACACCTACACCTACACCTACACCTACATCTACACCTACACCTACACCTACATCTACACCTACACCTACATCTACACCTACATCTACACCTACATCTACACCTACACCTACATCTACACCTACACCTACACCTACATCTACACCTACATCTACACCTCCATCTACATCTACACCTACACCTACACCTACATCTACATCTACACCTCCATCTACACCTACACCTACATCTACACCTACACCTACACCTACATCTACACCTACACCTACATCTACACCTACATCTACACCTACATCTACACCTACACCTACATCTACACCTACACCTACACCTACATCTACACCTACACCTACACCTCCATCTACATCTACACCTACACCTACACCTACACCTACATCTACACCTACATCTACACCTACACCTACACCTACATCTACACCTACACCTACATCTACACCTACATCTACACCTACATCTACACCTACACCTACATCTACACCTACACCTACACCTACATCTACACCTACACCTACACCTCCATCTACATCTACACCTACACCTACACCTACACCTACATCTACACCTACATCTACACCTACACCTACACCTACACCTACACCTACATTTACGCCTACATCTACACCTACATCTACACCTACATCTACACCTACATCTACATCTACACCTACACCTACACCTACACCTACACCTACATCTACACCTACACCTACACCTACATCTACACCTACACCTACATCTACACCTACATCTACACCTACATCTACACCTACACCTACATCTACACCTACACCTACACCTACATCTACACCTACATCTACACCTCCATCTACATCTACACCTACACCTACACCTACATCTACATCTACACCTCCATCTACACCTACACCTACATCTACACCTACACCTACACCTACATCTACACCTACACCTACATCTACACCTACATCTACACCTACATCTACACCTACACCTACATCTACACCTACACCTACACCTACATCTACACCTACACCTACACCTCCATCTACATCTACACCTACACCTACACCTACACCTACATCTACACCTACATCTACACCTACACCTACACCTACATCTACACCTACACCTACATCTACACCTACATCTACACCTACATCTACACCTACACCTACATCTACACCTACACCTACACCTACATCTACACCTACACCTACACCTCCATCTACATCTACACCTACACCTACACCTACACCTACATCTACACCTACATCTACACCTACACCTACACCTACACCTACACCTACATTTACGCCTACATCTACACCTACATCTACACCTACACCTACACCTACACCTACATTTACGCCTACATCTACACCTACACCTACACCTACATCTACACCCACACCTACACCTACATCTACACCTACACCTACACCTACACCTACACCTACATTTACGCCTACATCTACACCTACATCTACACCTACACCTACACCTACACCTACATTTACGCCTACATCTACACCTACACCTACACCTACATCTACACCCACACCTACACCTACATCTACACCTACATCTACACCTACACCTACACCTACATCTACACCTACACCTCCATCTACACCTACATCTACACCTACACCTACACCTACACCTACACCTACACCTACACCTACATCTACACCTACATCTACACCTACACCTACATCTACACCTACATCTACACCTACACCTACACCTACATCTACAACTACACCTACACCTACATTTACGCCTACATCTACACCTACATCTACACCTACACCTACACCTACATCTACACCTACACCTACACCTACATTTACGCCTACATCTACACCTACACCTACACCTACATTTACGCCTACATCTACACCTACACCTACACCTACATCTACACCTACATCTACACCTACATCTACACCTACACCTACACCTACACCTACACCTACATCTACACCTACATCTACACCTACACCTACATCTACACCTACATCTACACCTACACCTACACCTACATCTACACCTACACCTACACCTACACCTACACCTACATCTACACCTACACCTACACCTACACCTACATCTACACCTACATCTACACCTACACCTACACCTACACCTACATCTACACCTACATCTACACCTACACCTACATCTACACCTACATCTACACCTACACCTACACCTACATCTACACCTACACCTACACCTACACCTACACCTACATCTACACCTACACCTACACCTACACCTACATCTACACCTACATCTACACCTACACCTACACCTACATCTACACCTACACCTACACCTACACCTACACCTACACCTACATCTACACCTACATCTACACCTACACCTACACCTACATCTACACCTACACCTACACCTACACCTACATTTACGCCTACATCTACACCTACACCTACACCTACACCTACACCTACATCTACACCTACATCTACACCTACACCTACACCTACATCTACACCTACATCTACACCTACACCTACACCTACATCTACACCTACATCTACACCTACACCTACATCTACACCTACACCTACACCTACACCTACATCTACATCTACATCTACACCTACACCTACACCTACACCTACATCTACACCTACACCTACACCTACACCTACACCTACATCTACATCTACACCTACACCTACACCTACACCTACATCTACATCTACACCTACACCTACACCTACACCTACACCTACATCTACACCTACACCTACACCTACACCTACACCTACACCTACATCTACACCTACACCTACACCTACATCTACACCTACACCTACACCTACACCTACACCTACACCTACACCTACATCTACACCTACACCTACACCTACATCTACACCTACACCTACATCTACATTTACGCCTACATCTACACCTACACCTACACCTACACCTACATGTACACCTACACCTACACCTACATTTACACCTACACCTACACCTACACCTACACCTACACCTACACCTACCCCTACATCTACCCCTACATCTACACCTACATCTACACCTACATCTACATCTACACCTACACCTACACCTACACCTACACCTACATCTACACCTACACCTACACCTACATCTACACCTACACCTACATCTACACCTACATCTACACCTACATCTACACCTACACCTACATCTACACCTACACCTACACCTACATCTACACCTACATCTACACCTCCATCTACATCTACACCTACACCTACACCTACATCTACATCTACACCTCCATCTACACCTACACCTACATCTACACCTACACCTACACCTACATCTACACCTACACCTACATCTACACCTACATCTACACCTACATCTACACCTACACCTACATCTACACCTACACCTACACCTACATCTACACCTACACCTACACCTCCATCTACATCTACACCTACACCTACACCTACACCTACATCTACACCTACATCTACACCTACACCTACACCTACATCTACACCTACACCTACATCTACACCTACATCTACACCTACATCTACACCTACACCTACATCTACACCTACACCTACACCTACATCTACACCTACACCTACACCTCCATCTACATCTACACCTACACCTACACCTACACCTACATCTACACCTACATCTACACCTACACCTACACCTACACCTACACCTACATTTACGCCTACATCTACACCTACATCTACACCTACACCTACACCTACACCTACATTTACGCCTACATCTACACCTACACCTACACCTACATCTACACCTACACCTACACCTACATCTACACCTACATCTACACCTACACCTACACCTACATCTACACCTACACCTCCATCTACACCTACATCTACACCTACACCTACACCTACACCTACACCTACACCTACACCTACATCTACACCTACATCTACACCTACACCTACATCTACACCTACATCTACACCTACACCTACACCTACATCTACACCTACACCTACACCTACATTTACGCCTACATCTACACCTACATCTACACCTACACCTACACCTACATCTACACCTACACCTACACCTACATTTACGCCTACATCTACACCTACACCTACACCTACATTTACGCCTACATCTACACCTACACCTACACCTACATCTACACCTACATCTACACCTACATCTACACCTACACCTACACCTACACCTACACCTACATCTACACCTACATCTACACCTACACCTACATCTACACCTACATCTACACCTACACCTACACCTACATCTACACCTACACCTACACCTACACCTACACCTACATCTACACCTACACCTACACCTACACCTACATCTACACCTACATCTACACCTACACCTACACCTACATCTACACCTACACCTACACCTACACCTACACCTACACCTACATCTACACCTACATCTACACCTACACCTACACCTACATCTACACCTACACCTACACCTACACCTACATTTACGCCTACATCTACACCTACACCTACACCTACACCTACACCTACATCTACACCTACATCTACACCTACACCTACACCTACATCTACACCTACATCTACACCTACACCTACACCTACATCTACACCTACATCTACACCTACACCTACACCTACATCTACACCTACACCTACACCTACATCTACATCTACATCTACACCTACACCTACATCTACACCTACATCTACACCTACACCTACACCTACACCTACACCTACATCTACATCTACACCTACACCTACACCTACACCTACATCTACATCTACACCTACACCTACACCTACACCTACACCTACATCTACACCTACACCTACACCTACACCTACACCTACACCTACATCTACACCTACACCTACACCTACATCTACACCTACACCTACACCTACACCTACACCTACACCTACACCTACATCTACACCTACACCTACACCTACATCTACACCTACACCTACACCTACACCTACATCTACACCTACATCTACACCTACACCTACACCTACATCTACACCTACACCTACACCTACATTTACGCCTACATCTACACCTACACCTACACCTACACCTACATGTACACCTACACCTACACCTACATTTACACCTACACCTACACCTACACCTACACCTACACCTACACCTACCCCTACATCTACCCCTACACCTACACCTACATCTACACCTACATTTACACCTGCACCTAGATCTACACCAACATCTATATCAACACCTACACCTCCGCCTACATCTACGTCTACACCTTCACCTACATCTACATCTATACCTACATCTACATCTACTTACATTAACACCTACATCTACACCAACATCTCCACCTTCATTTACACATACACATACACCTACACCTCCATCTACACCTACACCTACACCTACACCTACACCTACATCTACATCTACACCTACACCTACACCTACACCTCCATCTACACCTACACATGTACACCTACACCTACACCTACACCTACACCTACATCTACACCTACACCTACACCTACACCTACACCTACACCTACATCTACACCTACACCTAAACCTACACCTACACCTACACCTACATCTACACCTACACCTACATCTACATCTACATCTACACCTACACCTACATCTACATCTACATCTACATCTACACCTACATCTACATCTACACCTACATCTACACCTACATCTACACCTACACCTATACCTACACCTACACCTACACCTACATCTACATCTACATCTACACCTACACCTACACCTACACCTACATCTACACCTACACCTATACCTACACCTCCATCTACATCTACATCTACACCTACACCTACACCTACATCTACACCTACACCTACATCTACATCTATATCTACATCTACATCTACATCTACATCTACATCTACATCTACACCTACACCTACACCTATACCTACACCTCCATCTACATCTACACCTACACCTACATGTACACCTCCTTCTACATCTACATCTACATCTCCACCTACATTCTACATCTACATCTACATCCACATCCACATCCACAGCTATATCTACACCTACATCTACACCTTCATCAACACGTACACCTACACCTCCTACTACATCTACATCTACACCTACACCTACATCTACACCTCCTTCTACATCTACATCTCCATCTACACCTACATTCTACCTCTACATCCACATCCACATCCACATCTACATCCACACCTACACCTACACCTACATCTATAACTACACCTACATTCAACATCTACATCCACAGTCATATCTACACCTACATCTACTCCTACATCTACACCCACACCTACACCCACACCTACACCCACACCTACACCTCCATCTACATCTACACCTACATCTACATCTACACCTACACCTACATCTACACCTACACCTACACCTACACCTACATCTACACCTACATCTACACCTACATCTACACCTACACCTACACCTACACCTACACCTATACCTACACCGACATCTACACCTCCTTCTACATCTCCATCTCCACCTACATTCTACATCTACATCTACATCCACATCCACATCCACATCCACAGCTATATCTACACCTACATCTACACCTTCATCAACACGTACACCTACACCTCCTTCTACATCTACACCTTCATCAACACGTACACCTACACCTCCTTCTACATCTACATCTACGCCTACGTCTCCATCTACACCTACATTCTACCTCTACATCCACACCTACATCTACACCTACACCTACACCTACATCTACACCTACATCTACACCTACACCTACATCTACATCTACACCTACACCTACATCTACACCTACATCTACACCTACATCTACACCTACACCTACACCTACACCTACATCTACATCTACATCTACACCTACATCTACACCTACACCTACACCTATACCTACACCTCCATCTACACCTACACCTACACCTCTACCTACATCTACACCTACACCTATACCTACACCTACACCTACACCTACACCTACACCTACACCTATACCTACACCTCCATCTACATCTACATCTACACCTACACCTACATCTACATCTACATCTACACCTACACTTACACCTATACCTACACCTCCATGTACATCTACACCTACACCTACATCTACATCTACATCTACACCTACACCTACACCTATACCTACACCTCCATCTACATCTACACCGACACCTACACCTATACCTACACCTACATCTACACCTCCTTCTACATCTCAATCTCCATCTCCACCTACATTCTACATCTACATCTACATCTACATCCACATCCACATCCACATCCACAGCTATATCTACACTTACATCTACACCTTCATCAACACGTACACCTACACCTCCTACTACATCTACATCTGCATCTACATCCACACCTACACCTACACCTACATCTATAACTACACCTACATTCAACATCTACATCCACAGTCATATCTACACCTACATCTACTCCTACATCTACACCCACACCTACACCCACACCTACACCCACACCAACACCTCCATCTACATCTACATCTACATCTACATCTACACCTACACCTACATCTACACCTACACCTACACCTACATCTACATCTACACCTACATCTACACCTACATCTACATCTACACCTACACCTACACCTACACCTACATCTACATCTACATCTACACCTACACCTACACCTACACCGACATCTACCCATCGGACCCTGTTAACCTTACACACATGGACCCTCCCCCTGTCCTCATCCCACTGACAGCCTGGATGTCGGCAGGTTTTACCTCCCTATAACTGCATAAGGAAATTGAAACCCGTCGCTATTGTCAACCGCCTGTCTCATCACAGAAGCAGGTGTGATATTTCCCCGCAGTACTAGTAGCGCAGGGAGCAGTGCTGGGTCCACTGCCTGTTGTCGTGGATGGTGTTACCGGGGCGGGAAGCAGGCTACCCTCAATCATTCTGTCTTGGCTAGAGGTAAGTTACTTGGTTTGTTGGGGAATGACATTGGAATTTAACACTATCAGCTAATTTTACATTTATCTGGAGGCTATTTTGAGCAGAACCTTTTTTTGCGTACGGTTTGGACAGATCGCGGGGATTCAGATCCAGAACCAGATTAGTGTTAACAGACTGTCAACTGAACAGAAATGACTCGACTGTCAAAATGATTCACCTCTAGATGTGTATAACATAAGGGAACATATTCGTACCATAAACAACTGCATCTACACCACTACTGCAACATATTTACACCACACACTGCCACATATCTACACCACTTCTGCCACATATCTACACCACTACTGCCACATATCTACACCACTACTGCCACATATCTACACCACTACTGCCACATATTTACACCACATACTCCCACATATTTACATCACATACTGCCACATACGTACACCACTACTGCCACATATTTACACCACATACTGCCACATACATACACCACATTCTACCACATATTTACACCACATACTGCCACATACGTACACCAAATACTGCCACATACGTACATCACATTCTACCACATATTTACACCACATTCTACCACATATTTACACCACATACTGCCACATATTTACACTACATTCTACCACATATTTACACCACATACTGCCACATATTTACACCACATTCTACCACATATTTACACTACATACTGCCTCCTGTTTATCCCACATACTGCCACATATGTAAAACACATACTGCCACATATGTAAAACACATACTGCCACATATGTAAAACACATACTGCCACATATTTAGATGAACATACTGCCACATATGTACAGATTGACATGGATATGGTTTTGTGTTGTGGTATGGTATTTGTCCAGGCATGGTCAGGATTGTGCGTAATATGATTCTTAAATATATCAAAGAAGAATGAAATGCTGGCAATTACACTCTAGAACGAAATATTGCAATAAATTCTTCACGGACTTCCGAAATAATTCAAACGAATACCTGACTAACAAACATCTCAAGGTCAGTTGTCCGATCATTACACATCTCAATACGGGCATTTACATACTAAACATATCAGCCTGTATCAGGTGTACTCCCACAACAATAACAGGCTGTTTAAATAACGTTGAGTCGATATCAACGAGTGGAGTGTTTTGTACAGATGTTACGTTAATACAGTTTCTCCCAGCCGAGAAGACCCTTAAAAGACATTAAACACATATATGGGCGTTTTTACGAGTTCATCCAACCTGGTTGTAAGGAAAAGTCATACAATACTACCGGTGTGAGAATATGACGCATGCACAATGACGTCGCTCACACAGAGGTATTCAGTGCATGACGTTGGCCGGCCTGATTGTCACAAGGACAAATACATGTGATACATCAAATCGTATAGCACATCATCCTTTGACAAAATCCTAACTCTCAATTTTACATGAAGGTTGTGTTTTCAAGACCTCAGTGAAGCCTTCAAAATGTTTTATGGTTGGCAGGTGGTGGACATTTCCAAATGTGACAAAAATGATGTCTGAAGCAATTCCCTGTTTTGATTTGCACCACATGTGCCTGTGGTTTTTATAAGAATAATTGACTTGCTTTTGCATGTGTTTGTGACGGGTGCCACGGGTGGGAAGGATGTTCTCACCTTTTCACGGATACCGGGTATCATCACTGTTTGAAAGTGATTCATAAATATATCTTATGATCTTGTCAGAATCGTACAATTGTCTCTGCTTTTAACAGACAATTGCGGAAATGTGTGTATTTTTTAAATGAATGTATGATAATATGTTTATTTAGAAAACCACACTCTTAACATAGATCAGGTGTGATAAATGAACAGGACGCCCACCAGTTCACCATAGACCTCGATGCCGAGTATGATGCGCTGTGTTTGACATATATGTACATAGTGTTTCAACGTTTGAGTCATGCATGGCTTACCACAGCTGGTAGTGTCACACACATGTACCATAGCCTGCTGACGGGATCCACGAGTGCTTAAAACACGGAAATTATTCACAAACTGGAATTACATACGAGCTGTCATTGTGGCAACGCAACTATGTGTATTTATAGAAGGTAGCTATATGCGGATGTAGCAGGCCAGGTTCTAATATAAGTGATATGTGTTCTTGGCCAGGGAGGTCTAAAGAGGGAATTGTGTGAGTGGACGGATAACATACGGGTGGTGGCTTCCCTGGGCTTTTTGGCCATGCAGGTAGGTGTGTGACGACTGGGATATACGACAACAACAAAGTGTGTATGCGGCGTTCGTTGTATTTTGTGAGGCCATGTACTGCGTAGTGATGATTTACAGGTGTCCATGGTCGTTATGCTCTATCTGAATATTCAGACCTGTTCGTCTCACTAACCTACATGTTTCGAGATAATTCACGTGGAGACATGGTTCACCTTGGTTTCCGCACGTGTCACTGTGTGCGTTATTGAGACACTGGTGTGGCTGCTAGTATAGACACATATCACATTGGTGGACTACCTGGCCACTGTATGTGTTATTGAGCATTAGTGTGACTGCTAGTAGAGACACAGTTCACCTCGATGGACTAACTCGCCACTGTGTGCGTTATTGAGACAGACACTGGAGTGACCGCTAGTAGAGACACACTTCCGATTGGTGGACTAACTGGCCACTGTGTGCGTTATTGAGACACTGGTGTGGCTGCTAGTATAGACACATATCACATTGGTGGACTACCTGGCCACTGTATGTGTTATTGAGACATTGGTGTGACTGCTAGTTTAGACACAGTTAACTTCGATGGACTAAGTGGCCACGGTGTGTGTTATTGAGACACTGGTGTGGCTGCTAGTATAGACACAGTTAACTTCGATGGACTAAGTGGCCACGGTGTGTGTTATTGAGACACTGGTGTGGCTGCTAGTATAGACACAGTTAACTTCGATGGACTAAGTGGCCACTGTGTGTGTTATTGAGACACTGGTGTGGCTGCTAGTATAGACACAGTTAACTTCGATGGACTAAGTGGCCACGGTGTGTGTTATTGAGACACCGGTGTGGCTGCTAGTATAGACACAGTTAACTTCGATGGACTAACTGGCCACTGTGTGTGTTATTGAGACACTGGTGTGACCGCTAGTATAGACACAGTTCCCATTGGTGGACTAACTGGCCACTGTGTGTGTTATTGAGACACTGGTGTGACCGCTAGTATAGACACAGTTCCCATTGGTGGACTAACTGGCCACGGTGTGTGTTATTGAGACACTGGTGTGACCGCTAGTATAGACACAGTTCCCATTGGTGGACTAACTGGCCACGGTGTGTGTTATTGAGACACTGGTGTGACTGCTAGTATAGACACAGTTCCCATTGGTGGACTAACTGGCCACTGTGTGTGTTATTGAGACACTGGTGTGACCGCTAGTATAGACACAGTTCCCATTGGTGGACTAACTGGCCACGGTGTGTGTTATTGAGACACTGGTGTGACCGCTAGTAGAGACACAGTTCCCATTGGTGGACTAACTGGCCACTGTGTGTGTTATTGAGACACTGGTGTGACCGCTAGTATAGACACAGTTCCCATTGGTGGACTAACTGGCCACTGTGTGTGTTATTGAGACACTGGTGTGACCGCTAGTATAGACACAGTTCCCATTGGTGGACTAACTGGCCACTGTGTGTGTTATTGAGACACTGGTGTGACCGCTAGTATAGACACAGTTCCCATTGGTGGACTAACTGGCCACGGTGTGTGTTATTGAGACACTGGTGTGACCGCTAGTATAGACACAGTTCCCATTGGTGGACTACCTGGCCACTGTGTGTGGTATTGAGACGTTGGTGTGACTGCTAGTTTAGACACAGTTAACTTCGATGGACTAAGTGGCCACGGTGTGTGTTATTGAGACACTGGTGTGGCTGCTAGTATAGACACAGTTAACTTCGATGGACTAAGTGGCCACGGTGTGTGTTATTGAGACACTGGTGTGGCTGCTAGTAGAGACACAGTTCCCATTGGTGGACTAAGTGGCCACGGTGTGTGTTATTGAGACACTGGTGTGACCGCTAGTAGAGACACAGTTCCCATTGGTGGACTAACTGGCCACTGTGTGTGTTATTGAGACACTGGTGTGACCGCTAGTATAGACACAGTTCCCATTGGTGGACTAAATGGCCACTGTGTGTGTTATTGAGACACTGGTGTGACCGCTAGTAGAGACACAGTTCCCATTGGTGGACTAACTGGCCACTGTGTGTGTTATTGAGACACTGGTGTGACTGCTAGTAGAGACACAGTTCCCATTGGTGGACTAACTGGCCACTGTGTGTGTTATTGAGACACTGGTGTGACCGCTAGTATAGACACAGTTCACCTCGATGGACTAAGTGGCCACTGTGTTCGTTATTGAGACACTGGTGTGACTGCTAGTATAGACACAGTTCGCCTCGATGGACTAACTGGCCACTGTTTTCGTTATTGAGACATTGGTGTGACTGCTAGTAGAGACACATCTCACCTCGATGGACTAACTGTGTGTGTTATTGAGACATTGGTGTGACTGCTAGTAGAGACACAGTTCCCATTGGTGGACTAACTGGCCACTGTGTGTGTTATTGAGACATTGGTGTGGCTGCTAGTAGAGACACAGTTCCCATTGGTGGACTAACTGGCCACGGTGTGTGTTATTGAGACACTGGTGTGGCTGCTAGTATAGACACATATCACATTGGTGGACTAACTTGCCACTGTGTGCGTTATTGAGACATTGGTGTGACTGCTAGTAGAGACACAGTTCACCTCGATGGACTAACTGGCCAGTGTGTGCGTTATTGAGACATTGGTGTGACTGCTAGTATAGACACAGTTAACTTCGATGGACTAACTGGCCACGGTGTGTGTTATTGAGACACTGGTGTGTCCGCTAGTATAGACACATATCACATTGGTGGACTACCTGGCCACTGTATGTGTTATTGAGACATTGGTATGACTGCTAGTATAGACACAGTTAACTTCGATGGACTAACTGGCCACTGTGTGTGTTATTGAGACACTGGTGTGGCTGCTAGTATAGACACATATCACATTGGTGGACTACCTGGCCACTGTATGTGTTATTGAGACATTGGTGTGACTGCTAGTATAGACACAGTTAACTTCGATGGACTAAGTGGCCACTGTGTGTGTTATTGAGACACTGGTGTGGCTGCTAGTATAGACACATATCACATTGGTGGACTACCTGGCCACTGTATGTGTTATTGAGACACTGGTGTGACCTCTAGTATATACACAGTTCCCATTGGTGGACTAACTGGCCACTGTGTGTGTTATTGAGACACTGGTGTGACCGCTAGTATAGACACAGTTCCCATTGGTGGACTAACTGGCCACGGTGTTTTATTGATAAGCTGGTGGGACTTTTAGTAGACACACATTTCACCTTGGTAGTCTCTCTCGTGTGTTTATTGATAAAATATGTGGCAGGTAAAACTACACACCAAATCATCATTGGTACCCAAATTTAGTAATATAAAACGTCTAAGCATCCGTCTTGATTGTCTGCTGAAACAGATTCCATTTGGCAAAAAAGCGATGAAAATTGATGTTTATCATAAACGCGTGCTTTTCAAGCAAGGGTCGTGCTCTAGATTCTCTGACTGACTGATTTAGATTGTTGGTTTGCCACACCAGGCATGTGGTCATGGCACGGTCAAGCGGTCAACTGTTACAACCCCTACATTAAGCTGACATGCTGTGATATTATTGAAATACTGTTTGAAAGGGCGTTGAACCAAACTAACTTTCATTTTGAATGCCTAGTGTATTAACGTGCACATTTTACCTTACAGTCGAACTCAGTTCACCGTACCAAGATGGTAGGTCGGGATGTATGGATCGTTCTTCTTATCAGCCTACTTCCATGTTCTGGTAAGTACCATTAACACAATAAATGCAACATAAAAGCTAAATATAGCATACTAAACGATAAGACGCGATAAAAACTAAAGGCTTTTCCTACACGTGTGTGTACTATATAAATACATACAGAGTTGCATCCTTTAGGGGTAGAATAGGTCTCCAGCAACCCATACTCACCGTAAAAGGCGACTATGCTTGTCGTAAGAGGCGACTAACGGGATCGGGTGGTCAGGCTCGCTGACTTTGTTGATGCATGTCATCGATCCCAATTGGGTGGATTGATGCTTACTGGATTGTCTGGTCCAAACTCGATTATTCACAGGCCGCCGTCATATAGCTGGAATATTGCTGAGTGTGGCGTTAAACAACAAACAAACAAGACGTGATGGACGCCGAATCTTAGATAAGCCCTGATTAGGAGTCTTTCATCATCAAACAAACGTACCAGTGTGCTAAACGTCCATATCACCTCGGGCTCTCCTCCCGGATTATTTGATATAACAACTACTGTTAGCGTCAAACCCAATTCAGTCAATAGCTTCCGGGCAGATGTGATATACACAAGACCACAGAGGTGGTTAATCAACAAATAAGATGTGTGGAATAATTATAGCTTCAGATATGAATGTCTTTGCTTTTAATGTGACAGTTCTGTAAGGCAAATTTTGGTTTTCCAATGAGATACTGTCTAACTGCATCTCTAGGCATATACTGAACAACAAAAGTTCCTGTTACATTGAATAAAATTTAATGCAAAGTTATGTTTTTTACCAAATCTGAAACAATTTCGGTTTGCAACAGATAAAAGACTCCTGTAAGTATTCAAATGGTTTAATTTGCAATACTGACTTCAGAAAATGCGTGATTTCATAAAAATAAAATAAAAAAATGAACAAGATGTCAATCTACAAATCAATAGCGTGTGTGTCCACCTCTAGTTGCGATGCAAGCAACACATCTTCTTCTCATGGAAGTCCTGTGGGATTACTGTCTATATCTGCCGGATCATGTTTCGAAGTTCCTGGAGTGTCTGTGGAACACGTGGTTGACGTCGAAGGCACCGATCCATCTCATCCCACATGTGCTCGATTGGTGAGAGATCAGGGGAACGAGCCGGCCAGGGGATGACATTCAAGCTGTTTTATTGAAGAGGATTCTGAACAAGTCGAGCAATATGAGGCCGGGCGTTGTCATGTTGAAAGGTAATGCCTGGGCCATGACGACGAAAAAACGCTAGAACAACAGGGGCGAGGATCTCGTCGCGATAGCGCTGTCCATTGAGATTTCCCTCTACTACTATCAAACGGGTCCTCTGTCTTGCTGTAATCCCACCCCATACCATAGCGCTACCGCCCCCGAACCAATCTTCTTCCATGACACAATGATTGACGTAACGTTCACCTCGACGTCGGTAAACTCGAATCCGTCCATCGCTGTGGCTGAGGTGAAAACGAGACTCGTCAGTGAATAGAACTTGTCCCCACTGCATGGCCGTCCAGCGTAGACGCTGTCTGCACCACTGTAGACGTGCTAGACGGTGGTTTCCTGTCAAAATGTGACGTCTGGCGGATCTTCTGGCGACAATCCATGCACATCTGTTGCTGGCTGGAATCGATTTCGTAGGTGTGTTGTTCGAATCCAGTTGTCTTATCGATTATTGGTTACGCGTGGCCTGCCACTCCGAGGATGCTCTCTGACTGCATTCGTCTGTTGCCAACGTTGCCATAAACACCAAATGGTGTTTCTGTGGACGTTAAATTGTCTTGAAACATCAGGTTAACTCGATCCTGCTTCAAGCATACCAATGGCTGGCAGACGCTCATTTCGTAATGTTGAAAAATTGCGTAGTGTGTTTTTTTTTTGAGTGGTTGTTGTCAGCACGATGCTAAAAAATGCATATGGAATCCCGTTAACGCACACGTTTTATACCCATTCTTGGGTAGTGAAATGCATGGGGCTTGCATAAAAGTCAACTTTCGCATGGAATGCATGCTTTTCATGTAGCAGTTGCGTTTTTGTGACTAGATTCCATATATGTACTACAATATTGAAAACCAAACTTTACTTGTTTGAACAATACACTAAAATATCGGTGTCACAGGAACTTTTGTTGTTGAGTATATAAATTTAGTGACCCTTGTTTCGTAGCTACAAACAGCAGAACGTCCTCTTCCAACTTTAATGATATTTTCACGTGATTATGTGTCACTTGTGTGGATTATCCTGAAGCGCAAACGTAATCCCACAATTATCCGAAGATATATCCGGTTGAATTTTTTTTAAATTAAAAAATGTATGAAATTGATTGATTTACCCTTGACAAAAATAGATTTTTTTCAGACATATATCAATCCAATTACGTCTGATTTGTTTACCAAACTCTCATGGCCTCTGATTAAGCCTGTTTTGTTTGCCCAAACAGCCCAGGGCCTTGAGGAAGGGGAGTTCTGCCGGTACATAAAGAGTAACACGCTTCAGCGCGTGAAACTCAATACCGCGGTACTGTGACATGAATGTACTGTCGAGATTACAGCTTCATGTGTCACATTCGTTTAACGTCATTTATGTTCCATATTTTCCTTTTCGCACAAACTGTTTCTCCATTCAAAATCAACAGCTTCCAACCACAGTTGTTTGTTTGGTTTTTTTCTGTTTAACGCGGCACTCAGCAATATTCCAGCTGTATGACGGCGGTCTGTACATAATCTAGACTGGACCAGATAAACCAGTGATTGTCATCATGAGCATCGATCCTTGCAATTTGGATAAGGTGACCTTCATCAAGTCACCTACCCTGATCACCCTGTCCCGTTTTCGCCTCTTACGACAAGCATGGATGCTGAAGATCAATAGTTTTCTACCCCTGATCTTCACTGTATCATACGTAGTGAAAAGTGTAAAAACATTGAAAGTTATATATGTCTTAGGCAGCAGTTTTTGTAACATAGCAGATCATCACTCGTGGGGGATTATAATTTGTTTCGTTGCATGTGACTGCTTTAAGTTCTAGAATCAGGGAATAAACGACAAACATATAGTCACCTGAACACGTACTAGGAAGATAGAGCCATGGACTAATCCCATTATAATCAGATCTTAGTTCTCTTTACCGCTAAACAACCGTTTGACCGACCAATGGAATTATTGACAAGACATCGACATTAGCTAATCGGAAGGCAGCTGTCTCGTGCTTTACGGCACTAACTGCGACTGCGCTTCGAAACATATTTTGACAAATTTTCGATTAAAAATGTGAAAACTGAACAAACAAACATTCTGGATTTGCAATAGATGGCTTAGATTGTATGGATTCATTCGTAACGCCCGTAACTGTCGTTCGGAATACCCCGTGTTAAATCTCTCGAGATCAGAAAACGCATTCCGACTGTCCCTTTCCTGATCAGGAAAGTGACGCTCTGATTGGTCGGATGAAACGTCGTTCTGACACGACCCGGAATGGGATGTCCTCTGTTCTTTGTTTAGCGGTAGCGAGAACTAGGATCTGATTTTAATATTGCTCATGGGCATATAGACGTTAATAGTTCTGCGGTTTGGGATGCATTTAGTTTGAAAATTTTGACTTTAATGAAACGTTTTTCCATCGAGTCAAGTGCACTTGCATTTATCAAAGAATTATCCATGTGACATCGGAATCGGAAATGAACGCATTCAAGAACGACAATTGTTGAACAAAATTATAAGCCTACGCTTTCATTTTACTTTGCCTTAGGTGAGCAGTAAGAAACAGTTTCAATGTTAACATTACACCTGGTGTCAGGCTTGAATTGTACGAACACCTGGTGTCAGCAACAGTGCAAGGACATTATCTATTCCGCCAACACCGGCAGTGGTCAGATGGACAGATAAAAATCCCCTGAATTTCAAAACTTGGTGTCATTTGAAGGACAGGAACACCCTCTATACTTCGAACACCTGGTGTTAGCATTAGGCATAAAACTATTACGCGAACACCCTCATCAGAACGGGGCCCAGTCGTCTAAGGCGCCGCAATTCGCTAAGTTGCGTTCCATAGACACACCTAAAACTTCGCCCCGTTTATCAATTAATTAATGAATTTTATTGCGTATTATATGCCTTAGGCCCACTTAAGTGAAATAAACAGTGTTGAAAGCACGGAGTGATCAAACATGCTAAACATGTGTTTATCAAAAGTACCAAGAACGTAATGCTAACGTATCTCTAATATAGCCAGAACAGTTCGTTAGAGCTGACAGATTATTACAATGCAATTTTCCAATAAAGTACTTTTTATCAATGTTCACTGGTAAATTAATAAAGTATTTATGGAGCAGGTCATGATATGATAGACACTCATATAGAAAATGAAATTAACCTTCCACAATATTATTGCTGTTGTTTGATTGCTTGGTTCCATCAAACCGTGCTCTAACTGGAATACTGTTCAAAGCGACGTTTAACCAAACTCACTCACTCATCATCACGAGGTGAGAACTCACCCCTTTTTATCGAAGACCGGATGTCATCGTTAGGCAACGAATGCTCAACTATTACGAGGCATCATTGTTAGAAAATTGTTGTTAGTACATTTTTGCCCTCATTAGTATTGCACTGCGATTGTATTTCATCACTGATGATGAGGGCGGTCGGGTAGCCTGGTGGTTAAAGCGTTCGCTCGTCACACCGAAGACCCGGGTTCGATTCCCGACATGGGTACAATGTGTGAAGCCCATTTCTGGTGTCCCCCGCCGTGATATTGCTGGAATATTGCTAAAAGCGGCGTAAAACCATACTCACTCACTCACTCACTGATGATGATGTTAACATCACAATGTAGTCATGTCTAAGTCAATGTGACTATGAAAAGAAACACTGTTCGTTTCAAACAAAATATCGTTTTGAATCCCCAGGCTGGGAGTATTGCTCGGACACGAAACACCCAGCCCCCTGTACCCGATGTCGTAATGACGGCACCGACGTGTACAAGTGCCCCAGACAGTGTGGCGGACTCAGAAACATCAACCTGTGTGATCAGGTCTGCAGTAACAAATGCAAAGACTCGGAATGTGAGTTCGAAGATGGTAAAGTATCACTCCGCTGTGTGAAAGGCTGCGACAGCTTATACACCGGCTCTGCATGCGAACGATATTGTCAGGAAAGATGCGCCACATGTGACCAGAGCGGTCGGTGCACCAAGTGTACTGAAAGACGATACGGTGGCGACTGTGAGAAGACGTGCAATAACTGTGGGGACGGGACTTGTGCCCAAGAGGATGGGAAGTGCACTTCGGGCTGCAAGCCTGGATACCATGGACCCAAGTGTGACAAACGTTGCGATACATGTAAACAATGTGACCAAGATATGGACGGTTGTATTTCGTGTGACCAAAACAGTGGACGGTGTTTGCTTGGGTGTACATATGGGTTTTATGGCCATAACTGTACACTGAAGTGCCCGGGCAAGTGTATTCGGTGTAACAGAGAAAATGGGAGCTGTGTACAGTGTGAGACCGGATTACAAGGTGTTAACTGTAGTACACAACTACTTCCACCACCAGAGAAACCAAAACAACAACACGGGGATGAGCCGACTGAAGAGGTGACCACAAAATCTGGACTCCTCAGCATGTTTCAAGATGAAGGTATAGATTCGTCATTGGCATTTAAAATATTTATTTTAAAGACAATTTATTTAAACAAATTCATATGTTCTGTCTACTTACAATACGAACCAAGTCAACTATGCACTCATGTGCACAACTCGTCTCTGTGATACAAACAGATGAGTGTGTTCATATTAGAGTCTGTTTCAAAAGATACGGGCAATTTGAACACTATTTCAATACTGGAAATAGAAATTACCAACTCGAAGGATTTAAAGAGGCGACGATGCCAGGAAAACACTGACTTGTTGAGCGTTAGGTTTAAAACATGCTCTTTAATTCACGGACGCTTCATTGTAACATATCGGTAACATAATATACTATATGCCTTGGGATTTTTTTCAATTTGCTCATGTCAATCGAAAAATCAGTTTCAAGTTAACTGTTTCTATGCTCCCTTTTTTTTAAATTTCGACTTACGGTACTATACCCCTACTGTATATGACGTCGTCACCAAACGTTCATCTCTTGAAAACACTTACTTCTTGTATTTTCCAGATTACCTGCTGCCAGTGATTGGGTGTGGTCTGGTTCTCTTGGCTATTGTTGCTGTGGTGATCATTTGGAGGTGTAAGAAAAGGTGAGTTCAGTGTTGTACAGCGAGTGTGTGAGACCAAGGCTTGTGTGAGAGCGTGACTGTGCTGGGCAAATCACTGACTGCATGGCAACAATCCACCGGTCACATAGATAGGCAAGTCTGTTTGTTTGTTTGTTTGTTTGTTGTTGAACGCAGAACTACCCAATATTCCAGACATATGACGGCGGTCTGTAAATAATCCAGACAATCCAGTGATTGACATCATGAGCATCGATCAACGCAATTGGAATACGATGACATGCATCAACCAAGTCAGCGAGCCTGACCACCCGATCCCATTAGTCGCCTCTTACGACAAACATAGTCGCCTTTTACGGCGAGCATGGGTTGCTGGAGACCTATTCCACCCCAGGTCCAGATAGGCAAGTCACCGAGCCTGACCATCCCATCCACCTTAGCAAGCCCTTACGATGAGCATTGTCTGAATTGATCGGGTGGTCAGACTCGGAGCTTTATTCATTGCTTGTCACCATACGCCGGCTTGTCTTGCCAAGACTCGACAAATTATATTTCTGCGGGAGTGCGGCGTTGATCAACAAAAGGCATTACACTCAGGTGTAAGCCCATATTACTTATGCTGTGATAGTCGTATGCTTTATCTAGAATTCTGAAACAATCAGACCCGTGTAGATCCGGGTAGAGAATAGGTCGTCAGCAACCCATGCTTGCCGTATAAGGCGACTATGCTTGTCGTAAGAGGCGATTAACAAGATCGGATGGTCAGGCTCGATGACTTGTTTGATGCATGTGGTTCGATGCTCATGATGTCAATCACTGGGTTGTCAGATCCAGACTCGATTATTTCCAGACCGCCGTCATATAGCTTTAATATTTTTGAGAAACAACAAACAAAAAAACTTAAACATTCATAAATACTTGACTAAAAGATTATTATGGGATATTTCAGATCGAAGAAAAAGGCACCTGGTAACGAAGAGGAGGGAAATTGTGAAAGTGCACCCCAACACCCTAGCGTACGGAGACTAATCAATTCAAGTGGATCTGGTCCCCATTATGATGAGATAAACACTGACGACGTGGACGGTTTGAAAAAACATCTCCTGGGAGATCGCGAATTACCTCGCATCCCTACTCCTGCAAATAAACCTCTTGCCTGTCTGAGGAACAGGTCTGGGAATCTCAGCGTCCCATATATGACCCCCATAGTGGAGGCAGTGGAGGAGGAGGAGGAGGAGGAGGAGGCAGAAGAAGATGAATCTGAAACCATCCGAAAAGTTTTATTCACTCTAGAAGCTCCTTCAGATGAGGAAACGGCAGGGGATTGTGCTTCCCTCCCTTCAAATGACCCTGGATCTTCCGTGGATGGTCCCGAATTTACGAATACAAATGGAAGACTTGCCTTTGAGAATGAAACGAGAGATGGAGCAGCAGGAGCGCCTGAGAAGGATGTTGATCATCTTAATGTTCCTGGTAGAGGTATTTACATCTTCCACAATGGTTCCAATGTCGGGAATGGGGGTTATGGCGACTACGCTGATAGCTGCTATAGTGGCTTGTCCACTCCCAAGGTGCCTGATATGTACCTTGAAAGCCCCCATGACGATAACAAAGAGTTTGCTTCGAATATTGCAGACCATCTCGATACGTACCTCTCCCAAAGACAGAACTTAGAGACGGATCCAGAGCTTGTGCCTGCTGTACAGAAAGGGACTTCTGAGACAGGTGCGTCAGAGTCGGATGTTCTCGTTGGTCCGAACACAGAGGAACAAAATATGAATAACAACAATGAGAAAAGGGGATTCAAATCTAAGCTTCCTCTTCCAAAATGGAAGGCTAAATACAATCACACTTCATTTGTGCCAAAATGTGATATGCGTGTAAACACTTCAGAGAACTCATCTATGCTCAATCGCAGGGATACAGTTGATTGTTAGAGACGTACAGTATGTTGAACTTCAGAACTAAGAAAACCATTTGAGAATGATCTCATGTTTGAAACGGAAGCACAGACCTATTGAGGTCAAGAACATCAGGAGCACCTGTTTCAGTGCGCTATGTGATCCCTCCCATGTCGGATATGCGATCTGTATTTGTGTAGCATATATACTTGTTATGAAAGGATGTCATATACTTACCTACAATATCGGTCAGTGCCGCGACAGATGATATGCCCTGAACGACCTTTCGTTTGATAATAAGAGGTGGGGCAGGAGTTCTTCTAAAACAGTATATTGTCCCAGAATTCGAAAATGCTTATAAAAGAATTGTGACTGTTGAAAAAAGGAATTTGTCTGCCACACAAAATACATTGTTTGGTTTTGTTGGACAAATAATATTTAGACTCATAGTTATTTGTTTTAAAAATACCTGTTTTGGCAGCTGCAGCTGAACATGTATCTCGTCTCCATATAGAATATCCCCACGAATAACAAATGGTCTGTCCAGAATGTGTCCAAAATTCTATATAAAAGTACCAGAATGCCATGTTAGTTTTACAGTTTATCAAGATAGACTAGTTGGTATTCTACTGGGATATTAGCAATGATTTGTATCATAGATATTATCGATCTCCTTTTCTTAATGTGTTGTGGTGCTTGAACCACACTGAGAAGGTATCAGGTTAATGGTGTTTTGTCCCGTCAATTCACTCCTTCACAGACACATACAGACACAAACATACATACACATGCACATGCACATGCACATGCACATATGCATAGACATAAATATATACATACACAGACAGACACATGTACATACACAGACACATATATATATATACATACACAGACATATATATACATTCACAGACACACATATGTACATACACAGACATATATATATACATAGACACACATATAAACATACACAGACACACACACACACACACACATATATATATATATATATTTATATCTATACACACATATATATATATATTTTATATATATATATATATATACATACAGGCATTCATACACAAACAGACATACATTCAGACACACACTTTCACTGATATTGGTTTCAGCAATGATTTGAAATGGAGACTGGATATTATGTGAGGTTTGGGTGCTACATTGATGAAATAATTCATTAACCTTATCAAATCACCATAGGACGTCATCCCAAAGATGTTACAGTTACTATTTTGCTAATGTATCTTAATACATAAGATAGTTATATAATATATGTTTCCGCTTAAGTCATCTTCCTCCAAGTTGTAAAAAATCGATGTATCAAATTTCCTCAATGTGTTCACGATTCGAGACCCTGATGCTTATCGTCTGTCATGGTGACGTGGGATTTTATGGGCGTCGCCTCCAGTCTTCGATTACACAATCGTCGTAAAATGACTTTGGTGTTGACAATTCGTCGGATCATCATGCATCAAACGTTTCTCTTGCAGGGCACCAGAATGATCGTTATGTTTGAAACAAGCTATTTGTCTTTTTATATCAATCAAGTGCACATATATAATAAAGAAAACACCGGATGTATAGACGAACATATGCACTCTAGACTATAGACTGTGCATATAAACAAGGACTGTGTATGTATGTATGTATGTATGTATGTATGTATGTATGTGTGTGTGTGTGTGTGTGTGTGTGTGTGTGTGTGTGTGTGTGTGTGTGTGTGTGTGTGTGTGTGTGTGTGTGTGTGTGTGTGTCTGTGTGGTGTCAATCTGTCTGTGTATCTATGTACGTATGTGTGTATGTACGTATGTATGTATGAATGATGTCTCTGTCTGTCTGTCTGTCTGTCTGTCTGTCTGTCTGTCTGTATGTATGTATGTATGTATGTATGTATGTATGATAATAATGCTTATCACCCAAACCTTGAATTCACAAGCGATATCGCTTGGGTAAGATCATTTAAATTGCATCACAAGCCTTTACAGATCATTTTGACGCCATCGGGTAATATGACGTCACAATGAAATGACATCACTTCTCTACCACTGAAGCTGGTTAGCATTACTTTTGACGCCCAAGAAACTGCTTTTTATTATTATTACAAACTCAAAAAGTGTGGATGCTAAATAGAATCTCACCTTCGTGTGTTTTTTATATCAAATATATCAACACTCGTCCAAAACAGCTTAAACCTCCTCGGCAAAACGCGGAATTTTCAACTTTTTATCAACACCTGTTAACATACTTCATATAAAGAGACACGTGGGTGAGATCCTTTACATACACATTATCTGGACAATCACTGTGGATAATGTTCCCAAATGTACAGAATAAAGATGGTCAGATAAGTATTCAGTTCTTCTGGTGTCAGATCATTTGTCTACAAGATATTATCTTGAACTACTATAGTAATTTATATCTCGTATACATATATCAAGAACAAATTGAAACAAAAAAATTTACGCCGCTTTAATAAACAATATTTCCTCACAACCCGTGAATATCCGTGAATAGGTCTTCAGCTTGCCGTAAAAGGCGACTAACGGGATCGGGTGGTCAGGCTTGGTTGATGCATGTCATCGTCTCTAAATTGCCTAGATCGATGCTCATGATGTCAATCACTGGATTGTCTGGTCCAGCCTCGATTATTTACAGACCGTCGTCATATAGCTGGAATATTGGTGAGTGCGGCGTTAAACAACTAACAAAACAAACCTTGATCACGACCATGTTGACTTCAAATAGATACCATGGGACAATAGAAAAATCCGTTACCTCATGGCGTATAATTTGGGAGGGAAGTCCAGTGATGCATATACATTTACCATTTTAGTGAAGTTCTTCAGGCACTGGCGCTAACAAACCATAGATTGTAATACATGCGTATTTGGGATTCGAACCCTCGGCCTTCGGATGATGACGACGTTCAGCGTAATCGTGGTAAGTACGCCCGAAATAATACAGGTCTCAGACGTTTAACTCGTTGATTAAACCCACGAGAACGGCTATGGTGCTGGATCCGAACCCACGATCATAAGTTTCTGGCACGCCTAAGGGACGCAACTCTGCAGATCATACTCATATTAAGAAATTTTACTCGTGTAATATTCGTTACCGTGTGTGGTAACCTCTGCAAAAGAGATCCCATGCATTCCATGTTTGTTGAAAAAACCCGAACAGATTGTTTTTGTGTGTGATCGATCTGTTCGCGTGTGACCCCGACGGGTGAATGTCTGTTCCTACTACTGATGTGTGATAACTATCTAATGGCAAGATAGTTTGGATAGATTCTTTAATTAAATAGGAGCGATATTTCGACGAAGATTACACCTTTAGCAAGCAAGTGATATTACAATCTCACTACAATTATTGACCACGCATACCTTTTGTAATCAATTATATAGCCTTTTTTAAATAATATTATATTTTTAATAAATAATACTTAATTCAAAGATCCCCATTTAATTGTATATATGTCGCTGTGATATATTTATAATATTGCTGATTTTGGCATTAAAAAATATCCCCCATCTTACAGATGACAGGAGAAACTTTCATTTCATGTGAGCATGACGCATATATTAGCATATCGATGTCATGTCGTCACAAGGCGTCATGTTGGCACGGAAACAGTTATGAATAATGAACATGACAATTTAATATATTCCTATTACATCAATGAGTACTCACCTTAGCCTGGATATGAAAAGGTGATATGAAATGGGGTTTAACATCACGTTGAAGATTATTTTTCTTATAAAACGACATCAATGCACGTGTGTGTGGCTGCATGTGCTTGTCTGGGCTTACCCTAGCTTTGTAGTGTTAACCCACTGATATGCCATGCCGAAGTTTAACATGGATAGCCTACTCGGACACAATATACTGACTCCGAGCCATCAGTCCTTGTTTTATCGTTTTAATGCCGAGCGCCAATCGGGTTAGACCCGTGAAGATTCCAGGGTAGAATAGGTCTTCGGCAACCCATGCTTGTCCTAACAGGTAACAATGCTTGCAAGAGGACCCGTGAAGATTCCGGGGTAGACTAACGAGATCGGGTGGTCAGGCTCACTGACTTGGTTGATGTATGTGATAAATCCAAATTGCGTGGATCGATGCTCATGATATCAATCAGTGGATTGCCTGGTCCAGAGTCGAATATTTACAGACCGCCGTCATATAGCTGGAATATTGCTGAGTGCGGCGTTAAACGACAAACAAACCAAACCAAACCCAATCAAATCGGGTTAACAGCAAGTGTCATCTTTCAACGTCTTTTGGTACCACACGGCCGGGGATCGAACCCCGACTTTCCGCTCTCGGAGCAGACGCTCTATCCATTCCGGTTCATGGATAAAGAAGCACATGTATTGCAACAATTTAAACCATAGGCTTTTCGCAGACTCTTCATGGTGAAATCAAATCAGGTAATCGGGCCTAACGCTATAATCACTGTATGATATAAGATAGGATGTCGTATAAAGCAACACTGATGTAACTGATAAATGTTTTGCATGGTCATAAAAAATCGTGATTATTTTGCAGTGATTTCTTTTTCGTGAACATATCTTTTATGCTGTGCTCTTCAGGGTATCATTGGCTCTTTGAAACAACAGTGACACCAAGTTTACTTGTCGAGATATCCGCAGTTCGAGACAAGTCGGTAGCTGATATTGTTGCCGATAAAGATTGTGCAGGCAAAATAATGTTCTACGATTAAACGATATGTCAAGTATCTTGGACATGTAGAGCTTTTAGTGATTATTACGCGAGGGGAAACTGAATGAGGTTTAACAATGCTCACAGTATTTCAGTAAAACCACGTAAAACCACGTGTCAGTTTAACAATGTTCGGGGATGCAAGCCATAGAGCGTACCATTCTGATGGTAAAGAGAAAAGAAGCTATATAGTTTATAATAACCTTATCTTGAATTCGAATCCTCGGCCATCGCATCCTGGCTCGCCTAAGGGACGCAATTTTGCACAGCGATTTGCGGCGTCTTAGATGAAGGGTTCCACTGCGCCCACATGTAACTGAAGTTTAACAACAGGCTAGAGCTTTAGTTTCGGGTTCGAATCCTTGCACTGAAACAATGTGTAAAGTCCCGTGTTATTGCTTTAGACCACTGGGCATAAAAATGTCGCTATCTTACGGCAAATTGCTGATCGAGTATTGGACTGAAAGCACAGCTCATAAAATCGGCATAAATTTGAATGTCAAGTTACATGTAACTGTTGATGCGTTACACTGTTACAATAAGTTATGTCAGAAGTAATACACTGGACGAAAATGCTTTACTTCGTGTAAACCTCGTTACTATTTATTCAGTGGGCGGTTGGCAATAGGACAATATACAACATCACAACAAGGTTCCGACAACAAACAGGATCATGTAAGGTCTTAACAAGCATCTAAATATGGTCAAAGACGTTATAATTCAATTCAAATAAAACATAGTGAGATGGTCACAGATGATGTTTTCTGAACAGCACAGTTCAGCTTATTGTCCATCTGCTCCTTGCTATAGCGATGAATGTCCTACACACATATCGACACTCACACTGCCGAGTTCCACCGCCATCCATTGCAGACAAGACACGACATAGTCTCGTTCAGTAAACGTCCAGCATAACAATGTCCCTGAGCACAGTTCCGTCCTTTGATGAAGTGTTATTAACATAAAAATGTCATCTAAATTATACCTATTGCATTCCCCGTGATCTGATTTTACTATTGCCAGTTTGGAATCGAAGTCAGGTGTCTTTAATTTTTTTATATATCCTCACCACAATGGCCAGGTTTCAGAATGGGTTTCAGGGGCACCGGTTTGACTGGTTTTTTGTTGTAGCGTTTCCTGGGATGCGTCCTCACCAGATCCTTCTGGCAGTCGTCTGCCCACCGCACGTGCTGACACGACACACGCTTCTGCGCATGCGCACACAACTTCTGGTCACTTTGAGACCGCGTTTTCTCGTGATGTTCCTCCGAGAGGAGCAGACTCCCTGACCCACGCCTGTTGTGGAAGTGGTCAGGGTTGATTGACCAGCGTCTGGAATACAGGGGGTTGTAGTCCGGAGTATCCCGGGAAGAACCTTCGGCGATGTCTACTGACCCTCGTCTTGCAAAGCACATGTCGCCATCATCATCATATTGGATGCATTTAGACTTGTTAAACTCCTGACCAATGTCACAATCCAAATGCAGGGACTCCGCACTTTTATTTATGCACGCCTCAAACATTGTTCAAACCGAAAATATCACCAGTGATCACAAATAATATCCTGATCAGATTACATCAGTATCGTAATGTCATGAAAGTAAAAGCCAAAAAAAACTTTCAACACTCATGAAATATCTCAGCTAAAAGTAAAGCCGATGTACGAATCCCATATGATGAGAACGTATCTGGGAATCACGATGAAACAATGATGACACCAGGTGTTAGGTCATACAGTCCACTGACGGCAATATATTACATCAGCCTCTGAATCTATCACAGGTTACTCTTCATGTTCGTCTTCAGTATTCGTAAGGACCTTTCAGCAATGAATGAACTTCTTGTTACAGCAGCAAGACCAGTTTACAAGCCTGTCACCCGACGTCCTACTCTCAACCAGGCTGCCTCATCCACCGATGGTGCAGGTATGAATGCCAGTTCCCTTCACATCATCCCCACGTCATGTTCCTAGGAATCACACACACAGTGGCAGATCTTGTTGCCTCTAGCAGCAATACCAGCTTCTACCGTCCACCGCGCTGGATAAAGCCCACATGAACACACGCACCTGTCAATATCAGGTGCTGCTACCTGCTGATAAGTTAATACAGATCGAAGTCTCTCTGAAGCCCGCTCATAACCCTTCATTAGATAGGTCCTATTACTGGTAGGCTGGAAGCTGTCCTGTCAACAACAAATATTGTGATTTATGATTAAATGCCAGAATAAATTACATTTAGCGTGACATACAGACTTCCCATTGTTTCCATGCGCAACACCAATGATCATGTTATTTCGAAAATACTGTTTTGATTTTTCGGGAGGTTAACTCTGAAAGGAACTATTTCAACCGAACGTAAAACGTCAGCTAGTATTATAACAAATCTGTCTGGCATAATGCACCCAGATGTACAAAACATAAAAGTTGTTTAGGCATGAAATGGCAAACAATCATTTTCTCATGGAATCGACACACGAACAGTTCCAAAAGAGATATTCACGTTTGAGTTAATCTAGGACTATAACAAACCTACTATTATACTATAACACTGTACAAAAGCTTTTATATATTACCCTGTGTGTCAGTGTTTGTTAGAATGCAGTGTATAATGTGCCTTAATGTCCATACGCCTCTAATCATCACATCTAATGGACATAGTCATACGTACATCACACAATGACCTGTTTCATGTCTAGAGCCTCCGGCTGCAGAGGCGTATAACACACAGTATAACAATGGCAGAGTTTAACATCTCACGGCGCAAGGTAAAAGGCTACATTGTGATACAAATACTGTAAAATAAATCTAAATCCTTTTATGATTTTGATATCATTACGCGCAAACATAGACACATTGTTGGTTAGTCCTTTCTTGGGGGTATGAGTGAGTGAGTGAGTTGGGTTTAACTCCGCTTCTAACAGTATTCCAGTTATATCACGGCGTGTCAGCTTAATGTGGGAGGAAAGCCCGAAGTGAGGCAGGTCTCAGACGTTTACCACTTCAGTGAAACCCACGAGCAAGGGTATGGTGCTGACAAACCTAGAAACATAATCGGGGCTAACCGGGATTCGAACCCACAATCATTGGTTTGGTTTCTGGCGTGTCCAAGGGACGCAACTCTGCACAGCGAATCGCGGCGCCTTAGACGACTGGGCCACTCGTGCCCCCTTGGGGTATGAAGTGATAGTGTATGTGATTATGATTTTAATAGCATGCATGTTCGTGAGTGTGCCTGTGTGCATGCATGTTCGTGAGTGTGCCTGTGTGCGTGTCTACGTGTTTGTGTATGAGTGTCTGCGTGCGTGCGTGCCTGCGTGCCTGCGTGTTTGTGTAAGTATTTTGACGTACGTGTGTGAGTGTGTGTGAGTGCCTTTTTTCTGTGTGAGGGCGCATCGCATGTGTGTGTAACGAAATTCTTAACTTAACTAAACATAAACCAGTGTGTAGGCATATGTCTTAATTAATCTTCTTCTGATCTATGACTAAATAAATAAGAATTTATGTCAAGCCCCCGTAGGCCATACGTAGGACGTTATATTGTATTTTGTGTGTACGTGTTTTAATATGGAGTGTATATTATATGTAATTCCATGTAAACGCTATAATCTCTCTCTCTCTCTCTCTCTCTCTCTCTCTCTCTCTCTCTCTCTCTCTCTCTCTCTCTCTCTCTCTCTCTCTCTCTCCTCTCTCGCTCTAGATCTCTCTTTCAACCTCCTCTCTCTCTCTTTCCCTCCCTCTCTCTCACTCTCTCTTTCCATCTTCCTCCTCGCTTTCTCTCCCCTCTCTCTCTCTCTCTTTCCCCCCTCTCTCTCTCGCTATCTCTGTTTGTATGCTGTATTTGTGTCTGTCTGTCTCTCTCAATACACAAGCGGTACAGTGACCATAACAAATAGCAACGACAGCGATGAGACTGTGGCCATTTCCAAACGTACTTGATCAATAACATTGTATGTTAAAGAGGACTAAGTACATGTTTTTTCAGAGGTCAATGGCTGGAGAAAGGTAAGAGTTTAAAGGACATACTTAATTATAATTATCTAATTATGTCAAGAACATACAAAGTCATTGGTGTACACGTGATATCATTGCCCATACAGAATGCGCTGAGAGGAAAGGTTAAACATACTCCAAAGTCGTAGCGACAGCAGCAAGTCCTGCATATACTGATCTCATATTATATGCGATATGGTTTGTTTGTTTTTGTTTTTTTCTTTTATTTCCTCCTTGTTCTTTGACACCGCACTCGGCTATTTTCCAGCTACATGGCAGCGGCCTGATGACAATTATCAGTGATTAATATTGTGAGAACGATTAATTCTGTTGGGGTAGTATGAGAGGCCAACCAAGCCACCAAGCCAACACTTCTAACCTGGAAGCCCATGGGAGTCATCGCATGAAGACATCCAGTTTGTGTTGTCCATATGCCCCATATGTCCTCGTCAACCATTAGGCTTTTAAGTCCTAATTGGTGTATAGCCATCAAACCAGCAACCGGTGTTTGAGAGCTTGTTGAAATAGTAGTTGTTGTTGTTGTCGTTGCTGCTGTAGTTGTTATCTTACCTTACATACACATTTTGTATTGATAGATGACAATGATATGTTCTCAACTGAGCAATAAACTTAACTTTCGTTACATCTGAAAAATACATTATTATACATTTCTCCGTCATATCATTTACTTACCTGAACAGTTTACTCCAGTAGAATAACTCAATTCTAACGAGACCATACTCGTCCCCGACAGATCAGGACACCAATGATCCAATGTAATTCAAACTCAAATGATTATCTTTAACATACGTATTTCATGTCCTGTTAAGCTGAACGTTGCCACGACCCTATGTGCAAATGGTTTAATGCACGATCACTGGGTGTTATAACGCATTAATATCAATATAAGGATTATGATTTGCCCTTTGTTAGTCAGTACACAGAAAGAGAAAGAAATAGGAACATGTGCTATTTTGGTTAATGCTAATCCTAGGTTAATAGCTCTTAAAATGTACATTCTTCAGCTTAGTGTATTACAGGGACGAAAGATAAGTTACATTGAACTACGGTTGAAACGAACTCAAAGGGACCCCTTATTTTAGTTCGTTATAACCGTAGTTCGTTATAAGCATATATACAGCAGAACTACAGCACATTTTAGGGACAAAAAAAGTAAGTTCGTTATATCCATCAGTTTGTTATAAGCGTGTTCGTTATAAACGTCATGTGTAGTGTATAAACTGCGGGTAACCCTCAGTACATTGTAAGGTATGATGTTCATAATTCGTTAATAGGATTACGTTACTTAGCCATGTAAGGATCCGGTAATCGTGAGATTGAATCCGGGATTTGGTTGTGATATTTGGTCTTTTTATCCCAGCTATACAGTTATATTTAGACTCTTACATATCCTTTATACCTTCAAGTCAAGAGCCATGATGGTGTCAATAGGCCAATGCCAAATGATTGCATCAAAAAAGGACTTGGCAGCTTTTCCATCTCCTTACATGTTCTGGTCAAAGCATGACAAGGAGCCGAAAGGTTGAGCTGTGTTGCAATTCTACCAAACTACGGCATTTGGCTTATTTTTCGTCTAATTACTTTGTCCCGGCGGTCGATGAACCCCATAGTGGAGACGACTGTAAATGAACACGGTATTTGTATTGGCCGACATCCTTAAGCAACTAGACCCCGACCACCCTGGATGACAAGTCTTAATGATCTCCAATAGCCAGGCTCTATTTGTGGATTTTATTGATAGACGCAGGTCGAGAATAGCTGCACAGTAGCTATATATAGCCCATAATCACTCAAATACCACTCCTGTTTAGATTAGGCCTTTATGAGTGATCGATCACATTGTATCGGTATCGATTATTATATGAATAAAGACGAGCAGTATTAACACTGCTGTAGGACTTCAATTACACGTCTACGGTCTGATTCTTGTTGACGTTATAACAAGGATCACAATCTCAAATGTCAGTAACAATGCTTCGAACGTCAATTGTCTATTTGTAATAAATATACCTTAAAATGTTAATCGAATGAAATTCTTAAAGGGAAAACATCAAAATCATCCACTATTATGAAATATCTTCCACCGTTTGACGATTGTCATACCCATAAGGAAGAGAATTTATGGATGTCAACTTCATTATTATGAGGTGAGTGAGTGAATGAGTATGGTTTTACGCCGCTTTTAGCAATATTCCAGCAATATCACGGCGGGGGACACCAGAAATGGGCTTCACACATTGTACCCATGTCGGGATTCGAACCCGGGTCTTCGGCGTGACGAGCGAACGCTTTAACCACTAGGCTACCCGACCGCCCCCATTATTATGAGGAACACAACGTTTCGGAGTATATGCTTACTTCATTCACCTGATGAAGGAGTAAGCATATACTCCGAAACGTTGGATTCCTCATAATAAGAAAGTTGACATCAATAAATTCTCTTCCTTATGAGATGAGGAAAACATATTTTATTCACAAAAAGTGAATGGGATTGGGTACACGCTCTCCAACTTTGGACACCTTCTCCCAAATATCTACATAATTGATTTACAATTTCTACTATGCATAAACAGAGCAGTAGGAAAGAAAAGAGTAGGGAAGGTACATGAACACTAAGAACAATATAGTTTCCGGAAGAGAATGTATGTTTTGTCAACTTCTTTATTATGAGGAACACAACGTTTCGGAGTGTATACTTACTCCTTCATCAGGTGAATGGATGCTATGAAGCAGAAAGCATATATATCTACATGTACGAGTCTCTCTCGTACATGTCTCTCTCTGCCTCGTGGCATTCATTCACTTGATGAAGGAGTAAGTATATACACCGAAACGTTGTGTTCCTCATAATAAAGAAGTTTACATCCATACATTCTCATCCGTATGCGTATCACCTCTAAATGCCTTTCAAAGACTTAATAGAGTTTGTCACTCTGAATCTAAGTATAGATCTAAGTATGAAACGACGAGGTGGTCTCACTGGTTCCTTAATTTCTAGTGGGTAAATCTGTGGAAGGGAACTGGCTTTTTGATGGTTATTGAACGATATCAGATCATCGATATATCTAAAGCTTAATGCATTCAAGTCCTTCTAGACAATAAACAGTGACAAATTCTGGACTTTGTGGACTGACTTGTGTTAAGGGGCTTGATATGGATTGCTGCTGACTGTTAGCCTTTGACCCATTGTACTGCTAATTGGTATTGTCCTTGACCCATTGTACTGATTTTAGTGATTGTCCTTGACCCATTGTACTGCTTTTTGGGATTGTCCTTGACCCATTGTACTGCTTTTTGGGATTGTCCTTGACCCATTGTACTGCTTTTTGGGATTGTCCTTGACCCATAGTACTGCTCATTGGGATTGTCCTTGACCCATAGTACTGCTTATTGGGATTGTCCTTGACCCATTGTACTGCTTTTTGGTATTGTCCTTGATATGTACTGCTTTTTGGGATTGTCCTTTACCCATTGTACTGCTTTTTGGGATTGTCCTTGACCCATTGTACGTCTTTTGGGGATTATCCTTGACCCATAGTACTGCTTTTGGAGATTATACTTGACCCAGTGTACTGCTTTTGGGGATTATCCTTGGCCATTGTACTGCTTTTTCGGGATTGTCCTTGAACCATTGTAGTGCTTATTGGGATTGTCCTTGACCCATTGTACTGCTTTTGTGATTGTATACCTAAAACTCCGTGTTTCCATATGAGATATTTATTTTCCATTGACCTTTTGTGGTCATTCGATGAGTTCACAATTTAGCTCTGTACAAACCAATTTCTGGGTTAATCTCTGCATTTCAATTTGGAAATCACCTTGCAACACAAATCGTGGGCACGTCTGGGACCTGATTTAGATTTGCCGAAAATTCTACATCTGTAAACAAAACGAAGTACGTGCTACAAAGCCTGATGGTTTATTCCTATAGTGAGTGAGTGAGTTAGTTGGGTTTAACGCCGCTTTTAACAGTATTCCAGTTATATCACGGCGTGTCAGCTTAATGTGGGAGGAAAGCCCGAAGTGATGCAGGTCTCAGACGTTTACCACTTCGGTGCAACCCACGAGCACGGGTATGGTGCTGACAAACCTAGAAACATGATAGGGGCGAACCGGGATTCGAACCCACAATCATAGGTTTCTGGCGTGCCCAAGGGACGCAACTCCGCATTCGACGACTGGGCCACCCGTGCCCCCTTATTCCTATAGTTAATAGAGACTTCAGAATGACTGGATCGATCCATGCTGATGACTTTTTAGACACCTTGCTCATTGCGCGCACTGGATATTTGATATGCCTCGACATATGTCTATAAATGCTTTCATTTTGTGAGATAGTTCATTGAGCTTACGGGTGGACGTCTGTACATTTTGTCCCGGTGATAAAACAGTTACTAGGGTTGTTGAAGAGGGTTGCCTCTCTCAAAATAAAAATATCTTTTTCAGTTTCAACAAAAGTGCGCTTTCGTGTCCATCACCTGATTGTCTGGTTTGTTTACACCGTCTCATGGCAAGAATACTTTGTTTACAATTACTGCAACACAACACGAACCTAATTCCTACAACATTGTGTACCTGTGAATACCAAGCATAGTTATATTGTTAACACGGTTCTGGGTGACAGAAGAGCATTCATAGACATATATGTATCGGAGCCGTCGTCCAATGTCGTGAAATGATACCCCATGGGGCGACATACACACAGACACGTTACTTCATAAAAGAGTGCAATGCGATCGATCACCTCAACAGATTTTGTTAAACGGCTGTCACCAAGTGTCATTCATGTCCAGTGTGGACTGCAAGTTAAGATATGTGATCCGAATACAATGAAATATCAATGTGGAACTGGGTTCTATTATACGTGTTATTTCGACGATAGCATGTACGTTATATATATTTTAAACATTTTTGTTATAAAGCCTGGCACTCTAAGAAGGGTTACGCTGCCGGGACTAAATACGTGAAACACACCCAACACAGAGACACACACACAAGCTACACACATACACCACACAGACATCACACCACACACCCCAAACACACACCCACACACACACTGACCACACACAAACACCAAACACACACACCATACGCCACACAGACAACATGCACACATCCCAAAAACACAAACATATACACACACAAGCTACACACATACACCACACAGACAACATCACACCACAACACCAAACACACACACACTGACAACACACTCACAAACACCAAACACACACAACATACACCACACATACAACATGCACACATCCCAAACACACAAGCTACACACATACACCACACAGACATCACACCACACACCCAAAACACACACACACACAGACTGACGACACACAAACACCAAACACACACACCATACACCACACATACAACATGCACACATCCCAAACACACAAGCTACACACATACATCACACAGACAACATCACACCACACACCCCAAACACACACACACACACTGACCACACACACTTATACACACGCATCACATACACGTGTGCACCACTCACACCACACACATACACATAACACACACACCACACACACATGCTCGCATCCGTGCACCCACCCACGCCACACACTCACACACACACACATGTCCGCATCCTTGTGCAAAATAACTACCTTACCACAGTTCTGACAAAATGTTTTATTTTCAAAGTATAAATGTATAACATAGTGAATAGAACGTACAGACCGAGGACGTGAATAGAGAGAACAACGCAAGACAACTCGTCTTATTGTGAATGTCATGACGTCACAGTTCGTAATAATATAAAAAGAAACTTATAGTTGCTTTCACTATTTCATCATTTCGCCATCGAGAGGTGATTGTCAGCATTTGTCCATTCCGATGGGAGCATTGTCGACTATTAGATGTCTAGACCTAGCGTCAGGTGTCACTGGACACGTGTCACTACGGGTATTGCACCAAGAACGTACCAATTCAGGTATTGCAATCAAGCAACTGTCCAACTGGGATACCTGGACATATCTGCTCTTCGTCGTATCAGCTGACGTCATTCGGATGACTCATCATGAGTTTTCTTCACTGTCCTTTGTCTTGAGAATGGACCTTGGCTTGTTCCTCTTGGCTTTAGTTGTTTTCGTTGTCTGAGATCTCGGTGTCTCCAGACTCGGGTGACTTTCATCTGCCCAGTGAACAGATTGACGTCGACTGTCTTTACACAAGCACATGTCTGGCACCTCAAGGGAACCTCTGCGGAACAAGCTGTAGTCGAGCTGAGACGACGGCAGACATCTTGGACACGTCATGTCCTCTCCGACGTCAGAGGGGGGACTGTCCTCCATCCCTAGTTTGAGCATGAGAAGGGCTTGGCGGAACTGAACAGACGCCATTGATAGAGGACCTGGAAGTAGAAAGGGGAACGTTTGATTGACATCGTAATCAACGTTGTTGACATTTGATATATCTACATAGACCATGACAATATTGTGTAGATGATGTGGGAATAATTCAGGCATGGGCAGACATCTCGGCTGGTTAAATTCACTTAGTTTGATGGTGTAGTGACGTATATTACAAATAGATAAAAACGCCCCAACTCTTCCCATCCGTTGGACGTCCATTATAAAATTGTCTCCGCCACCATAATGTCATAATTCTTGAATGTTATAAAGATTAAGTTTGTTAGAATCAAAATTGTATCAAATTATTCCCCCTTATCAAGAATAGACATTTGATAAATTCCATACTTCACAAACTCGCAAATATAGTGTAAGAACTGGGATATAACAGTGTAAGAACTGGGATATAACAGTGTAAGAACTGGGATATAACAGTGTAAGAACTGGGATATAACAGTGTAAGAACTGGGATTTAACAGTGTAAGAACTGGGATATAACAGTGTAAGAACTGGGATATAACAGTGTAAGAACTGGGATATAACAGTGTAAGAACAGGGATATAACAGTGTAAGAACTGGGATATAACAGTGTAAGAACTCGGATATAATAGTGTAAGAACAGGGATATAACAGTGTAAGAACAGGCATATAACAGTGTAAGAACAGGGATATAACAGTGTAAGAACAGGGATATAACAGTGTAAGAACTCGGATATAACAGTGTAAGAACAGGGATATAACAGTGTAAGAACAGGGATATAACAGTGTAAGAACTGGGATATAACAGTGTAAGAACTCGGATATAACAGTGTAAGAACTCGGATATAACAGCGTAAAGTTGTCCTTTATATCCAGTTTGCATCACATTCAAAAACCATCAATGTCAATTTAATTAAAGTGAACTAAATCGTTGGTACGTGGATTTGGAATAGTCACAATTCACAAGTATGCTTTTGGGAAATATTAGCCTCTCAGTGGTAAGAAACATATATGAAATGAATATTAGTACTAACAATATGTAGTAGTTGGTATTGAAACACAATCAATATTGTCGGCCTATAGTGGAATACACATTGTAGAGAAATGAATTAACCGACTTACCTTTGTTAAAATGATTCTGTATTACTCTTTCCACCTGATTTAGTGTGATTTTGCCGATGCAGCCCTTTAACGCCTATGTGCTGTAATCAATGTTGAGACGGTTCTGGTTAGTGAAGCCCTTGTGACGGTCGCTCTTAGACTACTTTGTGTTTGACCGTTACTCGTATATATTATATACCAGTTGGCGACTGCGAGGCCACCACGCGCAGTTTGGCGCATTGCCACAACCAGCAACTGACAACCACGGGCCATTGTGTATGTCAAGTCGTGGTTCTTACATAGCATATATACTTTAATATAGACTGACAAGCACAGACCATTGTATATGTCATGTCGTAGATCTTACATAGCATAGGTACTATAATAAAGACAAACAACCACAGACCACTGTATATGTCAAGTCGTGGTTCTTAAATAGCATATATACTTTGATATTGACTGACCATTGTATATGTCAAGTCGTGGTTCTCACATGGTATATATACTATAATATAGACCGACAACCACAGACCATTGTATATACCAAGTCGTGGTTCTTACATAGCATATATACTTTAATATAGACTGACAAGCACAGACCATTGTATATGTCAAGTCGTGGTTCTTACATAGCATATATACTTTAATATAGACTGACAAGCACAGACCATTGTATATGTCAAGTCGTGGTTCTTACATAGCATATTTACTAAACTATAGACTGACATAGTGTTTTTTCATGTGTTTGGGAGTTTCAATATTGTAGAAGGTCGGGTTTGCCACGTGCTTGTTCGATTCCAGTTACCGTGTATAGATTCACGTGGTGCCAATGACATTATGATATGTTCTAAGTTCAGTCTCGTCACACCACTTTTCCTTTTGTTCAACCTTGTTTCATTTTATAACGAATGTATTAACAATCCTCAATATGTTCTATAACTGTCAATGCAAACATTACGATTCCTTTCAAGATTATTCTGAATCTTCAAGGGTTTTCATTTTTATCGCAATTTCGCAGGGAATCCTGGACTGCATAGTTCCTGCTACCTGAGATAAATGGTTCGCGAACACCTGATGTCATCACCATCTGAGAGTGATTCATAAACACATACTCACGACATAGTCGGAATCGTACATTCGACTCTGCTTTTGGCATTGATGAATATGAATATGAATATGGATATGAATATGGATGTTGTTCCCACCAGCTCCGAATTGAGACTGAGAGGTATAAAAAAAAGAGTTAAAATCTGAAAGGTTGTTTCTGGCGTGCAATCAAAATCAAATTGAAGATGGATTTCATTTTATAATAAGTTGTGATCGATATGTGCATTTAAGACGAAAATATATACCCAAAAGGTTTTACCTGTACCCCTCCATACATACGTTTAATATTTTAATGGCATCAAATAATGTAATAATCATTCAAAATCTATCCGTATTCATTTATAGAGCAATGAAACTACGTCTTTTGTTAATTACCTAAAATTTTGTATTATAATGTTTCTCTCTCACTGTATACTCTGTAATGTATAATGGGCCTGTGGCCTACAATACATAATGAATAAAGACTATATAAAAAAAAACATGGAAAGGGTTTTGTTTGTAGGTAGTTCAACATCACCCTCACCAGTGTTACAGCTACATGACGGCGGCCTGTAAATAATCGAATCTGGCTCAGACAAACTTGTAATCGATATTATGAACAAACGTATCACACCGAGGTTCGATGACAACCATTTAACTAAATGACCGAGCCTAACCACTTAAGCCGTTTAGTCGCCTTGTACGACAAACATAGGATACTGGGGATCGACCTCAAACCCGGAATCCCAACAGGGGGTATCTGCCCCTGAATCCTATGGGACAATACATGGTCATTCATGGATAAGCAACGTCTAGAGGAGAGCCCTGTCTTTCGGTAGTTTAGTTATATCATCCCGTGCTTAGAACAGGTTTTTTGGCTGATGCGAGCATGGCTTTGTGGCCCGTGAAGATCTAGGGTAGAATAGGTCTTTAGCAACCCATGCTTGGCGTAAAAGGTGACTGTGCTTGTCGAAAGAGGCGAGCAATGGGATCGGGTGGTCGGGCTCCCTGACTTTGTTGAGTGTGTGTCATTGTATTCCAATTGCGTGGATCGATTCTCATATCAATCACAGGATTGTCTGGTCCAAACTCGATTATTTGCAGACCGCCGAGTTGGAATATTAGTGCGGCGTTAAACGACAAGAAAACTTGGCTTTGTGTCGAGATGAAGTTGTTCTAGCTTGTTCAATATCCACCAACGCGCTCAGTACCACGTGGTCAAACAGTGCCCAATTCTAGTCACGACCATGACCAACTCGCCTGTTCGGGCGCCACCATCTACGCGGGGCATGGTCCACTGGTCGCGGTGTGGTGTTGGTCGTGATGCATGTGTGATGGCCATCCGTGATTCAGTTTATAAAGAGAAAATTAAGGCTTACTTGTACTTTGACCTTAAATGATGACCAGCGAGACACTCCGTGAATGGTACAATATAAAGTACTATGTCAAGGAGGCCTTGTGTGTACACTTCGAGTACGTAGACCATCAAAATCTGTGATGATTTACAATTCCCAGCTGACACATTAGTAATCAGATTAGTACGTCTACACTTTATAGGGGTATTAAACTCAGGCCTTTCTCCAGGGCTCTGGGACAAGGGTCATCAGCGTGTATGTATTCATGCAACTGTTATCAGATCCAGTAGGATGGGTGCCTTAAAAATATCCCTAAATCAAGTGTTGTAAAACGGAGAAGGAGTTATCTTGTGTGTTTGGATCTCGATATCAAGAGGTTTATTCACAAAAGCTTTCAAACTATCAAAGTGTTGTTAAATATATTTGGTGCCGTAAATATTATTTGTCTTAGGCATGAACAAGGGAACACTGGGGCTATCCTTGTTGGTTTTCTCAATAGGTCTACCAAACGAAATGATCAAGAAGATCTTAGCAAATGTTATTTAAATAGAGTAATGTCGCAATTCGCCTCGCTTTTGAACACAAGGCGTGACTTGTCATTCCCAATGGTTCAATGGAGGGTAATCGTATATGATTTAGATACCTGATTGTGTCATTTCTTTAAAAATCACACACCCAATTGGCATTTCTTCACGCTGCTGTCAATGGGCATGTATGACGATTTTACCATGTCGGTATTTCAATGTGTTAAATTACTTAAATAGTAAAATAGAATTCAAAGAGGTAAACCTGGAATTTGCTGTTAGTCACATACGTTTTACGACATGGCGCACCATGTGACGTACCTCTCTACTTGAACGTTGACTTATGTTAAAGTTATTCTGCCTGTATTAAACCGCTCCCATAATACAAGCGCTACTTGAAAGACTGGAGAGTTACATGCAGTTGTATATGTCACCGTTACATGCAGGTGCATTCAACACAATTACCTACAGCGACATACAGCAGGTGACAAACCACAACGACTGTTTTCATAAAGGGAAACAAATAAATTGAATACCGCTTGTGTCGCCAATAATACCTTGCACTGATCATTTTGCAGTGATGCTTGGCCATGTGGTGATTAGAGTAGAGTTCTGTATTTGTTGTCACTGGTCCATTATTATTTTCGATTTTTCTCAATGATTTAGATGTATATCTTGAGAGCAAAGTTTGTAGGGGCGTTGACATCAATTGTGTTCATGATGATTATATGTATATGTGTATTAAATTCTTCATTTTGTTGTACGCAGATGATGCGATACTTTTAGGTGAATCCCAGAAAGATCTCCCAAATTCTCTTGATGTGTTCAAAAAATACTGCGATGTGTGGAAACTCAATGTTAACATTGCCAAAACTAAGATTGTTATATTTGGAGGAGGCGTGGGTAAAAAATCTAAATTATCTTTTCAATTTGATTCTAAACCAATTGAAATTGTAGATAATTATACATATCTAGGTATCAACTTTCATCGCAATAGGAGATTTAATACCGCAATAAACGATTTACTGTCTAGCTCTAAAAAGGCCATGTTTGCACTCCTGAAAAAATCAAGAAACCTCAATCTAGCACTTGATACTGTAATCCAATTGTTTGATATCTTAATACTACCTATAGCCTTGTATGGATGTGAAATATGGGGTTGTGAAAATGTTATAAACATTGAAAAATTTCACCTTAAATTTCTAAAGTTTGCTACTGGGTTGCGATCATCAACTCCTAACTTTATGGTTTACGGTGAACTTGGACGTTTTCCTGTGAACATTACAATTGCTAAAAGAATGATTTCATTTTGGTATAATTTAGAAACCATATCCTCTCCTTTCAAGTTGTCATCACGCATCCTTAAACTGTTCAAATTAGATCACACCCTCAATATTAGTAAAAGTAACGTATGGATATCTCACATAAAAAAGTATTTTAAACAGTTGTGGCTTGACATATGTATTTGATAATCCTGGTTGCGTTTGTAAACAGTGGCTTGTCTCTATGGTAGAAACAGTACTTAAAGATCATTTTATACAACAATGGAGGGATGATATAGATAAAAGTTCAAAAGGTAATTACTATAAATTGTTCAAAGATCCACCGCAGTTTGAAAAATACCTCCTGCTACTTGATTATTTCTCTCGACCTATTATGTCATTTCGGACATCGAATCATTATTTACCTGTAGAGACAGGCCACTGGAAAAATATACCCAGAATCAATAGAAATTGTAACCTATGTAGCTCACCGGCGATAGCCGACGAGTTTCATTATTTATTTAAATGCTCCTTTTTTGATCACATTATATTCCAATTTATCTTTGTAAATGGCCGAATCTCGCAAAGCTCAAAGTTTTGTTTACCTCAAATAATTGCTTAATCGTGAAAAATATCTCCAGATTTATAAGAATTATTAATAATGCTGTCAGAAGATGAGTACAACACTATAATCTACAACTTACCAAGTGATTACTACAAATTATTGTTTATGTTATAACTTTATATGTATTGTTCCTGTACCACCTATGGTGGTTTGTTGGAATAAAACATTGATTGATTGATTGATTGATTGATTGATTGATTGATTGATTGATTGATTGATTGATTGATTGATTGATTGATTGATTGATTGATTGATTGGAGTGGATTGGAGTGGATTGATTGATTGATTGATTGATTGATTGATTGATTGATTGATTGATTGATTGATTGATTGATTGATTGATTGATTGATAATATTATGAGACAAGTGTTTTTTATGCTTTTACAGCTTGAAAGGGACATTAATGTCATTCCTTTCTGGACAAGATGACCCCAGGGAGTAGAACATCTGCAAACTTGGTGTGAGAGTGCTCAGTCTGTAGTGATATATTGCTGTGTTCAAGTTAAAGATTGTACGGTGCTCGGTAAAGTAAGAGAACCGTGAAGATCCGGGGTAGTATATGTCTTCAGCAGCCCATGCTTGCCTTAAAAAGCGAGTATGCTTGTTGTAAGAGACGACTGACGGGATCGGGTGGTCAGGCTCGCTGACTTGGTTGATGCATTACGTCGTATCCCAACTGCATGGCTCGATTCTTGTGATGACAATCACTTGTTTGTCTGGTCCAGACTCTATTATTTACAGACCGCCGGCGTTAAACAACAAAGAAAGAAAGAAACAAACAAACAACACGGTAAAGTGAGAGGGGTTTAGTGAGTATGTGACTATGGTTTATCGCTTTCAGCAATATTCCAGCAATATCACGGCGGGGGACACCAGAAATGGGCTTCACACATTGTACCCATGTCGGGAATCAAACCGGGTCTTCGGCGTGAGAGCGAACGCTTTAACCAGTAGGCTACCCGACCACCCCAAAGGGAGTTTAGATATATAGTGCAAATACATAGGGTATATGTATAATTGTATATAGTTATATGTGTGTACATGTTTGGTCTTAATTATTTAATTAGTATGTGTTTTTGTGGGACAATGTGTACTAGTCCCCATTATCGATACATTGCTGAAAACATAAGCTAAATCTCTTGCGTTTTTCTTGTGTAGTGTGCGACTGCCTCTGTGGTCTAGTGGTAGAGCGTCCGCCCGGAGAGCGGAAGGTCCGGGGTTCGATTCCCGGCCGCGTCATACCAGAAGACTTTAAAAGATGGTACTTGTTGTTACCCTGTCTGGCGCTCGGCATTGAGAGGCTAAAACAAGGAGTGGTCGGCTCGGAGTCAGTATACTGTGTCTGAGTGGAGTGTTCATGTTAAACTGGGGCATGGTATCTTAGTGTGCTTGCACTATAAAATCGGTATCAGTCCGGACTTGTACAAGTAGCCACACATACACGTGCATGCACGTCGCTATATAAGTGCAATCATTTTGGACGCGACGTTAAACCCCTATATCACCTCACCTTGTATAGTGTGCGGTATTGTTTGAAAGATTGTGAAACTATATTACACGCTGGGAAATAGTCATATGCAATACACTAAGCTGGGAAATAGTCATATGCATAACACTAAGCTGGGAAATAGTCATATGCATTACACTAAGCTGGGAAATAGTCATATGCATAACACTAAGCTGGGAAATAGTCATATGCATTACACTAAGCTGGGAAATAGTCATATGCATTACACTAAGCTGGGAAATAGTCATATGCATAACACTAAGCTGGGAAATAGTCATATGCATAACACTAAGCTGGGAAATAGTCATATGCATTACACTAAGCTGGGAAATAGTCATATGCATTACACTAAGCTGGGAAATAGTCATATGCATTACACCAAGCTGGGTAATAGTCATATGCATTACACCAAGCTGGGAAATAGTCATATGCATTACACTAAGCTGGGAAATAGTCATATGCATTACACTAAGCTGGGAAATAGTCATATGCATTACACCAAGCTGGGAAATAGTCATATCCATAACACTAAGCTGGGAAATAGTCATATGCATTCACTAAGCTGGGAAATAGTCATATGCATTACACCAAACTGGGAAATAGTCATATGCATTACACTAAGCTGGGAAATAGTCATATGCATTACACTAAGTGGGAAATAGTCATATGCATTACACTAAGCTGGGAAATAGTCATATGCATTACACCAAGCTGGGAAATAGTCATATGCATTACACCAAGCTGGGAAATAGTCATATGCATTACACTAAGTGGGAAATAGTCATGTGCATTCACTAGGTGAACAAAACTGTTCGTAGTAGAATTCACACACGTATGTTGCATGTACACTTTACATTATACGTTTAAAAACTTCTATTCATTTACATCTCTGTACGAATGCCGCAGTATTGTGTTAAAATGTAGTCTTGTATTAAAATCAGTCAAATTTGTTTTAAGTGTAACAGGATATGAACTTTATGACTACGGATACAACTGACATAGTTGAAGTGTATTTCCAAGAAACAGATGAAAAAAACCAAGTTGAACGAAAAAAGATTAATTCACGTCATCGTCAGTCCATTAACCACGTACTAATCTAAATCTGTCAATTAATATCAAGTACAGAACCAACACTTCAATACTTCTTAGAAACAAGGATCGATTGGACTTTACAATACGCTGAATGGAGAGATCAGATAGTTAGTTATACACTGATAGTGGCCACAGGCTTATCATGAACGGATCGTCATTGAAGCGGGTCTTCTATTGTCGCCAGCCGGGGTTGTGTGGGAGTGTGTCGCGGTACTCCAGCATACAGTGTCATAACCTGCTGTTATATATATGCACATTTAATATCCTTGTTACATGTAATTCTTTTGTAAGAAGTATACATGTACCCAGAATTAACACTGATAAACCATCTGTAACAGATATAGGTTAATACGTGTTGTGTTATATATACATACTAATTAAATAAATAAAGCGACAAAGCCTTTTCCATATTTAACAGAAATCTCTGCATAAAGGAGAGTCGATTGTACGATTCCGACTTTATCATGAGCATGTGTTTATGAATCACTATCAAATAGTGATGTCCATCGATGACAGGTTTTAATTTAGTTCTAACATATGTATTAATAAATGAAATTTCTCGTCACGATTTGGCTGAAATATTGCCGATGTGACGTAAAGCTTTAACTCACTCACTCAGATAGTGATGACACCAGGTGTTCGCGACAGGTGAGCGTATCCTGACCCACCGGTGGCACCCGTCACAAACACATGCAACGGCAAGTCAATTGTTCACCTGCAGTGTGATATATATACGCACATGGGGATGCTAAATAAAAGTGTATGTGTGTGTGCGTGTGTGTGTGTGTGTGTGTGGGGGGGGGGGGGGTGTCTTCAAATTGCTCATATATATATGATCAAATGTTAAAGGTAAAACTATAATTATTAAAAAGTTAGGCTGACAAGAAGCTCAAATCCGACGTACTCATCGACTATTGAACGTATTCAGTGCGTTCAGTGTCTTTCTCTCGTTACCTCTCATTATATACTGAACATATTCCAATGGGTATATTAATGTCATACAAACATTTTACTATTATTGGGAAAAAGAAGAACGGAGAAATGTATCTGTGTCCATGCGACAGCGACGTGTGGACCCAGCCCGACAGTTACCAGGAGTTACAATGTATCACTATAGCCATCAACTGGTCATACAGATGCTCTGACGTGTATCCTATTCCGTGAAGGTCATCCGTCGACTGACCAGTGTCCTGTTTGACAGGCCTCAGGCGAAATACTATAGAAGATGCCTTCAAAGGTTACAGTCACGATTCAGAGGGCAGTGACCTTACTACTCTGAGGGTAGATTGGAACATGACACCATCAATTTGTACAAAGACATCGCCCTTAATCTGACCCCTCTACAGATAAAGTCTTGATAAACACATAGAAGCTGGACGAACATGACACTTTTTTATGGATACCAACTTCTTTTGTTCTTTGTAACAACGTTTCAGAGCAACCTCTTGCCCCTTAATCAGTATTCATCTCGTTCAGAGGCTCTGAAACGTCGTTACAAAGAACAAAAGAAGTTATTTTCCATAAAAAAGTGTCATGTATTCTCCCTCAACAGAGCTATGGAATTATCCATGAGCTGACTCATTTCAGGTAACAGATGTACAGTAAACTACGGTTATAACGAACTCAAAGGGACCATTAATTTTAATTCGTTTCAACCGTAGTTCGTTATAAGCATATATACAGCATATATAATAGCAATTGGATGGGGCCCAAAAACAGTTCGTTATATCCGTCAGTTCGTTATAAAGGTGTTCGTTATAAACGTAATTTACTGAAAGCTATTATTCGTTACGAAGCGTTTGGTAATCAGAAATGTGTACAATTTGTTTTCCTTGAGCGAGAGTGAAAGTGCTAACTTCATAGTTTATGACTTTATCATGGTGATGGGGGAATACGGGTGGACCACTCCGTCTAAGTGCATTAGGGGGCACGGGTGGCCCAGTCGTCTAAGGCGCCGCGATTCGCTGTGCAGAGTTGCGTCCCCTGGACACGCCAGAAACCTATGATTGTGGGTTCGAATCCCGGTTCACCCCGATTATGTTTCTAGGTTTGTCAGCACCATACCCGTGCTCGTGGGTTTCACCGAAGTGGTAAACGTCTGAGACCTGCATCACTTCGGGCTTTCCTCCCACATTAAGCTGACACGCCGTGATATAACTGGAATAATGTTAAAAGCGGCGTTAAACCCAACTCACTCACTCACTCACTAAGTGCATTATCCCCTTTATCTCCTTCAGCTTCAAGGAATACTGGTGGACCACTCCGTCTAAGTGCATTATCCCTTTTATCTCCTTCAGCTTCAAGGAATACTGTTGGACCACTCCGTCTATGTGCATTATCCCCTTTTTAAGACCTTCTGGGAATTCGGGTGATCCAGACCGTCTAAGTTATCTCCCTTTATAGCTAAAATGGATAGAATTATCATAAAAACGCCCGCATGTTATCAGAAATGAGCGGGCCACTGTAACTTGATAATGCCCCCATATTACTTGACGACGGGCAATTATGACGCCCGTTGTTAGATGACGTCATAGGATAGGGATAGGTGACGTAACGTTCAATAGTGACGTCATCTGGTTTGTTCTATTACGTTTCCATATTTGTAAAAGTGGGTCAGTGACATTCGTGTTGATTGCAGTAAATTCAAAATCGACATTGTTGTTTCTTTTTCTTTTTCTTTGATAACAAATTCCATCCATTTTAGCTATAATAACGGTAACGCTATTTTTCAGGGCATTATCATTTGCAGAAGCCCTCGGTCTTTTCAACTGCCCTCCTTCGTCAGGCAGTTAATGGAAGACATCGGGCTTCTGCAAATGAAAATGCCCTGAAAAATAGCGTTACCCTTATATTATGCCCTTCTGTGAATACAGGTGGCCAAGTCATTCTAAGTGCATTATCCTCTTGATGCCTTTCAAGGATACGGATGGTCCAGTCAATTTAAGCGCATTATCCTCTTGATGCCTTTCAGGGAATACGGGTGGACCAGTCATTCTAAGTGCATTATCCTCTTGATGCCTTTCAAGGATACGGATGGTCCAGTCAATTTAAGCGCATTATCCTCTTGATGCCTTTCAGGGAATACGGGTGGACCAGTCATTCTAAGTGCATTATCCTCTTGATGCCTTTCAAGGATACGGATGGTCCAGTCAATTTAAGGGCATTATCCTCTTGATGCCTTTCAGGGAATACGGGTGGACCAGTCATTCTAAGTGCATTATCCTCTTGATGTCTTTCAAGGATACGCATGGTCCAGTCAATTTAAGGGCATTATCCTCTTGATGCCTTTCAGGGAATACGGGTGGACCAGTCATTCTAAGTGCATTATCCTCTTGATACCTTTCCAGGATACGCATGGTCCAGTCAATTTACGAACATGGTATTCTGAAGTGTCTTGATGATCAAAATTAGAGCAGTATTCATTATTTAAGACAGCATTGTCACTTGAACCGTATCATTAAAATGTATTATCAAAAGAAAAGTGACGAATGCTTACCCTTTTACGTATTGGAGAAAAGGGAATTATATATAACACAGGAAGAAGGGATGGCATCGATAAGACACTTCGGTTTTGTTCATTGTGCAAGTTAAAGGCAGTGAAATTTCAATGAAATTCATTTCATTCTTGTTTGCCCTATTTATGAAGATATTCGCTCAAAATATTTCCTGAATTTAGACTTTGTTATTGGTAATAATCGTAAACACATACTATTTAGAATGTTAAACTCTTCTGATGTAAACTGTCTTCAGAACTTAGCCAATTATGTTAAAGATGCTATCTGTCTTCATTCTTCTAACCTGTAAATATTATTTCATGCAGCATTTGATGTGAACCTAAACTGTGTATATACATATATATATATACAAAAATGAGGTAAATGTTCACTCGGTGTACATGATATATATATATACTGAGGCCTTATTACCGAATAACCTGATTGATTCATTGGATCTTTGGTCTAGGGTTCCAATTTAAGTTGTAGAACATTGGCTTCACGGACATGGTGATCCTGTTTGGGCTTTCCTCCAACGTTAAGCTGACACGTCATGACACAACTGAAATACAGTTGACCCACTCCCAGTAATTGTGTTAATGACCACAGGGCTATCTTTGTCTTGAGTAACCGCTACAATGTCATCGTTTAAGACGACAAAGTCAAGTCCATGGTCATATTTCGTTATGCCCATGATCGCACGCCGGTGTCTATCGTGGACATTGTATTAACACGATCCTGTAACACATTAACACAGTTTAGTACGTTATATAAACGACAGCCGCCTGACCTTGGAAGATGAGCATGTTGTATTCCAGTTTGGTGAAAAAGGTGAAGAACAATTACGGGCTAGTTTTTGTTAGTTCTGCTTTAAAATAGATCGATTTTATTTAGTTGAGGCAGTTGATGACAACAGATTTTATTTTCACAATTATCCTTTATATTCATATGTAATATATTTATGTAATTCAATCAAACCTTTTTTCAAAGACGTGTACCTGTAACTCACATAGGATTTTATTTGAAAGTTTTTTTATAATTGGTTTGTTGTTTAACGCCGCACTCAGCAATATTCCAGCTATATGACGTCGGTCTGTAAAATAATCGAGTCTGGACCAAGTGATTGACATCATTTACTTATTTGAGAGCGAGTGAGTGAGTGATTAAAGACACTGGGGTGTCTATTCCCGATTCAGTAAGTTTACAGGATGCTGTCGTAGTGCTGGGTGCGGCTTTGGGCTATGAGTGAGTGAGTGAGTTTTAATGCCGCTTTTACCAGAATTCCAATTATATCGCGGCGTGTCAGCCTAATGTGGGAGGAAAGCCCGAAGTGATGCAGGTCTTAGACGTTTATCACTTCGGTGAGGGGTGTGGGTGTGTGTGGGGTGTATCTGTGTCTTTTTGCGGGCGCAACGTATGTATGTTTAATGATTTTTTAACTTAACTATTACCTTAACTCGACAGTATTTGATTTCTACTTTGAATTAAATTACACAACTACTAAGCATTAGAATTTAAACCTATCGTTCTTGAATACTTTCAAGAAGCTAGATGTCTGGTTCGTGTGTCCTTGTTCGCCCATGGCCTCAGGTACAAGCTTATGAAATCGTCAAATGGGGGCATATGTAAACGATCCAAATTGATTCTATTTCCAGATCCGTATTGCCCAGATAGACAGAGAGGGGATTGGTGATCCATTGTTTGGGATCCTCCAATTACCAATTACCTAAGCTCAGTTCATTCAAAGCTATTTTATTTACGACCAGATATACCTGTGAACGCGCTAATGAGGCGTCACACATGAAGCCAGTCGAGGTCAAGAAATCTGTCGCATGTGTGACGTATAGTAACGCCGTGAAACCGATTCTCATTATCAGTAGTGTATATCGGGATTGCAAAGGTGGGTCTCCCATTAATACGAGCTTCTTCAAAAGACGTGTTTCGCAACGTTTTGCAAAGTGGATGAGTGCCAATATCTCTCTATTACAAATAATGGTGTTTGGAAATACATTAGATTTTATTTGTCCTTACCAGAATATTTTTCGAGATGAAAGCTATGTTAAAGCAGTATCATTCTTTACACTGTCCAAGTAAAACCCGTTATCATTCCTTTATTGGTGTCTCACAAATGCTCTTCAAATCAATAAAAGTGTCTAAGCCCTTTCCAGAACCATATGGTATCCCTGCTAAAAGTCAATTATACGATTCCGACTATATCATAAGCATTTGTTACATTCAACAAGTATTAATACTAGGTGTCAACGCCATTGGTGGCACCGTCACAAACACATGCAAAGGCAAGTCAAATATTCACCTGAGAAAACACGGGTACAACTATATCAAAACGTCTTCGAGACAGAGGGGGCACGAGTGGCTCAGACGTCTAAGTCGCCGCGATTCGCTGTGCAGAGTTGCGTCCCTTGGGCACACCAGAAACCTATGATTGTGGGTTCGAATCCCTGTTCGCCCCGTTATGTTTCTAGGTTTGTCAGCACCATACCCGTGCTCGTGGGTTTCACCGAAGTGGTAAACGTCCGAGACCTGCATCACTTCGGGCTTTCCTTCTACATTAAGCTGACACGCTGCGATATAACTTGAATACTGTTAAAAGCGGCGTTAAACCTCACTCACTCACTCACTCACTCACTCACTCACTCTTCGAGACAGACAGTAGTATTGGAACCATAGCATTAATTCCCTAACTAGTTGTTATTATTTAACTAATTTTACTTATATAGTAGTGAATTTTAGATCTACTCAACTGATATCAAACTCCATACGATGTAAATTTGACATTCATGTTTGTTCAGTTTGTTTGTTTGTTTGTTTGTTTGTTGTTTGTCGCCGCACTCAGCAATATTCCAGCTATATGACGGCGGTCTGTATACTAATCCAATCTGGACCAGAGAATCCAATGATTGACATCATGACCAGATCTACGCAACTGGATCGTTGACATGCATCAACCAAGTCAGCAACCCTGACCACCCGATCTCGTTTGTCGCCTCTTACGACAAGCAAAGTTGCCTTTTACGGCAAGCATGGGTTGCTGAAGACATATTCTACCCCGGATCTTCACGGGTTTGCCATTCATAACACATGAAAACTGTCAACCTGTATACAGTAAACTCTCCTTATTCTAAACATCGTTCATCGTCTTTCGTACGATTGTTTTAGGACCTAGTATACATTATAGTCAAATTGACAAAAGTAACTACCAATGACTCGTTAATCCGAATTCGTTCATCCGAGAAATTTTCTGGGAAGAGTGTCATGCGCAAACGTGAAACTGGGATTCGAACATAAGGTCCACGAATCTCGTGAGGGGGCGCAACTCTGCATTAATCCTGAAATATGCGTATCAGAGTTTTTGAAAGTCTTGTGGTGCGGTCGGTAACCCTAGAACAACATGGTGGTGGAATGTTTCTACTGACCGCGGGTCGTTGTGTGGCGGACTCATCCATCAAGTCGAGAACGTCTCCACGTACGTCCACAAACTAGGTCTATGTGTCTGGACACATCGATCGATTGTTTCTGTATATTAAAGTACATGAGCCAGACATTCCAGTTTGGACCCACAACATATTGCTCACAGCAGCCAGTATGTTCAGTGAACGAAGGATGTATGTTTTCAATGATATCTGAGTAGAAATTATTCTTTTCGAGCACTTTCAGAAAGGGTTCATGACGACTGGGCCATTTGTGAAGCAGTAAACAAATGTTTAGTCTGGTGCACCAATTACACATTACCCGGAATGCACGAGACACAACCACGAACTGTTTGATTTATAATGAATTCAATTTGATGAAATATAACACAGCCCAAAGATGTAGTCAGTAAACTCTTGACCGCCTCCGTGGCCTAGTGTTAGAGTGTCTGCCCGGAGAGCGGAAGGTCTAAGGTTCTATCCCCAGCCGCGTCATACCAAAAGACGTTAAAAGATGGTACTTGTTGTTACCCTGTCTGACGCTCGGCATTGAGGGGCTAAAACAAGGACTGGTCGGCTCGGAGTCAGTATACTGTGTCTGAGTGGGGTATTCATGTTAAACTGCGGCATGATATCTCAGTGTGCTGGCACTATAAATCGGCATCAATCCGGACTAGTACAAGGCCCCCCCCCCCCCCTCCCCCCCCCCCCCCCTCCCCACACACACACACACACACACACACACAAACACAGAGCTATATAAGTGCAATAATCTTACATGCGACGTTAAACCCCATTTCACCTCACTAGTAAACTCTTAAGACAAGCGTCGCCGATGAGAAAAAGCAATTGAAATAATGAGTACACAAGCCCCACGACATCAGAACAAGTTGACATCGGAGGAATGTACCGTCAGACTCGGGGTTGAATGACCGCACACCAAGAACAAACGTTGAAATCACTTATATCATATCCCCAGAGCCAAGACGTAAGTGACCAGTGGCAAAACACGTGCTTCCCATTTCAATGGAATCAGCTGTTCCAACGCGTTAACAAAATGAAACATTGGTGTCATTTGCTTTGAGTTTTCTTTGCATTCTTGTTCAGGTCCTAGAATTCATAATTTGGAAAACATTGTACAAAGAAACCGAACGTGTATTTTAAACGGAAGCGCCATTCGTAATTCCGCCATGTCAGAATGTTTGTTTGTTTGTTGTTTAACTCCGGACTCCAATAGCTAACAATATTCCAGCTATATGACGGCAGTCTGTAAATAATCGAATCTGGGCCAGATAATCCAGTGATTGACATCATGAGCATCGATCAACGCAATTGGGATACGATGACAAGCATCAACCATGTCAGCGTCCTGACCACCCGATCCCGTTAGTCGCCTCCTACGACAATCATAGTCGCCTTTAACAGCAAGTATGGGTTGCTGAAGATCTATTCTACCCCGGATCTTCACGAATCCCATGTCAGAATGATGAGATCTCATTGGTCCACGTGATCTTGATAAAATACTGTGGATCTTTTTGTGCACGCTTTTTCCGAGTCAATGGAAGTCACGTGACATAGCACATGCTAACCTCAGCTCAATCGAACAGCTGTTTTATATCATTTTTGAATTTATTTGAATTATTTAACAATGTCATATTAAAACATCTCTGTAAGATAAATTCGTTGTAGCAGGATCACACGGGGTACATGGGGTTAAATGCGTCTCTCGTTAGGTTTTATGCCACTCGCCTCCGGCCCGGGAGGGATGGATCCTCATGTACCCACACATATCTGGAGAATAAACTAAACGATCCTATTGATAATATTGAAATACAAACTAAGGAGAGTCAAACACGCATTTTTAAAAAAAAAAGAAGATATTATGTGCATTACGTGTGTATTATGTCGTGACGACTCTTAAAGCGCTTCCCAAATCCGGGATGGTATCTGTCTGGCATCACGCCAAACTGCACGTGACCTGGCGTAAACAAGTCGGCTGTATATAAACAAGCGACACAGCCCTCTATCGACATCAACTCGTTGATCTCCAGGCACCGTCCGGAATCTTCAGGGTCTAAATCGCTCCTTCACTAACCTATCCTTAATCAGGTAAGATTTGTAATGTTTTGTTTTAATATATATTTTCATTTATGATAGACTTGGTTGATGCGGGTTTTTTTCATAGGAAGCTTTATAAAAAAAGTTTATTTTTTTCTCCCTGATTATTGAAACGACTTTTACATCCCTACATCTGACTCGCGTCAAGCGCATTTTAATTAACAAGAAATTATACTAATTCAATTTTTTGGTGCAATTACTCTTTCAAATTACATTTAAATTCATATTTTCTACTTTCGAAAATAGAACATGCGAACACTTCACTTCTGTCTTAACACATTAATTTAGTTATTGTTGACTCAATAAATAAAATATATTTTTAAATATTCCAGGTAACTGTCAGAAGGTTAAGACAATCGCAGAGAAAACCTGACATAGAATATATTAATAAGAATAAGATCGCTCGTTTAAATACTTTCAAAAGAGTTCCCTACGTGAAATTGAAACATTCTCCTTCTCACCTTTGAAACATTTTTGTCCTTATTCTCGCCAATACTTGTTTTGTCCTTATTCTCGTTAATACTCGTTTTGTCCTTATTCTCGTTAATACTCGTTTTGTCCTTATTCTCGCCAATACTCGTTTTGTCCTTATTCTCGTTAATACTCGTTTTGCCCTTATTCTCGTAAATACTCGTTTTGTCCTTATTCTCGTTAATACTCGTATTGTCCTCATTCTCGTTAATACTCGGGTTGTCCTTATTCTCGTTAATACTTGTTTTGCCCTTATTCTCGTTAATACTCGTTTTGTCCTTATTCTAGTTAATACTCGGTTTGTCCTTATTTTCGCTAATACTCGTTTGGTCCTTATTCACACTTATACTCGTTTTGTCCTTACACTCGTTAAGGGTGGAACTACATTTACTTGTAATTTACGTAACTACGACTTCAAACACGCTACATATAACCAGTCGAAAATACAGCTACAGCAATAGTCTTTGAAGATCGTTAACAAAGTTACTGCGATGTCAAACAAACGCATTTCTGGTGTCCCCCGCCGTGATATTGCTGGCGGCGTAAAACCATACTCACTCACTCACTCAAACAAACGTTCCAGTTTCTATAAATACTTCTGGTCTATGTAGATATATCAAATGTCAACAACGTTGATTACGATGTCAATCAAACGTTCCCCTTTCTACTTCCAGGTCCTCCATCAATGGCGTCTGTTCAGTTCCGCCAAGCCCTTCTCATGCTCAAACTAGGGATGGAGGACAGTCCCCCATCTGAAGTCGGAGAGGACATGACGTGTCCAAGATGTCTGCCGTCGTCTCATCTCGACTACAGCTTGTTCCGCAGAGGTTCCCTTGAGGTGCCAGTTATGTGCTTGTGTAAAGACAGCCGACGTCAATCAGTTCACTGGGCAGATGAAAGTCACCCGAGTCTGGAGACACCGAGATCTCAGACAACGAAAACAACTAAAGCCAAGAGGAGCAAGCCAAGGTCCATTCTCAAGACAAAACGATAGAGTAAAAACAAATAATCAGGAGACAGTTGATTTGTTGATTCATAACACACTATGACATTCTCGAATCGTGACCAAGGTGCTCGAATATGTGACGTCTATGTTGACGTATATATGGCGTCTATGTGACGTCTATGTTGACGTATATATGGCGTCTATGTGACGTCTATGTTGACGTATATATGGCGTCTATGTGACGTCTATGTTGACGTATATATGGCGTCTATGTGACGTCTATATTGACATATATATGGCGTCTATGTGACGTCTATGTTGACGTATATATGGCGTCTATGTGACGTCTATGTTGACGTATATATGGCGTCTATGAGGCGTCTATATGGGACAAACGGACCAATTCTGGATAACTGAGAAACAAAAACAATGTTTCCCGTGTATCCAATGGATACTTCCTGTCATGCGCATTGCTGTAACGAACATTTTAATGTTATCATTGATTCTTATCGTCCTATTTACATAAGTATGTTTACAGGAATCTGTCCTCAGCTAGAGACATGTCTAGTTTTTTATTTTTTACACATCTTTACACCTCTCATATTTTGAATATGAACATGTATTCTACAATGCTGTTAGAAATAAATATTAGAAATGATCTTCTCAGTCTGTTGATTATGATAAAACAACTTTTGAACGCCTCGCTTTACCTTGTATCGTACGTACGGATGAGATGCAATGATGAAGACGTTTTTAAGCTAAGATGCCTTCAGATATAGAATATTTAGATATGGTGAAGTCAAATGGGGTTTAACGTCGCGTCCAATATTATTGCACTTATATAGTGACGTGCATGCACGTGTGTGTGGCTGCTTGTACTAGTCCGGACTGATGCCGATTTATAGTGTTAGCTCACTGAGATACCATGCCGCAGTATACCATGAATACCCCACTCAGACACAGTATACTGGCTCCAAGCCGACCAGTCCTTGTTTTCGCGCCAGACAGAGTAATAACAAGTACCATCGTTTGACGTCTTTTGGTATGACGCGGCCGGGGATCGAACCCCGGACCTTACGCTCTCCGGGCGGACGCTCTACCACTAGACCACGGAGGCGGTAGAATATTTAGATATGAGATAAGACGATAGTTCACAGTCATGGTGCTGACAAACGAGTGATCATAATCAGGCCGAATCTGGGATTCAAACTCAACCCTCACAGGATCATTGCGCAGCTATGGTCGCACACTCTGTCCAGCGAATTGCGGCGTCTGAAACACCATTGGCCAACCATGACCTTTGTGTAAATGGCACCACTCTTTAACATCACGCTAGCAAGCATAAAATATGTCGTATATATTTACTTTTCCCTTTTGACATAATATACGAAATTATATATTCAAAGTGTTCAATACACCGCACATAAACATGGCACTGCTGCCACCTTGTCAACCCCACCATGTTCTCGATGTAACCACAATAACAAGTTGGCATGTTAAAAGGCCGTTCAACCCTCATACAGACTGCACATAAAACAAATCTACAAACAAAATATCCAACTGATTAATGAGATCAATCGACATGTTCCCTTTTGATGTTTCGCATTTTGTGTGATACACACAACATGGACGTCCATATCAATATATATCTCCAAAGAGACACAAATTGCGACCTTGTCCATAACCCATTATGCCAACACAAAGCTTCCTGTTCTGTATATTGTATTCCCAGGTTTTATATTTTCACAACCACAAACACCTTTTGCCGGGCACAGCATTGAATGGCTCGTTGAGGCGCCTTGTCAGTGTCCAAGAGCATGTGACCCTCCGCTTCTGGTAACATTATGCTGTTATTATGATGCTGTTTTAGACGTTATAGTTATCATGTCTAAGAGCATGTCTCGGTTCCCGAGAATTATCATATTATTATCGTTATGATATGCTATTATTTGCTGCATTTAGTATCGCCAAATAAACACTATAATGACACTATCTATTAGCGCATCTCCGTTGGGTACGCCAGAAACCTATGATTGTGGATTCGAGCCCCTGTTCGCCCCGTTATATTTCTAGGTTTGTCAACACCATACCCGTGCTCGTGGGTTTCACCGAAGTGGTAAACGTCTGAGACCTGCATCACTTTGGGCTTTCCTCCAACTTTAAGCTGACACGCCGTGATATAACTGGAATACTGTTAAAAGCGGCGTTAAACCCAATTCACTCACTCACGATTAGCACATCAATGTCCCTGCCTCCGAGATAGTGAGTGAGTGTTTTGTTTGTTTGTTTGTTTCTTGTTTAACGCCGCATTCAGCAATATTCCAGCTACATGACGGCGGTCTGTAAATAATCGCGTTTAGACCAGGCAATTCAGTGATTGACGTCATGAGCATCGATCCACGCATTTGGGATACGGTGAGAAACATCAACCAAGACAGCGAGCCTGACCACCCTGTCCCGTTAGTCGCCTTTTACGACAAGCATAGTCGCCTTTTAAGGCAAGCATGGGTTGCTGAAGACCTATTCTACCCCGGATGTTCATGGGTCGGTGAGGGAGTGTGCTTACGCGCTTCGATCTGTGTGTCTGTTATTTCACGATGCGACAGCATATTCTAGGAAGAGAACGCCAAGTGATATCCACCCTTGACAGCAACCACGGGTATGATGCTGAAACAGAGATTCGAACCAGCGATCTCCCCAGGGGACGCAACTCTGCATTAATCCCTAAATGTGCGTATCAATAATAGAGTTTTTGAAAGTCTCGTGTTTACCTCGTGGGACAAGCCTAAACTCTCCATGCAAGCATTCCCCATCTCTGATATTCTTAAGCCACGATCTTATCAGTTGTTCCCTGCTCCAGTGATGCGGGCAGGGACAAGCTGGTCCAAATTTGTTTATATAAGGGCACTGATGACACGGGCCAGCATGACACTCTAGGATTAAGACAAAACAGTGGAACGGCAAAGACCAAATAAAACTCTCTTTTTTTTAAAAATATTGGATGTAATAACTTTAAAAAGTGTCCATTCACTTGAAACTCTCATCCCTTAACTAACATTTGAAGTACATTCAACATGGTAAGCATGTATGTATATCATGTCTTGCCTGCTTTAGAAAGCATTAATAAAGTCATAATGTTACGCACAATAAGCGTTAGTTTAAGTGGTTCAGCTACAAGTTGACGAATGTTCTTTTTTGACTTTGCAGAACATGTAATTGTTTCGAAAGAAGTTTAAAACACCATTTTAAGAAGCAAACAATTATTTTCTGGACCAAACATGTCGTCTCCTAGTGAAGAGCTTGTGGTCTTTAATCAACCGTGACATAGCGGGAGTCTGGGTTGTGGGGGTGTGGGTGGGGTGTATGGGGTGTGTGTGTGTGTGTGTGTGGGGGGGGGGGGGGGGGGGGGGGTGAAATTGGGTTTAACGTCACGTTCAAGATTATCGCACTATATAGCGACGTGCATTCACATATGTGTGTGTGTGTGTGTGTGTGGCTGCTTGTACTAGTCCGGACTGATGCCGATTTTATAGTGCTAGCTCACTGTATACGATGCCGCAGTTTAACATGAATACCCTACTCAGACACAGTATACTGACTCCGAGCCGACCAGTCCTTGTTTTAGCCCCTTCATGGCGAGCGCCAGACAGGGGTAACAACAAGTATCATCTTTTAACGTCTTTGGTATGACGCGGCCGGTATCGAACCCCGGACCTTCCGCTCTCTGGGCGGACGCTCTACCACTAGACCCCGGAGGCGGTCTTCTTTAAAAGAACATTTCCACTTCTGCTGTTTCATTCAAGCAAACTAGACTTGGTGAGTTTGATCTAGACTTGCCTAGTCTTTTAGTAAAACAAATACCTAAAAAACATAAATTCCACAGTCGTGGGGCAGGACTTGGGGGATGGGCATGCAGTTCGCTGTTCCTCACATTGAGGATTTCAGAGACCCTTGCACCACTAAGTGTGTTGCGGTCATCTACCCTAGACACGCGGTGTCTGGAATGTTTCTCCTGACCACGTGTACCAATGTACAGCTGGGGGTCTCTGTGTGACGGGCTCATCCATCAAGTCAAGAATGTCTCCACACGTGTGTCCTTGTCTCAGTACATTGAAGTACTTGAAGGGAGGCCAGTTAATATATTTTAGACCAACAACATGTTATTGTTCAGGGCCCTGTTCCACAAAGCGATCTTAGCGCTCAGACGACTGAAGCTCCCATACTTTAGCATAAACATACGACAACTGTAGCACTCATACAATTGAAGCTCCCATACTTTAACATAGACATACGACAATTGTAACGTTAAGAGGATCGTAAGTCCCACATTTGGTGTCTCTTTAGGCAAGTGACCTTGTTCGAAATTTGCCTCTGTTCACCCAGCAGTGAGTGGGTACCCGGTAGGATGAGATGGTAATGTGGCTGTTAACTTCTAGCGCCTCACAGGCAGCTTGCGTTGTATACTCCCCAGGGAGATGAGAATGAAAATCGAGTGCTCTCTGATCCATTGACCGGGGTAATAATAGTATAGCGCTATGAGCATTCACTTGGTGAATGGAATCTGGCGCATTATAAGTGCACTTATTATTATTATATCTGAGTGTATGCATTCAAGGAATAACTCAGCACATCAAATCTCAGTGCATCACTTGAAAAAGGCCGTCGTTACTTACACTGAGTTACGGGGCGGTGGGGCAGCCTAGTGGTTAAAGCGTTCGCTATTCAAGCTGAAGACCCGGGTTCGATTCCCGACATGAGCAATGTGTGAAGCCCATTTCTTGTGTCCCCCGTCGTGATATTACTGGTATATTGCTAAAAGCGGCGTAAAACCATACTCACTCACTCACTACACTGAATGACACTTGAAGTACAGGGCTGCTTTAACCCCTACAGTGCCGGACACGCAGCACATAACACGAAGCGTAAAAACGGTCAAACAATGGTTAACATTGGATAAACATTGCGTGTCCTTGGAGTGAGTGAGTGAGTGAGTGAGTTGCGTTTAACGCCGCTTTTAACATTATTCCAGTTATATCACGGCGTGTCAGCCTAATGTGGGAGGAAAGCCCGAAGTGATGCAGGTCTCAGACGTTTACCACTTCGGTGAAACCCACGAGCACGGGTATGGTGCTGACAAACCTAGGAACATATTTGGGGCGAACCGGGATTCGAACCCACAATCATAGGTTTCCCAAGGGACGCAACTCTGCACAGCGAATCGCGGCGCCTTAGACGACTGGGCCACCCATGCCCCACGCGTGTCCTTGGACAAATACGGACTTGTAGCAATTACTAGATAAACAAAAGCTGGGATCAAGGCTGACATATCTGGCTACACTGGGAATCAGGGGCCTTCTGTTTAACGAGAGACACGTGAAGATCCGGGCTTGAGTAGGCCTTTAGCAACCCACTGCCTGCCGCAAAAGGCGACTATGCTTGTCGTAAGAGGCGACTAACGGGATCGGGTGGTCAGACTCGCTGACTTGGTTGATATATGTCATCGATGGGTCGATGATCATGATGTCAGTCACTGGATTGTCTGGTCCAGGCTCGATTATGTACAGACCGCCGTCATATAGCTAGAATATTGCTGAATGCGTCGTTAAACAACAAACAAACCAACCAAATCTGTTTAACGAGAGACACATGTTAGGGATAAGCCGCTTCAAGGTTCACAATAACATACTCCAAGTGGACAGCTCGACCGATCTAGGCTGGACACACACCTACACCGTAAGAGTAGTGGTACTTATCGTAATACTATTTACACAAATACCTACACTAGCCGCCATCATAACAGTGTTTTAGCGTCCAGTTCCTAAAGTAGAAAGCTATTGTTGCATGTTAACGGTAATCTGCATGCTGATAGTTGCGAGTACACGAGACCTCTCTAATCACACGGTTAAGCTTGAACTCAAGTGGTTAAGCTTTGGTCGCGTTAGATTCACTAAATGGGTACAATGTAGGGGCTAGTGTCCTCCTTTCCATGCTATGGCTGGAATACTGCCAAGAGCGGTGTAAACCTCGCTACTTCGCTCCCTCACTCAAGCACTCACCCAAAACTCACTCACTCACCCAAAAACACTCACTCACTCACCCAAAAACCCACTCACTCACTCACTCACTCACTCACCGCCCACCACTCACTCACTCACTCACTCACTCACTCACTCACTAGGCCTTCAGCAACCCATGCTTGCCGTAAAAGGCGACTAAGCTTGACGTAAGAGGCGACTAACGGGATCGGGTGGTCAGGCTCGCTGACTTGGTTTGATGCATGTCGTCGTATGCCGTATGCGTGGATCGATGCTCATGATGTCAATCACTGGATTGTCTGGTCCAGACTCGATAATTTACAGACCGCCGTCATATAGCCGGAATATTGCTGAGTGCGGCGTTAAACAACAAACAATCAAACACTCACTCACTCACTCATAAGTAGCAATTCCACTAAAAGTTAAATGTTTTACATGTCTGGAGTTAAGACGTTAACTCAATGTGGGTACAGGGCGGGATAACAATGTAGAGTAAACTACGGTTATAACGAACACGCTTATAACGAACTGGGTTTAAGGTCCCAGCCATTTGCTGTTTTTATTCTGTATATATGCTTATAATGAATTACGGTTATAACGAACTAGAATTTGTGGTCCCTTTGAGTTCGCTATAACTGTAGTTTAATGTAGTTCAATTTCCTAATCCTTGACGTAACCATGACCTGACGATTAGTGTCCCTCGTACTTGAACGAGGACAGACATTTTAGCGTTCAAATAAGAAAATATATTTCAGTGTTATGACACAAAACTAAGACCAAGTTTGATATTTATTTGCATGAAGGATTTGATGTGATATTACAAGCATCCACACTACATACAAAACATGCATTCACACTTCCTACAAATATGCATTAACACAACATACAAATATTCCTTCATATTACATACTAATGTGCATTCACAGCACATACAAATATACAATTTATATCATATAGGACCTACACATCGCTTATGCATATATTTCCATGAACACAAAATACCTCGTGTTTCCTATATCATCCACGGGAGTACGTGAAGTACGTTCAAGTGAAACTGTTTATAACAACGGCTCCATACACTGAATATAACAAATGGTTCCATGCACATACTATAACAATGGCTCCAATCACTGACAGCTATGGCTCCAGTCACTGAATATAACAGTGGCTTCATAAACTAATTATTACAATGGCTCCATACACTGACTATAACAATTGCTCCACACTCTGACTATAACAATGGCTCCACACACTGACTATAACAATGGCTCCACAGTGACTATTACAATGGCTCCATACAATGACTATTACAATGGCTCCATACAATGACTATAACACTGGCTCCACACTCTGACTATAACAATGGCTCCACAGTGACTTTTACAATGGCTCCATACAATGACTATTACTATGGCTCCATACAATGACTATAACAATGGTTCCACACTCTGACTATTACAATGGCTCCACACACTGACTCCATACACTGTCTGTAACAATGGCTCCGTACACTGACTACAACAGTTGCTCCACACACTGACTATTACAATGGCTCCACACACTGACTCCATACACTGACTGTAACAATGGCTCCATACACAGACTACAACAATGGCTCCATTCAAGTGACAATGGCCCCATTTACTGACTTCAGCAATGGCTCCATACACTGACTCTAACAATGGCTCCACACACTGTCTGTAACAATAGCTCCACACAGTCTGTAACAATGGCTCCGTACACTGACCACAACAGTGGCTTCACACATCGCGTGCAACAATGATTTCATCAATGGACTACATCAATGGACTCATTAATGACAGCTGCGGTTTTTTATGGTTAATTTTTTTTCAGCACATCAACATTTTTACGTTCAATATCACTTTTGACATGGGTATGAGAATCTTGGGACAACACATGAACGACTTGTGTCTGCCAGACGCCACCACGACGTCCTGATTGGTTGTTGGTTCACGTCATAGTCATCACAGTGACCAGTGTCACCTGGGACACGGCGGTTTCAGAATAGGTTTCAGAGTCTGCCGTGTGGGCGCAGCACTCTTACATTTTCGTGGTTTGTCCGTGGACAGCTCCCGCCGAAAGTCATCCGCCCAGCGTATGTGTTGGTCGGAGTGTCGTCTGCCCCATAGCCTGTCCCCGCTGTCCGATAGAGACTGAACACAGTGTTTCGTGCTGCGTGATACATCCATGGAACCTCTTCGAAGGGAATTCATCCTGCGATATTCACGGTCTTCTACTTCTGAGATGTCCCCAGATGCATCGGGCGAGTCGCCATCGTCTCCTCTCCGCAGGGTGAGCAACGCCTGTTTAAACTCCTCCGATACCATGCTGACTTGATCAGTACTCCACGGTTGCTGAAAATACCAGATGTGAAAGCTGTATATCATTAAGATATAGCCGAACTGGAACTGATTTGAGCACATGTATGTGTGTCCAACACCTACAGGGGACGTTCGGAATGGACTGACCGCTTCATGTGTGACTTGACCTACGTGTGATGCCACGTAATGGTATACGTAAGTAGTGAATACATACTGCCGACGGACTCAACTTAAGCATTGCGATCTCCACTGAGTAATCCCCCACGTCTGTAATCCTCTACACTATATGCCATAATCAATATAAAATGGCTTAGAGTCAACAGGATTTCGATCGTAGCTCTCATGCGCCAACATATGACTTCCAGAACAAGTAGAGAGTCGTGATGAATAAACTTGATTTAAGTTACAATATGTTCTTGAATGGTGATATAATTGTCCATAAATCTGGTGTTTCATTTATTCGATATTCGTGACCTGAATATATGCAATAGTATTCCTCAAATGTGTTAATGTTAATATGTCATTTTAGTTAATACTATTTCCTTCCTATTTGGGGGTTTGGAGTGTGTGTGTGTGTGTGTGTGGGGGGGGGGGGGGGGGGTCTTGTCTAATGTCGATCGCAGACAACATTCACACGCAGCAGGAACAAGGATCAACTATTCTTGTTCTTGTTCTTGAGCAAGTGGGATCCTTGGTATGTTATATTCTGACATGGTTGTATCTCGACGGTTGCCCATCTGTCCGCAGGACTTCGTGTCTATGTCTGTCTCCATAGATGTCGAGTCTATTCTCGAAGAGGTCAGCGTCCGAAGACTGTATATGTCGCCTACATAAGGATATAAATCGGATTGCAGGGAGAATGAAACAACGCATATAACCACAGTAAAGCTTGGCTGGTTCGCTGTATCGGAGGTGTTCAGCCAGGCAGGCCTCACAAAACATTCATAATTCAGTTATGAAAGCACCTGGACGTGTAATCCATGGTCCTGCCTAACATAAATAGAGTGAATGAGTGAGAATGGTTTTACGCCGCTTTTAGCAATATTCCAGCAATATCACGGCGGAGGACACCAAAAATGAGCTTCACACATTGTACCCATGTCGGAATCGAACCCGGGTCTTCAGCGTGACGAGCGAACGCTTTAACCACTAGGCTACCCGACCGCACCTACATTCACAGACATTAGGTGGATGTTGAAAAACACTATCGATCCTCACCACGACGTGCTTGTGGAATCAGAGGTAGTCGAGAAATCTTTGTATACAAAAAAACCATCTCTTGTTTTCTGTTTTACCAGTTTCTCGCCGAATGACAAGGTAAACTGACAGCACAGGAACAAATTAAATAGAGTTAGTGAGTGAGTTGCGTACACTATATCAGTATCATATCACCGTGTAGCAGTTGATTATGGGAAGAAAACGGCGATTTGCTACTTGTTCCGTGTCTACGAAGACAACAGGTGAGGTGAGGTGAGGTGAAATGGGGTATAACTTCGCGTCCAAGATTATTGCTCTTATATAGCGACGTGCATGCACGTGTGTGTGTGTGGCTGCCTGTACTAGTCCAGAATGATGCCGATTTATAGTGCTAGCACACTGAGATACCATGCCGCAGTTTAACATGAATACCCCAATCAGACACAGTATACTGACTCCGAGCCGACCGGTCCTTTTTTAGCCCCTTAATGCCGAGCGCCAGAAAGGGTAACAACAAGTACCATCTTTTAACGTCTTTTGGTATGACGCGGCCGGGGATCGAACCCCGGACTTTCCGCTCTCCGGGCGGACGCTCTACCACTAGACCACGGAGGCGGCCCCGAAGACAACAGAAATACCAAGTGTTTGAAACGCTTTGCTATGTACTCACTAATCTTGAGAACATGTACTTGTTTGGTTGTTGTTTAACGCCGCACTCAGCAATATCCCAGCTATATGACGGTGATCTGTAAATAATCGTCTGGACCAGACAATCCAGTGATTAACATCATGAGCAACAATCCACGCAATTGGGATACGATGACATGCATCAACCATGTCAGGGAGCCCGACCTCCCGATCCCGTTAAGTGGCCTTTTACGACAAGCATCGTGGCCTTTTACGGCAAGCATGGGTTGCTGAAGACCTGTTCTACCCCGGATCTTCACGGGTCAGAGAACATGTATTTGCTATGCACAAACATGTCATGATTTTCGTGAACATGAATTCACTATGTACATACTGATCTTAGTGAGCATTTAGTGAGCATTTACTTTGAACATACTGATCCTGGTGAACATGTATTTACTTTGAACATAGTGATCTTAGTGAACATGTATTTTCTTTGAACATAGTGATCTTAGTGAACATGTATTTACTTTGAACATAGTGATCTTAGTGAACATGTATTTACTTTGAACATAGTGATCTTAGTGAACATGCATTTATTGTTTGCTGGTTATTGTCTTGAGACAGTCTGGGATGGTATGTCAAACGTGGTGATAATCTTGCAGTATTGATTGCGATGGTGCAATCCACGCGTGGTAATCTTGTTGTATAGACCATATTCCCGAGGCAAGGGAGTTAACTGACTACAAAAGTCCAGTTTCCACCCTTGCCGAACTAGGCTGGAATTATAGAGTTATATTTCGACCGGACTAACGAGTCTATGCATAGTCATATCAAAATCGCGTAAAGAACTACACATCCGGTTCGTGAACTACCATGCAGATTTCGGCCGATTGCTGATTGGCAAAGTATGTGTACCGCCAACAGATACTCCCCACATACTCTCTCTGGTATGAGAGGTGAAATCTGATTGGTCAATAGGAGAGACGTAGGAGGGACATAACTCGTAATAGCCACTGGTGGCGCTACGATCAAGCCCAGAAATTCCAGCCTAGTTCGGCAAGGATGGAAACTGGACTTTTAACTCCCTTGACTCAGGACGATGGGTAGTCAGACACGGTGTAATTATCGTGTGATAACCATACTGTAGTAGTATCGTAAGTCCAACCAGAGACCATATACCGATCAGTTACTAATAAGCCCTGAGGCCTGTCCCTCGGTATATGGTCTCTGGTCCAACCAACGCGTGGTGATAATTTTGCAGTCTAGTCAGACATGGTCCAACTGAACCGTTCCTGCAGTATGTTGGTTGGTGATGGTGGTCAGAGGTCCTCAGGTAAAGCTCAGCAACGTTGGTCGCGGAGAGTCTTTGGATGGAACAACAGCTTGGCTCCTGGGAGTTTCTTGGGCGGTGGTCCAGCCCCTCAATGAAGCACATGTACATGTACCACATGTGGTGTCTCCTTGGGCAAGTGACTTTGTTCGAAAAGTGCCTCTGTTCACCCAGCAGTGAGTGCGTAACTAGTTGGATGAAATGGCAATGATTATTAACCTTCTAGCTCCTAACAAGCAGCCATTGGTTGTATACTCCCCAGGGAGCTGAGAATGGTTGTTGACTGCAAACTGATTCAATGACCGGGGTAATAATATCGCTTTAAGCATGCCCCTGTATGGTGTGGAAATATGCGCAATATAAATTGCATATTATTATCTTACTGGGAAACTTAATCGGCCAAAATGGATTTTTGCTCAAATCCCATGTTCTCTTAATCTAATAGCAATGTCAACTATAAAGATCAAATGCTACATACAAGCTACAGTAAAACATTTTACATTAATACATAGTTGAATAAAACGTGTCATATTCTGCCAAAACCAGGTTGATATATTCATTTATATGCAATTGAATACACGTCAACAAAGCCATGTCGGTACGATCATGCTGCATAAAACAGGGATTGTTCTCCACCAGAACGTGCCTTCTCCACGTCAATAGTGTGTCCACATCGGTCATTGTTGGAAATCACTGGTCACAGCGGTGTAAGTGACCGTGACCAATGGCTACTTGAGAGGTCCAAGGACTCCCGTCAAGGGTCGTTGGTCACATGTCCTACAATGTGTAGGTGGGTGTGAGTATTTTCAACGAATTTCATTACTTAATCTTAACTTTAAACATTGTGTTGGTATATGTCTTAATTAATTTATCTTATTTATCTTATCCAGATCATGATCCATCTTCCCACGGGAAGGTAGTTAACTGGCTATACTGACTGAACTTACTGTAACAGAATAGTCAGATCTAGTGCAGTCCATGTGTGATAATCTCACTGTAACAATATACAGTAAACTACGGTTATAACGAACACGCTTATAACGAACTGGTGGATATAACGAACTGGTTTTTAGGCCCCTGCCATTTGCTGTATCTCTGCTGTACATATGCTTATAACGAATTACGGTTATAACGAACTAGAATGTGTGGTCCCTTTGTGTTCGCTATAACCGTAGTTTACTGTAGTCCATCTCCCGAAGCAAGGGTGTTAACTGACTATGGAAACTTGACTTATATAGTGAGTTAACTCCCTTGCCTAGTGAAGAAGGAAAGGGCCAAGTCCGGTTCCCTTCCCTCAGACCAAACAGCGTTAGAAGGCCACACCAGTATAGGGTATAGGGTTATCTTACTTAAGTGTATTGTTGCCTTCATTTCATTCTATCCGCCATTCCATGCAGGAATCACGAAAAAGAATTACTTTCCCAAAAAAAGTCCAAAAAAGACAGCTCAACAGTCTATATGGTACGCAATATTACCTTACGACTTTAGTGTAGGCTTAGATAAGGGCTAGGCGGGACGAGACAACGCCTATCTCTCGTGCAGATCCTGATACAAGCATACCTAAAAACTCCAATACAAGTATATATGTATATAGTCTGCAATACAGCGAGAGCAATACAGTAAGTGTGTGATTAAGCGTGTGAGTGAGTAAGCGTGTGGGGGAGTGTGTGAGTGAGTAAGTGTTTGAGTGAGTAAGTGTGTGGGGGAGTGTGTGAGTGAGTAAGTGTTTGAGTGAGTAAGTGTGTGAGTGAGTAAGTGTTTGAGTGAGTAAGTGTGTGGGGGAGTGTGTGAGTGAGTAAGTGTTTGAGTGAGTAAGTGTGTGGGGGAGTGTGTGAGTGAGTAAGTGTTTGAGTGAGTAAGTGTGTGGGGGAGTGTGTGAGTGAGTAAGTGTTTGAGTGAGTAAGTGTGTGGGGGAGTGTGTGAGTGAGTAAGTGTGTGAGTGAGTAAGTGTGTGAGTGAGTGAGCGTGTGAGTGAGTAAGTGTGTGGGGTAGCTTGTGAGTGAGTAAGTGTGTTGGGGAGTGTGTGAGTGAGTAAGTGTGTGAGTGAGTAAGTGTGTGAGTGAGTAAGTGTGTGAGTGAGTAAGTGTGTGGGGGAGTGTGTGAGTGAGTAAGTGTTTGAGTGAGTAAGTGTGTGGGGGAGTGTGTGAGTGAGTAAGTGTTTGAGTGAGTAAGTGTGTGGGGGAGTGTGTGAGTGAGTAAGTGTTTGAGTGAGTAAGTGTGTGAGTAGATGTGTGAGTAAGTGTATGAGTGAGTAAGTGTGTGGGGGAGTGTGTGAGTGAGTAAGTGTTTGAGTGAGTAAGTGTGTGGGGGAGTGTGTGAGTGAGTAAGTGTTTGAGTGAGTAAGTGTGTGGGGGAGTGTGTGAGTGAGTAAGTGTTTGAGTGAGTAAGTGTGTGGGGGAGTGTGTGAGTGAGTAAGTGTTTGAGTGAGTAAGTGTGTGGGGGAGTGTGTGAGTGAGTACGTGTTTGAGTGAGTAAGTGTGTGAGTGAGTAAGTGTGTGGGGGAGTGTGTGAGTGAGTAAGTGTATGAGTGAGTAAGTGTGTGGGTGAGTAAGTGTGTGGGGGAGCGTGTGAGTGAGTAAGTGTTTGAGTGAGTAAGTGTGTGGGGGAGTGTGTGAGTGAGTAAGTGTATGAGTGAGTAAGTGTGTGGGGGAGTGTGTGAGTGAGTAAGTGTATGAGTGAGTAAGTGTGTGGGGGAGTGTGTGAGTGAGTAAGTGTTTGAGTGAGTAAGTGTGTGGGGGAGTGTTTGAGTGAGTAAGTGTATGAGTGAGTAAGTGTGTGGGTGAGTAAGTGTGTGGGGGAGCGTGTGAGTGAGTAAGTGTTTGAGTGAGTAAGTGTGTGAGTGAGTAAGTGTGTGAGTGAGTAAGTGTGTGGGGGAGTGTGTGAGTGAGTAAGTGTATGAGTGAGTAAGTGTGTGGGGGAGTGTGTGAGTGAGTAAGTGTATGAGTGAGTAAGTGTGTGGGGGAGTGTGTGAGTGAGTAAGTGTTTGAGTGAGTAAGTGTGTGGGGGAGTGTTTGAGTGAGTAAGTGTATGAGTGAGTAAGTGTGTGGGTGAGTAAGTGTGTGGGGGAGCGTGTGAGTGAGTAAGTGTTTGAGTGAGTAAGTGTGTGGGGGAGTGTGTGAGTGAGTAAGTGTTTGAGTGAGTAAGTGTGTGGGGGAGTGTGTGAGTGAGTAAGTGTTTGAGTGAGTAAGTGTGTGGGGGAGCTTGTGAGTAGGTAAGTGTGTGAGTAGGTGTTTGAGTGAGTAAGCGTGTGAGTGAGTAAGTGTGTGTGAGTAAGTGTTTGAGTGAGTTAGTGTATGAGTGAGTAAGTGTATGAGTGAGTAAGTGTATGAGTGAGTAAGTGTATGAGTGAGTAAGTGTGTGAGTGAGTAAGTGTGTGAGTGAGTAAGTGTGTGGAGGAGTGTGTGAGTGAGTAAGTGTGTGAGTGAGTAAGTGTGTGGGGGATCGTGTGAGTGAGTAAGTGTATGGGGGAGTGTGTGAGTGAGTAAGTGTATGAGTGAGTAAGTGTTTGAGTGAGTAAGTGTATGAGTGAGTAAGTGTATGAGTGAGTAAGTGTGTGAGTGAGTAAGTGTGTGAGTGAGTAAGTGTGTGGGGGAGTGTGTGAGTGAGTAAGTGTGTGGGGGAGTGTGTGAGTGAGTAAGTGTATGAGTGAGTAAGTGTGTGAGTGAGTAAGTGTGTGTGAGTAAGTGTTTGAGTGAGTTAGTGTATATTAGTGAGTAAGTGTATGAGTGAGTAAGTGTATGAGTGAGTAAGTGTATGAGTGAGTAAGTGTGTGAGTGAGTAAGTGTGTGAGTGAGTAAGTGTGTGGAGGAGTGTGTGAGTGAGTAAGTGTGTGAGTGAGTAAGTGTGTGGGGGATCGTGTGAGTGAGTAAGTGTATGGGGGAGTGTGTGAGTGAGTAAGTGTATGAGTGAGTAAGTGTATGAGTGAGTAAGTGTATGAGTGAGTAAGTGTGTGAGTGAGTAAGCGTGTGAGTGAGTAAGTGTGTGGAAAGTCACGTTATTACTATCAGAAATCGAGACTACCTTTGATCTTAAAACTAAAACTGTTAATATTGAAATATTGTATTATTATGTGGGTCGTCAATATACTAGTATCCATCCTATATCTTAGCAAGAGGGGCGGTCGGGTAGCCTAGTGGGAAATGCGTTGGCTCGTCACGCCGAAGACCGGGTTCGATTCCCACATGTGTACAATGTCTGAAGCCCATTTCTTGTATCCCCCGCCTGACATTGCTGGAATATTGCTAAAAGCGGCGTTAAACACACTCACTCACTCCAAACAATAACCGAAATATGTCCATTTCTCACCGAGGGGGCACGGGTAGCCCAGTCGTCTAAGGCGCCGCGATTCGCTGTGCAGAGTTGCGTCCCTTGGGCACGCCAGAAACCTATGATTGTGTTTCTAGGTTTGTCAGCACCATACCCGTGCTCGTGGGTTTCACCGAAGTGGTAAACGTCTGAGACCTGCATCACTTCAGACTTTCCTCCCACATTAAGCTGACACGCCACGATATAACTGGAATACTGTTAAAAGCGGCCTTAAACCCAACTCACACTCACCATTCCTCGACAATGCAATCACGAGTGCTCTCCCCTACGTCTTTCAATATTGAATGACCACGTATTCACATGGACAGCGCGGCCACAATCTTCCTGTAAACAGGCCGTTGGTAATTTCATGTTTACCTACGAAGCAATGATATATGCAAGCGCAATCATCTAGCATTACCTCCGTATGTCTCCGTCATTTCTCTATGCGAGACTATGTTGTCACGTGTTGTGTATATTCGTAATCATCATGTAATATATTAAGGATCACACACTGTCATAGCCACGGTATTCTAAAGCGTGTCTTGTTTGTTTGTTGTTTACGCCGCACTCAGCAATATTCCAGCTATATGGCGGCTATCTATAAATAATCGAGTCTGGACCAGATAAATCCAGTGATTGACACATGAGCATCGATCTACGCAATATATGATGACTAGCATCAACCAAGTCTATGAGCCTGGCCACCCGATCCCGTTAGTCGCCTCCCCTAAGGATTGCTGAAGACCCAGTCTCTACCCGGATCTTCACGGGTGGCTCTCGGGTCTCACTGAAGAGGTAAACGACAAGGATCTGCATCACTCTGGGTTTTCTTCATCATTAAGCTGACACGTGATGTAACTGAAAGTTTGTTCCACACCCATGAATTCGAACTCACGCCAACAAAGATAAACACATTCATTACAAAGATCATCTTCCCGAGGCAAGCGTGTCCACTACCTTTCATCAACGCCTAGTTTACAAGACTTTGATAAAAAAAAAAAAAAGGCTAGTCGACGCCCGGAGAGCGGAAGGTACGAGGTTCGATCCCCGGCCGCGTCATACCAAAAGACGTTAAAAGATGGTACTTGTTGTTACCCTGTCTGGCACTCGGCATTAAGGGGCTAAAACAAGGACCGGTCGGCTCGGAGTCAGTATACTGTGTCTGAGTGGGGTTTTCATGTTTAACTGCGGCATGCTATCTCAGTGGGCTAGCACTATAAATCGGCATCATTCTGGACTAGTACAAGCCACACACACACACACACACACACACACACACACACACACACACACAGCTATATAAGTGCAATAATCTTACATGCGACGTTAAACCCCATTTCACCTAACCTCGTATGATGATGACAAACCTAGGAACAATTGGGGCGAACTTGGATTCGAACCCACAATGACTGGTTCTCAGCCGCGTCATACCAAAAGACGTTAAAAGATGGTACTTGTTGTTACCCTGTCTGGCGCTCGCCATTTAGGAGCTGAAACAAGGATTGGTCGGCTCGGAGTCAGTACACTGTGCATGCACGTCGCTATATAAGTGCAATAATCTTGGGCGCGACGTTAAACCCAATTTCACCTCACCTCATGCATTGGAAATATTCTTGGTTTCCCTGTCAGTTCATAATCAGTACCCCACCCCTTCACCCATCCACTCTTCTACAGATACTGCTCATACTATTCGTCACCGCAAGAAATACCTTTTTCGAATAGGTTTTTTTTTATGAGAAAACATCAACTGGTACTAAAATTTGCGACTGTTTTGTTTTAGACCAGAAAATTGTTTGGTTGCGTTTCTTTTGTCCGTTAGTTTATATATTTGTATAAATGTATAGAGGAGTGTGATTTTGTATACGAATATATTACGCTGTACACACTGTCATCGAGTTCCCGTATCCGAAGATCCGGGTTAGAAAAGATCTTCAGCAACCCATGCTTGCCGTGAAAGGCGACAATGCTTGTCGTAAAAGGCGACTAACGGGATCGGGTGGCCAGGCTCACAGACTTGGTTGATGTATGTCATCGTATCCCAATTGCGTAGATCGATGCTCATGATGTCAATCAGTGGAATGTCTGGTCCAGATTCGATTACTAGTATTTACAAACCGCCATTATAAAGCTGGAATATTGGAACAGTGCGGCGTTAAACAACATACAAACAAAACAAATCCTGTGACACAATCTGAGATGTTTTTACACGTCAAGTCTCTGAAGCACCAGTAAAATATTCCATGTGCATGAGGCCAAATTAAGAGCCTGAAATCTTGCTTAGGTTCAAAGAGTCATTACTGAAAAAAACCTTAAACATACACAAAGAAAAATCTTAAGCACCCCATGTATATTCTACCCGGTGGGTGCTTATTACGTCGAATACGGTAGTCCTAAATTTAATGTCATTAAAACTTTGAGACATTAATGCAAATGTAATGTTGTCAATAGGTAAGAAATATTATCTATTATTACTGCACCTATTTACAAATCAACACCCACCTGCTTACACACGTGTGAGGAGCAACACAACAGCATCAGCAGGCGATAGTGACGGTCACAACACGCTGTATTATGTTTCAAATCAGTCATCTGTTTCCTAAAAAGAATTCCCAAACAATTTCCAAGTGTACTTGTCATTTTCCATGAAGGTTTAGATGGCTATGGACATTGGCTAACTATCAATAAATTTGTTATTTTGATACGTTACCGACCTTAGTCTTTCCTGTTATAACAAATGCTCGTCAAAAATTAGTTTATTTCTTTTCCCGTCAGTACTTCTGCTGTCTATGCCTTTTATAGGGATGGTGTTGGAAGATCACACAAGTACTAGAATGGCTGAAAACTGAAACACCAACACCAGGCCTTGGACAGTCCAAAGGTTACCTACATAACCTTTATAGGTTGTGTGTCAGTTTTCAGTGTACGTCAAGGTGCAGTATTTAGTGCCTTGATTTTGTCTCTGTCATCAGGTCAACATTTATTGCCAGATTTACCCAGATCACAAAACTTGATGTAGCAGGCAAGTACAGTGAGTGTTTTCAATGGCTTGATTCAGTTGTGCTGGGACCACCAACTGTTTAAGCCTGTCTTGTCGACGATGCCAACAAGAAGGTGTGTGCATCAAAGTGCCGGTTCATATACGATCACCATCAGAGGTTTGATGCTTAGGCCCTGTCCCTGTGGAGATCCGGGGTAGAATAGGTCTTCAGCAACCCATGCTTGCCGTAAAATCCTTGTGTAAGAGGCGACTAAATGGTCAGGCTCGCTGACTTGGTTGATGCATGTCATTGTGTCCCAATTGCGTGGATCGATGTTCATGATGTCAATCACTGGATTGTCTGGTCCAGACTCGATTGTGTACAGACCGCCGTCATATAGCTGGAATATTGCTGAGTGCAACAACCAAACAAATAAATCAAAGGCTCTGAGGGTAATCATAGCATCGTAACAGACATTAAGTCATTGATTTGACCATCTGTACTGCGTGAGACAACAGTGGCAACTACCACTACTGTCGTATGCTTGTGTTATATACCGTGGGGATATTTTCCTACATACATCATATTTTACTGCCGTAACTTTCACACGGCATTAATTATTTTGAAGTACGATAATATAACGCATTTCAAGGCTACATAATATCATTGTTAAAAATACCTGCCTGCCCGACCGTCTGAGACGGTCATTATACAGACAGACATTCAGTTTTGAAACATTGCACCGGATGGTCGCGAGTTGAAGTTACTAAGTTGACAATCCACCAGTTTATTGTTACTTTCTGAGAACTAATATTAAATAATACCATTCTTTTGTTACTTTTGTTCGTTACTCTGGAAAATTCTGGACAGGCAACTTATTTTCTGGTCTGGGGACTTTGCAAAGTTGCCAATCCAGTTGTCTGACTGAAATTTTAGGGAATTTTATACACTGAAACTATACACGTATCCTATGGAGGACTGATGCTTTTTCAATATTTGACTAGTTGGTTGATGGATAGATGAACTGCTCCTATAGTGTCATCAGTGACATCAGCAGGATGTGCACACAGTATCGTGTAAACTTTAAAGCAGAACAATGCAGCATTGTGTGAACGGTGTCCTATAAATGTCCTAGTCCTGCACCATGACCGTGGAATATATTTATTTTATGAAAAAATAATAATCTAGAAATGCATACAAAAGCAAGTCTAGCCAGCTCAAGCTAGCTCTATTCCACAGCATCAGCATAGGGAATTTTTTTATTTTTAGAGTCAAGAAGGATATTGTGTAATATAAGATTTCAGAGACTGAATGTTAGTCTATAAATGTCCCTGTGAAGCACAATGTAGAACTGTGTAAAGTGGATCCATAGCACTTGATTGCAGTGTTTGAAATAAAAAGAAATGTCAGGCTGTCATCAGGCCCTCATTTTTAAAAAACCTGCAGCTTATTCTTACAAATAAATCAACACGTAAATTTACTGCAGGCCATAAGGATTCATACAAACTTGGAACTACCGCCCGACGCTAGATCCACTGGCCACGGGCCTAGGCGCTTATTTCGAACACTGCTTCATTAACTAACAAATCAATTTTCTTTCCCATACACCAAGAAACAATTAGGCCAAAGATATTAGTAGACAACTATGTCCTGATTGGCTAATAACAGGGTGGGCGGGGCTTGTGTTGCATTATAATGCTGAACCATGTCCCTGAATTTGATATTTTGTCTTCATTTTTTTAATGATTAAAAAAGCTGTCTGTGAAGTTATTTTTGTTGAATTATTTATTTAAGAATTTACTTCAATATATTTCTGAATTGATGGGTAAACAGTAAAAAGTGGGTCACACTTTACACTAATCTGCTGTTCAGATTTACACAGTAAACACACTGTCTTTAACATTTATACTTCCATGAATGCAAAAAGATTTCTTAAATATAAGCAAGCAAGGTGCTAAATATGGCACGTTGTATCCACATTGCAAAATCCAGGTTCAAATCTCAACAACAACAACAACAACAACAACAAATACAGTAGTAGTACTTCCGTACATTTATTATCTTTTCAACATAATATGATATGAGTTTGCATGTAAACAACAGATATTCTAACTAGTAATTCAAATGAAAAACTTGCTCCAAATAAATAAAACTGGACAAATATCACAGAAACAAACTGACATGTTCGCCATCTCTCATTCTTCAAGGTTAAGATACAAAAATACTGTTTGAAGGTTCACGCATATTATGAACTTGTTTTAAAGTGAGCACTTTATTGCTGGCATTATATATATATATATATATATATGTATATATATATATATATAAAGAGAAGAAAACAAATAATTATGTGAACTAGTTGGTGCAAATGTGAAACCTCCACTATGTTTGCACTAGGCGTTTAATCACTATAACGTGCAAACATAACAAAACACACTACAACTTAACTTTTGAACTTAAAATCATTTCTGTTAAGAGCTGTGTATCAAATTTTGTTGTGTCATGATACAAAATCATAAAACATTTGCCCAAACCAACTTTCTTCAAACAGATAACAGTTTTCCATCAGTGCGATATATTCTCAACCAAAAGGCTTAAAAAAATTAGTCTTGGTTCTCAGGCACTGCCCACTTCATCATAAAGTCTGCTCCACGTTTTTTTTTTATATCCATTTTTAAAAAAAATTTAAAATCCTAATACTTAAAAAGAGATCCAATATAGCACGCAGTTACTTCCCTTTACATGCGCACTGCATCTCCTGTTATGGTCATGGCGGCAATAGGAGTTTGTATGCTTGTTGATGCCAGGTTGATGGGACTAGTTTGAACAAGCCAAAAAAAACAAAAAAAACAACCCCCACCCACACTATAGTTTCAAAAGTCATTGCCTGAGAACCAATTCTTTTATTTTGTTAAGCCTAACATAAACATACATTTCAATAGACACATTTAAAACAAGTTTCGATGAAACATGAAAAACTACAGGGAACTTCTGTCCTCCATGTATTAATACTGTAACACTTATTGATGAAAATAACAAGATTTGTCCACAAAAATATCTTTGATTCCATGACAGCCCAGGCTGTAACAGTGACTGTCAATGTCAACCCAGTTTTCATTTATTCCCTGCTAGGGTTATTGTAGTTCTCAAAAGAGTACAGGTAATTATCTCCCCTTGACTGTACAAGAAGCTCAATGTGAGGTCCATGGCTCAGAGAGAGAAATACCCCTCCTGTAACAAACCTTGAAATGTCAACTGTTCAAATACCGTATTCGACGTAATAAGCAGGCAGGGTGCTCTCAAAATTAAAAATAGGGGGCTCTTATTGGAATATATTTTTAATGAGAGAAAAAACAGACAGCCTGAAATGATACAAAGGAAAAGTCTGTGCGTATTATAATACGACAGATATATTTTCCAGAATTTAATTGCCCATAATTACGGGTGCATATAACACACGAGCGTGTATTATACACGAATAAATAAGTCTTGAGTACATTGATCAATCGGAAGGGGTGCTAATTGGGATTGTTCACTAGCCAATATATTAGCAAATATCGCCGTGGTCGCTTATTACGTCGAACACAGTAAGTTTTAATGGTGAGCTGAACAGGTCATGTTTCACACACACAGGATGATTCCTTCGTTTGAATACATTCATAATAGTTCTACATTGTAGAATAACACAATGGCTGATAACAAGCTGCTGACACAGGTTCGTCCAAGTGGCAGCAACGGGACACATGACTTCTGATATACATCCATGACAGCAGCACGGTGAAATACCAGAGATGTTTCAAATGTGAGATCTCGGTGTCCTACCCATGTTGCCAGGTTTCAACAATGCATTTCTATAGTAAGATTGTGATCTGACACATGAACCTTGGAAATTAAATTACCGTAATCAACGTAATAAGCGCCCAGGACGCTATCAAAATTAGAAATGGGGGGCTCTTATTAGAATATTATTTTGGTGAAAAAAACAGAGTACATTTTTCTAGATTTTAATAGCCCAAAATTAAGGGTGCATATAACACACGAGTGCGTGTTATACGTGAATAAATAAGTCTTGTGTACATTGATCAATTGGAAGGGGCGCTAATTGGGATTGTTCACTAAGCCAATATATTAGAAATTATCGCCATGGGCGCTTATTACGTCGAATACGGTAAATTGATAATTGAGAACTCATCTTCATATTTCAGAAAACAGAATATCATCTTTCATTATTATTCACACTATGTTCAAAATTGTTCCAGAGAAATAACGGAAAATATCAAAATATTATTGAAATGGAAAAAATAGGCTTTAGTGTTTTGATCATTATGCATGACATCATGATACCTTACTTGTATCATGGCACGAACACTCAATGATCTTTACCGTAGTTGCTGCAATACTGTTCATAAATACCCTATGTGAGATATGGGACCAGTCAGGTGGGAGTTTTCAATAACACACTTTGAAAGCTTGATCAAGTCACACCTGTCGGAAATATATGAAAAATATAATGTTCCAGGTTTGAACTATCTTCACCCAATTGGTTATTACTGAATCGAAGTAGTGAAAAAATAGTTTGTGAAATATATGAGTGAGCAGATCACACACTAAGACAAAACATGTCCATTACGCAGTCCTCATGGTCTGTCAAATACTGTAGGCATCACAGAAAGGATCATGACTACACCGTGTCCAGTAGGGGAATGCCAGTCTGACACTCCACACTGAGCACTGACAAATTCTCCCAGCTTCCGAAGTACGGTCCTACGGAACACACAGACACAGAGCATCCTCCCCCCACTGGCACGGCTCCTGCAGCAGGCTGAGGGGACACCTTATTGCATCCTGCTACCATCTTGGCATCTCAACAATATCTACACCTACAAACAACATCAAGAATCACGATCTTGTTTGGTCTTTTTCTTAATTTTCTTAGCTCTTTCCCATCGCACGGTTTCTGCCTCAAGGGCAGACAACTCCATTAGTCTTTGTTGGAACGAAGGCGATGCTCCTGAAACCGGGTCTGTATATTTTGGTTCACCTGAAAATGGAACAAAAAGGTTATTCCTGCTTTCAGTGTTAAAGGAAACTGGAAGAATCCAATCTTTTCGAACAAGTCTCAGTGTCATCAGATTGAGAGTGAGTGAGTGAGTGAGTGAGTGAGTGAGTGAGTATGGTTTACGCCGCTTTTAGCAATATTCCAGCAATATCACGGCGGGGGTCACCAGAAATGGGCATCACACATTGTACCCATGTCGGGAATCGAACCCGGGTCTTCGGCGTGACGAGCGAACGCTTTAACCACTAGGCTACCCGACCGCCCTTGAGAGAGTGAATGGTCCATGCAGAAGTGAGTAACACACGATCTATACTACAACACTACCACTAAAGTCTAAGTGGTTATCTATTAATTTGTTCCTTTCATATCATTTCTGTATCTGTGTTTCTAGTCGTCTAACATCACCTTTCAGTGTTCTCCAAAACTTGATGTTCAAATCTTAACTTCCATTTTACAAGGAAAACAAGTCAATTTACAAACATCCTAGGTACACTCATTTCACTTTGCCAAAGCATACCATCAGCACTGACAGATGAATGATCATTGTATTCAAATTCTTTTGGTAGCTATGAATTCTCTCCCTGTTCTTCAAAGGCATTATTTTGGGGGGGTTGAGAGAGTATATCCTCTGACTAGGTCAAATAAATTGGATCAACCTTGTTCTTGGTCTCGTTCAACAAACCAGACTTAGCGCTAAGACAACTGTATCTCCCATACTTTTACATAGACTTACAACAGTCATAGCGCTAAGATCGCTTTGAGGAATGGGGGCCCAGGGATGTTAGATTGATTCGGTTTAAAGCCTGGATTGTCATCTTTCACCCAGCTACTCACTATCTTTGGCAGTAGATCTGGATGTGGAGAAATTGTTTGGGAAGCCAACCCGTGAAGTGGGAGCACTTGGGCCTTTCCGGAGGTTCACATTGGATGTGTTAGACGTGGAAGTAAGAGAGAAAGACTTGGAACTTGTCGTTGTGGACGTTGTTGTGGAGTTGCGTTGTTGTAAGTTCGGACTCCATATTGTGCCCATAGCTACAAGGTCATCGGACTCCCGTCCTGGACAAGGAAAGGACTGATAGACAAACATTGTACAGTGTACCTCGAGCTTAAAGGGACAAACATTGAACAGTGTACCTGTCTAGCTTAAAGGAATTTGTACCCCTAAAACGTTTTGATGTAATAAATCAGCAGAATTTTGAAGATAAAGAAAGCAATTTAAGAACAATATTCTTCATAGACCATGTTTGCTTCTAAATAAAGTAAATATGAACAGGAAAATGGTATGAAAAGAGCAACATATGACGGCAGTGTTCAGGTGGGCAGCAAGATCTACCTGCTTACTTGTATGTACACGAACACTCTAGCTATACCAACTCCAATGTCATTTCATGCAAGCTGGTAACCTGGTGTGCCCAAATCAAACATTTATATATCTGGTACTGACAGATTAACCTTGACTTCTTATCACGCCTGGGATTTCAGAAGAAACAAAACAAACAAATAAAGATTGATAGCTGAACTCAGAAACTAGCGTCTTTGTGACAACATATCTGGTGAATTGCCATACCAGCACTCCTAATGGTAACTGATCAATTATTCTCCACTGACGTAGCTGCATGCATTATGTCACTTAAGGAGAAATATGGATTCCTGAAAACTTGCTTTATCTAAAGGATCACCATCTTAGTGGGAGGTAATAGGTGGGTGAGTGAGTTGGGTTTAAAGCTGCTTTGAACAGTATTTCAGTCATTCTGCAGAGTGAATTGAGGCACCTTGGTTGACAGGGACACCTGTGCCTCCGGGAGGAGTGAGTGATTGGTTGGGTTACATGCATCTTCACGAGGCAAGTGAGTTAACTGATTATAAAAGTCCAGATTCCACCCTTGCCGAACTAGGCTGGTATTATGGAGTTACAATTTGGCTGGACTAACGAGTCTATGCATAGTCCAATCAAAATCGCGCACCGAAATCGAAATTTGGTTTGTTAACTGTCGGGCAGATTTCGGTCGATTGCAGGATTTCCAAAGCATGTGCACCGCCAAATCGTTGTCAGCAGATATTTTCCTAATCTTTTCATGTTTTTAATCAAGGTGCTCACGTGATTTGATGTATTTCGCGATGTAAGACCCGTTCTATCACAACATAGATCCTGATTATCGATCAGATCGTCCTGACTGGGTGCCACCATTTTGGGTGAAACAAACGCAAGTGATACGAGAGGTGGAATCTCATTGGTCTTCGAGGGGACATAACTGGTAAAAGCCACTGGTGGCGCTATGATCGAGTCCAGTAATTCTAGCCTAGTTCGGCAAGGGTGGAAACTGGACTTTTTAAGTCAGTTCTCTCTCTTGCTTCGGGAAGATGGGTTACATGCCACTAGAACAGTTTTTCAGTTATATCATTTCATCTGACTCTGGGGCCCTGTGAAGATCTTGGTTAGAATAGATGTTCTGCAACCCATGCTTGCTGTAAAAGGCAACTATGCTTGTCGTAAGAGGCGACTAAAGTGATTGGGTGGTCTGGCTCACTGACTTAGTTGATGCATGTCATCGTATCCCAATTGTGTGGATCAGTGCTCATGATGTCAATCACTGGATTGTCTGGTCCAGACTGGATTATTTACAGACTGCTGTCATATAGCTGGAATATTGCTGAGTGCGGCATTAAACAGCAAACAAAAAAAAACCAACTGAATCTGTGTTGCAAGCCCAAGTGATGCAGATTATAAACACTGGTATAATGCTGACAGACCAAGTACCATCAATTACCAAATCGTGGCACTGATCTAACCTGATATATCTTACGACTACCCTTATTTGTTATCACTGCCACTGTTATGGTAACTACGCCACAGGAAACCTGGCTCCTGCTGTGACAGGAAAGGCAACTGCCTAGTCTTGAAGTACCTTGCACATTGTTTTTGTGATTCAGTAACTGATCACTTCTCAGCAGTGTTCCACGGACCCCGTTGGTCCTGCCATGGTTCTGCCCCTTGGCTGTGGGGAACGTGTTCTTAATAGGCCGCAGCTCATCCTTTTCCCCTTCAAAATTAACTGCAAAAGCAAAGCAATCATGCAAAGCCACATGCACATACAAGACACAGACAAGCTGCATTTACAATCTACACCTAGTGCTCCTTATGTATTGTATGACCGGCAAATTTTAGAAGCTGACAAAATGGACATAAATGATGGATAGCCACTTCAGTAAAATATCACATTATGGCTGAAATATTGCCGACAAGACTTAAAATTAAACTCACTAAACTACAGGAAAATAAAGAAGTTGTTATCCATAAATTGTGTTTTCTTTGTTCGCATGTCTACTCATATTAAACAGTCCTATTTTAACATTCATCACCACTCGCCCTTTTCCGTAACCTGCCAGAAAACTTGTCCCCTTATCGATGAATGTTATGTGCGAAAATACGCCAAACCAATCAGAATGTGCGTATGATTTCAAGTTCTTCGTCAAAGAATCCCTCCGAAATAAATTTTGATTTTACAATTGTCTTGCATCTAAAAATATACCCAAGACACATTTAAATGTGTTCAATCACACTGTATAATTCTGCACGTCCTGATGTGCTTTAAATTGCATCTGAAATATATATAATATATGGGGAAATATATGTGAACCATTACGCAATGAGTTGACAATTGTTTTAGGTATGCCCGTTTGTGCTAAGACGGAACCCGGTTGCAAAAATGGCCATGAGAGGGGCACGAGCCGCTATTCGTCCCAGTCCAGGAATAACACGAGTTGGTAACGGATGCTATTTTCACACAAAACGGCTAAACTCATACTTTTATCACTCAGATCATATAAGTACAAAAGTCTACTATATGTCATGCAACACTTCCTAAAACCTAACTACCTCCTGTTTAGCATGCGAGCTAGTTCAATAAGACACTCAGTACAATAGGGAACATTAACAACACACAGAAACAGATGGTAATAGATATGTACTATAATTGGATCAAGTCAAAGCATCATGAATGTTTAGTGCTGCATGAAATCTTTCATGTTGCAGTTGATGGTAAACCAACAAAGTATGTCATTCAGGTCAATATGGGAGATGTCAACCTTACTAAACTCAGCAGTAGAAATTGGCACTAGTCCTGTAGTCCTTTCCAAACTGCCCAATAGTTAGGGTATCATAAGGACTAGTAGAAATTTGCCATTTTTTTATATTTTGTTATATGTTGTCGTTATAAGGACTAGTAGACTAAAACTGTTGGTTTCTACTTCTGCTAATGAACTACTACAAATGACATGCCTCATGATCCAGCGTTAGAAATTGGCACTAGTCCTGTAGTCCTTGCCAAACTGCCCAATAGTTAAGGTATCACAAGGACAAGTAGATATTTGTCATTCTTAAAGGTTTTGCTATATGTTATCATTATAAGGACTAGTAGACTAAAACTGTTGGTTTCTACCTCTGCTAGTGAACTACTTCAAATGACATGCCTCATGATCGAGTGTTAGAAATTGGCACTAGTCCTGTAGTCCTTGCCAAACTGCCCAATAGTTAAGGTATCATAAGGGCTAGTAGAAATTTGCCCTTTTTATGGATTTTGTTATATGTTGTCGTTATAAGGACTAGTGGACTAAAACTGTTGGTTTCTACCTCTGCTAGTGAACTACTTCAAATGACATGCCTCATGATCCAGCGTTAAGAAATTGGCACTAGTCCTGTTGTGATCAGGCAAAACCTTCAACACTGTTTTACTACACTGAAGCATCGCTCCTATTTGTAACACGTGTTTGCCACAAACGTGGCTATATCCCCCACCCCTGTTGCAGAATTTATGACATAATTAAATCTGAACAAACCCTAACCTTTTTTAAACGAGCTGGAACTTGTCATGGAAATTGTAAAAAAAAGAAGAGTTTGGAACCTAAGTCCATCTTGTTGCCATGGAAACGTAAAAAATAAAAATTTCTAAAATTTATAAATAGCAAAAGGCACCAGTTCAGCATGTACCTGACAGACCTGCAAAGTTTCATGAAAAAATATTGAACGGTTTATGAGTTATGCTCCGGAAACGAACCCTACACTCACAGAACCTATGGCCATCTTGTTGCCATGGAAACGTAAAAAATTTAAAAAAATTAAATAGCAAAAGGCATCAGTTCAGCATGTACTTGACAGACCTGCAAAGTTGCATGAAAAAATATTGAATGGTTTCTGAGTTATGCTCCGGAAACAAAACATACGGACGGACAGAGTCCATTTCTATATCCCCCGCCAAATTTGTTGGGCGGGGGATAAAAATAAAGAAGTTCATCCACAAACCTTATCCTTACTTAGTTCTCCAACTTCTAAATGCCTCTCAAAGAAGTTATCTGAATCTAGGGACCTAATAAATCCTCACGATTGATAGTAGGGTAATAACAAGTACGCCTTGGCTTCATTCTTCATTTGTCCATAGAATGAACAGATCCTTCATACATCCTTGAGTTACCATTAGGACATCAGAATTTACCTCAACAAGTGAAGCATAGCACCAGTGTGTTACCTTTTTCCAGTGATATGGATCTTCTGGAGTTGTTCCTGCTGCTTGGCCTCCTGTTGGCGTCGATGTCCCGCAGTTTGTGCTTGTCCTTGTCCCGGTCGAAGTAGACTAGATCGGTGGTGGAGAAGTCATCAGCTGTAGGGGCAGGCCGACTCGCCTCCGGGTTGTACAGCAGGTCTGCAGTGGAGAACGGCACTGTCGGCGTACTGGAAGAACTGAAAGTCAGACACGGATATTTAGACAGAGTCAGGGGATCAAGTCAGCATTAGTGTCAAACCAGGATCTCAACCTCAGACAGGACTGTTGCTGCTCCCTGGTAACTAAAAGCGACAAAACCTTTTCCATATTAATGAGAAATCCCTGCTAAACGCAAAGTCGAGTGCATGATTCCGACTATACCGTGAGCAGGTGTTTTATGAATCACTATCAAATGGTGATGATACCAGATGTTTGGGAAAAGGTAAGCATATCAAGCCCCTGTGGTACCTGTAACAAACACATGCAAAGACAAGTCAATTAAAATTGAAAAGAAAATTATCCCATTTCTGAGGAATTGCTTCCCTGGTTCTGTAATTCTCCCAAAATGATAATGCCAGAGGGTCACCTTACCATAAATATCAGCAGTAGAAACTAACAGTTTTACTCCACTAGTCCTTATAATGATAACATATAGCAAAACCCTTAAAAATGGCAAATTTCTACTAGTCCTTAGGATACCTTAACTATTGGGCAGTTTGGCAAGGACTACAGGACTGGTGCCAATTTCTAACGCTGAATATCCTCAACATGAAACTCTAAATACATCCTCCAGTAAATCCTTACAAGTACCAAGTGTTGCCCAAAACAATGAGAATACTGAAATACCTCAAAATCATAAATCTTATTAATGTACACATATAATGAACGCATGACCAATAACCTCCAAGTCAGCCTTCCTTGCCACTGAATCAGTTTAATCAGCACTGCCACTGTTAATCTAGCCCCAGCACTGGGAGTAGTCAGATTTCAGCTGAGATTTCTCTATGGAAAGGCAACAGGCAATAAAGTACAGCACTCATTCACCAAGTCTCATTCTAGATTGCCATCTCTTACAACGCCTCAGTAATTGGCGCTGGGTTGGATCAAATAGACCTCCATTGAGCCATGTAATCCTCAAGTCTTTCCAACAGCAGTACCATGCATAGACTCTGGTGTAGCTGGCGGAGGTGGTGTGGTCTTACTTGCTGTACATGTAGACATGACATGGCTTGTCTGGTTGACTATACCTTATCATTTGTAGTTCACTTATTGACAGCACAGTGTTGTCATATGACAAATCTATCTACTGCTTTAGTTGGTCGTGAATTCAGGATTAGTGTTGCCATGGTGATACACACTAAAAAATGTTGGCTTTAAGATACACTGAGAACATTAATGTTCCTGGACAGGACTAAACCCCAAAAGTACAAAAATCTGCACTTGACCAAGAAAGTGTTATCCCAAATATAACATTTGTTACATTTGACCACTTTCTAAATGGCATTGCAGTGCTGTAGCCAGCCAGGGGGCAGGATTTTTTATATAAAACAGTTTTATTTGAATCAAGTTGGGGACAAGTGATACTTGCACAAATATTTGCCCCCCTTTTCCAAAAAAGTTAACTACGGCCTTGCATTGTGTGTTCATTAATGTTTCCGTTTAGTCACACTTGCAATATTTCTTTGTTTATAATTTGTTGATATTCACATTATATAACAAGGTTTTTTTTCAAAATTTGAATACAAATATAGGTTTCTGTCAACACAATTTTGATCAGTAGAAAATAACACAAAGGATAGTGAATAGTGATAGTGGATAGGACCATGAATATCAATCTGGAACAATTCCTCATGTTTTTTTATTGTATTCCAACCTTCCAGTCCTTCCAATCATAATAAAAAAATAAGTTACATGAACAAGAAGAAAATATTGCCTCCAAAATGCAAAATCAGATTTCTGTTTCAAAAGTTTGTTGATTTGGGTGCGGTTTTGAGGAAAACAGTATACAAAACTTGAATTTTGTATTACCCTTCTGAAGACATGATCATCAATCAAAATGGAAACAGAGTGGTCAGAAGACGAGGACAAGAATCACTCTCTACATCATTCAGGTGATGCAAGGCATCTACACATAGGAACCATCCTATACATAGCGATATTCCTTGCTGCACCTGCCACATTCGTTATGCCCCGATCATAAAGAAGACTTTAATGTGCTGAGCTTGGAGTATCGACATCATGATGTTTGCTGAATGACATTTGTGTTGCACTGGAGTTAACAATCTCCAAAAGCTAAAAGATCTATGAAAAGACTAATCCACAGACGAGACCTTACCGTCACGATATTTATAAAAACATAAAGTAATTTTGATTCTGATAAAGGATTTGTTTGTTGTTTAACGCTGCACTCAACAATTTTCCAGCTATATGACCGTGGTCTGTTAATAATCAAATCTGGACCAGACAATCCAGTGACTGACTTCATGTACATCGATCCACAACTATTGGATACGATGACATGCATCAACCAAGTCAGCAAGCCTGACCACCTGATCCCTTTAGTCGCCTTACAACAAGCATAGTTGCCTTTTACAGTAAGCATGGGTTGCTGGAAACCTATTCTAACCCGGATCTTCACAGATTTCTGATTAAGAAGTGAGTGAGTGAGTATGGTTTTACGCCGCTTTTAGCAATATTCCAGCAATATCACGGCGGGGGACACCAGAAATGGGCTTCACACATTGTATCCATGTCGGGAATCGAACCCGGGTCTTTCGGCGTGACGAGCCAACGCTTAAACCACTAGGCTACCCGACTGCCCCTTTCTGATTAAGGAAGTTAAATGTGAACAACCTATCTTCCTTTTCAGGTTCTTCACATTTAATATCTTTGTGTACTTTCATTATCAATCAATGAAAACACTAATTCATGCACTTTTTGAACTAATTTCTATTTTTCATGATTGTACAAAACAAGCTATGTTGTCAACAAGCCTAAACTGAAGTTCATTATGATGAAAAGTAAGACATCACAGGACCTCTACATGGTTAACACATGCAGAACTTCTGCTCCAGCATGACCAACATGTACAAGTGAATACCTTCCCAGGCATGCCATATAACAGTATTATTGGTGTTGTTGTTGTTGTTGTTATTATTATTATCATTATTATTTGTTACAGATTAAAATTAAAAATGCAGCAAAGAGGGTTTGGGTGATCCTGGCACAGTCGGGCTGGATCGGTTCATCATCAGCTCAGGGCCCTTGTCCCCTCTACACGCAGCCCAGACCTGCCTAGTCGAACCCACCCAGAACTTTTTAGACAATGTGAAACTCTCCAACACTGCAGCCATCTACTTATTATTATTATCATGATCATTATCATGATCATTATTATTATTATGTACCAGAATGTACTCACCGAGCACAGAAATGCTAGCTATCAATTTCACTGCAAAAATGCATAATTAAACTCGTTGCCTCACAACAAAATTTGACCTTATGAAATCTGAAATTTAAAAGTCACTGAATTCATAATAAATACGTCAATATTATCCCCTTCGGCTAATTGTTACTCACTTGTTCCGTACTGTTTATTCTTAAATCATTAATAAAGACAGTTCCCAACCAGAAGTGTCACATCACAGAAACAAACGATGAACACCAGCCACTCATGAAGCAGCCCTAATGATGCAAGAAGCAATGACGTTACATCGAGAATAATCACATCCCCTACCTGATGATGTTCAGAGATGTATTCCTAACCACACGTTATCCTTGTTTCCAGCACAACTAGCGATGTCCAACAGGGTGCCAGTAACCTAATGGACAGCATGTCATCTGTCACTGACTCAGCATGGAATACACATCAGATACACCCAGACTTGGAGAATGGGAGAGCAGATTGTCCTGGCAGAATAGACTTGGCACGACTGTTGGATCAATAACTTCGAGGGTAACCTAGTTAGCTGAATCCCATTCTCAACTTTCGAGGACAGATCACTCACCAGCCTCAACACTAAAACATAACCTGTGTTAATGTCACTCTCAAAAACTGAATTTAAATTTAACTTTAGATCCATACTGCAAAAGACAAGATCAGACCAGAAATGGGCTTCGTAACTTCCCTCATATCAGCTCAAGGTTTATCAGTGAAGCGTAGAAAGGTGACACTCACTCTGTAAATGACCTGACATGAATAGGTTTGACTGGACTGAGGACAATCCATGGCTTGTCGGGGTATAAGAAGTCCAATTTCTTCCTCTGCATCAGGCTGGACAGTCCACCTTACCGGTGGACGTATCGACCAAGAGTCAGTGTAATAATGTCGGCATATTTTCCCCCAGTTTGTGTAAGCTCCATTGTGACAGTCACCAGGTTGAGTGGGCTAGCTTTGTGTCGGGTAGAACAACAGACTGGCGTGTCGAGTGTGTAACTCGTGTTTACTTTGCTTGTACCCAACACACTCCAGGCACTGGCAAGGTCAGCAGGGGACATAACTCTTGATAAGAGACTTTTGATAAGACCTGACACTTAGAGATAGTGCCAATAGAGTTTACAACTTGGAATGAATTATACAATAGTAAAAAAGACATCGGCAATGCATGTTACTGGGAATCATTCTGCAGCTAGATCTTATCGTTAAGGTAATTGTAAGTGATAGCAAGTTGCTTGTGTGGACAATATAAGGTACACTGCACATGTGGTCTGTTATGAATAAGGGGCAAATTGGGTGTTCCTAATGTGCTATAGAAATCAAGCGATCCCAAAACTGTGTGCACGTTCTGAACAGCACTTCAAATCTGCCTATTGAAGTATGTGAAAAGACAAGTGTTATATCAGATACACATACAACCCGGGACCAATCCCTGTAAATGCTTGTTCAGAAAGGCTCCCGCTTCATAGCACATGAGTGCATACTAGTATGGGGTGCTGATCCTGTGTCAGTCATCACTGGAGACAGCCAATATAGTCCTGTATCAGCATTATCATCATGAACATTCTGTACCAATCTTAAAATAATAATTTACTTATGGCGCAAGTCTTGAGGGGTGGTGGGGTAGCCTAGTGGTCAAAGCGTTCGCTCGTCACGCGGAAGACCAGGGCTCGATTCCCAACATGGGTACAATGTGTGGAGCCCATTTCTGGTGTCCCCTGCTGTTATATTGCTGGAATATTGCTAAAAGCGGTGTACCACTCACTCCTGTGTCTTGATGAGAAAGAGGGAGTAAGATCCCCTGTCCTTCTCCCATATCAGCCAGACTAGGTCCAGACATGAACTTGAGACGACTGTCAATATAAGGACTTACTAAGCTTACTACACCAAAATAGAGTTTACCAGACCTTTGGGCTAGTGGCTGAAACGGCATTATGATTCGAACTAATCCTGACAATGCAGTAGATAGCTGTCGAACAATGTGATGCAGTTCTTCCAGTGTATGGTCAAAGACCTTGATAATTATAAGGAATTGTGAGGCCATCATGCATTTGAAACATGCCCTAAATTACATTAAGTATTTTGAAAAACAACAATATCCAAGAAGTGTTACATACTAGGGCTGGGACGGGTAACTCCGGTGAGTATTGAGAAGGACCCTGCTACCCACAGAACTACCCGGACCCATGGTTGGTCATGTGATATATTGTTTAATGACAAAAAGATCTTGAAATATATCGTTACACCACAAGTCACTAATGTTGGCATTTCTTTTTGACTATGCACCCAGACGTTTATATGTTTGAATAAAGATAAAACTTCAGTCAACTTCAGTGTATGCATGACCAGATCATTTTATACGTGTCTCTAAATACATTTTGTCCAGGGCAACAGACAAACTATTCCCAATTGGACATTTTGTACCTATCTCTTGAGACCTACAGCGGGTACCCAGGTAGGGTCGGGTAATAGGTCGATGAGTACCAGGGTAGTAAATTTGGACTTGTCCCAGCCCTAATACATACTGTTGAGGATTCTATAAATCTAAGATATTTTCCTTCTCTGCTGGTTGGTTGGTTTGTTTGTTGTTTAACGCCGCACTCAGCAATATTCCAGCTATATGACGGCGGTCTGTAAATAATCGAGTCTGGACCAGACAATCCAGTGATTAATATCATGAACATCGATCCACGCAATTGGGATCAATGACATGCATCAACCAAGTCGGCGAGCCTGACCACCCGATCCCATTAATCGCCTTTTACGACAAGCATAGTCACCTTTTAAGGCAAGCATGGGTTTACTTCTCTGCATTCTGGTTGTATGTTCAAATTCAATTGATTTCTACTGTGGCTTTGTAATAAACTCATTCCTACAGTAAAACTGCACATGGAAATAGCCCTGGTATAAATCTCTGACATGAGAATATTGACAATCTGGCCCACCTGGTACTGCACTGCTTGAGGTAGGTAGGGATCATCTATCACCATTATGTCCAGCAAGACAGGAGCGTCAATACCAAACAGGGGAAGCAATACCAACATTCGGCATTTCCCACAGCATATTTGTATAAGTAGCAGTGTTCCCCTTAACCAGTAATTACCAGTTTTTGACCAGTAAAATTAGGCTTGGACTGGTAATTCCTGTGACTGCCAGTCCCTATGGACCGGCAAATAAGGTATCTTGAAAATCGTTGCTGTTGGACAAGACATCGTGGATAGTAAAAAAATTATACTTTTGAATGAAGTCCACTTGTCTGTCATCAGGGTTTCCCGTTGTCTATTTTTAGTGCAAGGAAATAATATTTCGCTTAGCTTGAGATTAAATATCTATTTGTACTGACTTAGTCTTGAATCAAAGTGAGATATTCAGAAAAAAAGAGAGATATTTGTGATTGAACTTAGTGTGGATGACATGTAGGTCTCTATAAGAAATGATGTCACTGAATTTGTAGCCATGAAAGTAAACTGCATTGAATCTGATAATAACCAGGTAGCTTTCATACAAATTGTTTTTGTTCAAAGTCAGTTGGGACTGACAAAATTGGGTGGGACTGGTATTTTTTATAGTTGTCAGTCCACTGGGGCTGGCAGTTTAAAAAGTCAGTATTCTAAAGCTCACATAATTAACCCTAAGGTTAAAAAATAATAGTCTTGGCTCTCAGGCACCTGCCGCACATTTCGTTTTTATTTTGAGTTTAAATTATTATTCTTTAAATCCAAATGCTAAAAAATAATGCAATCCAATATAGCAGTATGTCAATTTCAACAAAAAGTCACTACAAACACTATGGATGAAAGTAGCCTAGCAACAGCCTCACTTGTAATCAGTGTTCAACATGTCTTTGTCATGAAAATCAAACTATTTGGGCAGTGGTAGAAACTAACAAGTTTAGTCCACTAGTCCTTACAATGATAGCATATAGCAAAACCCTTCAAAATGGCAAATTTCTACTTGTCCTTAGGATACCTTAACTATTAGGCCGTTTGGCAAGGACTACAGGACTAGCACCAATTTTTAACCCTGTTTGGGTGTCTCCAAATTCAAATACTTTTGCTGTCAGTAACTTTAGCCACTAGTCCGAAGCCAGAGGCAAGTAAAATTCTGTATAGTTCAGTAAGCATGGTAAGCTCAATGAAGAGTCCATGTATTGAAATTAAAATCAACCGAAAGCCATGGCAAGAACCATGTATGGTCTTGTAGACTCAAGGTTTTGGCACTGATCGCTATAAGCTGTAACAGAAACATAAAGGACATCGGGACACCCTTATCTTCTATGAAAGTAATATACCAATCAGCAATATAAAGTAACTGCACATCATAATTACCATGGGTTGTTGCCCGATGAATATAGCAATATAAAGTAACTGCACATCATAATTACCATGGGTTGTTGCCCGATGAATATAGCAATATAAAGTAACTGCACATCATAATTACCATGGGTTGTTGCCCAATGAATATAGCAATATAAAGTACCTGCACATCATAATTACCATGGGTTGTTGCCCGATGAATATGGCAATATAAAGTAACTGCACATCATAATTACCATGGGTTGTTGCCCGATGAATATAGCAATATAAAGTAACTGCACATCATAATTACCATGGGTCGTTGCCCAATGAATATAGCAATATGAAGTAACTGCACATCATAATTACCATGGGTTGTTGCCCGATGAATATAGCAATATGAAGTAACTGCACATCATAATTACCATGGGTTGTTGCCCGATGAATATAGCAATATAAAGTAACTGCACATCATAATTACCATGGGTTGTTGCCCGATGAATATGGCAATATAAAGTAACTGCACATAATAATTACCATGGGTTGTTGCCCGATGAATATGGCCTGTCCTTAAATCGGAGATACTTGTTTTCCCCAAGCAGAGTATAGGAACATCTCCTGCCATAAATGTTCCGCAGGGACGCATTCCGTAGCATCCCATTGGTTGTCTTCGGTCGAGTGAGAATCGGCGTGACAACAAGACTAGAGGGAGTCATGATGATCACACGATCCTCCCCACACTGAAATGTCCGAATGTCTGTTTAGTTAACGCGCACAATATCCAAAGTGTTTAGTTAACGCGCACAATATCCAAAGTAAGACGTATCTGTACCGCAGTCAGCTGCACATTTGTCTACACATGAAACATATCACTGACTTTAAATCACACTTGCTCTGCCATCCAGGAGGGTTAGGCTATTAACACAATGTTAATTATGTCATTAAGAATCATGAAATTCCACAACGACTTTGATAATCTCACAGAATGAAATAACCACAACCAGTTCAGCTCAAAAAGGTGTTTTTTAAAAACATGTGCACCATAAATGAAAAGGTAACATTCTCTGCCATGTTTTTGACACTCTTCAAGCCATTGTGTTGACTGCGGTTTGTTAACATTATCCTTGAGAACTCAATCTACATATCCAGCGTTACTCCTCAACACATAATATCCATTTCTGGTCACAGCATAGGTCATGAAGACATTGACAAAATGTCAACAAGTTTTCAAGTTGGTGATCCAAAATAATTCATGATTCACATATCTACATTTGTAGATTTTATGACAGCAGTGTGTAACAACCGCTTGTGACTGTCAAATCCATGCAGCACAATTCATCACAGAGCCCTTACATCACATGCTATCTCCAACAGTACACGTCCATTCCACTTCTAGTGAACACAGTACACGTCTATTCCACTTCTAGTGAACACAGTACATGTCCATTCCACTTCTAGTGAAACCACCAGTTTGACCAGCTGTCTAACCAAGCAGATGACTGTTTGATGATAGGCTTATATGATTAATGTAAGAATCCAAACCGGCCATGTAACCATGTGTATTGGAGTGTATCTGATTGGAAGGTTATCTGATTAGGAATTGCTCAACAGCCCTCTGTCTGCAATACACAGTATACTAAGCAGGGTGAGCCAATCCTGTTCTAATGCTATTGATACAAGGATTTATTCCTAAGGTAGTTGAGAGGCTATTGTCACATGCCTGACTTTCCCTCTCCTTGACTGGTGGCAGTTACTACAAACTATCACCCACTATACCACTCGCTATACCTACACACACAGCTCTGAATACCTTCTTCACTAGTGCCTGGCTACCGGAGTCATCTTGTCTTTACTTAAAGTCTCTATGATCGATGAGAAAATCCTCGTAAGAATATTCCTTTCATGTGCAAATTGATTTCTGAACTCTCCTCATTGATAGAGGCTCCACGACAGAATGAAAAGTTCAGCCCTAGGCTCAATATACATTTAAGTCTTGATACCTATTTCATAAACATTTCCCCAATTCAGACACTCTGCAATATGAAACTGATAGCAGTACAAAGTCCTCAGAAAGAAAATAGCTTTTGTGTGTATGTAGCTCCTTAGTGAACCAAGATACGACCCTTCTAGCAACGCGTCCTGGTACTAGATAATCTGTGGACTAGGAACTCTGCTTACCCATGCCGGCACCTATGTGAGATAGGAGGGTATAATCGGAAGGACTTTCATGCCCTCAAATGTTAAGACTTCCTGAACTTAAGGACAGATAGTGTAAGGAGCTGGTCACTTCTTGTAGTTAGTGTATCGCATCTTCAGACAATACATCTTAAATCAACTTCAGAACCAGTATGACACAGACACAGAAACCGTGAGCATTCCGTCACCACTGTTTAAATTAAAACACATGTCACATACAAACTTTCTTGACTACAACAAAAGACCACTTGAATTTATATTCAGTATATACATTCACGGTCCAGTGTTCTCAAATAGTCATAAAAGTTAGGACGAAAAGCAAATTTCTGTTCCCTTAGCTGAGGATTCCGACTGAATTTTGCCTTGCTGGTATCAATACACAAGGAGGAATCTGACAGCCCCAAGGTTTGATGCGTCCATTATAATGTCTAGCTGTAACACACACAAGGAAATCAATGAAACTGTCTTCACATCATCACATCTTGCCGAGTTAAGTCACAAGACATCTTCCTGCCAGTGGCTGTTTCAGGATATAACTCAGGAGTCCATCAGTCTACCGTGGATCAATGAACTTCTGTTAGTTCCTGTTTATAATAACCTTGCATACATGGTGCCTTATTTCCCCTGTTCATTTAACAATTGTTACTTTTGGTATCCATAAAAGTAGGATTAATCCCACTGAAACACCTTAACTAAAGATGTCTTTTTCCGCCTTTGCACATTCTGTTCCGTTTGTGGTTAGATGCTGTTTCCCATGACAAACCTAATCATCACATCTACATGACAACTAGTAACACTAGTCACAATGGATGCCTACGGAGAATACTGTTACAACGTATGCCTCCAGAGAATACTGTTACAACGTATGCCTCCAGAGAATACTGTTACAATGCTTGTATCAATGATTTTGTGTCACATGGCGATCTCACGGCTCCAGACACAACACAATCCTGAATGCTTCATCAACCGACAGATTTATATCTCCAAGACAAGTCCCACTGGAGAAAATCAGCTCTGTTTCAGACTGTTGCCAATTTGTCGAAATTCCCTCAGCCAAATCTCTCGTTATGACTACACTAATATAGGAACTCAGTAGGGGGCTCTCAATCACATATATCAATAAACCTCCAAAATAGCTGACACCCAAAAATCAGGTCCATTACCCTCAGGCACGAGAACACGACCCTATCTATCCAACCGACATTTAAATTCACCAAACGTTAGGTTGAACCAGGGTACGACGCTTGTAAAATATTTAAGCCGAGTTCTGACTGGCTGTGTGTTTATCTGATTAAGTGTCCATCCTGCCCTCCTCATACATTGTGTTGGGCAATGTTGTTGACTACACACACAATGGCCTCGAAACTACATCTAGGCTGGGTGGCGTGTCCCTGCATGTGGAGGGACTGACCCCCTACCCTGCTCTCATTAAAGTCCCCCTCCTCCCAGAAATACCCCAATCTCTAAGCATACATTGATTCTATAAATCTAATAATCTCCCCTTAAAGAAAGCCATGCTCTCAGTGGTGTTTACGAATGATAAATGCAGTGATAACGTGCTTTTCAACCTATATAGCCATGTGACATGCTGTGTATTGATTTTCTTTCGGAGATAGATAAAGTGGTCATAAAGAATCCCTATGGTACGCTTAACATGGCTTTACAGGTTTAGCAGAGCTTTAAGAATACATTAGCAGCTTACATCTTTATATCCTTCACACCTAAATAATTATCCAATATGAAGAATTGTTAGGAAGTAATAAGATGTAACTAACTCAGTAATGATTCTTTTTATAAATCTAAACAGCCCCTTGAACACCAAAGGGAAATTCAATAAGGTCTAGGCATCCATCGTAAATAAAATTAATCTTTAAAAAAAAATAGTATACTCTATACTTTAACAGGTGGTGACAAAACCTTTTCAGTCTACTTGCCTGAAATTATCTCTTGTCATCATTAGCATTAGTTTTAACTTTAGCCACTTGTCCTAAGCCCGCATCTAGCAAAATTCTGTAAGGTCAAGTGAGATCACCTAATAAATGCCACACGATAACAGTAATATCTACTGAAAATGATGCTCTGCACCAAGTTTGGGGTAGAAGGCTCAATAGGTTTCGGCACAGACTGTCAATATATCAACTTAGCTGAGGCTTCAGTGGATTGATGCTCATGATATTAATCACAGGATTGTCTGGTCCAGACTCGATTATTTACAGACCGCCGTCATATAGGTGGAATATTGCTGAGTGCAGCGTTAAACAACAAACAACAAACAAACAAACCAAACCATTATAGACCCATACTCTCTTGTACCAAAAAAGTAAGAGAATTGTTGAGCTTGAAACACTTACGTTGTGGTTAATTCACATAAAACTTCCCTTGCTACTCTGTAACCCGTCCCATCTGCAGCTACTACATGTCTCAATAAAATATCCCTACCAAACTTTTCTGAAGTTAATTATTCTTTTTCAATCCATTTGTAATTCACCCCAGCCAAATCCTGTTAAAAATGAAGATGTCTCATTACCCAGAAAATTTTAACTACACGTACGTAGTTCACTTCTATACAATAATGTAAGTAAAACATTAAACATACCACAAAGAAAGTCAAAACTGTCTAAACAGTTAATACTTAATATGAATTAACTGGTCTGGACTAGAACCAATCCATGGGAAAGGTAACTGTTTCCTGGTATAGACTGGCAGTAAGTCTAAACTGGCACCAATCCCTGGGAAAGGTAACTGTTGTCTGGTACAAACTGGCAGTAAGTCTAGACTCACACCAATCCCTGGGAAAGGTAACTGTTTCCTCGTACAGACTGGCAGTAAGTCTAGACTGGCACCAATCCCTGGGAAAGGTAACTGTGTCCTGCTACAGACTGGCAGTAAACCTAGACTGGCACCATCCCTGGGGAAGGTAACTGTGTCCTGGTACACACTGGCAGTAAGTATAGACTGGCACCAATCCCTGGGAAAGGTAACTGTGTCCTGGTACCGACTGGCAGTGAGTCTAGACTGGCACCAATCCCTGGGAAAGGTAACTGTGTCCTGGTTCAGACTAGCAGTAAGTCTAGATTGGCACCAATCCCTAGGAAAGGTAACTGTTTCCTGGTACAGACTGGCAGTAAGTCGACTCACACCAATCCCTGGGAAAGGTAACTGTGTCCAGGTTCAGACTGGCAGTAAGTCTAGATTGGCACAACTCCCTTGGAAAGGTAACTGTTTCCTGGTACAGACTTGCAGTAAGTCTAAACTGGCACCAATCACTGGGAAAGGTAACTGTTTCCTCGTACAGACTGGCAGTAAGTCTAAACTGGCATCAATCCCTGGGAAAGGTAACTGTTCCCTGGTACAGACTTGCAGTAAGTCTAAACTGGCACCAATCCCTGGGAAAGGTAACTGTGTCCTGGTACAGACTTGCATTAAGTCTAAACTGGCACCAATCCCTGGGAAAGGTAACTGTTTCCTCGTACAGACTGGCAGTAAGTCTAAACTGGCACTAATCCCTGGGAAAGGTAACTGTGTCCTGCTACAGACTGGCAGTAAGTCTAGACTGGCACCAATCTCTGGGAAAGGTAACTGTTTCCTGGTACAGACTGGCAGTAAGTCTAGACTCACACCAATCCCTGGGAAAGGTAACTGTGTCCTGGTACAGACTGGCAGTAAGTCTAGACTCACACCAATCCCTGGGAAAGGTAACTGTGTCCTGGTACAGACTGGCAGTAAGTCTAGACTCACACCAATCCCTGGGAGAGGTAACTGTGTCCTGGTACAGACTGGCAGTAAGTCTAGACTCACTGGGAAAGGTAACTGTGTCCTGGTATAAGTTCCCCTATATATACAGGCTGTACAGACCTGCCTTGTCCAGTCACGCAACATCGTGTGCCGGAGACACATGAAGCCAAGCTTCAGTACCTACACCGGTCAAATACACCACCACTGAGATCACATGTATCTGTAATTACACATCTGGGACACTAATTTGTAGTTTAAGAAATCAATCATGAATTATATTTGTGCAAATCTGTCACTATTTTGAGTTAATTGTTGGTTTGAATTACAAAACAAGCAAGAGATGTCAGTTATGAACCAAGACATGTTCAGTGCTGCAATCAATACAACGCTAGGGGTAAATGTTTGTATGTGGATCTGGTAACACTATTGAAAGAGTTGTCACTGATGTGGCCTAACAGACCTCAGTATCAAATCCTGATTACTCACATAGTTTTTCTAAGTAGAAAGTTACTTTCAAATAACGAACACTAGTAACCTATGTAATAATGAACACTAGTAACTTATGTAATAATGAACACTAGTAACCTATGTAATAATGAGCACTAGTAGCCTATGTAATAATGAACACTAGTAGCCTATGCAATAATGAACACTAGCAACCTATGTAATAATGAATAATAGTAGCCTATGTAATAACAAACACTAGGAACGTATGTAATAATGAACACTAGCAACCTATGTAATAATGAACACTAGTAGCCTATGTAATAATGAACACTAGTAACCTATGTAATAATGAACACTAGTAACTTATGTAATAATGAGCACTAGTAGCCTATGCAATAATGAACACTTGTAGCCTATGTAATAATGAACAGTAAGGACCTATGTAGTAATGAATACCTGTAACCTATGTAATAACAAACACAAGTAACCTACGGTATGTAAAATGGACACCACCAACCTATGTAATAATGAACACTTGTAACCTACTGAATACAAGTTAATTACACCAGCAGCAAATATATTACACAGTTCATGTGTAAGTGTGTTCATGTATATCTATACACACATGTTCATGTGTAAATAAGTGCTTGCAAATCTGATCTTACAGAAAGATATGAGTGAGTGAGTGAGTGAGTGAGTATGGTTTTACGACGCTTTTAGCAATATTCCAGCAATATCAACTCGGGGGACACCGGAAAATCGGCTTCACACATTGTACCCATGTCGGGAATCAAACCCGGGTCGTCGGCGTGACGAGCGAACGCTTTAACCACTAGGCTACCCGACCGCCCCTTGAAAGATATGAAGAACAAATGTTCACCCTACATGTGTTGAAATACAGGCTTAACCATGAAGGATTAACCTGATGTTGGTTGTTCTGTGTTTATGCTGTTTATCATTAGGTAAATGGTTGGTAAATATTCTTCTTGAATAATAGACTATATTGATAAAAGCCAAACTCAGTTACTGTATTCGACTGACAAGCACCCAGGCTGCTCTCAAAATAAGAAATGGGGGGCTCTGACATATAATTTTGGTAAGAAAAAAAACAGAGTCAGAAGAAAGAAGAAACTTTGTGGTTTATGCTGACAGCCTGAAATGATACAAAAGAAAAAGTCTGTGCGTATTATACACAACAGATATATTTCCCTGAATATAATTGCCCATAATTAAGGGTGCATAAAACACACGAGTGCGTATTATACATGAATGAATAAGTCTTGTGTACATTGATCAATCGGAAGGGGTGCTAATTGAGATTGTTCACTAGCCAATACATTAGCAAATATCGCCGTGGGCGCTTATTAAAGCGGGGCGCTAATTACGTCGAATACGGTAGTTGATAAATGAGTTATCATGCGAACGCATATTTCTTTCATCAACAATTCAACATCATTGAGAAAATGTATCTTATTTTAGAAAATCAGGAATTCAGGATTCCTCCAACATGTCAGAAGCAGGCTGCTTTCTCTTAGAAATGAGATCCTGCGAGGCAGCCCTGCTTCAAGGTAAAGTCCAACTCCCAGCAGTTAATAAGCGCTGTGATTTAGCTGTCAGGTTTGCAAACAAACACTTTCCCTGATCAATGGGAGAACAAATACACACCACACCCAAGCAAGTGCAGCATTATACAGATGAATATTTGAACTTCAGCTAATATTTACACCATTAATCTCAGGCTGGATAAAATACAGTCACAGACCTTTCTCAATAACGCCAGAAACAATTTCTGCAAGACCCGTAGAACCTTTTGGACATGTGGATACATTTTAAAAGGCAAAGTGTAACTTGAAAACAAAATTTAATAATTTAACTAGCTATGATTTTGACCAAAAAGACTTCAAAAACTGGTTGGAACATACGTACAAAATGTTAGAAATTTAATTGTTGCATATAATTTGTTTTTTCCTCACTACTTTAGACACTCTGTACCTAATAACATTACTTAATTAGTATCTGTTACAGGCGGAACAGAAGTTGATTTTCAGTACAGTTGATGAATACTACAGATTGCACATCACATGAAGATGAAAGTGCTTCAAAATCTCTTCTTTGACAGCCAACATGTTTAAGTGTTTTGCAATGAAAAAATAAGTCTTGATTCTGGAAATGATACAATGCATGTAATATTCTCAACATCTAGGGTATGAATGAACAATGATGATGGCCATCTATCTATCAGTACTTACTTCAGTTTACCAATACCAAGAGACACCCACGACTTTGGTTTGCGAACATGTTTCTCAGTCCGATCCACCAACACCTCGGTCTCCCTGAGAATACAGAACTTGGAATTGGGCAAGCGGCAGGTGCAGGTGATGGGACAGTCCTCCTGCCTCTTCCCACAGATGTAAGTCATAGTCTGCCACAGGGCACTCTGCTGCTCCCGAACACCAAAACTGGGCAACATTTTGTCCTCAATACCAGCTTATCACCCAAAGTCAGGAATCAATTGTTAGCCTGTTTTCCCTCTCAGCCATGTCCGAGAAGCCAGGCCTGGCTGTGGTCTGTCTAATCATGGGCCACACAACCTGAACCTGCTTACTGATATGTCACAATGGTATCACAGAGTGAAAATGGCACGTCAACAATCCCTGATCCCGAATCAGTCAGGTGTGATTGTAATTCCCTCCGACCTATCACAACCAACTCTGGACACCCCTGATTTCATTCACATGTCTATGATATCTGCACAGACCATTTTGACTATGAAGCAAATCATGTTTGGTTAACGCTCAAACTTTAACCTTAAATCAATGCACAAGCCCTGGAATATTTGCCAATATTTACTAAGCAGCTTGGTGACAAAGTCAAGTACTATTCAAGCATAGCATTAGTGGTACTTCTTTTCAAACCAGGTGATTACATTGCATACGTAGGCTTTCAGGAGTGTAGCCACATAGCAACATGTAGTCCTGCAGTAATACGCCCATTCATCAATACAAAACATTCCCTTGCAGACATAATCATGCCCTCCTTTTGATACTGTATAGTTTGTGAATTCTAAGACGCGCAACCACAGATCGGTCAAAGTAACAGATTTCTCTCAATCAACTGGGCAAACTTTTTTAATTACCATGGATCTGCTTGATTTTGGCTTCTCTATTTTGTTTGACTTAATAAACATATTTTTAATCTAAGGTATTGCACTGTAAGCTTCATTCCCTACTGAAGGATGGAATAAAAGCAAAGATTGCGATTTCTGTTTCTGAAGGAAAACCATACCTGTCTATATATTTCTTGTTCAAATAGAATCGAAATATAACTACATAAATTTGTCAACTGCACAGTGCCCATTTGACCTTATTAATACTTTTTCTCCCTTATGTAGTATCTCACCTGAATAAATAAAACCCATGTAATAACACCAGCTGGCCTAAGGTAATTTGGATTCCGAAATTTATACAAGGCTAAGTAGGAATCAATTATTATCATGAATAGCCCGTAAAGTTTATGTTCAAGACCAGTCAACTGATAACCCACTAAGATTATCCGTTCTGAAATATACTTAATACAGGCTTTGGGTTAAGGCTTTAGAGCATAAGCAGTAGGGAAATATACATTGATAGAATAAATATTTACGGTTTGATGAACACTAATTGTTGTTTTAGTCCTTCTTTTTACCTTCATTCATTTCAGTTGAAGTAAACTCATACATAACAAGTAAACGACAAGTTGGAGTTGTTTATCATGCAATAAAACACTGCAGGGAGAATAAACCATAAACAACGACAACAAGTCGTTTATTTCTTATAAGAGATATCAACAATTTGTACAGACTTTTTAAGGAGGTAAAAAAAATGTACAAGCTTTGAAAATATTTACCCGTATTTTAATAATGATGACTCCCTAATAGAATCCGACCACAGCAATGTCGGACAAGCCCATTTTATGCACAGGTGGGTATTTCCAACATATTCTCACAATCCTCACATCAATTACCTGTACCTTTTCTCCCAATACCGATTGTCATCTCCCTTCCACTTTTGTATGTGATCATTTGAGCATGGTGTTTATCTGCGCTGTCCGGCTACATCTACAGAGATCAACACGCTAGTCACTTCCCTCTAAAAAGTAGCGTCGTCTGATTTATGACGTCATCAAGGTGCGAGCGCATGTTCGAATCTCCAGAAATAACGTCATGATAGAACAATGTTTTATCATGAAATAACCACGCTTTGTTCTTCTTTGTTCTTTGCGATTTATCGCGTAGCTATCTTATATCAGAACATAAACAGTGCCTTATGATCTGAAACTAATTGAACCAATCATCAAACCAGTTAGAAATTTGAAACCATATATTTGTCAGACAAAATCAAGTTGACACTATATGGACTTCCTAGCACTACATACCCCGGTAGAAAACACAGCATGTTTATCTCCTAACTAGCTATCTCTTCATGGCATGGATATATTTCAAATTTGTTCTATCATTCAAAACACTCAAAAGTGTTGAATAAACTCAGGATTATCAAAAGCATTTTACTTCTTAATGTTTACGATGAACACTGACAAGTTTTTTAGTGTTTTTTCCCTCAATTTTAAACAGTATCCATGAATTTTCTCTACAGTGTCGAGTTGACAATTCAAATAACCATCATGGCCTCTCATTGTCTCACACTTTGGTAACATGTGAGAATCAGTACCAGTGTTATTGACACAATGATTCTATCGCTCCACAGACTGGGGTCACAAATCAGTGGTAGAAACTAACAGTTTCAGTCCACTAGTCCTAATAATGATAACCTATAGCAAAACCCTTAAAAATGGCAAATTTCTACTAGCCCTTATGATACCTCAACTATTGGCCGTTTGGCAAGGACTACAGGACTAGTGCCAATTTCTAACGCTATAAATCTGTTGACACCATTCTTGCTTTTTTATCATTTTTTGAAGGAATTCAAATTAAGGTTCAACCGTACTACAACAATAGACATGGCATGCAAACAGTTCCTTGTACATCCCTGGACATAAAGAGTTAGTTCAAAAACATACAAAATGACATGGAAACCACTGTCCAATGTAACACTTATCATAAAAGGTTACATCACCCTGTAGCCATGCAGTCACAATGTCTGGACTCTAAGCTACTCTTCAGTCACATAGCTGCTATTAATTATACAGCCAGATTCTAATCCCTGTATGAATTGCTTTGTTAATCCTATCTGATCAAAGTGCCTTTGCTTGTACCTTCACTGTCAACCTTCTTTTAAACAAAGCTTGGCACTATATCATTACAGTTTTAGGAATTCAAATACCCGACCCGTGAAGATCCGGGTTAGAATAGGTCTTCAGCAACCAATGCTTGCCGTAAAAGGCGACTATGCTTGTAGTAAAAGGCAACTAACGGGATCAGGTGGTCAGACTCGCTGACTTGGTTGATGCATGTCATTGATCCCAATTGCGTGGATCGATGCTCATGATGTCAACCACTGGATTGTCTGGTCTAGACTTGATTATTTACAGCCTGCCGTCATATAGGTGGAATATTCTTGAGTGTGACGTTCAACAACAAACAAACAAACAAACAAACAAACAAAAAACTACCATGGTATGCTGACCTGGCACATTCCTGTTATTATACATCATTGTTTTAAACACTAGTGTAAGTAAAACACTTCTAAACTCTGCAGTGTTCCTGCCATCTCTCCAACAGTTGAACCATGCAACATATTCCTTATCCATATTAATTATAATATGCATGAACATCACTTATTATGACATGGGGCTGTCGGGTAGCCTAGTGGTTAAAGCGTTGGCTAGTCACATTGAAGACCAGGGTTTGAATCCCAACATGGTTACAATGTGTGAAGCCCATTTCTAGTGTCCCCTGCCGTGATATTGCTGGAATATTGCTAAAAGTGGCGTAAGACCATACTCACTCACTTAATGATATAACTTTGACCATAGAAAGGGTCTTCAGAGACAGTGGTGACTGGGAGGGATTTTACTGGTGCTTCACAACTCACACTAGGTAACATGAGTTACATCCCTTTGTACAAAAATACTATGAGATGGCAACAACCAAATTCTCAAGCTCATTGTTTGGTTTGTGCAAATTACTTCTAAATGGCGAGGGCAACTTTCTTACAACATGCAAGGATGAAGGACAGGACATCTCCAGTGTTAATGTATTACATTTATGTAGTGACGTATCAAAGTATCAACAGTTGGCAAAACAAACAGTATTTGATACACTTCATGCAATTACATAAGTGTTTCTAAACTATAGACTGCTGTACATGTAAGCTAATCATACAGAAAACCAAAAAAGCAATTTTTGACTTTTACGAATAAAAGGGCTCTTCTACTCCCGTCTCCATAGATGATGGCCATAACCAGAGGGTGAAATATATTATGTCTTTCAGACTGTTTTTTGTTGCGAATTTGCTCAAAGTTACTCCTCCAATATTGATAGATAATTAATCAATATTTAGTATCTATTATCGATCTCTATGATCTGTATCGATAGCCAGCCCTACATGATATTGTTAAGATCATATGAATCTTCAGGAAATTCAAATTCAAACTTCAATTCCACAGAAGTAAAAAATCAATGAAACCAAATTCCTGAACACATTGAAAATACTTATTCAGTTACTTGCTGAGCAGACCCGGGAAGTTCCGGGGTAGAATAGGTCTTCAGCAACCCATGCTTGCCGTAAAAGGCGACTATGCTTGTCGTAAAAGGCGACTAACGAGATCTGGTGGTCAGGCTCGCTGACTTGTTTAATGCATGTCATCGTATCCCAATTGCATGGATCGATGCTCATGATGTCAACCACTGGATTGTCTGGTCCAGACTTGATTATTTACAGACCGCCGTCATAGAGCTGGAATATTGCTGCGTGGGGCGTTAAACAACAAACAAACTTGCTGAGCAAACCTTCACACTGGTGACCTCACCGTAACAAGAACGCCTTGATCTACTTGATTGCCCTGATCATTATATAACGCTTCATTTGATCAGGGGGCTGACCTGAAGGTAACCCCAACATGACACTCACACCATTAAAATCTTTCATCCCGCAATAACCCGAAAGCATGTGACATGCTCCTTAATATCCTGCCTGGCACAGGTAAACATACACCTGACTTCAGTGAAGCTTGGTTAATGAGATGTCTCTATCGATCAGGCCCAACTCTGATCAATAACGGAACCTAGCCTTTGTCACCTGGCAAGCCTCATCAACAGCACATTTAACTTTACCATTGTAACCAAAACTACAGATACAGTAGGTTGAAAAATTATGAATTCTGTTCTCAGGCAGATGTTGTTATGTTAAGAAAAGCCTTGAGGGCTACACACTACCAAACCGTTGCTCTAATAGTTATACTCCTGAGCCTTATATTTTTTATTACTGTATTCGACTAATAAGCGCCCAGGGCGCTCTCAAAATTAGACATAGGGGGCTCTTATTAGAATATTATTTTGGTGAAAAAAAACAGAGTTGAAAGATAAATTTCATGGTTTATGCTGAAAGCCTGAAATGTTTATATACGACAGATATATTTTTCCAGGATTTAATTGCCCATAATTAAGGGTGAATATTACACACGAGTGCGTATTATACACGAATAAATAAGTCTTGTGTACATTGATCAATCAGAAGGAGTGTTAATTGGGATTGTTCACTAGCTAATATATTAGCAAATATCTCCGTGGGCGCTTATTAGAGCGGGGTCTGATTACATCGAATATGGTAGTTGGTTTACTAACATTTAGGCCTAAACTTCAATGGTTGACATGGCCAGGAGATCAACCACGACCTTTCTCTCACCCGGCTCATGCTCTATCCACTAGACCACGGAGGCGGTCAAGTTCTATGAGGTGATTATCTGCAGAAAGATTTCATCAATTATTCAAGTGAAACTCCAGGTGTGAAACTCCTGCAACAATCAGTAGTAATTCTCCCACTGTCTCACATGGTGCACATTCAGCAGACAATAGAAACCAGTTTCACCACAGGACAAGCGCAATGATTCAGTAAAGGCTCGGTGAAATGCAATACCTTGTGCCCAGTAATCTGGTTGTAATCATTGGGTTTTTTACATGAGCTGTTTTTATACATTTGAGTTTTTCATTTAATGCATGCGTTTCTGTTCGCAAGTTAATTGAAAGTAATTGGGTTTGAATAATATTTTATTTTTTTTATATTTTTTTTTGGGGGGGGGGGGGGGGATTTTACGCAGATACGCTGCTTATATGTAGCTCTGCTTTAATGTTCCCTGAATGCATCTACTGACCGAAAACCTTAATGCTGGAACTTGACACTCAGTTAACAAGTTTAAGACCTCCGTATGTTTCAGCTGTGAAGATAATCCGCAAGTAATCCTTCAGTCTCTCATTACATGCAATCTCTACTCAATATCACACACATCACAAGCTTTAATATACCTGTCAAACAGTTTCATTCCTCTATGCACTGGGGATTAACAGTGGAGGAAATCTCTAGGCAATAAGAGATGTAAGATAACAGCCTTACACCCCTCAAATACAAGCTAACAGTATCTCACCCAGGTCTTTAGACACACTGTGATAAGTTATCACAGGCAATTCAGTGAAATCGCTGGGGTCAGAAATCTATCTGGGGTAACAAGTGTCTTATCTGAAAAATAGGCCTTAAAAAGATACCCCCCAAAATGGAAATAAAAACTCCAAATCAATGACAATATAGAGATTTTTTCAAAGTATATGTAATCATTAAGTTTTCATTGATACAGTTTAGCTTAGTCGATTTGCAGACTAATTCTAGATGTAACATATGTTTTGAGGGACGTTGTGTTTATGTAATTAGGAAAATATAGAAAACTGATGCAGACATGTAAAGTGTATCCAAATGAATTGAATTTGTGTTGTCAGATATCAAATACCCTATTCTCATTTCTTCAGAATACACTATGCAAGCATCATCTTGTACAAGACGAATAATACGAATAGTGCCTGAATAAACTCATCTCTGGAGAAATGGATTAGTGTATATCTTAATGTAGACATATATTGGTGAATAAACGCCTGATCATGTTCAGCTCACATCCACAGATTCATTTGTTATAACAATGTCCAACAGTAAGCTATACCACATAGGGACAAGGAGATCAAAAGTGAGACTAAAGATAGAGCATAACACACTCACCTGACAAACTTTGTCAGATGAGGTGACGTGAAATGGGTTTTAGTGAGTGAGTGAGTGAGTTGGGATTAACGCCACTTTTAACAGTATTCCAGTTATATCGCGGCGTGTCAGCTTAATGTGGGAGGAAAGCCTGAAGTGATGCAGGTCTCAGACGTTTACCACTACGGTGAAACCCACAAGCACGGGTATGGTGCTGACAAACCTAGAAACGTAATCAGGGCGAACCAGGATTCGAACCCATAATCATAGGTTTCTGGCGTGCACAAGGGACGCAACTCTGCACAGCGAATCACGGCGCCTTAGACGACTGGGCCACCCGTGCCCCTGAATATTGCACTGTTATAGTGACGTACATGCACATGTATGTGTGTGTGACTGCTTGTACTAGCCCGGACTAATGCCAATTTTACAGTGCTCGCCCACAGAGATACCATGCCGCAGTTTAACATGACTACCCAACTCAGACAGTATACTGACTCCGAGCCGACCAGTCCTCGTTTTAGCACCACAGGGTAACAAGAAGTATCATCTGGTAACGTCTTTTGGTATGACACGGCCGGGATTAAACTCCAGACTTTCCTCCCTCCAGGCTGACGCTTTACCCCTAGACCACGGAGGCGGTCTCAACTTTGTTAGAGCACAACTGATAAAATGTTTCGAGAGTCATAACTACCAACTTACCTAGGTAAAGAAGTTTCAGAGCAATTCGCTGTTAAAAACAATCTATAATGTGTTTGCGACAATGGACAAAGAGCAGTTCCAAATGTCCTGTATATATCTCTGATCCACATTTCATTGCTATGATTCATCCTGGGGACTTGAACCTTGAGACAGTTGATAAATAAGAAGGCACACAGGCATGCTGTGTTCCATACCTGGAACTAAGCTGTAAGACAGACAGCTTTGTAAAACAAGACACAACCAATCTCCTAGTTTACACATGTAATATATAGGCATACAAAGGGGGAGAATCTGACCTCCAGCCAAGAGTCTGGGTAACACAATCATTATGTACTAGATGTAAGTTCAAAGGTAAACATTACACCCTAAGAAGACACTTTGTTGGCTGACTTGACAGTAGTTTATAACTGACAATTCAACAAAGAGAAAATATGGTCGAGGGGTCAGTGAGATAGCAGGAAATTAGTTGGTGTTTGTCTTCACCAACTTCATAAACCAAAGTCCTAAACCGAACAAGAATTAACTGGCGTTGAATGAGTTCTGAAATGAAACCAAAGATTTTCACATGCTAAAGTACTTGCAGTCATTGTTACTTTCTCGCCTCCTGTAATGTAACCCAAGACAACAAGTACTTGCTGTCATTGTTAATTTCTCTCCTTGCTCAATGTCACCCAAGAGAACAAGCACTTGCAGTCATTGTTACCTTTTCCCTCACTTAATGTCACCCAAGACAACAAGCACTTGCAGTCATTGTTACTTTCTCTCCTCACTTAATGTCACCCAAGACAACAAGCACTTGCAGTCATTGTTACTTTCTCTCCTCACTTAATGTCACCCAAGACAACAAGCACTTGCAGTCATTGTTACTCTCTCTCCTCACTTAATGTCACCCAAGACAACAAGCACTTGCAGTCATTGTTACTCTCTCTCCTCACTTAATGTCACCCAAGACAACAAGCACTTGCAGTCATTGTTACTCACTCTCCTCACTTTTTGTAACCCAAGACAACAAGCACTTGCTGTCATTGCAATGTTAGAAGTCTTAAAAGAACAAAAATGAAAGTGAATTTACTTGATATGTCATTCCAAAATATGTTATTTTATAATAGAGACATTATCCTTAATAAAAAATCATATACAGAGACTCTGCTCATCTCAAACTATAGATAACTGCACATTTGTCCTTGAAGTACTTAACTGTAATGAACTATAACTGAAACCTAATGAACTATAACTGAAACCTTACAATACAAAGCCCTAATGCTGGCCACAGGCGCAGCGACAGGCACCTCACTAGAAGCACTACAAGTAGAAACAGGAGAACTCCCATTGAAACTAAGAAGAGAGCAGGCAATATTATCGTTCTGGGGACGAACATCAAACCCTTTGGTTAAAATGATATGGCAAGACAAAAACGCTCGAGATGAAGCCCTAGCTCGAAAAAATCCCTCACTAAAGCCATCTGGGATATTAGTGCGTGAACTCATTCGAAGTCACAATTGCGATGACATTCAGCCTCCAGAAAGTCACTACAAAGGTTTACACCCTCCCTGGACTTTACAAACTCCCAAAGTTGACACTGCTTTAACATCAGAAGTCACTAAAAGAGAAAACCCAACCCTACTACGATCAGTAGCTATCACTAAAATTCAAACTACCTGGGACAGCTGGGCCCATATATACACTGATGGATCCAAGAATCCTATCAACAACAGTGCTGGTTACGGGATCCATATCCACAGCTCCAAACCCCAAGCACATTCAGTTCGCTTGCCTGATGGTCAGTCAGTATTCACGGCTGAATTGGAGGCAATTCATCATGCACTCAAACTCATACCAGAACTCCCGGAAGCAAAGGCAGTCGTCCTATCAGACTCTCTAAGTGCACTTCAGGCCATCAGTGGGAGAAACTCAAACTCCAGGCCAAACACAGTCAACAATATTCTATACGAATATACAAAACTATCGGACCAAGGGCAACAGGTGGAGCTGTGTTGGATCCCCTCTCACATAGATATTCATGGAAATGAAAAAGCAGACTCACTGGCGAAGCTAGCTCTAGACAAAGCGGATATACAGCCTATTCCCTTTAGTAAACTAGAGATAAAAAGCAAAATCAAAGCCTCCATAGCAAAAAGATGGCAAGCCCAATGGGACGCAAGTAAGATCGGCAGATGGCTATACAAAATTCAACCCAAGGTCTAACAAAAGCCAAACTCACACTCAAATGAAAGGAAAATTGAAACTGCTATCTCACGCCTCAGACTTGGTCACAAAAAGCACTATGACAAGGTTTGCTCATCTTGCAATCAGGCTGAAACCATTGACCACCTGTTACTAGAATGTCAAGACCATGCCCCAGCCCGGGCTAGGTTAAAACAAGAATTGCAGTTAGATCCGCTATCTGTCATAGATCTCCTAAAGCCAAGAGATGCAATAGCGAAGGCCAAACTAACTCTATTTCTGAGAGATGGACAGCTGCTCGAACGTATATAAACAGAGCAGCCAAGGATAAAAATGAAATCATATCAATATAAGAAAATAGAAATCATATCAATGCAAAAACAGAAATTATGTGAACACCGAAATCACAATAGATATGTGAACCCTTCTCACACACAGGAGTCCCAAAGAGGGACAGGTCAGCCGAAATTGCCTAGGCAGAAGGCGACCTCTTAAACACCTAATGCAACAACAAACAACAACAACTGAAACCTCAAATGTTAACAAGTCAGTCTGCAACTCCTGCCATTTGTCCAAAGCCATTTTTTTTCGACCAAGTAGGAACAGCTGGCCTAGCCCATATATCACTGCGTACACTGAGACAGAAATCCAGTGAAAATAATGCCAAGATGCATGTTCAGGCCAGTCGAATCAAACTGTGAGCACAGACAAGTTTACCAATTTGCCATTTAGCATAGCAAACATTACTTTAAACCAAATAACACTATACAAATTTAGTTCCCAGTGACACAGATTGTCAGGCCTCACAGGGCAAATCACTCCTTCGACTAGAGCTGTACGAAGTATGAGTACACTAGAACAGGTGCAACTAGAAACATGATCCTCCCAAATCACAGACCACACAAAAAGTTACCACTTAGATCACTGACCTGATCATTTCACGTTCAAATCTAACAAGCAGTAAATATAGGAAGGAAACTGGTTCAGTCGGAACTGCTGACATGCTCTACAGGGGACCAAACAACACGCTTAGTTCATATCTCCTGGGCCCCATTCCAGGAAGCCATCATACAGCTAAGACGATCGTAACTCCAATACATAGACATTCGTCAGGCTTAGCGCTAAGATCGTCATAACTCCAATACTTTAACATAGACTGACAACAGTCTTAGCGCTAAGATGGTTGTAACTCCAATAATTTAACATAGACTTATGACAGTCTTAGCGCTAAGATGGTCGTAACTCCAATACTTTAACATAGACTTACGACAGTCTTAGCGCTAAGATGGTCGTAACTCCAATACTTTAACAAAGACTAACGACAGTCTTAGCGCTAAGATGGTCGTAACTCCAATACTTTAACAAAGACTAACGACAGTCATAGCACTAAGACGATTGGAACTCCAATACCTTAATGGGGCAGTGGGGTAGCCTTGTGAGCATTCGCTGGTCACACAAAAGACCTGGGTTCGACCCCCCAAATGGTTACAATGTGTGAAGCTCAATTCTGGTGTCCCCTGCCATGATATTGCTGGAATATTGCTAAAAGCGGCGTAAGAGCATACTCACTTCCTCACTCCCCAATACTTTAACATTGATGTATGACAACCTTAGCGCTAAGATGAATTTAACTCCAATACCTTAACAAAGACTTATACGACAGTCTTAGCACTAAGAGGTTCATAACTCCAATACTTTAACATTGACTTACAACATTCGTAGAGCTACGATCACTTTGTGTAATGGGGCCCGGACTGAAATAAGGAAAGTATGCAATGACCAGAGCTACGATCGCTTTGTGGATTGGGGCCCCGGACTGAAATAAGGAAAGTATGCAATGACCAGAGCTACGATCGCTTTGTGGATTGAGGCCCCGGACTGAAATAAGGAAAGTATGCAATGACCAGAGCTACGATCGCTTTGTGGATTGAGGCCCCGGACTGAAATAAGGAAAGTATGCAATGACCAGAGCTACGATCGCTTTGTGGATTGGGGCCCCGGACTGAAATAAGGAAAGTATGCAATGACCAGAGCTACGATCGCTTTGTGGATTGGGGCCCCGGACTGAAATAAGGAAAGTATGCAATGACCAGAGCTACGATCGCTTTGTGGATTGGGGCCCCGGACTGAAATAAGGAAAGTATGCAATGACCAGAGCTACGATCGCTTTGTGGATTGGGGCCCCGGACTGAAATAAGGAAAGTATGCAATGACCAGAGCTACGATCGCTTTGTGGATTGGGGCCCCGGACTGAAATAAGGAAAGTATGCAATGACCAGAGCTACGATCGCTTTGTGGATTGGGGCCCCGGACTGAAATAAGGAAAGTATGCAATGACCAGAGCTACGATCGCTTTGTGGATTGAGGCCCCGGACTGAAATATGGAAAGTATGCAATGACCAGAACTATGATCGCTTTGTGGATTGGGGCCCCGGACTGAAATAAGGAAAGTATGCAATGACCAGAGCTACGATCGCTTTGTGGATTGGGGCCCCGGACTGAAATAAGGAAAGTATGCAATGACCAGAGCTACGATCGCTTTGTGGATTGGGGCCCCGGACTGAAATAAGGAAAGTATGCCATGACCAGAGCTACGATCGCTTTGTGGATTGGGGCCCCGGACTGAAATAAGGAAAGTATGCAATGACCAGCATGCCTGTTTATTGAGTCTATTATCCTGCCTGATTAATTGGTGTAGGAATACTGCCATTGTGGTCAGCTCAATAACTCCATGGTTAGGCTGGGAGTCTTATTAATGAAACGATAGGGTCTCATATTGTTGTGTGAGCTTATACATATGGAAAGTACATTTATTAACTTGAAATGGATTAATTACGATACTGCAAGGCAATTTGTGTATGAATAGTGTTTACTCATAGCTAGTTATGACACCAAACATAACGTCTTGGAAATTGAAATGACCTTTGTAACAAAAGAACTTTTTTGGAATGTAACCTCGACACTGTTAGAATTTCTTTCTGACAGTTTTTGTATTCAAGTAAACAATATTGTAGCAAAAACTGAACCTGATCTCAGAATATCAGATATGAATCAGGGTTTTAATAACTGGTCAGATTGTAATTTGGTCTTTGTGACATATTTCTAGTACGTAATTTAATTGTTCCACAGAGTTCTTGCAGGCTTTTGAAACTGCCGGTACCGATGGACTGACAACTCTAAAAACCCTCCCCAATTTTTGTCAGTCCCAAATTTTACTTAGTCTTAATTTTTTTAAAATCATCAACAATGCTGTGTACATTCATGGCTGACAAATTCGATGATGTCATGTCTGGAGTAACTTGTCATTCACACAAAGTTCAGTCACAATTACCTCTTTTTCCCCTGAATTTTTCACTTTGGTTCGAGACTCTTTTACTGATTATTGCAAATTTTTTGTTCAACAACAAAGATTTATAAAGTACTTTATTTGCCGGTCCACATGGACTGGCAGTCAGTGAGTCACTGGAATTACCGATCAAAGCAAGATTTTACCAGTAAAAAACTGGTAATTACCGGTAAACAGGATAATTGTGTTCCCACTGTTGTGTGTTTTATATTTACCAATGGGACACCTGACCTACCAGCCTTATTTAGCATTACTTCTTCCTCACGGGTGACAAAACGAAATCGTTATTTCGTGACTCAATAGTCTAGGTGTGATATAACATGCTGTAGTATACAAAGGTCTTTGACACCTGCCATGTGGAGACATATCTCATCATTGAAAGAAATTAACAAGGTTCAATCAATACATGACCCTATGATACAATACTCACATCATGGCACAAAATATCACAATGGACTGAACCTTTAGCAAATTGTTACACTCACACATTACAAATTTTTTAATACAACCAACTATTTTTCATGAGCCTGATACTGTGAACTCCTTAGTCAGCAACATTCCAGCTATATGACGGCGGCCTGTAAACAATCAAGTCTGAAGTAGACAATCCAGTGATTGACATCATGAGCACCAATCTACACAATTGGGATACGATAACATGCATAAATCAGTTCTGACCACACGATCCTGTTAGTCATCTCTTATGACAAGCATGGGTTGCGAAAGACCAATTCTGACACACATCTTCATGGCAACTACACAATGGTGCCTAATCACTCAATACAGAGACCGAGATCGCCAGATCATCTCCAATCTTCTCTCTCAACAAGCAGAAGCTACTAGGAACCCATTCTTCCCAGGATCCCCAGGTGGTTACAAGCAGAAACTACTAGGAACCCATTCTTCCTGGGATCCCCTGGTTGTTACAAGCAGAAGCTAGTGGGAACCCATTCTTCCTGGGATCTCTAGGCCGCGAGTTACAAGCAGAAGCTACTGTGAATCCATTCTTCATGGAATCCCCATATCATATCAGCGGTGTGCAAAATTAAGGTCAAGTCAAGGAGACCTTGTCATTAACAATGTTAATACATAGCTGTCAGCCTTCCTAAATTACATTTATTATTTGCTACTATCTTCTGGCTTCCATTATGACGACAACATCATCAAACAATATGAGTGGAGGATCTTGATTAGAAAGATGCAACACCATAAATACACATCAAACAGTCAATAAACATGTATAGCTTATAATGACCCACTCTTTACTTGTGTCTATGAAAATTTAATGCTTGTGATTTTGTTTTCATGGACTGGCATATTATTCATATGAATTAAGAAATCATATTCTCGTACTTAAGTTGGAACTTGCAGCTATGTTTATGCAGTGACAGAAAATATCGATAGTTTTCAGTGTATCATTTTAGATGGATTTTAGAGTTGAATTAAACCTTGGAACTGAAGTTTCCTTTGAATATGATAACCATAACAACAAATAAAAAGTAAAATTTGAGATATGACTGATGTGTTTTTTCTTTACCCTAATAATTTAAGAAAAAGAAACTTCCACATTACCATGTGTTAATTACTACCACTCATGATCAAAAGAAAAACAAATTTGAACAGCATTGCATGTATTTTATTGATATGGTAAATACAATTGAAACTATCAAAATTCGTAACTGAAATCGATACTATTGATCTGAAAGTGATTCAACAATTGATTTATTGACTTTAAGTGCTTACCAATAGCAATATATCGATATTTCGATTTATCGTGACACCCCTAGTAAATTATTAAAATACAGATCTAGGATTTGTTTATTTTACTACTTAATTAAAAATTTAAAGTTTGAACTACATATATGGAAATAAATACAATTGAAACTATCGATATTCATAACTGAAATCGATACTATTGATCTGAAACTGATTTAACAATTGATTTATTGACTTTAAGTGCTTAGCAATAGCAATATATCGATATTTCGATTTATCGTGACACCCCTATTCAACACTTACACTAGTGTGTTCCTACCTCATTCTCCAGAGGACGTCCCATTCATACCCGCTGCTGGCAAAAACATCATCCAAATATCTCCACATGGAACATAACAATACTTAACCAATTAGATATACCTGTACTCTGACAACCCATTACCAATATCTACTGGGAGCTTAAAGATCCACATTCAGCTTAGTCCTAAATCGCCTATGAAAATCCGCTGTCCAAATTTAATGAGACAAGTCTCCATTTAACAGTGGGTAATATCATCATTTATTGACAGAGAGTTTAATGGGCAGTTCTGATAAACTGTAATCACTGCCCTTAATCATGAAACTCTAAATAAGTGATGACTGTACCGACACATTTAAAAGTAGTTTTGGTTAGAGTCGGACTGGGTCAGCACTAGGGCGTCAAACTGCATGGTAACGGGCGACTGATGGCGCCAAGTTGGGATGGTGCCATGGTTTCCTGGTGGAGGATGGTTTGCCTATACAGGAACTTGTAGCAACAACAACTCATGCTACTGAAGCTGAGCTCAGTTCTCAGTTTTATCACTTACACTGTACATTAGGCCATACTGAAACAAGAAAACAGCATTATCACTTTCCCCCTGCATGTGGCACATTAGAATTTTGTTTGTTCAAATAGCAGTGAAATTAATACACACAAAAAAACCTTCTCTGGTAGTTTCTTAGACAATTTGTCCCCATTTCACACAGTATGCACTAAGTTGAAAAGCACGGAGCAAAATAATAATTGACGGGACCAATTTTCAAACTCAGTCTTTTCAGAAAATTAGACGGAAATACAGAAGGATGGACAGAAGCACAGGCAGACAAACTCCATTCCTATAATAACAAGAGTTTGCCACTAACATGGCTATATCCCCCGCACCTGTTGCAGAATTTATGACATGATTAAATCTAAACAAATCCTAACCTTTTTTAACCTAGGTGGAACTTGTCATGGAAATTGTAAAAAAAGAAGAGTTTGGAACCTAAGTCCATCTTGTTGCCACGGAGACGTAAAAAATAAACATTTCTAAAATTTCTGAATAGCAAAAAGCACCAGTTCAGCATGTACTTGACAGACCTGCAAAGTTTCATGAAAAAATATTGAACGGTTTCTGAGTTATGCTCCGGAAATGAAACGTGACGGACGGACGGAGCCCGTTTCTATATCTCCCGCCAACTTTGTTGGGCGGGGGATAATAATTATTAAACTTTATCCCTGCCTCACCCCAAAATGACATTGCTACCTGCAGTGTATAAAATTCAACAACAAAAATCAGGATATCATTGCAAAGTTACCAGACCAGATAAAATGTTGGCAGTCCAGACTTTTCCAGGTTAATGAACAAAAGGTAACAAAAGGGTAAACATGAGAACAGTACTGTTTAATGTCAGTTCTCAGAAAATAACAATAAACTGGTGGATTGTCAACTTCGTAACTTTAACCCCTTTGTTTGTACTTGATGAAATACACCATGTATATACCTACATAACATTCATGCTTTATGTAAGCACATCGACAGTTAATGTGGATGATTCCTCAAACAGTTGTTAAAAAACTAACAAAACATATTGCCTCAGACCTCACACTTTTGAAAAAATATTATGACAATCTTATAATTAATTTATAGTGAATGGAAAGTTCAATCCTGCTTTATAGTGAGTGAGTGAGTTGGGTTTAACTCCGCTTTTAACATTATTCCAGTTATATCACGGCGTGTCAGCTTAATGTGGGAGGAAAGCCCGAAGTGATGCAGGTCTCAGACGTTTACCACTTCGGTGAAACACACGAGCATGGGTATGGTGCTGACAAACCTAGAAACATAATCGGGGCGAACCGGGATTTGAACCCACAATCATAGGTTTCTGGCGTGCCCAAGGGGTGCAACTCTGCACAGCGAATCGCGGCACCTTAGACGACTGGGCCACCCGTGCCCCCCCCCCCCTTAGCTTTATAAGACAAATTGCCATGTTATGAGCCAGAGTAAGATAGGAAATTACCCCTTAAATCGTGCCTAGCAACCTGATCAGACTATATGTCAACATGCAATCTCATTCTTTATACTGTTAAGTCTAGATAAAAGCAAACAAAATGTCAAATAGTCAAATTCAGCAGTCACAGCTAGTATAGTGATCATAATGTTTTCTCAATCCAATGTTATTTGTCAGCTGCTAAAATAAAGGACATACAACAGACCATCAAACTTGTGTAGATGAATAGAAAACAATTGTTTGAAAGATTTATATACAGCATGCTGTGTTGTCATGGAGTAACCTCAAAACAATACAAAAATGTTGGTGAGCAGCTTTGATCTATAATTCAAAATTAATTCAACTTTTACAGTGCTGTAGTAGGTTCTTCCATGGTGTGTACTGTGAACGATGCAATCACAGGGTACTACAATGTTTTGTACCCTTTATGGATTGATTATTCCTCTTGTCTATTTCACTAACTTAAGTGTTTAAATTCAACGAGGTTCTGAAGTCTTTGAACTTTGCTGCAGTAGTATTTTAATCTAGAGACCCTTTAAATCTTTTTTTTAACATCATGGAGTCCTTTGCTTTCATGCTAAACTAAACACTGTCATTCCAATCACTTCAGACTGTAAGGTTAAACTGATAGTTTGCCGAGTGCAGAACTCAAGCCTTAATAGCTTCCATGCACTGTCTATACTGACCATATTTTGGGCCTCTCTCGAACCAGAAGGAATTCCTGCGTGGGCGTGCCTCGGAACCTGAGTTTGAGACTGTCATATGGCACCATGTTGAGACCATGTACACCTTTCTGTGTGAGCACCGGCAGGCGGAGAGGCATTCCCCGACACACAGACACTACCATACACGTGCCCTCCGTACACAACACCTTTGACAGCCGGCAGAATTAAATGTGTATTTGGCAGCACAGCTCCATTGTGAGCTGAGTTTCCAATGAGGACTTGAAAGCATAAACCTGTGTGAGATTATATGTGAACCAAGGAGAACACCTTTCCATCCATTGACAAGCCAGCCACTGATAAAAGCCGGCTAGTTGATATACAGCACAAGGCGTACTTCGACCATTATCCGTCAATGTTTCAACCGCTGACCAGGCACGTCATGTAAAGACTGATAGTGCTCCAGACAAGCCAATACAGTTCAATTTGTTGCCAGACCCTCACAAACTGTTAACAGGCATCCAGAACAAATCTCCTTATTGAAATAGCTCTACAGCAAATATTGCTTGAATACTTTCTCCACAAAGACGAGGTTTTATTGCATTAATCCCACTGAGAACATTACATGGGAAGTTTACCAGGTTCACATCCATGTGGGGAAAGTCGCCATCCAATTATGAAGAAAAGTTCAAGTTACACACTTTCGGTATCGCATCTCACTTGTGACAACACCATAAGTCTGTACAGACATGAGCTCCCTTTAACAAGAAGAAGCCGACCTAGTCATGTGTCCAACAATCACACCCAGGTCAGTGTCTCACCGAGATGATGAATCAGTAATGAAGCACCCCCCTGCCCTGCTGATAGAGCATGGAGTCAGTTCAGCTCCACATCACTTCAGAATTCACATCCTCACAGCAACATGTAGTTCTGTCAGTTTGTATGTGGCAGACATCTTCAAGGAAAGTTTCATCTCCTCATCAGTCAACCCCGATCCAATGGTGTCCAGTTCCACCGACAGCAACAACTGGGTTCAAGTCACATGCCTAGCAGCAGCTTCAAATGATTAATATTTCAATAACACAAGTTAGTAACAAAGGCTAGCCATGACAAGATGTCGATATACATTAACGTAATGAACATGGCCCATCTCGGAGGTTATTACCATCCCGAATGCACTATGATCCCACCTGCTTCGTCAATCCAAGGCTAAATCAATATACACAATAATCAGGTGTGGGAGCGACAAATTGACTCGTGTTGGTGACCGGCAAGTCATTCCTTGTCAATACCAGATCTGTCTATCATAACAGCTCCTGCACTGATTGACAGGCAGGGTATGAAGTGTCTATTGATTGACTGCCTTGACTTTTATGTCATTTTTTTCTCCAATAAATCAAGACATAAATCCATTCCACGAACATACATCCCATATTTATGTGATCCTATATTCACTATGTCTTAGGTCAATTATCCGTTACTCAATCGATTTACAAGCTCCTGATACAGAACTTTCCTTAGCACTATTGGTTGTCAAGGTAGGAAAAAACTGTTTTCCTCACTGGTAACGTTCTCACAAAGAAGCAGTGACTGCTCTCATTCAAATCTGACCAAGTCAGTTGAATTCTCAATCAATTAAAATACATTTTGCTGAGTGTATCAATATAGACACGTTACCATACACTAAAACCTACAAGGACTGAGGGGAGTATGCGCAGCTCTGTGTTGGTATCAAGGAATGCAATCAAGCAAACATGGTTATTCAACTGTTTGACTGCTCCTAGATTACACCGATACGACTGCTATACAATTAGTCAAGTGTCCTCAGGTCCATACAGTCTGGACAAAGTGCCGAGGAGACTACAAGTCCCACTGCTCAAGGGCCTCAATTAGTCAAGTGTCTTCAGGTCCGTATAGTCTGGACACAGTGTCCTCAGGTCCATACAGTCTCGGCACACCGTCCTAGGAGTCAACGAGTCCCAGTACTCGAAGGCCACAATTAGTCAAGTGTCTTCAGGTACATATAGTCTGGGCACACCGTCCTAGGAGTCAACGAGTCCCACTACTCGAAGGCCACAATTAGTCAAGTGTCTTCAGGTCCGTATAGTCTGGACACAGTGTCCTCAGGTCCATACAGTCTGGGCACACCATCCTAGGAGTCAACGAGTCCCACTACTCAAAGGCCACAATTAGTCAAGTGTCCTCAGGTCCATACAGTCTGGGCACACCGTCCTAGGAGTCAACGAGTCTCACTACTCAAGAGCTGCAATGAGTGAAGTGTCTTCAGGTCCATACAGTCTGGGCACACCATCCTAGGAGTCAACGAGTCCCACTACTCAAAGGCCACAATTAGTCAAGTGTCCTCAGGTCCATACAGTCTGGGCACACCGTCCTAGGAGTCAACGAGTCTCACTACTCAAGAGCTACAATGAGTCAAGTGTCTTCAGGTCTGTATGGTCTGGACACAGTGTCCTCAGGTCCATACAGTCTGGGCACACCGTCCTAGGAGTCAACGAGTCCCACTACTCAAGAGCCGCAATTAGTCAAGTGTCTTCAGGTCCATACAGTCTTGAAACAATGTCTTCATGTCCGTACAGTCTGGGCACAGTGTCCTCAGGTCCATACAGTCTGGACACACCGTCCTAGGAGTCAACGAGTCCCACTACTTAAGGGCGACAATTCAAGAGTCTTCAGGTCTATACAGTCTTTACACAGTGTCTTCAGGTCCGTGCAGTCTTGACACAGTGTCCTAGGAGACTACCATCCTGCCTTCCATGATTAAATATGGAAAGTGTAGGTGTGTCGGACTCAAGGCAGTTGCTGGGCTAGGTGCAAGTCATCATTACACAATTACCTGCACTCTAACTGCTGCTCTCGGTCCTACTGTTAAAGTCCTAATGAGCGATGGATCACCACTGCCATATCAGACAGGGGACCTCAAGGTTAATTATACACATGGTGATAGGAATGATACATGATACACATTTCAATTACAGGCTCAACATTGACCTTATATCTTGTTCTAATTAATATTTTGGGATTATGAGACTAAGATCAATACTTAATCTGATCTATCATGTTATCTTAAAAAAATATTTACATTTGATAGCAAAACATGATAATCTGATAGTCACTTAAAAAAATAATTATGCTGACTGAACATTTTTATCTAGATTACCGCCAAAAATGCCAAATACATGTTGATACATTGTCAGTCTGCAACTGTTGCCACAAGTCTGACGTCAGATTCTGTTAAAATTTTGTCCGGTCTAGTAAAGTCAGAATTATTAGTCCACATAATAAATCGACAACAACGTTCATGCTAGTAGCTTCGAAAAGTTTTTGGCACAGACAGCAATGAATTGCCACATATTACACCCTGAGTGAGTGAGTGTGTGAGCGAGTGTGGGTGCGTCAGGGCTGCAACGTATACACTATGAGGCGAATGTGATGCATATCAAGAATACAGGGTAACAAATACGAATATTTCTTCATGAATACAATAACAAGTCAGTTGTTGATGTATTATTTTTCGTATTCAGTGAAACAACAAAATCAATTATTTAACATGGTTTGACCCTGTTGGCAGTGTTAATTACTATTATTATATAATACATTTATATACCACTTATCCAGGTACTAGTACTAGTATCTGCTCTGACCACTGACAATTAGGTTTTGATGGTCAATGTGAGTTTTACCTAGGAAGTTTGCTTCTTTGGTATGGTTTGAGAAGGACCCCTTATTTTGCTAACTTTCGAATACTGTATCATCTAAACTAAATGGTATATGTTACAGTGATATGTAACGGCAAAGGAAATGAACCAGAATGTGGCTTGTGGGATGAAATTGAACTGGGCCTTACATACGTTTGGCTTATAGGAGTGAGTGAGTGAGTGAATATGGTTTTACGCCGCTTTTAGCACTATTCCAGCAATATCACGGCGGGGGACACCAGAAATGGGCTTCACACATTGTACCCATGTCGGGAATCGAACCCGGGTCTTCGGCGTGACGAGCGAACGCTTAAACCACTAGGCTACCTGACCACCCTTGGCTTATAGGAGTTTTCAGACATCGGATATGATTTAGGGGATAAACATACTGTGTTTTCAATGTAGAACTAGGTGACTTGTTGATTTAAATGTGCAAATTTTAACCTTGGACCAAACAAGCAGCATGAGGTTTCAAACGTTAAATTTAGCAGGGTTAAATCCACAGGTAACAAAGCTCTACATTTAAAACTATGTTTTTCTCCACTCTACCATGACTAAACAGAATGCGAACTCTTTGATGTCAACAAATATATTGAGTGCAGTGGCAAGGGTTGAGTCCAGTGTTCTGAGTGGAATGTCACTCTGAATTACAGAGTCACTGACAACAGCCTGTATTTTGCACTCTATACGTTCAAGCAGTTTTTTCACACCGACAATGACTAAAAAAAGAAGTACTGTTTTTTAAATACTCAGCCAAATTGGCTGTTTTAATCAGAGGGGTTTATTGTGATTTGATAACCTCTGACTGACCAATCAAAATCATGTAAATTACAAGTTCAAGGTCAAATTAAAATTAACCACACTATAATATGTGAAACGAATCAGAACTTCTCGTCACTGAGGAGACAAACGATATTTTCCAGCAAGTCTAGTGGCATTCACACACTCCACTAGCCCTTTAAAACCTAATTTAGCCACAAACTTGCAAGCTTGCATTGATTTCCAACAATGAGAACCATGTGCCATCTAAGAATGCATGAGAACAGAAGTGTGTCACATTGTTCTGAATAGAAAGACGTCTCCTAAAAGATCTTAAGACACATGTCAATCTTTCCATGAAAAAATCATCAAACAAGAAATCTGCCTTATCCATTACCTTACAAGGCTTCATGTAATAGCTTTGAATTTATCAAGCATGCACTCACAATTTGGACAAACATCAAAGAACAAAATGTTGATGTGTAACTCTGACCTATTCATCGCAATAAAATTATTTTTATGAAAAGTGCATACATAATCTGACCATGAAACGATTTTCTTTAGAAATAGTTGTGTGTAAATAAACCATAAAATACTACGGTAACTTCAAAGCCAAACAATAAACACCCACCACACTTTCATTTCATGTTATGGAGCACAGATTTGATTACAAACAAATTAGCTTTGGAAGATTGAAATGAGAATTTGTGCATCAGAATATTCATTCTTCGGGAATATCAAATGTGATTTTTGGGTTTTACAGATGAAGAAAGAGAAATCTGTGCAGGATGAGTGAGTGAGTGAGTGAGTGAGTGAGTTAATACCAGTAATATGTTACCAGTAATTAATACCAGTAACTGCATCAGTGTCTAATTAATACCAGTAACTGCATCAGTGTCTAATTAATACCAGTAACTGCATCAGCATCAAATTAATACCAGTAACCGCCCTGATGCGGTGCAGCATCACTGTCTGCTGCATAAAACCCCATTCACAGTGATGTACTCAAAGAGCGTTAGAAATTGGCACTAGTCCTGTAGTCCTTGCCAAACTGCCCAATAGTTAAGGTATCATAAAGACTAGTAGAAAATTGCCCTTTTTAAAGGTTTTGCTATATGTTATCATTATAAGGACCGGTGGACTAAAATTGTTAGTTTCTATCACTATTAAAGCATTTGCAAATGAATATAGGTCCAAACACACCAAACAATACTACCTGGCAAACAGTTTTTTGTATGATTTGTTTCCATAGAAACACGGAAAACAAAAGATAACGAGTTCTGTAACGGGCATTAGATGGATGAGAAGAAAAACAGAGACACTTGAAGATGAAAAGTCATTAATGCAATAACATTGTTAATCCTCTTATGCTGATAGGACAATAAATTATGCAGAGGCCCACATCTCTGTTGTCGTGACAGCCAGGTATTTGCTGTAACTTGAAGCGGTGAAACTCTTCCAGAGCGTCACATCCAATCCATTCTTGATTATACAGGAAAAACTGTCAAATATGCACAGAATGCAATTTATATACAAAAAATCATTTTCTAGAAGAATACTAAATTTCTCAGAATATTTCTCTACTTAAGGTCATGACTTCATTAATATGTCACTGGCTTTAATACCAAACGTATAAACTCTGTTTGCCTGCCACAGGTACATAGAAAAAATCCTAGATAAGTCCCTGAATAGTCTAGTTTGTGCCTCACAGTATCAACTGTACTGCGTAATGAAACTTGAAACTTCTCGACCAGTAAGGGGCACGGGTGGCCCAGTCCTCTAAGGCGCCGCGATTCGCTGTGAAGAAACCTATGATTGTGGGTTTGAATCCCAGTTCGCCCCTTTTATGTTTCTAGGTTTATCAGCACCATACCCGTGCTTGTGGGTTTCACCGAAGTGGTAAATGTCTGAGACCTACATCACTTCTGGCTTTCCTCCCACATTAAGCTGACATGCCGCGATATAACTTGAATACTGTTAAAAGCGGCGTTAAACCCAACTCACTCACTCACTCTCCACCAGTACTTGCACAATGTCCATAAGCTACTGAGAGATGTCATATGAATAGGGCTGGGACGGGTACTCGGGTACCCGGGTCAGGTGGGTACTGAGTAGGACCTGGATACCCACAGGACTACCCGGACCCGCGATAAGTCTCATGATATATTCTTTAATGACAAAAAATATCTAGAACTCCATGGTTACACTACAAGTCACTAATGTTCTCATTTCTTTGCAACTTTGCACGCATTCCTTCTGACTATTATTTGTTTGAATAAAGATAAAAGTAAAACTTCAGTGTGTGCATGACCAGAACATTTTATAAGTGAATTTAAATACTTTATGCCAGGGCTATGGTCACACTATTCCCAAACATACATTCTGTACCTATATTTCTTGAAACCTACAGTAGGTACCCTGGCAGGGTTGGGTAATATAGGGGTGGGAACCTGGGTAGTAAATTGGGACTCGTCCCAGCTATGGACTCGTCCCAGTGCTATGTTACCATGTTAATGACAGAGCAAGGGCAGGTTGTTATTTGCAGGTAGTTACATTCAGGGGCAAAACATTCATAGGTAGGTAAATTGCTGCAGAGTAAATCTAACCACATACAGCAAGCTGGTAGAAAGTCCAACCTTTTCAAGATTTCAGGGGTGAGAACTGCAGATTTGTTTTCCAAAGATAAATACAACTATTTCCACATGTGACTCCATGCTCCATGGCATTTGCTTCTCTTACTTATTTAGCTGTGGAAGTCTGGGAAACAAAGATGTTACATCAGTTGTGCAACTTGTCCCAAGACTGATAGTCTGTGTCAATTTATTTAATGTTCACATATCCTGAACCCTTAATAAAGGCATTCTTAGGAGGTGCCATAATTTTGAAAAATGTTTTAGGTAAACTTGCTTTCTGATGTTATTAATCATGTATTGATAATTCTGTTGAATTCAACAAATAGAGCCATTTAATAATTTTAAGGGTGCTTCAAATGCATTCAGTTTTTCACATACCTGTGCAGATCAGGTTACTGTATGTATATGAAGTGCACCTAAAAGCTCCACCAGCTGCACTGCAACATGTGGTGAGGTGAGGTGAAATGGGGTTTAACCCTGATTCCAAGATTATTGCACTTATATAGCAACTTGCATGCACGTGTGTGTGTGTGTGTGTGTGTGTGTGTGTGTGTGTGGCTGCTTGTACTGACTGATACCATGATAGCCCACTGAGATACCATGCCGCAGTTTAACATGAATACCCCACTCAGACACAGTATACTGACTCCGAGCCGACCAGTCCTTGTTTTAGAAGACCCTGAATGCTGAGTGCCAGACAGGGTAACAGCAGGTACCATCTTTCAGAGTCTTTTGTTATGACACGGCCAGGGATTGAACCCCGGACCTTTTGCTCTCCGGGCGGACACTTTACCACTGGACCGACCACAGAGGCGGTCTGCAATATGTGAAACTGTATACCAACCATAATTTTTCTTTTGGATAATATATACACATGATCATTAATTAAGCTCAACCCAATTTTGGGCAATTTTGTGGATAATTGCTACATTAAAAAAAGACTGGTGTGATTCAAGTTGGCAACTCAATAAAATGGTAGTAAATTGACAAACAGAACTCCTGGTCTTACCATTACACAAACAATGAAGCTGACACTAGCAATCGGTACCAATATATTGGCGTTATGCAAAGAAGTCCAAAAACGATCATGTCAACAACACTGAAAAGTATCAGCACCCTGCCCACACCACCCTGTCACATTATATGAAAAACAATTATTGTCAACCTAGGAATCACCACGGACTATGCAGTCAGTGTCTGGAGCATCCAGCCTCTCAAGGATGACATGCCGCTGATCAGACGTCTGATGTTCATTATTGGGATCCCCTGCCATTCCTGGTGCAGTGCCTGGGTCAGTTCACTCTAGCTTGGCGGCCATGGCAATCCCAAAGATGTTCAATTGGTTCAGATCTGACTGTCATTTTTTTCAGATTTTGAATGTTTAATTAATCTTTTGACCTTAAAACAGGAAAATTAGAGAGAATTCAAATAACCAAAAATACCACCCACCACCCCCAACGATTGCCTATGTTTTTGTGTCAGGGATAAAATCGCAAATGTTTTCGTGATCTGATCCTATTGTAGTCACAATCTTTGTGAAGCTTTTCAAGATAAGAACAGCGATCTGATTGGATATCTCCCTTTCATTACAAGGAGCACAACTCAAGATCATCACGAGGTGGTGCCAGGGTCAAGCCAAGAAAAGCGGCAAGTGGACACGCTTGCCTCATGAAGATGGTGAGTTACTGGCTCAGAATCAACCGTAACAACAATAGCGTGACATCATAATAATGGCATAAAAATTGACTGAAGTTAAGATCCTGATTAGCCAAACAGAAACATCACAAGATACTTTCACTGATCCCAGGCCAAATTTCCTTTATTGTCAAACATCTGAGTCCATGGAAGTGGGTAAATGCTTCACAACCAGATACACTTCCATGTTTTAGCTTGACAGGAATTGGAGGGTTACTCACTGGTGGCAGCTAGCTAGCTGCAGATTACAAAATCTATTTATCAGTGAAGAAGCTATTGATTATGGCTATTATCATGGGCAATTATTAAACCTTTTTGTTTGTTTTTATTTTACATTATGATTTATGTCAAAGATTGGAAACACACACGATGGAAGGGGAGAATTCTGGTTGAAGGCGTGTTCATTTGATTTGCTTGTGGAAATATTGGGCAAGTAATAATGATTACAGATACCGGTTTAATTACCTGAACTCACACCCCTACCCTTCCTGATTCCATCCTAATTATCTACCTTAACAGCATGGGTTTGATTATCCCAGCACACAAAACTATCTACCTGTACAGTTGGGATGTGACTATCCCAGCACACACAACTATCTACCTGTACAGCTGAGATGTGACTATCCCTTAACACACAACTATCTACCTGTACAGCTGGGATGTGACTATCCCTGAACACACAACTATCTACCTGTACAGCTGGGATGTGACAATCCAGGCACACACAACTATCTACCTGTACAGCTGGGATGTGACAATCCAGGCACACACAACTATCTACCTGTACAGTTGGGATGTGACTATCCCAGCATACACAACTATCTACCTGTGCAGCTGGGATGTGACAATCCAGGCACACACAACTATCTACCTGTGCAGCTGGGATGTGACTATCCCCAAACACACAACTATCTACCTGTACAGTTGGGATGTGACTATACCTGCACACATAACTATCTACCTGTGCAGCTGGGATGTGACTATTCCTGAACACACAACTATCTAACTGTACAGCTGGGATGTGACTATTCCTGAACACACAACTATCTACCTGTGCAGCTGGGATGTGACTATCCCAGCATACACAACTATCTACCTGTGCAGATGGGATGTGACTATCCCTGCACACACAACTATCTACCTGTACAGCTGGGATGTGAATTTCTCTGCACACATAACTATCTACCTGTACAGCTGGGATGTGACTATCCCTGCACACACAACTATCTACCTGTACAGCTGGGATGTGACTATCCAGCATACACTACTATCTACCTATACAGCTAGGATGTGACTATCCAAGCATACACAACTATCTACCTGTACAGCTGGGATGTGACTATCCAGGCACACACAACTATCTACCTGAACAGCTGGGATGTGACTATCCAGGCACACACAACTATCTACCTGAACAGATGGGGTGTGACTATCCCTGCACACACAACTATCTACCTGTACAGCTGGGATGTGAATTTCCCTGCACACATAACTATCTACCTGTACAGCTGGGATGTGACTATCCCTGCACATACAACTATCTACCTGTACAGCTGGGATGTGACTATCCAGCATACACTACTATCTACCTATACAGCTAGGATGTGACTATCCAAGCATACACAACTATCTACCTGTACAGTTGGGATGTGACTATCCCGGCACACACAACTATCTACCTGAACAGATGGGGTGTGACTATCCCATCACACACAACTATCTACCTGAACAGATGGGGTGTGTCTATCCAGGCACACACAACTATCTACCTGTACAGCTGTGATGTGACTATCCCCATAAGTAGGATAGTACGAACAGTACCTACCCTGTAAACAAAAGCCAAGCAGAGCCTACCTACATAAGCCTTCTACCTATATACAAGGGTATTTGTACACAGCAATCCACATACATGGGGTGTTCACTAATTACTGTTGCACCTATTACCTGAACCTGCACATCTTATTGGTCTACAGAGGTGTGGCAGGAGAGTGCAAACAGTTTTATACAAAGCCTGCTTACACATGGACTTACAGCTTCCTAGAGACCAGACTGTTCGGGATCAGGCTCCCCAGTGGTCTTGACACAGTGCTACTGGTAACACCCACAACTACACTGTTATGAGTGGGACATCTTGAGTTCAGGAGGGTTAACCTTATCTAAAAATAAGTGGTATTGTTTTTCATAGACTTAACATTACAGATTGTAATCCTTGTACAGCATAAATAATGGGTGGTGTTTGGTTGTGGAGTAACAATGTCAACACTAAGCTTTTTAGTAAGATAGATGTTTGCACAAATTGTGTTAAAACAACAACAGAGTAATGATCGTCCAGACGTCATAGAGTAGAAGATGTGGATTGTCAGTCTGTGCCAAACACTTTTGACTCTATTACCCCAAACATGGTTCTTAGTATTATTTTCAGTTGATTGTTGTGTTGTTATATGGACTATAATTATCTCAGCTTACGAGACTGAACAGACGTTTACTTGACTAGGGCTTGGACAAGTGTTTAAAGTCACAGACTGTGCCTCAAATCAGAGACATCACCAGTTCACAAGTTCAGTAAAACAAGACAAAATCATCAATATCTGATGCATATGTTTTACAGTAACAATAATCTGATTTTTCTCATTCAGGTATAACAGTTCCAAAGTTCATGATTATCTGGCTGCCATATTTTGCATTGGGGAAGCCAAATGCACAAAACACAAATGCACCCCTTCCCCCACCACCAATCTAAAAGATGTATCAGTATTAGGAACAAACATTTGTGACATACATATTTTGTTTCTACATATGCTGCCCACATAGTTCTAGTAGGGATGAAACCCATGAAGACCCAGTTAGAATAGGTCTTCAGCAACCCATGCTTATCATAAGAGGCGACTAACAGGATCAGGTGGTCAGGCAAGGTGACTGGGTTGATGCATGTCATCGTATCCCAATTGCGTGGATCGATGCTCATGATTTCAATTACTGGAATGTCGGTCCAGACTTGATTATTTACAGACCACCCCCATAGAGCTTGAATATTGCTGAGTGCGGCGTTAAACAACAAACAAACTAGTAGGGTGAGTGAGTGAGTGAGTGAGTGAGTGAGTGAGTTTGAATTAACGCTGCTTTTAGCAATATTCCAGTAATATCACGGCAGGGGACACCAGAAATGGACTTCACACATTGTACCCAGGTGGGGAATCAAACCAGGGTCTTCGGCTTGACGAGCGAAGGCTTTAGCCACTAGGCTACCAGACTGCCCCCAAACTAGTAGGGGATGAGAGTAAATACAACCACATCCCACACCATGGCAGCAGCATTCTCCAGAGACATTGATATCAACATATCATCTAAGGACTAAATAACAACCCAAATCGATGTACATCCATGAGACCACTAATTCTGTATCAATTATCAATACCGGTATTTTGTAAACAAAAACTGAATATTCTCCTCAGCTGATTGTTGTGTCTATGCGTCAATAGCGGTTTCAGTTTCAGACTCCCGATGTGCGGCCTACCGATCTTGTACATGGAAGTCATTTCCTGATGGGATGGATCAATGTCTACGGGATGTTTGTATGTTGCTATAGAAATAGGAAGCAGGACGTGGTTGAACCTATTACTGTTGGCAAACACCTAGACTATCAACATCCCCTCCCCACAGCATATCCTCATGCTTGCCGTCACTCCGGGCTACCATTGATTACTTCCATAACACTTGAATGTACAGACAACATCATGAATATCAGTTGCATTATGTAACACACTTGTATATCTTTTATAAAAACGCATCAGATTCCTTTTAAAACATACACCAACTTTCAAAACACAAATATTTCTGGTCAACAGAAAAATGATATTAAATGTATTTATTTTTAATTTTTTTTTATAATTATTATTTTTGTTGATATTAAATTTTAGTACTTATATCAGTGTATGTACAAAATTGTCAAATTATTTAAGAATTGACTTCAACATTTTTTTGTGGTTATGCAGGTATAAACATGAAAACTAGTGTGCAAACTGTGCAAATTTGGGTAACAGATTTTACAAAAAGTGTGCTCACCATTTTTTACATTTATGCCTCAAAAAATGCAAAAAGTCAAATCCAATAAATATGCCAATGACAATAACTTCACAGACTGCTTGTTTTAAGCATTAACATCAGAAACCTGTAGACAAGATCAGTGCAATAATACAACACAAGCCCTGCCCACACTATTTTCAGCCAATCAGGAAACAGTCCCTCGGTAGTGGGCGTGGCCTATTGTGTTTTTGGTAAAGAATCTTGCAATTCCATTGGATAATCTGACCAAGATGGCGTCTGTTACTAATATTTCACGGGGCGAACCGGGATTCGAACCCACAATAATAGGTTTCTGGCATGTTCAAGGGACGCAACTCTGCACAGCAAATTGCGGCGCCTCAGACGACTAGGCCACCCATGGCCCCTACAACACAATGAATGATTACTTTTTGTGACGTCAATATTCGAAAACAAGGACATGATCGGGTCTTGGTCTGACCAGAGGGGGCGGTCGGGTAGCCTAGTGGTTAAAGCATTCGCTCGTCACACCAAAGACCCGGGTTCGAATCCCGACATGGGTACAATGTGCGAAGCCCATTTCTGTTGTCCCCGACCTGATATTGCTGGAATATTGCTAAAAGCGGCGTAAAACCAAACTCACTCACTGACCAGGGGTTGGATCTTCGGGTACTTTTTTCGCCTACTGATCTAAACAAGAGTAATTATTTGTATACTGACAGTCTTAGCCATGTAGTCTTACAAATTAAAACACATATGTGACGTAATTCTATTGTCTGAGCGCTCCATTATTTTCAGGAATGGACAGTTGGTTGTGTTCTCTGCCAGTGTTGCACGTACTCGGTCGTAAACTGATCCTTAAATGCATGCTACACGGCTCTTTAAAATGTTTTGTAAAGTGTAAGAGTAGTTTTAAGTAGGGGAATATCCTCGTAACTCTTCATTCCTTAAACATAATGGGCCTCTGCTCCATTATTTTTAAGAAAATGGAGAGTTACTTGGATATTCATTCCTCTCTACATAACTGCCGGGCTGGATTGGACTTTCTGTGAGTCCAAGTGTTTTCAAGAACTCTTACCCGATACATCAAGGCCATCATCACCCGTGGACATGGCCCACACGTTACCTCCTGTGTGTACAATCCATGGAATTATTAAGTACATGGTGAACGTAGCTATATCAAATCTCAACTCTGCATGAACATAATCCCAACTTCAACAATGGAGTTTATTCCAAATAGTTAGGTAACACGTTCTTTAAACACCTGAATTGTCTTCTTGTATTGTACACGGACACAGCTACAATCATGCACCTGGCAACTGGCCTCTTTCCTGGAGGCTGGGTCAGTACGTACTTAAGAGGTCTCAAAAATGTTCCCATATAATATACAAATTCTAAGGAGAAAAATTCAGTGGAAATGTTTTTTTTAAATACATGTACATTATTACATGCATGTGCATCATTGCAGAGTTGGTTCTTCTAAACATATCACCTGACCCTTGAAGATCTGGGGTAGAATAGGTCTTCAGCAACCCATGCATGTCGTAAGAGGCGACTAACAGGATTGGGTGGTCAGGCTCGCTGACTTGGTTGATGCTTGTCATTGTATCTCAATTGTGTGGATCGAAGCTCATGATGTCAATCACTGGATTGTCTGGTCCAGAATTGATTATTAACAGACCGCTGTCATATTGCTGGAATATTTCTGAGTGCGGCGTTAAACAACAAACAAATAAACAAACATGAACAGATCTCCTACTTCAAAGTTATTTCCGTACAGAACATGACCTGTCTCAAGCAATGTCAACAGTAAATGCATGACTTTACAAAATGTCCACTGAGATAAAGTCCATATATCAGGGTTAGAAACTAACAGTTTTTGTTCACATGTCCTTATAATGATAACAAATAGCAAAACCCTTAAAATGGGCCAATTTCTACTAGTCCTTAGGATACTTTTACTATTGGGCAGTTTGGTAAGGACTACAGGACTAGTGCCAATTTCTAACGCTGTATATGTAGTTCAAATTTAAATTTTTAATAATGTAGTAAAATAAACAAATCTTAGATCTGTGTTTTAATAATTTACTAGCAGTGTCACGATAAATCGAAATATCGATATATTGCTATTGGTAAGCACTTAAAGTCAATAAATCGATTGTTAAATCAGTTTCCGATCAACAGTATCGGTTTCAGTTACGAATATCGATAGTTTTGATTGTATTTACCATATCAATGAAATACATGCACTGCTGTTCAAATTTGTTCTTCTTTTGATCATGAGTGGTAGTAATTTACACATGGTAATGTGGAAGTTTCTTTTTCTTAAATTATTAGAGTAACGAAAAAAACAAATCAGTCATATCTCAAACTTTACTTTTTATTTGTTGTTATGGTTATCACATTCAAAGGAAACTTCAGTTCCAAGGTTTAATCCAACTCTAAAATTCATCTAAAATGATACACTGAAAACTATCGATATTTATCGCAATAGTTGCTTGCAATATCAATAGTTATCGCAATAGTTTTTTCAATATCAATAGTGATCGCAATAGTTTTTTTCAGTATCAATAGTTAATTATCGCAATAGTTTTTTTCAATATCAATAGTGATTTCCAGACCAATAGTCACCCCTATAATTTACCATTGCACAGGGGTTCATACATGAACGTACCACAAAGCAGAGATAAAAGAACATGTCTTGCCAGACCCACCTATCCTTACACAGACATACAAGCACCTGCAACTTTCAATGTTGATGATTACAATTAACCAGCAGGTTATGTTTATTATCAGTTGTCACACAGTGACCATCAGACACTAGACCCACAGCTTGTACAGCGGGTTATTTTCTCAACATCTGGTAAATGCATGATGTCCACTACATTGATGGCTTACTGTACTCTCTGATCCAGGCACCCACCCCCAAGCCATATTTCACAGAAGTAAATCCCCCCTTGACAACACTGTCATAACCAGCGTCAATGTTATCACACCCAGCACTTAGGGGGCTACCTGAGAGATGAGCCGGACCACCTCAGGGGCGATGCACTACAGGATCTAGCTTCCTGACAGCTTTCCATGAGACCAGTTAGATACTGTTTAACACAACCTTGCACTGTGTGTGGTTGACCAATTTACCAATGTTTCCCAGCTCTACAGCCATTAAACATCTTACATTTGGACCATGAGTGAGTGAGTGAGTGAGTGTGTGAGTGAGTGAGTGAGTGAGTAAGCTCTTAACAATATTCCTGCAATATCACAAAAGGGGACACCAGAAATAGGCTTCACACATTGTACCATGTGGGATATGGAACCCAGGCCTTTGGCGTGAAAAGCGAACACTTTAACCACATGGCTACCCCACTGCCCTATTTGGGCCCATGAAGGTTAATACAGTATACCGTATTCGACGCAATAAGCACCCAGGTGCTCTCAAAATTAGAAATAGAGGGCTCTTTCAGAATATTATTTTGGTGACAAAAAACAGAGTTCAAAGATCGTAAATTTTGTGGTTGATGCTGACAGCCTGAAATTATTATATACGACCGATATATTTTTCCAAAATTTAATTGCCCATAATTGAGGGTGCATGTAACACACGAGTGCGTATTATACGCAAATAAATAAGACCTGTGTACATTGGTCAACCGGAAGGGGTGCTAATTGGGATTTTCACTAGGCAATATATCAGCAAATATCGCTGTGGCGCTTATTAGAGCGGGGTGCTGAATACGTCGAATACGGTATGTTATAATATCTTAGACCTAGAAACATACGACTGAATATTTCCAAGAGTAGCAACTAACTTTGTTTAGGCTCTAGACTATAGATAATCAATAAAGATCCTTTATAGTAATTTCTACAATCCTCGGAACAACTTAGCAGCCATAAATTTCGGAAGGGAGTACAAGACAAGCGCCAATTTCTAATCCAGATTTCTTCAAGAGGGAAACCCAGGCTTCATCATTGTGCCTCACATCTTGCACCATATGGGCTATTTCTGTATCTAAGTCAGGCCAACCACAAGAAAGTAGACCCAATTTCTCCACCCTGACAAAATCTCACTCGTCTCCTAGTCACAGCCTTATCACCACTCCATGTATCCACATGGAGCTACAAGAGTCCTGCTCCACACAATACAATCTACATTAGCAACAGACCATGCATAGCTATCACAGCGACCCGCATGACTTTCTGGCTGTAGGCCATGCTAAACTAGCATAGCTACAAGAACAATGTCTCCCTGCCACTGGTGTTACCTGTCCTACATGACGAGAACTGCTTATAACTGTATCACTGCAGAGGTGTACAGTCACACGGTCTTATTACGCTGTTTGTGTCGTGTCACACTCTGTCACTTCAGTCCACATAGAACCTTTTGTCGGGGCTAAATGATTGAGCACTAACTTCGGGCACTGAGTTCAAACCACATTTTCTAAATGAAGTGCTGCAAAAGACGTTTTGAATATGTCAGTCACAATCACTATGCAATGTGGCACGGGAGCTTTTTAACAAGCCATATATATTCGGTATTGACAGTTGCTAAATGGGTCTTTTCACAGAATCAAATTTGGTATTAGCCATAACAAGAACATTCTCGGAATAAATCTCATTTAAAATCTGAATATATTGTTGTAAATGAAATTTTGAGCATGTTCAAACCATGAAAGGAATGTTGAATGATCAATGGCACCTTCATTACAAGCTGATCTGTAGGATAAGGTGAGTGAGTAAGTGAGTGAGTGAGTGAGTGGGTAGGGGGGGAGGTGGTTGAGTTGCTTTGGTTGCAGTCAACACTATTCAAGCAACATGACAACAGCATATAAACAATCATGTTTATGTCATGCCAAGCCAAGCAGTGGGGATTAAGTTTAATTTCATTATTTTCATCCTATTTTTCGTCTTTGTTTTGGCTTCTGTTAAAAAATCCAACAACCCCACCCCCAAACATTGGGTTTAATGCCTTTTAAAAAGACTTCAAATATATTAGTCTAAGCATGGCAGTATAATGTAGAACGAAAGCCAAAAGTGATGCAAACTCGACATTTACCACTTTGGAGAAATCAAGTAGCACAGGTATGGTGCTGACAAACTAAGGGGCCTTGACTTGGTGAGCAAACATCTTAACCATTACGCTTTCCACTGCTCCGTAGCTTCCCATATAGATTCATAGCCAGTCTCACTTTTTGTGAAAATTGGTTTTAGCGAAATATCATTTCCAACTTTGTTCTGTCCACATATAGAGTTGTTGCACAAACCTAATAGACACAAGTCCTAATGGGTAATTTGTGGACAGACCTAGAGATATGAAGTGTCACCATTGTTGTCTTGAAGCAGCTTCTGTGATCAAACATCACTCTGCAATAACTAGTTCTTAGACAAAATGTGGAAATAATATTAAATAACTCTACAGACAATTGCAGAAATTCTGTTCATTTGATTCTTTTGAGGATGACTATGGCTGAACCATATTTAAACAGTGTGGGATCTGGTGTGTTTTGGGCAGATTGGGCATATTGTTAGGTACACACACCACCCAGGACCATTAGAATGATTGGCAAGGTACACACACATCACCCAGGACCATCAGAACGATTGGCAAGGTACACACACACCACCCAGAACCATTAGAATGATTGGCAAGGTACACACACCACCCGGGACCATTAGAATGATTGGCAAGGTACACACATCACCCTGGACCATTAGAACGATTGGCAAGGTACACACACACCACCCAGGACCATTAGAATGATTGGCAAGGTACACACATCACCCTGGACCATTAGAAGGATTGGCAAGGTACACACATCACCCTGGACCATTAGAAGGATTGGCAAGGTACACACATCACCCAAGACCATTAGAAGGATTGGCAAGGTACACACACCACCCAGGACCATTAGAAGGATTGGCAAGGTACACACACCACCCAGGACCATTAGAATGATTGCCAAGGTACACACACATCACCCAGGACCATTAGAAGGATTGGCAAGGTACACACATCAGCCAGGACCATTAGAAGGATTGGCAAGGTACACACACATCACCCAGGACCATTAGAAGGATTGGCAAGGTACACACACATCAGCCAGGACCATTAGAATGATTGGGAAGGTACACACACATCACCCAGGACCATTAGAAGGATTGGCAAGGTACACACACATCAGCCAGAAACATTAGAATGATTGGCAAGGTACACACACATCACCCAGGACCATTAGAAGGATTGGCAAGGTACACACACATCACCCAGGACCATTAGAAGGATTGGCAAGGTACACACACATCAGCCAGAAACATTAGAATGATTGGCAAGGTACACACACATCACCCAGAACCATTTGAATGATTGGCAAGGTACACACACATCACCCAGAACCATTTGAAGGATTGGCAAGGTACACACACATCAGCCAGGACCATTAGAAGGATTGGCAGGGTACACACACATCACCCAAAACCATTAGAAGGATTGGCAGGGTACACACACATCACCCAGAACCATTAGAATGATTGGCAAGGTACACACATCACCCAGATCCACTAGAATGAATTGCAAGGTACACACACATCACCAAGGACCATTAGAAGGATTGGCAAGGTACACACACACATCACCCAGAACCATTGGTAAACAGGACTCTCATTGCTGAACCTTCATCTTTAATATTCTTGGTTTCAGAGATTCTTATGTATGCCAGAGGTTAGGCAACTTTAACTTTACACACATACAACTCAGCTAGCATCACAATAAACTGAATGCTTCACAAAGATCACAAAGAGCGTAATATATCCTTCTCACATAGCATTCTCCTTGTCCCATGGAGATGACAAGTCAACCCACTGCGGGCTGTCAGCACTGTCTGACACCAATCTATTGTACACAAAAAACACACAAGTAGTCTCCCAAACAGTATTGGCTTCCGTGGACTCACCGTTAGCTTATCACAGACAGATGTATTATTCATCCTGTGCTAAGATCAAACTAGGAGCCAATGAATAACAGTGACTTGGACATATTGTTGTACATCTAGGTGTGATAAATGGTGTAATGATTAGTGTGTGAGATCCCCTTGTCCCGGGTAGACATGATTAGTCATATTCAACTTTAGCTTTGATGACTTTACAAATACACCTTCCAGATCCTCACTCACTGACTTGTGGTCTAATGTTTACATTGAACCTTCTTGTTTGTGAGTGATGGACCTGGTGTTTCTACATGTGTTTGGTTTTTTTGTTTGCGTTTTTTCCTTCTTTTTCCCTTTTTTTTTGTTTTTATTTGGGAGGGGGTGGGGGTGTTGAGAGGTCTAGATTTTTTCTAATGTTTTAATTTACTTGAATTTCAATATTAAATGAGCATGTTGTACTTTAACATAGACTTTGTACACCATTAGGGAGAAACAGGAATGTACCCGGTGTACACCATCAGTTAAAAACAACTAGTCCACAGCCCAGTTCACACAAGTAGTTTAAGTCAGATATATACCAAAAACTAGATGTTTGATAAAAACAACTAGCCCCTCCAACTGTTTATTGGTCTCTGACCAGTGGGGAATGTCTAACCTGGAGTCCATAACAACTGTTGTTTCACAACATGCATGCATCTCCTACCTAGGAAGGGAACATAAGGATCCAGCAGACAAATTCAGACATCATCAAGCTGCCTGACAAACAGATCAGGGCCCAATCTTAGCGCTAGGACAATCGTAAGCCTATGTTAAAGTATGGGAGTTACAATCATCTTAGCACTAAGATCGCTTTGTGCAAGTGGGCCCTGGTGTTCTCAGTGTTCATTTTGGCACATTTTCATATGATGCATTGTGTCATGAACTTTACATATTCAACATCACTTCAAAAACCACAAGGCCTATGGTGATGGAACTTTGCAAAGGGCTTCTGGCCACAGGACTTCTACAATGCTTACAGCCATCCAATCAGAACTTCAACACAGCCACATTGGCAGCAAAATTGAAAATGACCTTCATCTATAATTACGGGCATTTAGGGACGAGTCCACATTTACTACCTGGGTACCCACTGTAGGTCTAAAGAGATACAAAATGTCTGATTGCATTTTTCTTTTACCACAGCACTTGCAAAACGTATTTAGATACATGTATTAAACGATCTGGTCATGCATACACTGACATTGATTTAAGTTATGTCTTTATTCAACCATATGAAAAGTCCGAAGGAATGGGTGCATAGTCAGAAAGAAATGTGAATATTAGTGACTTGTAGTGTAACCATAGAGTTCTAGATAATTTTTGTCATTAAACTATATATCACATGACTAACCACGGGTCCGGGTAGTCCTGTGGGTACCCAGGTCCCACTCAGTACCTGCCTGACCTGGGTACCCAAGTTACCCGTCCCAGCGCTACTGGCATATATTGTTGTGTGTAATATCCGAGGTATGTATTAACAGCAGTAATACATCCATACATTCTCTTCCCTATGTGCATCACTTCAAAATGCCTTTCAAAGACTTGCAGTAATACAAGTATGCCGAGTGGACATCATGGCCTCCATGCAGGAAACGTCACATTGTCCCTTACTTGGACTCAACTTACATTGCTTATCATAAGTCTGTTACTTTTTTCCATATTGTGACACAAACTCTTCTATAACCTTGATGAACTTCATTTCAAACTATTTCATTTATCATGCCGCAAATATCCAGCGCATGCATTAAATGAAGAGATATCTTTACAAAGACTTGTCTTCTTGCACCCCATTTTGGCATCAGTATATCTAAAAGATATATAGATTTCTACAACAAAGCAGACATGCTTTGTGTTTAAGGATTTACAATATTTTACAAAATATTTCCAAATTTCGAAGTAACCACTTTGGTCAGTGTGTGCAAACTTACTTCAGGTTATTGGAAAATCTTGTTTTTAAGACACCATGAAGCAAACCTTTTATTTCAACCAACCCAAGATAGCAGCCTAGCCAATCATAAACCACAATTATAACACGTGAGGGAAACATTGAAGTAGAAGATTCAGCATCATACATCTGACAATCCACATCACTATTTGACCCTGTTCTGTAGACTGTAGACACTGGTGCCAGAACACTGGATGACTATACCTTAACCTGGTGGACACCCCTTGGAATTCCAGGTCAGAACTGGTCCCTAGCAACCCATGGTATTTGACCCTGTTCTGTAGACTGTAGACACTGGTGCCAGAACACTGGATGACTATACCTTAACCAGGTGGAAACCCCTTGGAATTCCAGGTCAGAACTGTTCCCCAGCAACCCATGGTATTTGACCCTGTTCTGTAGACTGTAGACCCTGGTGCCAGAACACTGGATGACTATACCTTAACCAGGTGGACACCCCTTGGAATTCCAGGTCAGAACTGGTCCCTAGCAACCCATGGTATTTGACCCTGTTCTGTAGACTGTAGACACTGATGCCAGAACACTGGATGACTATACCTTAACCAGGTGGAAACCCCTTGGAATTCCAGGTCAGAACTGGTCCCTAGCAACCCATGGTATTTGACCCTGTTCTGTAGACTGTAGACACTGGTGCCAGAACACTGGTGGAAACCCCTTGGAATTCCAGGTCAGAACTGTTCCCCAGCAACCCATGGTATTTGACCCTGTTCTGTAGACTGTAGACCCTGGTGCCAGAACACTGGAGGACTGTACCTTAACCTGGTGGACACCCCATTGGAATTCCAGGTCAGAACTGGTCCCCAGCAACCCATGGTATTTGACCCTGTTCTGTAGACTACACCCTGGTGCCAGAACACTGGATGACTGTACCTTAACCTGGTGGACACCCCATTGGAATTCCAGGTCAGAACTGGTCCCCAGCAACCCATGCTTGTTGTATGAGAGTCCACAAAAATGGAAAGGGCAGTCAGGCTCAGTGACTTGGTTGAGTGCATGGGACATTTCTCATGACATCAATCACTGGCTTGTTTGATCCAGACTCGACTGTTTACAAACCGCAGTGGCAGCGTTTGAAATAAAATAATTGCCAGTCTGCCATCAGAACCACAGAGGTAAGAAGCGTAAAACTCTTCAGGACCTCATTTAAAAAAACTGCAACTTATTGTGATAAAAAAAATTACACAAAAATATATTGCAGGCCGTAAGGACCTGTACAAATTTGAAACTACAGGCCCAACACCAGATCTACCATACATCGCAGTGTATAAGGCGAGTTTTTCGAACCTAGAATTAGGGGGACTTTCTCCTGTTTCTCACTGCTAAATAAGTCATCACATATCGTCTCAAGATGTCATTTGTAAGAAAACAATCATATCAAGTACATGAAAGGCCACAGTTCAGCGAAAAAACATCAGTTTAACTTTCATGTCAGTCTTGTGAGCCATGCATTGTATCACCCCATCATCTAAGTGAAAGGATCACAAGAGAAAATTCAATTTGAATTGCCTTTGACACAACAGGCCTCAGGAAATTGAAATCCTTTGCAATCATAAAAAGCTTAAAGCCTTTTGTATGAAATACAGTTGGATAACACATGAATGAATACTGGTAATACAAAGGGTGCAAGGCCAGTGAAACGTATATGTCCCACGTAGTTGACACAGAGGGGTCAAAGTGACAATAGACTTCACAACCGTGGCAAAATCCAGACATTAGATACATTACCTCCTGCTAATTGACAATGTGGATATTATAATATGCATTCTTTAACAACCAACAGTTGCGATCCTGAGAGGTAACGTTATGCACAATGTTTTTCATGTGATTTGTTTCTTTGTTTGTTTGTTGTTTAAAGCTGCACTCAGCATTATGACATTTTTTTCATGTGAAATAACAGTAGGGCGGTCTTTGATTTGAAAGTTTAGTGTTGATAGTATCAACTTGATACATCACCTCCAAAGCACCATGATAAATTGATATATTTAATAATAACAAAATGAGATATTCTGCATGTGCAGAGATTAAAAATTTCTATCTAAACCTGCAATTTATCAACATAATATTAAATATGAACTTGGCTCTCCCATTAAATGTGTGTAACTGAGTTTCTGCCTTCTCATTATCCGTCATAACCAGGGTAGTCACCTTTTACGGCAAGCATGGGTTGCTGAAGACCTATTCTACCCCGGAATCTTCACAGGTATCAAATATTTATACCAAAATACTATGGACATTAAACATTCATTGCTATATGCATAGCGTGACATAGGATGACCTCCCAAGTGAACATAATCTAGGGCTGCAGTACAGCTTGTCTTATCTGCAGGGTGTTGGGATATCCATGTAACAGGTCAGTACTATGTTTGAAGATCATCAACAAAAAATATACTTGTCCAGTGATCTGATCAAGTTGATACCAAGTCTTTGCAATGAACAATTCAACAGGGTAAGTTTTGGTACTTATTGCTAAAGGACATATTGGTGATGTTGTAAATTTGTAAAGCACTAAAAAATCCTTCAAAACTAAACTGATACAAAGTTAGCCTCTCAGAAAATATGAGAAACTTTTTATAGTAAAATGAGTTTTTGTGAATACCTGGTGTCATCACTGATTTTCAGTGATCCATTCATACAATGTCTTTTAACACCCAACAGAATCTTTTTCATCTAAAATTGAGACTGGTTATCTCTGGCCTTGACATTCTATATTTAAAAAAGTTTTATAGTATAAGGGAAGTTTGTAACTGGACACAACTAGAATTTGCACACCAAACTGTCCACTCCTTTTCAACTTTTTTAAATAATTATTTTATATCAGTTTGATCTAGGTCCCACACATACTCAAGTCATTCCTCATCACAATAGAAACTAGCATGTTTGCAGCATGATGATAAACATGGACAACAAACTTTAATATCCATGCAACCTTGAAACAGAATTGATTATGAATTATATCAACATGATCAAGTCGTCCTGACTCTTTGTGAAAAAAACACACTGGAAAGCCCCTAACACAGGATTGACCAGCAAACAATGTTTGACACGAGGAATTTGGGACCATTACTCTGGCCCACAATCACCGAGTTATCAATAGTTGCTTAAAAGGTTCCTGTAAACCTCAATGTGGCTTGCTAATCGAACTTGTCATTCGAAACTCTATTCATTATAATCTGGCAGTCACCATAATGGTGTATTTATAGATCTCCATTCAAGATCTGATCTGTATCAATTAGTGAGAACTCTTTGTGAAGACATCAACTTAATCAAAATGGTTTGTACTTACGGTGACAAATTCGGCATCCAGTAATCGCCATAGATTCCAAATCGGGATGTTTCACGGAATTTGCTTCGTATCTCCACCATTTTGCGTCGGAACTTGGCAACATAGTCTGGGAAAGACATATTTGGTCACCATTCTCCATATATTGTCCTCTTACACCTCCTTGGTTGCCAGCAACACAATTAGCACATGTGGCTTTAATACACTTACATATGCCGTGCGGGACGTGTTTAACTAGCAAACTCCTCAGACAGCAATGAATGCCTCACGCCAGTCATAAAATGCTATGGCAGGAGGACCGTAATTCGCTAGCAGTCAATATTCATTTAACTGAGTTGATTCACCCAGATCACAGGACATAGAAAGCAAACTCTCCACACTAAAAGTACTCATAAGCTGTTAGAGGTGACACACAGCCAGTGAACAATGTGGCAAATACTTATCTAGCAATAACGGGGACCAAGGGTTATTGAAACCATTTACTTGATTATCCGCGTGCGTTCCTCTCGAGATCCTGGTCATCAGGTTAAGCTCGGAGGTCTCTCTCCGGAGGCATTCCTGATATTTTGATCAAATTTTCACAGTGACAATGCCTGGCGTGAATGAGTCGCAGCGCTGGAATGGACTGACAGTGATTCCCTGGCTGGGAGATCAGTGACAAACAGATCCACACACCGCCTCCTGCTGACGACTTGTCCCATGTAATTCCTGAGTACCACAACACCTTTCAGCCTAATCCGGCAGCTCTCACATTCTTTCTCAGCAATACACTGAACTTAGCTAACACCAGGGCTCTAACACATTCTGCCTCCAAGTCAATTGCTAGAAACAGTACACTGTACAGGCTTACAGCCTTGTAGGCTGAGTGTCATTGAATAAAACTCTACAAACAGTGCAACCAAACCTTAGAGCTGTCACACAAACAAATTATTTCAGGCTCTACAAATGACTGAAAGATAATATGAAAGTGTTTCATAAAAATTGTTGCTTTTAATCAATTGAGTAGTTAGACACCAGCTGGCTCAATAGTATTGTTTGTTTGTTTGTTGTTTAACGCCGCACTCAGCAATATTCCAACTATATCACAGTGGTCTGTAAATAATCGAGTCTGGACCAGACAATCCAGTGATTGACATCATGAGCATCAATCCATACATTTGGGATACAATGACATGCATCAACCAAGTCAGAGAGCCTGACCACCCGATCCCGTTAGTTGCCTCTTACGACAAGCATAGTTGCCTGTTACGGGAAGCATGGGTTGCTGAAGACCTATTCTACCCCGGATCTTCACTGGATCGGCTTCAATAGTAAAGATTAATACAGTAGTCATTGAATCCTGAAAACGGATTGAACATTGCTACCGATGTTGACAAAAGTAAATCCTCTGTGAGTAAGTAGGGAAATTACATGGAGCAATAAATCTTCTTTAGCCAGATACCAATGCAGATCAAAGACTGATACAGCCATGATGAAACTACAAGACTAGTTGACCTGTCATAGGCCAGTCCTTCATTTGACGAGACTCTCCACGGTTGTCTAATAACAGTCATATCATCATTCAGAGTAACATTGTTCCCGTAGATGTAAAACCTCTTCAGTGCTGATCAGCAATTTGTGCACTGGGAACATCATATAGTGTGGAATATCCAGATATCAATGTCAGTTGTCAACAAATGTCTCAGAAGCTGTGATGGATGTATAACCTCACTGATATCTAGTCACTTGAGAACAAACATTCATGACTCCACAATGCCATGACAGTATTCCTAGGCTGTGCAACGCCATGACGGTATTCCTTGGCTGTACAACGCCATGACGGTATTCCTTGGCTGTACAACGCCATGACGGTATTCCTTGGCTGTACAACGCCATGACAGTATTCCGAGGCTGTACAACGCCATGACGGTATTCCTAGGCTGTACAACGCCATGACGGTATTCCTAGACTGTACAATGCCATGACAGTGTTCCTAGATTGTACAATGCCATGACAGTGTTCCTAGGCTGTACAACGCCATGACAGTATTCCTAGACTGTACAATGCCATGACAGTGTTCCTAGACTGTACAACGCCATGACAGTGTTCCTAGACAGTACTATGCCATGACAGTATTCCTAGGCTGTACAATGCCATGACTGTATTCCTAGGCTGTACAATGCCATGACTGTATTCCTAGATTGTACAATGCCATGACAGTATTCCTAGACTGTACAACGCCATGACAGTATTCCTAGGCTGTACAACGCCATGACAGTATTTCTAGGCTGTACAACGCCATGACAGTGTTCCTAGGCTGTACAACGCCATGACAGTGTTCCTAGGCTGTACAACGCCATGACAGTGTTCCTAGGCTGTACAACGCCATGACAGTATTCCTAGGCTGTACAACGCCATGACAGTGTTCCTAGGCTGTACAACGCCATGACAGTGTTCCTAGGCTGTACAACGCCATGACAGTGTTCCTAGGCTGTACAACGCCATGACGGTATTCCTAGGCTGTACAACGCCATGACAGTGTTCCTAGGCTGTACAACGCCATGACAGTGTTCCTAGATTGTACAATGCCATGACAGTGTTCCTCGGCTGTACAACGCCATGACAGTATTCCTAGACTGTGCAATGCCATGACAGTATTCCTAGACTGTGCAATGCCATGACAGTATTCCTAGACTGTGCAAATTGCCATGACAGTATTCCTAGACTGTGCAATGCCATGACAGTATTCCTAGACTGTGCAATGCCATGACAGTATTCCTAGACTGTACAATGCCATGACAGTATTCCTAGACTGTACAATGCCATGACAGTATTACTAGACTGTACAATGCCATGACGGTATTCCTAGATTGTACAATGCCATGACAGTTTTCCTAGATTGTACAATGCCATGACAGTATTACTAGACTGTACAATGCCATGACAGTGTTCCTAGACTGTACAATGCCATGACGGTATTCCTAGATTGTACAATGCCATGACAGTGTTCCTAGACTGTACAACGCCAAGATGTTATCCCAACCAATGCAGGGATAATCATGATAAACAAGGCAAAAAGTGAGCAGGGCTCATTAATACTCCAGACTGCAACTCCAACATATTTCTAAGTTCAAAACATGGAAAAAGCATAATTTTCTCAGAAAATCCTCTTATCATAATCAAACTTCTCACTGCACCTCTCCTATTGGTGTAGAAACTGTTCCCTTAGTTTGAAAAGAATCTATGCAGTAGTTTTCAAGTTATATCCTCAGAAGTACAGATGAACGGAAGGAAGGAAGGAAGGAAGAACATGGGACGGACTTCCTTATTATATACAATATACCCCTGCCCTTTTACGTTGGGTGCATATAAATTTCTTTTATTGTCTTTGTTTATTGTATACACTTAGCTCTGATTCATGTGAAAGTATAAGAGTGAATATTATCCTACCTTATTTTTTATCCCAGGGATGAAATTCTCTAGAGTCAGGATGATTCTCCCAAGTGAATTTGAACCCATACCAGTGTGTTTAATCCTATCCTATACTATACTCTAGAGTAAAACTTCCCCCGGGATAATATTTAGGTAGGATATAATCCTTTCTTACAAAAAGAGCCTGACAATGTGAGGATGATACCAGAGTCTCCTGCCTCCATGGCAACAACATCTTGAGCCACACACACCACCAAGGCTGTAAATCACTGTCCCAACCCAGCAGGGGGCGGTCGGGTAGCCTCGTGGTTAAAGCGTTTGTTTGTCACGCCGAAGACCCGGGTTCGATTCCCGACATGGGTACAATGTGTGAAGCCCATTTCTGGTGTCCCCCGGCGTGATATTGCTGGAATATTGGTAAAAGCGGGGTAAAACCAAACTCACCCACCCAACCCAGCAGTTGGCCCCATGGGCTGACAAGACTGTGTTAATGTCCGGACCTGTTGTCTACTTGTGGTCATGACTAATCCTCATCTTCATCCTCCCAGCCAAGTGACTTCAATTAGCGACTGACCATGTCATTAATAATAACAGATAAACTTGTAGACTTCAGTTCCAAATATCAATACAGAAAAACCATTAATCAATACTGTACGTCTCCTCTTCTGGGTTTGCTAACCTATATGTCTTTCAGGGCTGCCATATCCATTAAGACATCATTTCAACTTCACCAGTATTTATTCTAACTTAAAGTAGCATGAACAGCGATTAAGTAGCTTTTAAACATGAAAGAGAGTTATTAATTGGTTGTCAAAAAGAAACATAACTTCAGGAGACATATCGATATTGGAAGATGTGCACTGATGCAAGCCACAATGTAATCTTACTTTCACAAGGGGACAATCACACAAAATCAATGTTGCTATGCCAACTATAAGACTTGTTGGTAAGGATGTGACACAAGACAGCAGGAACTACGAGTCAGCAGCTTCCACATGACCTCACATGGCATCACATGACATGCCTACAAGGTTGCACACCCCATCAACATGAAGCACTGCAAATCCTACATGAAAGAACACAAATACCTGCTATTCCCTGGTGAGCTGCCATTAATCCCTGCATTTGATAATGTCCTTGCAGTTGGCTGAATAAATGGGGGTGGCATAACGTGTCAAATGTACTGGAAATCAATTTATAATCTATTCATGAGAATTAATCCTGTGGAATCAATGTAAATGACAAACTACTTCTAGGAAAACTTCTAAATTGAGTTGCAATCACAACGATCAAGAGTCTCCAACATTAGCTGTCAAACTTAAGTCATAAATAACCGGGATCAGCATGCATGGAAATACTTCAATGGAGACAAAGACCAGTCTATAAATAATCCTCTTCATGCATTGCAGTGGTATTGGTTATTTCATTGCCACTTGTAAATCAGATGAACTTGTGCTAGCATGTGATCCTCTGTGCATACACTGAAGCAATCTTCTCTACGACACATGAGGACAAGGTTGGACAATTAGGGCTCTTTGATATGGGAAATATATGTTTGTTTGATGTTTAACGCCGCACACAGCAATATTCATGCTATATGATGGCGGTCTTTAAATAATCGAGTCTGGACCAGTCAATCCAGTGACTGACATCATGAGCATCGATCCACGTAATTGGGATACGATGACATGCATCAACCCAATCCCGATAGTCGCCTCTTATGACAAGCATAGTCGCTTTTATGGCAAGCATGGGTTGCTGAAGACCTATGCTACCCCGAATCTTCACGGTCGCATAGGTTAAGTAATTTAATGTTGCTTTGAACGGCATATAATTATACCGGGGCATGTCTGCATAACGTAGGAAGGAAGCTCAAATTGACACAGCTTGTAAATGTTTTAACCCTTTAATGGAGAAAACCCAGAGAACAGGTATTGTGATTACAAACCAAGGATCATAATCCAAGCAAATCTAGGATTCAAAAACAGCAGATCCTGGCATGGCAAGGGGACAAAACAATACACAGTAAATTGAGATGCCTTAAACCACTGGGCCACAAATACCTATGAAGAGACATGAAAACTTACAAAATATCACAATATTATTTACAATAATCAATAATCATGAGAAAAATGTATACAAATTGTATCTTTAATGTTTGATATCTGAGAATATGCATATGCCACTGTTCACGTGGTCATAGTGTGGTGATATTGAAAGTGAAATAGACCCCTCTGTTCAACAGGAGTTACAGAGTTGTCTCCCTTCCCTTAACTCCAAGCCTATCAACATCACGGTGCAAGGTAAAAGCATACAGTAAAAATAGGTCATTTTATATACATCTGTGGACTGGTTCCATCATTCATTGGAGAAACGGACAAAATCAAAGAAAATATGAAGATTAAAATGAAATTCCATATACATTTTCACTTGCAATTATGTCCCATTTCAAATCTTTTGATATACAGTAACCTATGTTTATAACGAACACGCTTATAACGAACTGACCGATATGACAAACTTATGTTTTAGTCCCCACCATTTGTTGTATAAATGTTGTATATATGCTTATAATGAACGGTTATTACGAACTAAAATTAGTTTGTTATTAAGTAGCTTACTGTACACAGAATTTTATGTTATTACATTCCTTACACGAAGGTAAATTTTTCATTACAAGTGATATCCTTAATGTCTTACAATTATGGATCGCCTCCGTGGTCTAGTGGTAGAGCGTCCGCCCGGAGAGCGGAAGGTCCGGGGTTGGATCCCAGACCGCGTCATACCAAAAGACGTTAAAAGATGGTACTTGTTACCCTGTCTGGTGCTCGGCATTGAGGGGCGAAAACAAGGACTGGTCGGCTCGGAGTCAGTATACTGTGTCTGAGTGGGGTATTCATGTTAAACTGCGGCATGGTATCTCAGTGAGCTAGCACTATAAATCGGCATCAGTCCGGACTACTACAAGCAGCCACACAAACACACACACGTACATGCACTTCGCTATATAAGTGCAATAATCTTGGACGCGACGTTAAACCCCATTTCACCTCACCTTACAATTATGGTGAGCCTGTGATCATTGTCTTCTAACATTATTAAATACAAGGAGTAATGGAACTGAAAATGAGTGAGTCAATGTCAGCCAACATTTATCCCTTTATTTAAGACAGCTACGCGATCAATCGCAAAGAACAATGAAGAACTAAGTGTTGTTTATTTCATGACAAAACATTATGCAGATAAACGCAGTGGTCAAACAATCGCAACCCAAACTGAGAGATATGACAGTCGGTATTAGGTAAAAAGGTACAGATGATTGACGTGAGATTGTGAGAATATGTAGGAGATACCAAACTTGACCCACCTGGACATTTCCGAGGTCGGATTCTATTCAGGGAGTCATCATTATTAAAATTTGGGTAATATTTTTAAAGATATTTTTTAAGCATCCTTAAAGAGGCTGTACATGATGCTGATGATGTAGCAGGATACGGATTCATCCCACAGAGGACATCCTCACCTTATCAGCTTGCTACGGGGTTAACTCCTTTGGTCATGTTGACAAAGCTTCCAAAGGTCAGAAGGTCCGTGGTTTCAATCTCATCGCAGGATGTTATAGCCGTTACATTGGTACCTAATGTGGGGCTGAACACGTTCATATTAAATTTGAGCGAAATAAGTCTCAATACCCTACTATGCTGGACGGGCCTTCTGTTGAGGGAGTATCTAACACAGGATGCAATCATCCCACAGATGACATCCTTGCCTTGTCAGTTTGGTCATGTGGACAAGGTGTCCAACCTTGGGATTAGGTCTGTGGTTCAAATCCCATCATGAGACTCAGAATTGTTATGGCCACTACAATGGCAAGCTGTATATATATAACCAGGTATGGACCTCACAACAAGTGACTGAGAACATGAGCAATAGTCCATGCCTTCACGGCCTGATGACCTCTATCAGCGGGGTCACTGATCCCGACCACCAGATAGGCAGACATACTGGAGACCTCATCTTCCTCAGAACCCCACTAGGGAATGGGGATGAGACATAGCATAACAAGACCAGACAATGTCTGGAGTAGACAGTAGATCATTCCTGGGCCTATCAATACTTGATCACATTGGCAGTGGCATGTATCTAGGAGTGCTGATTCTGTAAATGTTGCAGGAGTCCTTTAATGTTAGATGAACACGAAATCATTTGAAGAAAAGTTGCTTCTTTAAGATGTATGATTGTATGTGCTCTGGGAATTACATGTATTTTAATTTCCAAATGCTATCTTTTTCAGAATGTTTGACCACCTCATGTATCTACTTCAACACCAAACATGCCATCTTCGTTCAGTGATATGCATCCCTGATTTCCCCACGCTCCACACCATGGCAACACACTCCTTACTGGGAGCTCCTACTGTGCCCCCGAGTGTGGTGAAGTGCCATGCCCTGATTACATCTCCATCCTCTGATGGAGAGGGGCGGTCGGGTAGCCCAGTAGTTAAAGTGTTCGCTCGCCAAGCCGAAGACCCCGGTTCAATTCCTGACATGGGAACAATGTGTGAAGCCATTTTCTGGTGTCCCCCGCCGTGATATTGCTGGAATAATGCTAAAAGCAGCATAAAACCATACTCACTATCTCACTCTGATGGAGAGGGATGCACTTCACCCTTCAATTAACTGCTAGTGTTATCACAGAGACCATATCACTGAATATGGTCTCTGTTTATCATAAACACATATGTTTCTAACGGAAGAGAATTATTTAGAAATGATACACATGAGGAAGAGAATTGTTTTGAAGTTATACACATAAGAGAATTTTTCTTATTTCAATACTTATAAATTGTGTAGCTATTTTTAGCTGATACTAATATCAGGAATGCCCTTTTGTTAAAATATTTTATGCCCTCACACTTCAGTGCAAAAACTCTGATTTTTGCATCAAATTTAAGTAAATGTAGTATAAGATAAAAAGTAAATATATCTCCAGTCTCAGTTCTTTCACGTTCAACGAAATCCGATAGAAAGTAAAGGCCTCATTTTCCAGTGTCTAACATTTCATTAAACTTACATAGTGACATTCAACAGCAGACAGATAACAGAAGCGTTGCATAGCCTTGGGTAATGGTTTGATGTTAACATCATGTTATTATGTATTTAAATGTGCTTCACTAAAAGATCAAAAGCGCTGACAGTACTTTACCCTGTGAAACAGAATCCTTGTGCCTTAACTGTAAACTTTCGTGGCAAAACTATACTATATTACAATAAGGGAAGACCAATTAAATGTCTTGTTTCACGGATTGTGTTGGGCAAATATAACATAAATAAAAATTGTTTTGTTAAACTGGGTCTGAGGTTGATTTCCTAACCACAACAAAAAGTTTTCACAAAAATGTTTGAAAACGCATATTATGAAATGAGATTATGTCTCTTAAAAATTTAGGATAGAAATAGACCTAATAAAGAACTTATCAGGGATATTTCAACACAAATTAAAAACTTCTTAAATATTGTTCATGCAAAGGTATCGTCAGATCCTACGATGGGCATCATACGTTTTCAGACAGCCATGTTTATCCCAATTACTCATGCTAAAAGGAGGCATGGGTGGCCCAGTCGTCTAAGGCAAGTGATTCGCTGTGAGTTGCGTCCCTTGGGCACGCCAGAAACCTATGATTGTGGATTCGAATCCCAGTTCACCCCGATATGTTTCTAGGTTTGTCAGCACCATACCCGTGCTCGGGGCTTTCATCGAAAGTAGTAAACGTCTGAGACCTGCATCACTTCAGGCTTTCCTCCCACATTAAGCTGACACGCCGTGATATAACTGGAATACTGTTAAAAGCGGCGTTAAACCCAACTCACTCACTACTCACGCTATAACAAGAAGTGTAGCATCACACAGACATTGTAAATACTCAGATGATGGCCTGGTTTTTTAGATAAAGTTATCTTTTATAAGTGAGTGAGATGTTTTACAGTTGTTCTTGTGATTAGCGAGAAAACTACGAATGTTTCTTAAGCGTCTGAAAACCCATAATACAGGGATACAACCATTTTACCTTTAGAGGGGGCCTAATATCAATTTCATAACTCCTACTCAAACATCATCCATAGTCCTGGCAGTTTGGCAGAAGGTAAACCAACAATTATCCTCAGAAATATTATTTAAGAGTAGATATCTACAAAATGGAAATATGTAATCCAAATGGAGCCCAGAACAATGCTGAATTTCCTACACAGGAGGACCTGTGAAGATCCGGGGTAGAATAGGTCTTCAGCAACCCATGCTTGTCGTAAGAGGCGACTAACGGGATCGGGTGGTCAGGATTACTGACTTGGTTGATGCATGTCATCGTATCCCAATTGGGTGGACCGATGCTCACGTCAATCACTGGAATGTCTGGTCCAGACTCAATTATTTACAGACTGCCGTCATATAGCTGGAATATTGCTTAGTATGGCGTAAAACAACAAACAAACAAATTATAGCTGGAATATTGCTGAGTACAGCAATAAACAACAAACAAACGAATTGTTTGTTTGTGTGTTGTTTAACGCCGTACTCAGCAATATTCCAGCGATATGACGGACAAAACAAACCAAATCCTAGAGCTCGGGCAATCTAGACTTGCCAAATCATTCTAGACTCCTTTTGAAATATATTCTTTAGGGTCTGGATGACAAACTGGAGAGATGTATAAACATTCAAAAGTTCAGAACATACAAATGAACACACGACAACCCACTATGAACCCAGTGGACATACAATCACATATCACATATTTACAGCACATACAATTACACACTAATACAAGAACTTTTGTAGCATACCACCCATTGATGTAAGTACCTATACTGTCATGAAGTACACATGTGTAACTCAGAAGGAAAAACAAATTGTTATTGCATGTGGTACCTTCAGAATAAGTCAAGAGAATATGGCACATTTCGATTTAAATATTTATGTAATATTAAAGTATAAAACAAACACTTTGAAAACAAAGCTTGTAATATGCTATCACAACAATGACTTCCTGAATTATTTGTTATTGTTTTCAAGGGACAACAGGTATTAAGTTGACACAATCATAGTGGTATACATGATACTGTTGACATTGATATATCTACAGTGGGAAAGCAAAATATTGTTTCATAATTAATCTTTTCAAAGTGGCCTGTCCCCCTCCTTCCCGCTACACGGAAATAAATGTTTTGCATAGGAATATGCTGTAGGCCTGTCCCTGGCCCTCTCGACAGACAGACCCGCTACACGGAAAAGAATTAATGTTTCCTGCATAGGAATATGCTGTAGGCCTGTCCCTGGCCCTCTCGACAGACAGACCCGCTACACGGAAATGAATTAATGTTTCCTGCATAGGAATATGCTGTAGGCCTGTCCCCTGGCCCTCTCGACAGACAGACCTGCTACACGGAAATGAATTAATGTTTTCTGCATAGGGATATGCTGTAGGCCTGTCCCTGGCCATCTTGACAGACAGACCCGCTACACGGAAATGAATTAATGTTTCCTGCATAGGAATATGCTGTAGGCCTGTCCCCTGGCCCTCTCGACAGACAGACCTGCTACAGGGAAATGAATATGTACACCTTTCTCAAACATTTGTTGAGACAAACAATGTTTTTTTTTAATCAGTGATTCCTTCACATTTTATCTGAACGTCTCTGGAAGGATAGAAACGTATTCCTTAGTCATACTCTTCAAAGGGTTTTCCTAAATGCTAATTGTAAGATTTTAAATGTGGCCTCCTGAAATAGATCCTGTTGATGAGTCTTACCTGCACAGTCCAATTATGGGAAGGGTTTGTCTGCGACTGTTCTGGATCAGCTTAAGCCGGATCATACGGCTGCTGAACAGCTGCATGAAGGGGCGGGATTCCGGGCGCTCCGTCTCTGCCCCAGTGCGATGATGGGAGTACCGCAGGGGCAGAGTGAACTCCGAGGATTGATGGGTAAACACCATCGTACACAGTCGTCCTCTTCAGTCACATAAACCGTAGATATCCTTGCCTTCCTCAGTGTAAAACTGGTTAATACTTAAACATGGACATCAGCTACTGCAGCTTCCAGAGAAGTGTGGACTACCGCCCACTTCGGTTAAAACAACTGTACATCAATACCAGCAATACCAGCAACTCCTTATGTCCACAAATAGGACAAGAATGTGAAATTCCATCAAAAATATGTTTTCAGATTGGCAAAAAGCAATTCTGAATAGCTTAATATTCCATACAAAAGTCACACTGACAAAATCACAAACAATATGAGTGAAAAGTTATTCCGCCAAAGCAGATATGTAGAATCTGGAATTGTGAAAAACCTGAATCCGATGATAGGGCTTCAAGTGCCAATATGTTGAGCATACACCTGTGATATTGGAAGATGGTCCCGATATAAGATTAGAGCGCCAATCAGGGACAATCTGTCACACTGTAACCTGACAACACCCTGTCTGAGATAATCACTTGGTAAACTCTTCTCATCACTGACCTATGAAGCATGAATGTATTAATGACGGTTTAGTGTTGATCTATCAAAACATGTCCAATATAACCCAGGTGCTCCCAAAGCCACAAATATAGTTCCACTTGAAAGCACAACTGTTTGTATTCAAGTATTTAACCTTTGTCCACATCAGAAATAGGAGATATATGTGTCAATATAAGCTGGTCTACTGGGCTCTGTTCACAACTTTCTGCTAAATGTGTCTACTCCATTGTTCTTGGGGTTACAAATCAAACCTCCCAGAAAATCAATGAATATTCATGTACTCTAAACAAAGCCATTCTTGCAATCTGGAGTAGAAGGAATATTAACTTGTTCGCATATTACGACTTTCTTCCTTCATGAACTGCAATCACGTGAAACAGTTGAATAGCAATTCCAACACCTTTGTCATTCATAATACAAGTATTCCGTCCATGAAGCGTGTATTCAGTCCTATATAAATATCTTCCATTCCTAGCACTGACACGGATCAATGCAGTCTTTCAACTTTTCCTGTAAGTCTGTTATATAACACAAGTGAACCACTAACTTTAGCTCACATATTTCCAATCACACGAAGATTGGTCTTTCTATCTTTTATATTCCTTTGGAATTCCACCGAGACTGGATATATCCTGTAAGACCTGCGAGTCTATGATGGGCCCAGATAATCTGTGATAGCATGTGTGTATAGATTCCCTGAGAGAGTTAATCCTCTCCAGGTCTGTCTGGGCACAAACAGGGCTGAGGTCCTATTCAGTAGCTTAGATGTCATGCACTCCAGTTTCAAACACAATACAAATATTTATCTCACCAAGGTACGTATCCAATGAATGTTGATTTCCGATCGACACAAACACATTCAACAGAATTCATTGTTCAGTAGCGTTAAGCCAGACGTTAGGCTGAACGCCTTCTACAAAAATATCATTAGCCTATGAAATTTGCATCATGTCTAAGGAACTGACCACGGGTCAGGGATACGTATAAATAACCCTGATAAACACAGCTGGATTACCTACAATAATACTTATCATGAGCTCTATGCAATAGTAAAGGCCCAGGCTGTTATGCTTCTGAAAGGAGTGGCTTGAGTTTTGAATGGAGTTTATCTGCTGATCTGCTAATACCAGAAGTATGTTACAAGTGTAGGCTGATCAGAGGGAAGTTAGAACCCCATGGGACCCATTCAGTGGACCCTATTCTTCGTGTTGGTGATTAGTTGATTGTTTTCTCTGATAACTGTTCCTGGTGATTTTACTGCGCAAGTCTTATACACTAGATTGCTTTTTATGACCATAGATTTCTTACTCCTTCCAATGACAGAACTATCAATCTTGATGAACGACATTCTTGGAACGTGCATTCAGAAGTTGTAGTATATCCTTGTCCTTGGACATTCTTGTCACCCATCAAGTCCACATATGATTAGAAGCATGTAATGATTTTTCACACTGTAAATATCTTCAATGTTCATAAACGAGGATTAAACTGTCCCCTCTATCAGAGGTATATTGCTCACTTCACCTACAGTGTCGTACAGCTCATAAATTCAACTGACACATTAATACCATGTAGATTAATTTGAATGATAAATGCCCTGTGTGAACAAGCTGTAGCAACAAACCTTTGTTACTTATAGCAAGTGTGTGTCTCCTAGCTTGGAGGAAAAATAGGAGTGACTTAGTGGAGTTGGGTGAATGTTGATTTGAACAGTGTTTCAGCTTTATCATTGTATGTTGGAGGATAGTCCAAACTTACCCAGGCCAGATATGTTGACTATATTTGAGATAACCCTTCATAGTGAGTTACAGCGCAATAGAATGCTGGGCTATCAGTGCCCCATGAACCTCCTTGAGTTACAGCACCTTAGACCACTGGGCTATCAGTGCCCCCACAACCTCCACAACAAGTTACAGCACCTTAGACCACTGGGCTATCAGTAACCCCACAACCTCCACAACAAGTTACAGCACCTTAGACCACTGGGCTATCAGTGCCCCCACAACCTCCACAGCAAGTTACAGCACCTTAGACCACTGGGCTATCAATGCCCCCACAACCTCCACAGCAGGTTACAGCACCTTAGACCACTGGGCTATCAGTGCCCCCACAACCTCCACAGCAGGTTACAGCACCTTAGATCACTGGGCCATCTGTGACCCCAGAACCTCCACAGCAGGTTACAGCACCTTAGATCACTGGGCCATCTGTGCCCCCAGAACCTCCACAACAAGTTACAGCACCTTAGACCACTGGGCTATCAGTAACCCCACAACCTCCGCAACAAGTTACAGCACCTTAGACCACTGGGCTATCAGTGCCCCCACAACCTCCACAGCAGGTTACAGCACCTTAGACCACTGGGCTATCAGTGCCCCCACAACCTCCACAGCAGGTTACAGCACCTTAGACCACTGGGCCATCTGTGCCCCCAGAACCTCCACAGCAGGTTACAGCACCTTAGATCACTGGGCCATCTGTGCCCCCAGAACCTCCACAACAAGTTACAGCACCTTAGACCACTGGGCCATCTGTGCCCCCAGAACCTCCACAACAGGTTACAGCACCTTAGACAGTTGGGTCATCTGTGCCCCCACAACCTCCACAGCAACTTACAGCACCTTAGATCACTGGGCCATCTGTGACCCCAGAACCTCCACAACAAGTTACAGCACCTTAGACCACTGGGCCATCTGTGCCCCCAGAACCTCCACAACAAGTTACAGCACCTTAGACCACTGGGTCATCTGTGCCCTAGAACCTCCACAACAAGTTACAGCACCTTAGACAGTTGGGTCATCTGTGCCCCCAGAACCTCCACAGCAGGTTACAGCACCTTAGACCACTGGGTCATCTGTGCCCCCAGAACCTCCACAGCAAGCTACAGTACCTTAGATCACTGGGTTATCTGTGCCCCCAGAACCAGGTCAAAGGGTTTCACTGTTTTCAGCTTCACAATTAAACTTCAACAGTCTACATAACAATTTTTTTTTTAAATCTAAATACGGAAGGTATCAACTGAAATATTTATTGACCAATAATTGTCCCAATTTTTAACAATAATAAAATGGGATTCTTTAAATAAACTGATATAAATAATGCTTATAACTAACACTGATATATCACATACTGTTGGATATAAAATGATAAATGAGCTTTTGTTAATTTAATTAGTTAGATAACATTTCTAGAGGCTAGCTTTGCATGGCTGGGTGATATAAGAAACGTCTGTGACAAAACAAAAGTTCATTGTTTACAAAAATGCATTGGACACAATTTCAAAATACCTTTGAATTAAATACAACAGAACCACACCAAAATTCCAATTAATAAAAAAGGAACATTTTTCTTCCCAATTTTCCTACCAAAGACACTTAGTTTAAAATCATAGCTAATTCCCTGATTTTCCCTTCAAACACATCTTCCCCAGGCAAGAGAGTCAACTGACTATAAAAGTCCAGTTTACACCCTTGCCGAACTAGGCTGGTATTATGGAGTTACATTTTGGCTGGACTACCGAGTCTATTCGTAGTCCAATCAAAATCGCGCAACGAAATCGAAATCCGGTTAGTAAATTGTCGTGCAGGTTTCGGTCACATGCAGGATTTGCAATGGATGTACACCACTAACTCGTTGTCAACAGATATTTTCCAAATCTTTTCATGTTTTAATCCAGGTGCTCACGTGATTTGATGCCCTTCACGATGTAAGACCCGTTTTATCACAATATAGATCTTGATTATCGATCAGATCGTCTTGACAGGGCGTTTGACACAAATGCAAGTGATACAAGAGATGGAATCTGATTGGCCCATAGGAGAGGCTTAGAAGGGACATAACTCGTAACAAGCATATAGTCGACGAAGTCATCTATATCCCCCGCCATTTTAACACGTTATGGTCCCAAACCAGGTAACTGACCCAACATTTCTCTTAGGTCATGTCAAAATAGCTGCAATGGAAATTCTAAAATAAACATTTATAAAACTCATAAATAGCAAAAGGCAACAGTTCAGTATGTGTCTGGTAAAGATTTTGAGTTACGCTCCGGAAACGAACAGCACCCTTATAGAACCTAAGTCCAACTTGTTGCCATGGAAACATAAAAAAATAAAAATTTGTAAAATACCTACATAGCAAAAGGCACCAGTTCAGTATGTGCCTAGTAGACATGCAAGGTTTTGTAGGGAAGTATTTATTGGTTTTTGAGTTACGCTCTGGAAATGAACAGCACCCTTATAGAACCTAAGTCCAACTTGTTGCCATGGAAACGTAAAAAATAAAAATTTGTAAAACTCCTACATAGCAAAAGGCACCAGTTCAGTATGTGTCTGGTAAACATGCAAAGTTTTGTAAGAAATTATTTAAAGTTTTTTGAGTTACGCCCCGTTGGGGCGGGGGATAATAACCACTGGTGGCGCTACAATCGAGCCCAGGAATTTCAGCCTAGTTCGGCAAGGGTAGAAACTGGACTTCTAAAGTCAGTTAACTCTACTGCCTCGGGAAAATGTTCAAACATGGGAGTACCCATACACTACATTACTGTACTGTACAGAGACACCTGCTAACCCAGAAGGTGGCATGCCCACTAAAATTGTCAGGATAACAAATGTCTGCTGTTCACTGTGTATAGATAAAATCACTCCCAACAGCAATAAACATGGTTTCATGGTGTGTTTCTACATAATAAGTGCATGTGTATCTTAATCAGCTAAGGTCTTTTGTTTAAGATGTCAGCTACAAAATGGTGTATTGTTGTCTTTCTAACCTGTGATTCATGAAGATGGAAAACTTGTAGCTATGTCAACTTTTGATGTGAAACACAAATTCTAAAATTAATATTAAACATGTAATGTTCATCAGATAATGCTACAGCGTTGAAACTGAAAACATTAGTTCACAAGGAAAGTTGATAAAAATATGATTCGTAACACAAACCATTACAATCTGAATACAAAGGGCCCATAGCATCATAGAGAGCCTGTGACAGAGTACCTCTATATTCAGAGCTCCAGATAGGCTGCGTATCTGGTAAAATTCACATCAGAAATGCAGAAATATGCAATAAAATAAAATCCAAGCGTATCAAATACGCAACGAACATTACAGATACGCTACAAAAATAAAACTTGTGCGTATCATCAAAATATTGTGAAGTAACCCTGTGTATTCGATTAGCAAATCAGCAACTTATTTTGAAATTATAAACGGGCATTCCGTCAAACTTGCCAAACTCCACGATGACAGTTACATCATGATCATTTGCCATCACACTTTCTTGTGGAAGTATCGTGGTATTTTTTAGTCCTATAAAGCTCTCGAACCCACACGACACCAGTTTGCTGGCTCTACATGAACAGTGTTATTAAATATTTAACTTAAATACCCACATGTGTAACAACTTGTGGGTAACAGAAATTTGAATACCCAGATAAAATTACTGATACCCAACGATTTAAAAATGCATGGGTAAAATACCCAGAACACAAAAAGCTTATCTCAAGCTCTGATATTAAGACCAAGCTGTTACTGAGGTGATAGAAGGCCTGGGCGCACCCACCATAGTCCTCAGCCACAGCAGGGCCTCTTGAGTTATCTCCCTTCCACAAACCAATAATTATCAATGAATGGTCTGGATCATATTGGAAAAGATTGTTAGAGAAATAACAACATGAAACAGAAAGTAATCATCGGCACATTTGTCTGGATATTACAGATTGTTATGATAAAGTACATCTCAGATATGTGTTGAATTCAAAAAAGTGTTGATGTGTTCATACAAAAATAATTTTTAATTTGACGTTTACACGATATTTTTTTTTTCCATGTGACGAGAGGTCGGTCACATGACCACGAAATTGACGTTCATAAGTGTATGAACGACACAATTTGATGTTCATACGTTTTTCATGAGACCGTGTTCTTGAAATGACGTAAACACTGACGGACTACTTCCACATTCCTGGGGAAACCCCTGGGAATTCCCTAGCACGAAAACATACATAAGCGTTCTTTTTGATCATTTAGAACCTTTAATCTTGGTCTCAGCGTTTCAGTATACATTGAGAAACATCAGAGAGCTTGACTGCATGATTGTTCATGAACATCCTCGCAAGCTCCGATGTTCATACAGTTTGGCCCTAACTCTATGAAGGTTCTATGAAGGCTCATACTCCAATGAACTCACACAAAGTGAAGGTCAATTCTTAATAATAATAATCATAAAGTCCATTTTTTCAGCGCCATTTCCGTCTACGTAGTCGCTCATAGCGCCTCACACAGGGTCATAAACACATCTAAAGAGATAAGTCTTTATTTTTGTCTTGAAAGTGTCCAGAGTTGGAAATTGCCTAATTTCCACTGGAAGGGAATTCCAGAGCACAGATGCAGTGTCAGCAAAAGTTCTGTTGCCGAATGCTTTGAGTGAGACCATAGGGACACTAAACTGGAGTTTATGTGCTGATCTGAGATCTCGTGCTGGGGGGGTGTAGGGTAAGAAGTTCACTCAGATAGGAAGGTGCTGTACTATAGTAGCACTGGTATGCAACGCACACGACTTTGTATTCAATCCTAGAACTTATTGGGAGCCAGTGTAATGATTTTAATAAAGGAGTGACATGTGCACGCTTATTTCGTCTACATATCAAACTGGCAGCATCATTCTGCACACGTTGCAATTTGCTACATAGATCCTGTTTTGATATTAATAAGCAGACTAGTTCTAAACTCATCAAACATCTCCAAACTCTCACTACAGCAGGAATGCAACGAGATTTCGGTTGATAAGATGCTCCTACAAAGTATTGTCAGTTGCTCAGAACAAGCCATATGGAATGATGGCTATTTAAACAAAAGCACTTTGCTGTGCGAATAACTTACTTCTCAATAAAATAATTTTGTTGTGTTTGTTTGTTGTTTAACAGTGCACACAGCAATATTACAGCTATAACACTGGGGTTTCTTAATATTCCAGTCCGGACCAGATAATTCAGTGATTGACATCATGAGCATCAATCGATGCAAATAGAATAAGACGACATGCCTCAAACAAGTCAACAAGCCTGACCACTCGATCTTGTTAGTTGCCTCATAAGTATGGGTTGCTGAAGACTAATTCTACCCAGGTCTTCACAGGTCTCAATGGTAGAAGAGTTTGACAAATAATATTTAGAAGACCGATTGTGAAGAATAGCAGTTGATAACTTTTACATGGGAAAAACTGCATCAAATGCAAAAGTTGACTCTGCATAGTACCAGTAGTCAGTTCACATTTGATAGATTTGTTTACTAATGTTGATAATAAATTAATAATTTTCAGCATGCTCCCATAGGTATTAAAGCAGACTGTAATTTGTCGTATGTGACAGTTTTGAAAAAACAGCACCACATACATAGAAAGGACAGAAATGAAATCTTACTTCGAAGGTAATTTGCCACCATGCAGAAATCACACATTCCAAGAAAATCAAAATGACAGTCATTGGGGCCACACTGCTTACACAATGAATCTTTCTAGCATGGAAAACAATCACAATTATCCAATCACCATATGTATATATATTGTCACTAATATTTCCTAAATGATAACATGAACATGCATGTTTTTTTACAAGAACAGAACACGTGTAACAGATCCGGGACAATACAGTCCAACTTTGTAATCCAGAAGGTTCAAGAGTATTGCTAAGATGACTTCATCCAAGTACGGGGCGGTCGGGTAGCCTAGTGGTTAAAGCGCTCGCTCGTCATGCAGAAGACCTGGGTTCGATTCCTGACATGGGTACAATGTGTGAAGCCCATTTCAGGTGTCCCCCGCCGTGATATTGCTGGAATATTGCTAAAAGCGGCGTAAAACCATACTCAATCACTCACTCATTCACTCATCCAAGTACAAGTACATGTGCCCTGGAATATTACGCTGAAGAAACAAAAAAGTTCTACACTGTGAAGCTTATCAAGAGTTGTCTCCCTTGATGTTTTCCCGCCAACTCCCTAACTGAGAGTGAGATAAAACACACTGATGACATTAACATGTAGAATTGACTACTGGAGACAATAAGACCATTCTGTAGACACCATCTGATCTTTGACAGTTTTCCTTCAAGGCAAGAACATGGTGTCAGCTCAAAGATCCTGGGTGATATTTTGTTTCTATGACAATTTGTACATGTTTAGTTTTAAGACAGTTGGCATGAAATCATTAAAAAGTGATCTTGATTGCCAGATAGAACTTGCCCTAGACTAATTTAAGGCACCAACGATAGATTTTACAAGTGGTGATCACCATGCTTGACAAACAAATAACACAAATGAAAATATGTAATAATCACTCTATAACCATGATAACTTTACAATAGTTTCCAACATTGTTGTGCATCTAAAAAAAAAATAAAACACATATAGATCTACCTTCTCTACTTTTTAAATTATTTGCAACTGGAACCGCCATATTATAGGCCTATGCAGTTTTGAGTTATTCCAAAGATACACCTGATATTTCACACACATTTTGCAGAAAGAGGACTATACAGTAGACTACAGTTGTACCAAACTCGAAGGGACCATTACCATTATCACTGTAGTTCGTAATAAGCTTGAACAGCATATATACAGCAAATGGCCAGGGCCCCGTTCCACAAAGCGATCTTAGCACTACCACTGTAGTAAGTCAGTGTTAAAGAATGGGAGTTACGATCGACTTAGCGCTAAGATCACTTTGTGGAACAGGGCCCTGGACCCCAAAATAAGTTCATTATATCCGTCAGTGTGTTCATCATAAACGTAGTTTACTATACTTGGAGATGTTCTGAGTCAAAGAAACAATAACAGCACAGGTACAGTAAGGTATTTTTCTTTATTAAGCATGCCAGTTAACCAGAGAGCCGTGACAGCCAGCAACCTACCTCTTGTTATTCTCCATCTCCTCAATGAGCAGGCTCTCGTGTTTCTTGGCCAGCCTCTCGATGAGCTCTCTTACTGTGGGGATCTTCTGGCTCCTCTGCTTGCGCACCATGCGGACTTGCACTCCATGGTTGGAGTAGAGGCGGGAGAGAAGATTGCTGCCAGGGGGGATGTGGATGCTGCCGTCCCTCGTGGTCATGTAGTCCTTGTTGTCCTTGGATACTGCAAGTTTACACAAGTCACACATACAGGTGCTATAGGAAACATCGGAACTAATACACATTTATATAAGTAATCATATCATATTTGTTAACTTCTTATCAACCTATATCAACGTCATCTTATTATTTTTTATGGGGCCTTCCATTCATAGAATAACCACTCAGCATAGAGTTTCTGCAGAATAGCACAGAGTTTCTGCAGAATAGCACAGAGTTTCTGCAGAATTGCACAGATTTTCTGCAGAATATTAATCTGTCCCAGGGATGTTCTATGGAAAGACTCTCTGTCTCAAGAATATTCTTTAGATTAAGCCTCGCTAGAGATTTATCCAAAAAGAGAAACTGACTTTCGTCATGTTATGTTTAATGGAAAATAATTGTGAAAAAACGGGTGCCAAAATGATTGTTGACGAACTATCGAATCGAACGTCAAATGTCTCTTTATGTTTCAGTCATTTGATTGAACCACTCAACTACAGAGGTGCTGATATACCACAGTCCTTTGAAGATCCTCTTTTTCTAGTACATATGCAACAGCAAGAGATATTTTACGTCCGTTTCCTTCAGTTCACAACAAGTGTTTAAAACATAAAAAATTTCATAAATGTTGTTTCAGTTCTTTCAGTTTACAAGTAAGATAAAACATTAAAGATAAGAGATTAAAAAGAAAAAGTCTCATAAAAACCCTTAGACATGTTTTATCCTACACATAATACATGCATAATTTGTCTGCTAGCTATACATTTCCAATTACATAAAAGATCATGGAATAAAAGCCCTAACCCAATGAACACCCTATCACCTACACCTCAAGTCAGAATTCTTAGACTGATTGTGTTTGAATTGGACTTTTGACTATTTCTTGCTTTTGAATGGCACTGAAACATGTTCAGCTCTAATTATTGTGTCATTATAATTTACATACATCCCATGCATGTCATACCAGGGGAGTAGACATTACTAAATGTTTTTAAAACATTCATTCAAATCTAACTGTTGTTTTCATATCCATAAAAAAATAAACAGCACCTGCTCACATAGCTGAAAAGCTTGAAATTAAGGGAGCTCCTTGAGATTTGCTGCTATAGTGTTAGAATCAGGGGACCCCTTGGACGTCTAATTTTTAACGTTGATGTTATTAGGAGAACCCTTGGCTTTCTTGCTTATTTCAACACTAACTACATTCAAGGACAACAAAAAGTCAATAGCGACTTCAACCTAAATCATTTGTAATCAGCAAGTGAAATAAAATCAATAGAGGAAGGGTTACAGTTGGATTAAATGGCCCCCTGATCTAGCAGTTGTTGTAGTTTTATGGCCCATGTTGTACTGTGAACAGGGCGAGGCTTGGCGACACACAGCACCCTATCACCACACATGACAGCTGGGTAATATACACCCCGGTCTCCAGGTTGCTATACTGAGGGGCTCCACTGTCGGCACAGCAAACAAGAAACCAGCAGCCTTTGATGTGTGATTGGGACTTAATTGTCCATGTGTATTTTTTTCCGGTTTTATTGCCTGAGTGTTTATGTGTATTCCTAACAAGGGACTTGGACTATCCCACTTGATGCCAAGTTGTGACTGGTCATTTTTTAAAATAGTGCAGACCCTTATATTTTGGAAACCCACTCGTCTAGATGATTACTCTTGAGCATGTCTACATACATACAGTGACATTAAAAGATAAAATTGCCCTTCTAAATTAATTATGAACCCCTCAAAAGAATGTGCAAGCCAATTGCAAAGAATATATTTGAAAAGTTCTCTTTGAGAAATGAGGGTATGGGTGTCCCAGTCGTCTAAGGCGCCACAATTCACTGTGCTGAGTTGCGTCCCTTGGACACACCAGAAACCTATGATTGTGGGTTCGAATCTCAGTTTGCCTCGATTATGTTTCTAGGTTTGTCAGCACCATACCCGTGCTAGTGGGTCACCAAAGTGGAAAGCATCTACGAGCTGCATCACTTCAGGCTTTCCACCAACATTAAGCTGCCACGTGATATAACTTGAATACTGTTCAAAGCATAGTTTAACCCAAATCACTCACTTTAAGGAATGAAAATGTTGCTTTGATTTATGTCGCACTAAAGGATTCTTATCAATCCTATTTCATATGATTTTGGCAACGTTGGAGATATAAATTACAAACCAATTTAGCAGCGACACTAATGTGATCGGTTTCCTTGTATGTGCTTGTAGACCTCCATCTGCGGCTACGGTCCTTTTTCCCAATTTATAACAGTTGGATATATCTCAAATATGGCCAAAATGTAACCTTGTCGCTATGTGGACAGTACTGGACACCTGACACAGCATTATAACAGGCAAAGAAACATGACATCTCTAAGACTAGAGTAGCCTCCCTTTGATAAAGAACAATTATTCTCGTGAGAAGACCTATGCATTACCACGAAAAGGAAGTAGAAAATGCAGAAGCAATTGTCATTTTCTCTACATGTAAATACGCCACTGTCTAAAAATACAGGTTTCAGTTGGTACTCTACAGACTGTTGTCACAGTCTGACTGACTCATCAATGACCTTGCGACGTGACACATTTATGCACACATTCCAGTATAACTTGCAGTGTTTGAGAACTGTTTTTGAGAGATGAGAATAGGGTTTTTATCAATAGAATTTAAGAATGACATTTTTGATGAAGAGGTTGTCATGGTTGTGTGTTTTCTGATGGTAAATATTCTGTATTAGGAATAAACACTTAACACTCACATAATACCCTCATTTGTTTGTTTGTTGTTTAATGCCACACTCAGCAATATTCCAACTGTGTGACGGACATCTGTAAATAATCAAGTCTGGACCAGACAATCCATGATTGACATCATGAGCATCGATGTAAGCAATTGGGATACGTTGACATGCATCAACCAAGTCAGCAAGCCTGACCACCCGATCCCGTTAGTCGCCTCTTACGACAAGCATAGTCGCCTTTTACAGCAAGCATGGGTTGCTGAAGACCTATTCTACCCCGGATCTTCATGGGTCTAATACCCTCATTTGACCTGAACCCAACCCATGTCAAGTTTGAAACTTCGGACACAGGCACATTCAGCAGAACACCTTGAACAAACTCTTGAATATATCAATGACTGGGATATCAAATGATAAATACATAATTCATAATCTTGTACTTTCTTCCAGCGTTATCTCTTCAACATTTCCATACTGTTAAACTTTGTAAGTTTTTATGTCTCGCCGGTGTCCACACATCATGGTGACTGATCAATACCTTAAGCCCTGCCTGAACAGGAATCAATACTGTCCTATGTCTACCTGTACAAGTGTGCCTGCCAGGAGAGTTAAGTGAGGATTACGCTTACAATAAATCAGTGTCAACAAACACAGGTGATGAACAGCCTGAAGTCACACAGTGAAATATCAACCTGCTCTAACACCTGATCTTAGTGACTTTTTATACAACAAACTGAAACAATACTTCACAGTGTTATATTTATTAATTATGTTATTGGGGAATTATATTAAGGCCATTTTTTTTATTGTTAATTCAGATTTTTGGGGGGTCAAAGGAGGAAGTCAAAGGAGGAAAAAACAGTAATCTCAAAATTATTTTGGTATGATGTGTTTGTGGGGAAAAATATGTATAAATTTGGGTTATTTAGGGTCGGCGGATCAGTGATATAACAAACAAAAATACAATAGCCAAAAGATAAGAATTGTGATTGTTTTTACTGAAATCCATTTCATACAAGACCCGTGAAGATTCTGGGGTAGAATATGTCTTCAGCAACCCATGCTTGCCGTAAAAGGTGACTATGCTTGTCGCAAAAGGTGACTAACGGGATTGGGTTGGTCAGGCTCGCTGTCAGAATTGCATGGATTGATGCTCATGATATTAATCACTGGATTGGCTAGTCCAGACTAGATTATTTACAGACCTCCTTCATATAGCTGTAATATTGCTGAGTGTGGCGTTAAACAACAATCCAACCAACAACCATTTCATACAAAAACAAATTAAACTAATTTGATTCATTACCTCACATTGCATGTGCATGAACATTCTGGGCCTAAACAAACTGATAATCTCAACAAAAACAAATCTACATCTTATAATCATATGATCAGAATGCACAAAGAAGCAGTATCTGGAGCAACAAATTTTTTGAAAGCGTTATCAGTGTTTATTAGTCCAGAGCTCCAGATAACTTTTCGAGCAATTGAGTTTTTACTCCAGGGTTTCTATTTTAATTGGGTTATTACATTTTTCATTGGGTAACCAATATTATTTCACTCATCCATTCATCACTCCATTGGGTTTTTCCCCAAATTAGTGAACATTAGTGAAGATTTAAAAAAAAAATGAAATAATGTTTTACATGTATATAACTGTTCTAATTATAGGCTTGACTCAGAAAGTAAATTAGCTCATAATTGTGTTTCAGAAATTAGCTCCTTTGTAAGCATGCTGAAAAAGCTTCATTGGGTTTTTCCTTTAATGCATGCATTTTTGTACACAAGGTAATTGAAAGTAATTGGGTTTTGAATATTTTTGGGGAGTATTTTACGCAAATACGCAGCTTATCTATATCTCTGTAAGCCAATCCTTTAACAAGATAAAAACAGAGTTCAGAACATGTTTACATTTCTAAGTTTTAATAAGACATTCTTTTACAGAACCATTAACAAAACATTAAATCCATTCATAGGTGAAAACAGTCTCTCCATGGTCCAAAATCAACATCAAGCCTAGCAAAACACTTTTCAGACAAAATGTTATATAACAAATGTAGATTCGAGATCACCAAGAGACAGGATAAATAAGCAATAATAATAAAGCCTACCTGTCTATATCAGGCATCAGATTACACCAGGTAATAATACATCAACATTTCTGTATAGACAGAGGGACAGGACTGTGTTGGCAGTCACTGAGTTAATAGACAGACCAATATCCTTTCTTTAAGTGGTTTTCAACAGCTGAAAAGAGCTAGTGTGTATTCAAGTGTATTGAACACAAGTGTGTTGAACCTAGGTGCCACTTGAATATCAAGGGAGGCCCCTGGTTCAGATTGTATTACTGTCAGGTAACCTGCTCTATCTGTGTTGAAAGTATCTCGATTGAAATGAGCGTAAATGGAATCTTGACAGATAAATACTTGTTCGTTTTCTGGTAATAAACACCCAGGGAGTTAAGTAAACAATGTTGGTTCGTGTATCTCGACACCTACTGACATAGGCAATACTGAAGCGAAATTAATTTCAAATCCACTTTAGAATTTACTTTGTGATACTTCTGCAAGGCTGATCACTAGGATAGATCTATCGTATGAATATAATAAATTATCAGTCTCCCGTAGTTACCTTTGCCACGTGTGAAGGTGTGCATGTGTGCGTCATAACTTCCTATATTCTATTTGAAAAAAAAACAAAAAAAATCTGAATTTTCTTTCACAAGAATTTTATGACCATAGCGTTTTTTTCAACAGAATGTTGTTCCAATATAAATATTGAATAATGCCATTCAATTTGGGCTTTACATTACGAAAAAAGCCGTCTGTGTGGAAGCGTTGAGTAACTCGCCAAAAAATGCAGATGGTAGTTCAGAGACGTTGTCCTACACTCCCAAGGTGAGGTATTGTGTGCTGCTATCTAATTAACACTATCACCATATATAATAATTATCCTATCAAAATATCAGTTACAATAAACAGTGCACATAATCTTAACAACTGTTCCAGTGGTCACCACACATCGCAGGGTTTATCTAGACCTGTATTACTGGATCGAATGCAATGTTTAAACTTCCTCTGAAATTAAGGGGCGGTCGGGTAGCCTAGTGGTTGAAGCATTCGCTCGTCACACCGAAGACCCAGCTTCGATTCCTGACATGGGTACAATGTGTGAAGCCTATTTCTGGTGGCCCCCGCCGTGATATTGCTGGAATATTGCTTAGAGCGGCATAAAACCATACTCAATCACTCACTCATTCGAATTTAAGAATTTAAAAAATATTACATTTTTGAAAATAATTATAATTTTCCTGCAACAGGCTCTTGGTTTTGAATCTTTGATAAATACCTGCAATATGTACCTCTATGTTATTCCTATTTCAGTAACGCTAACAATCGAGCAGTGAAGATCTTGCTTAGCAACCCATGCTTGTCTTAAGAGGCGACGATATGCTTGTCGTAAGTGGCGACGAATGTAATCGGGTGGTCAGGCTCGCTGACTTGGTTGATGCATGTCATCATATCCCAATTACCTAGATCGATGCTCATGATGTCAATCACTGGATTGTCTGGTCTAACTAACTCTCTTGCCTCGGGAAGATGGTTGTGACAGTATTATCCTTCCGTTCATTACTTACTCATGTTATCCCCCTCATGTTTACAATTGTCGTTAGTCATAATCCTCTACTGTTAATCCTCCACCTACTATATATATTCTGTACAATGTTCCTCATTCAGTCTTGCTTGACAATGGTATAAGGATCTACACTGAAATGTCGCTTTTTACAGTACATAAGAAGTTGTTATCCAAAATTGTGTCTACTTTGTATTTCACACTTTTGTAAATTTTAGGCATTTGGAGTGCAATAGATTGATGTTTGACAGGGGGGATCCCTTAGACTTGGTATAAACAAACCAACTTTGCTTAAGCATTTTTCACCCAACACATCAATTTTTTAATTCCTGGAATGCTTATCATGGTAATATGGTACCATTATTTCAACCACAATCAGTACAAACAATTTAAATGTTTAAACGAAGTAATTGAAATACAGAGGCTTCAACATCCCATGTCGAATAGCCTTGCTCCTCCTGATATTTTACTGTAGCGTCGGCCCGTGAAGATCCGGGGTAGAATAGGTCTTCAGCAACCCATGCTTGCCGTAAAAGACGACTATGCTTGTTGTAAGAGGCCACTAACGGGAACGGGATGCCAATTGCGTGGATCGATACTCATGATATCAACCACTGGATTGTCTGGTCCAGACTCGATTACTTACAGGCCACCGTCATATAGCTGGACTAGTGCTGAGTGCGGCGTTAAACAACAAACCAACAAACTGTAGCGTCATCTGTGCTTTTCTTTCAGCACAACTACATGCACAAATTTGCAGGTTGTTTTTTTTGATAACATCAACGCTAATGACATTTTTCTGTATACATTGTACATTCTTACCACAATTTTCTCCTCAAAATTCTTATGTCATATAATGTGACTTCCTGTATAGATCAGATGTGTAGGAAGTATTGATTATTCTAATCACATTTGCATTAGGACATGAAAGTACCTTCACAAACACAGGAATCAATAGCATCAAAGTCTTGCACACGACCCTGTCTTGCATACGTCCTTGTCTTGCATATATTCTTGTCTTGCATACGACCTTGTCTTGCATACATCCTTGTCTTGCAAACGTCCTTGTCTTGCATACATCCTTGTTTTGCATACGACCTTGTCTTGCATACGTCCTTGTCTTGCAAATGTCATTGTCTTGCATACGTCCTTGTCTTGCATATGTCCTTGTCTTGCATACATTCTTGTCTTGCATATGTCCTTGTCTTGCATACGTCCTTGTCTTGCATACGTCCTTGTCTTGCATATGTCCTTGTCTTGCATACATTCTTGTCTTGCATACGTCCTTGTCTTGCATACGTCCTTGTCTTGCATACATTCTTGTCTTCCATACGTCCTTGTCTTCCATACGTCCTTGTCTTGCATACGTCCTTGTCTTGCATACGTCCTTGTCTTGCATACGACCTTGTCTTGCATACATCCTTGTCTTGCATACGTCCTTGTCTTGCATACGTCCTTGTCTTGCATTCGTCCTTGCCTTGCATACATCCTTGTCTTGCATACGACCTTTGCAGTCTGTGCCAAACACTACCCTGAACTTGACCATTCTCTCATCATCATTTCAAACATTTCAGTTCAAAATAACATCCAAAATAAGTGCCCTTGGCAGGTAAATTAGGAAAATCCTTATTTTGTTCAAAATTGGGATTTCCATTAAAAATCTTATTTCTTCTAAATTTAGATGTATTTTAACAATGAATTTTAACATTGCAGTCATACTATTGTTGAACTAAGCATCAATGCCTCTTCCTCTCTATTGGTCCTGTTATGAGTGAAATACAAGACACCTTGTAGTATAACTATAATAGCATGAGACCTGTGAAGATTACGGGGTAAAATATGTCTTCATTAACCCATGCTTGCCGTAAAAGGCGACTATGCTTGTCGTTAAAGGCCACTAACGGGATCGGGTGTTCAGGCTCGCTGACTTGGTTGATACATGTCATCGATCCCAATTGCGTGGATCAATGCTCATGATATCAATCACTGGATTGTCTGGTCCAGATTCGATTATTTACAGACCGCCATCATATAGCTGGAATATTGCTGAGTGCGGCGTTAAACAACAAACCAACCAACCAACCAACTATAATAGCATGAATTGGGACTATGTTCCTGATTAAACTATAAACTGCTAAATTTAATCTAACTAGCTTCTGGTTTCAGACTAGCAAATATGTTATACTTTCATAAGCGGAACATTTCAGATACTAAATTTGGATGGAGTAAATCACTGTGTTAATTAATATTACCCATACAGTGGTTCAGATTGGTAGGGGTCAGTGTCACTGACCCATCAAATGACCCTCCATTTCTGAGCAATATCAGTCTAAGTTGGCCCTATACACTTGAACAATCATCTGCACAAGCATAGGGAAGTCAACCCAGACAAATTCAGCTCAAGTTGAAGCTTTGTCTATCACACTATTGATATAGAAAGAAAAAAAAGATTTTTTCACCAGGTCGGTAAATGAAAAAAAATTCCAAGGCAAATAATGTGTTAAGTGTTTCCCTTTAACTTTTACACAATCCTTGGCCGAGATTTCTGTATATATATATATAAAGAAAAAACAAATTCAGGTTAGTAAATAACAAAATTGTTCCAAAGCAAATGATGTGTTAAGTGTTACCCTTCAAGGTAATCTGTGAACCATATCTTATCATGATTATGAAACTAATTATAAAATTAAAAATCTAAACAAAATAAGGATTTCAGTCTGACTCATAATCATTACTGAGTAATATGTCATTAAGATTATTTTTTTTAACTGTAACCGACATAGAAGAATGTCTGATAAAAAAACAACCTGACTCATTAAAATGTCATTATATCATTTGTGTCTGTCCTAGAATCAATGTATACTTGAATGAATACCAGGTCACATTCAACACAACAGCATTCATAGTTAAAGAGCAGTTTCACACATGTGTCGACAGGTATTTCACAGAGGAACAGTTTGTAAGAATAAACATTATCAGCAATCATCAATTACAATCCTATCAGGTAAATTCAATCACATCTGATACAGTTGACATGTGGAAACAATGAAACAGAACACTCACCGGGCTGCAGCATGCTTGATCCGAAGCTCCAAACTCATAGAAATGCACACACGACTCCCCACCGAACTGGCAAACCGTCAGTCTTCATTTACCCGGCCAGTATCGCAGTAAGTACAGGTCCAGGAGTAAGTACGAGTGGCTGTATTGGATGTCTGTGACTCTATGTTATCTCCGCCTGGCTGATCCACTGTCTGATGTGTATCTCCCAGCCCACAATGGACGGATCACGTCAATTATTTCTCTAGCTGAGGCGAGACCACTTATATTTCATATAGTGGTGTAAGTCCTAAGTGTGATTAACAGATGCACAGCACTTGGGGGACCAGTGTGTGTTCCTGCATAATACAGTTGATATATACAGTATTTAGCCCTTGCTGTGTCACCAAATCAATATTATCACAAAAGTTGAGCAATGAGCCCCGGAACTATCACACTGAGGTTTTGTCATTCCCTTGCCATTCCTGCTGTCAACAGCTATGATAAAGCTTATAAGTCGCTCAGCTCAAATGAGACTGAATTGGTTCGGAATAATGTATGTAAACAAAATAATCTGTGACAACACACCTATTTCTCATATATAAATCTTAGACACACAGAAACTGTTGGTAAATGCACTCAAGTTTTTCCCAATTATATAAATCACACACATGCTGGGACTTTACTATGATCCAGTTTGAACACAGGAATGATCCTTCATGAAGAAGTATTCAAGAAGTATCCAAATTTGATTATCAACTCAATATTTTGAGAACGTGTGGCCTCCTCAGATATAAAAGGCCAACAACATAGAACCTTGTGCATTCAGGAAATGCTTACAGTCAGATGTGTAGGACTTGAACTGGTGAACTGACCCAGACTAAGCCTGTTCAGGGATTAAGTTCCGCCAGAGTGACGAAATAAGCAATAATCCCCCAGCAATGTTAATACCACAAATCTATACCTAGCACTGTTACCCGAGTAGAATCCTGTGTGTCCCTTTGTGATCTACCTGTGTCTAATTAGGCATACCTGTAGCTGGGAACAACAGGTAAACATTCATAGTGAAAGTGGCTTAATGAACCAATTAGCTAACATGGCTTAAGGTCAAGCTAAGAAATTAACAGAGATTATACATAGACACAGCATTCAATGATCAATAATTTTTTAATTTGACGTTTACAGGATATACAGGTTTTCAATTGGACGAGAGGTCGGTCACATGACCGCGAAATTGACGTTCGTAAGTGTACGAACATCAAAATTTGACCCGTTTTATTACAATATATATCTTGATTATAGATCAGATAGTCCTGACTGGGCACCGCCATTTTGTTTGAAGCAAATGCAAGTGATATGAGAAGTGGAATCTGATTAGTCAATAGGAGGGACATCAATGGGACATAACTTGTAATAGCCTCTGATGGCACTATGATCAAGCCCAGAAATTTCCAGCCAAATTCGGCAAAGGGTGGAAACTGGACTTTTCAGTTAATTCCCTTGCCTCAGGAAGATGCCACATGGATACAATGTCTGAAGCCTAGCATGGTATCATCCCCCATTAAATGCTGGACAAAAGCAGCATAAATCCCAACTATCTCCCTCACTTAAAATCAGTAGAGAAATCCAGTAGTCCATGTTCCACATTCGTGACCAACTCGTGTTATTCTGGGACAAGCCGAAAAGTGACTCGTGCCCCTCTCATTGCCATTTTTGCGACCGGGTTCCGTCTTGGCGCAAACGGGCATACATAAAACAATTGTCAATTCGTTGCGAAATGGTTCACATATATTTCCCCATGTATTACTTATATTTCAGATGCAATTTAAAGCACACCTGGACGTGCGGAATTATACAGTATGATTGAACATATTTAACTGTATCTTGGGTATATTTTTAGATGCAAGACATACATAAAATAAAAAAAATATTTCTGAGGGATTCTTTGACAAAGAACTTGAAATCATACGCGCATTCTGATTGGTTTGACGTACTTTCGCACATAACATTAATCGATAGGGGGACGAGTCTTCTTCCAGGTTATGGAAAAGGGCGAGTGGTGACGAATGCATGTTCCAGTCTCAGCCATTTCACAAGATTCTAATCGTTGCTAATCACGTGATACAGGACATGCTCTCTTTCATCGGTACCCATCTGCATACTGCTGGACTCCCGTTCAATAACCAGCTGGTAATCGGGGGAAGTACCCTTGTATAAGTAATAAGATGTTACCATGATATACTGACCTGTGGCCAGTGTCTCAAGCACTTTTATGCCCCACCAGACAGGCGGCTGGTGATCAATAAATGTAACCAGTCCATCTTGAAAATTGCAGGCCCCCATTTGTAAATACATGCCAGATTAGATAATCATTATCAATTTTCCCGGAATTACTTTACTCTGTGCCTTTAACACTTACAGCATCATAATCACTAAGGTAGCTTTTGCTTTTGTACTATTTCAATGGCTGATTCAAAATTGTCAGTGTCAGTTTAGCAATGAAGTTTCTACTACTAGACAGTAGGGCATGTAGGAATACATTTTACCTGTCTGACACAAGCTAGCTTGATAACAGTGTTATGACCTACACAGAAACGTCGCTCCTAATTGTAATAAAGAAGTTCTTCATCCATATATCTTATCCTTACTTAGTACTCCAACTTCCAAATGCATCTCAAAGAAGCTAAACATAAATAAACTGATGGATTTCATATTTATATTAATAAACAAACCATAATGATGCACCAATAATAATCATTAAATTTTATAGAATAAACTACAGTAGACAGTATATGACAACTAGTTTTAGTATGTTATAACCATGGTTTGTTATAAGCATATTAAAGCATATATACAGCAAATGGCCAGGACAAAAAATAAGTTTGTTATATCCATCAGTTAATTATAAGCATGTTATAAACGTAGTTGACTGTACAATACAACGTTCAGGTGGTATCTTAGACTGGCCTTTAAGAAATGTCTAGATTTGGATTTGGTTGGTTGGTTTGTAGTTTTAATGCCGCACTCAGCAATATTCCAGCTATATGACGGCGGTCTGTAAATAATTGAGTTTGGACCACACAATCCAGTGATATCATGAGCATCGATCCACGCAATTGGGATCGATGACATGTATCAACCAAGTCAGCGAGCCTGACCTCCGATCCCGTTAGTCGCCTTTTACGGAAAGCATAGTCGCCTTTTACGGCAAGCATAGGTTGCTGAAGACCTATTCTACCCCAGAATCTTCACGGGTCTCTAGATTTGGAACCCTGCAAACGCTCCTAACATGTATAGAACTGGAACCCCAATATTGATCCCATAAGCCTTTTCTGTAGCTTCACTGACTGAGTCTGTTTAACAATACCATGTTAAATCATGAAGATGTACATATAACACATCTATATCAGTGTCATAAACTAAAGACGTCCTGGGGTCCTTGAGGTCGGCTGCTACAGTACTTCAATCTAGGGGTCCAACGTGTTTACAATGCAGTCTAAATGTAAAGGACCCCTGACCTTTATACTTAATTTCTAACACTGAATAGGTTTACAGATAACTCACCCTATATATCATACCGACAGGTGTAAGTATACAGTGGTGTCACGATACGATACATATCCTGATACTATGGGTGGGTACGATTTGTATCCCAATACAGTACATTTATTTCATAAGCTGATATTCTTTCCATTTGCAGGCGAATCACAACCCTCAATCATTTGTTCACTAATTTCAGACATCGAAGATGCGCTCCTGTAGGGCAGAATTATATAGGCTAGAGGAAAATGTGGTTATTATACTTCCATGTCAGAGTGATGAGATCTGACTGGTTCACTTGATCTTGATAAAATACCGTGTAACCGCCATGGAGGGGAATAAATTTCTCAGTGGTGGAATAAATCTCTTATACCCCAACATGGGCAAGTCGAGCTGCACGTGGATTTCTGAGAGTCAGAATAAATCCCTGATACCCTGCCTCAAAACAGAAAGCAGCACGCTTTTTCCGCCGAGTGACATGGCTAACCTCCGGTCAATGGAACAGCTGGGGTTTTTTTTATCAATTTTGAATTTGTTTGAATTCTTTTACAATGTCATATTAAAACATGTTGGTAAGATAATTTCGTTTTAGCTCCAGCTAGTGGTACAAAACCTAACGAGGGACGCATAAAACCCCATGTACCCCGAGTGATCCTGCTACAAAAAAAACTTATAACATTATGCTATTTATAGCCAACCTGGAAATACTAGAGAATCTGCATAAGCTGGTTGTTGAACAGTTTTGTTCAGCATTTTAAAACTTTCATTATTCACATGTTTTTACGCCAACATAATTTGTAATGTAACGTATTGCATCATGGGCCATGTATCAGGATACAATAATGTATCGCTGTATCGTTACACCACTAATCATAACAGAGTTTGTTATCAGGTCTTTGAAAGGAATTTAGAGTTTGTTATGTCCACACCAGCGAGATCATGCTGTGGTTTACTACCAATAACTCTGACTCTAAGTCAATCATTACATCTAAAGTTACCATTGAATACAACAGTGACAGGTGCCACAAGGGCTAGCCAACCACAACAAATACAGCTGCAGTAGAGGTGCTTACACAACCTCCTCCTGAGACCCTGGTCATTCCCCCTCTTAATGTAGATAAAGGAAGAAAACAATTTGTAGTCATTACTATTAAGTAGGAATTAAGGATCTTTTTTTTTGAAAATACACAACACACAGCGCTCCATTTATTATAACCCTGGTCAATGGATCAGCGTTAGAAATTGCCACTAGTCCTGTAGTCCTTGCCAAACTGCCAAGAGGTAAGGTATAATAAGGACAAGTAGAAATTTGCCATTTTTAAGGGTTTTGCTATCTGTTGTCATTATAAGGACTAGCTGACTAGCTTGCACTCAAATTTCATTCATACTCCGTGGGGAGTATACAACCCAAGCTGCCTCATGGGACTAAAGGTTTATATTAGCATCACATCCTACCGGGTACCCATTCACTGCTGGGTTGAGAGAGACATATTTCATTCATAGTAATATTTCCAAATGAGACACGCATTTCGTAATAGCAGAATGACAAACTTTGCTTATGTTCGCATACATCTTTGATGTGAGTCAATCTCATTCAAAACAAAACATAAATGACAAACATGAAATAATGCAAAGAATGTCAGCCAGATATTATTCCGTGGGAATTTCTTTTTTGTAAATTTGTAAATTGCACTGCAAATGTTTTAAATATTTTCTAACAATGAAAACGGTTAATTTCATACGAAACGGTTACTGACTGTAAGAGTAACCAGTTCACGGTTATTCCAACCGTGACATCCCTAACGTATATATCCTCATCTCATCATGTTTGTATGTTGTTAAACTCAATATTCAGCAATATTCCAGCTATGTGACCGTGGTCTGTAAATAGTCGAGTCTGGACCATACAATCCAGTGATTGGAATCATGAGCATCGAAGTACGCAATTGTGATACAATGACATGCATCAACCAAGTTAGCGAGCCTCTAATGACAACCATGGTTGCTGAAGACCAATCTTAACAGGGCCAGCAGTTAAATCCACACCTGGATATGAATCATCTCCAGTACAATACAGCCACATGCTTCCAAAACATATGGGGGCACAGGTGGCGCCGCGATTTGCTGTGCACAGTTGCGTCCCTTGGGCACGCCAGAAACCTATGATTGTGGGTCCAATCCTGGTTAGCCCCGATTATGTTTCTAGGTTTGTCACCACCATACCCGTGCTCGTGGGTTTCACCAAAGTGGTAAACGTCTGAGACCTGCATCACTTCGGGCTTTCCTCCCACATTAAGCTGACACGCCGCGATATAACTGGAATACTGTTAAAAGCGGCGTTAAACCCAGCTCACTCACTCACTCACTCCAAAACATATTTGATTATTTTAATGCTAAGTTTCTATTTTAGTTCTATTTAGATCTAGTATCCAAAACTTGTCTGAAGATCTAACTCAAGTGGAGATCAGGTGTTCAAAATCAGCAAGGATGTTATCATTCAATGGAGGGGGTCAACTGGTGTAGTCAACTGGTTGAAATAGCTGTCATATTACTGACTGCTATGTAAAAGAGCATTCCTCTTCTAAAACACTCTCTGCTGAGACACAGGTCAACTTTGAAGTGAAGCAGTCCTTATTGACAAGTGACAAGACATTTTATGGCACTTCCTCTACTTCTTTCAACCTGTGTTGTAGAAGCTGTTGTTAAAGTGGATCACAAGTCAGAAAATGTTTGTAGTGTAGTCATTTTTTTTGTTTTTTTGTTTATTGTTCAACAGTGCACTCAGCAATATTCCAGCTATATGATTGCGGAATGGAAATAATTGAGTCTGAACCAGACAATCCAGTGATTGACATCATGAGCATCAATCCACGCAATTGGGATATGATTACATGCATCAATCAAGTCAGTGAGCCTCACCACCCGATCCCGTTAGTCGCCTCTTACAACAAGCATGGACTGCTAAAGGCTTAATCTACCCCGGATCTTCACCGGTCTGTAGTGTAGTGAGAAATAATTGGTGCTTAGTGAGATGTTCCACTGTCCAAGGCCACACGTTATACCCATGGTCAAATTCTTTGCTGAAAATTACCGCTGAAATTAATGCATCATTTCATTAAGTCCTTTTCTAATAAAAAATTATGCATTTACTCACAGAAAAGTAAATTTTCTCAACATCTGTGGTCTGGGTAATCCAATTCCTTGAATTTTATGTGTGCAGTCTGCCTCATCTGAAATAGAATGACAGAATCTTATAAAAGAATTACAAAAATCAGCTACCCTGATTACACATTGTTTTTTATAAATACCCACTACAAAAGCCTTAAGGTTTTCTAGTATTAAGCATCTTGCCTAGGTCATTTTTCTATTGGTAGGTAAGATTCAGTATATCACATAAATGTTTATTAATGTAAACCTAAACATCACATTCTCTGCAGACTGGATTCACAGGAGTAGGTGATATTTTATGACTGCTTCAAATATTTTGTTTCATGGAGAGTTTTTAAATGTTATTTCTCTGAAACGAATATTGTGTGTTATGTGTTACCTGGTCCCCTAATTTTGAACAAGGCATGTGTGGGTGTATTACCCTCAGAACCATCATTTAGACTGTGTAAACCCATTGATGTCATATAGGAGTATTAATATTATTCCGAAAACATATTTTTCATTTTTCACTTGTGTGTTCTTAAATCATGCATTAAATAATTTGTGAGTGTGATGTCACACCTTTAGTACTTGCCTGAATCAATTCTAAAACCAAAACATTAGAGCTCCGCACAGCAAAGCCGACAACCCAGAGTAAACTGGCTTCCATATTGTTATTTATTAGAGTCGAATTGATGAGAAAGCTTGCATGCTTTCCTTACAGATGAGTCTCAAATTACTAATTGCCAGTTTGATTTGATTAGAAAGCCATTGTTTTTCAAAGCCTTGTTCACAATATACATATGCCTCAGTCTAATGAGAGAGTGAGTGAGTATGGTTTTACGCCGCTTTTAGCAATATTCCAGCAATATCACGGCAGGGTACACCAGAAATGGGCTTCACACATTGTACCCATGTCAGGAATCGAACCTGGGTCTTCGGCGTGATGAGCGAACGCTTTAACCACTAGGCTACCCGACCACCCCCCTCAGTCTAATGAAGCCAATCACTCTCCTACTGAGAATTCCTTGCAGCCAGGCAAGAAGCCTACCTCTGTCATATTTTCACATCTTACACAGTCTAGTCATGTTTTTTTAATCTGTTTCTTATTAGATGAGTCTACACTTTCAGATTAACATATGTCATGAACTGTTCAACTTGATTGAGAAAATATCCTTAAAAGTGAGAAGCTATTTCCATTTGCATATCTATTCTCTACATGCAGTCATCGAACCCCTACAGAGAGTTAGCGATATGCTCACTTTGCACCTCACTGTTGCAGTTGTAGTAGTATGTCTATATAATTATGCAAAATAATATGTGAAGCGCACCAAAGGGCTTGCATTAAGCCCATCTGTTCTTATTTTAGAATAAGTGCATTCTTTAGAAACAGGAGAAAAAGTATGGTCACTGGAGCAAAAACTTCTCTCCCGGAATAAGATGAGCAATGCCCAGGGTTTACAAACAATGCTTCAGAAAGGTCGACATACTGCCTCTTTGAAACTACATTCATTGTAGATGACTAAATGGGCCTTGTACCTACTTCATCAGATAATACATTATAACTTTTATGCCCTAAACAGAGCTCCAGAGAAGCTTTTGGTGTTGTGGGTATTTTACCCATGCATTTTAAAATCGTTGGGTATCAGTAATTCTATCTGGGTATTCAAATTTCTGTTACCCACTAGTTTTTACACATGTGGGTATTTAAGTTAAATATTTAAAAACACTATTCATCTAGTCCCAGCAAACTGGTGTGGTGTGGGTTCGAGAGCTTTATAGCACTCAAAAATACCACATACTTCCACAAGAAAGTGTGATGGCAAATGATCATGATGTAACTGTCATCGTGGAGTTTGGCAAGTTTGACGGAATGTCTGTATATAATTTTTTAAAAAGTTGCTGATTTGCTAATCGAATACACAGGGTTGCTTCACAATATTTTGATGATAAGCACAAGTTTTATTTTTGTAGCGTATCTGTAATGTTCGTTGCGTATTTGATACGCTTAGATTTTATTTTACTGCGTATTTCTGCATTTCTGATGCGTATTTTACACAGATACGCAGCTTATCTGGAGCTCTGCCTAAACCTACTTGTACAAAATGATAAAAGAGATTCAATGGTCAACAGCTGTGTGATTTGAAAGGTCTCAGATCATAAACATCATGTTTAGGATAGTAACCTATTCTTCTCCCTGTCCCAGTCCATGGACTAAAAGTCAAGACGTTATCAATCTTCCTTGGCATTCTCGAGAACATTAAGACAGGACAGCAATAATTAGGCTACGTTGCCTTATCTAAATGTATGAACTGTTAACCTTCTATCCCCCTCTCCTTCGGCCGACCATATCTGTTGACATGTCGAGAAATCCGTCTTGCTCTTGAAGACATTTGAGTTGGGCTACAGCTGTGAACTTGACGTGAAAAGGGAGCGCCTGGAGTCGTGTACTCCAAGGAAACAACGGGAACGAAGGATGGAAAAGTGATTTCTGTCTCCTCTGGTGTTTTAAGAAGGGTCCCAAAGGACGAAGACTTCCTCATCTGCAATATTAAAAGCAGTTACATTTTCAAATCAGTCGCTAATGACACTGGTACCGTTCTGCAAAAAAGCTAAACATCCCTGTCGATAAAAAAACAAAAGGGAACCACTGAACACTGCACTTCCGGTACGAAAAGTAGCACCTAAAAAAAAACATAGTCCAGAAGACGGCATCGGTTCCGTTTGCACATACAGCGTGGTATGATAAAGTGTTTGTAGTTCCAAACAAAATAATCCACTAAAGAGGTAATGTAAACCTATAAACTCACTGATACAATTTTAAAGTAAGAATGTTAGCATACAAGATATTCATACACCATTCAAAGGTAGATAACTCTCACTGACAGAACACTTGCTACGTTTTCAGGAGGGAATGTTTAGATAATAGTTCAAAACTTCAATGTCGCTTTTTGCTGTTAATTAGGTTTGGGGTTTTTTTGGTTTGTTTTTTGGGGGGTTGGGGGGGGGGGATTGTGTTGATACATTATCATAGGTATACAGTATATTCTTAGAACACAAAGTGTAAACTGTGATGTGCTTGTGAATCTTTTACGTGCCTAGGTTGTAATTCATTGCCGGTTTAGACAAGATGTTGGGGAATTGAGTTGAATTTAATAGAATTTGACGATTGTCATGAAATAGAACTATCAGTGTCACTAACGATCGCAGTGACACTGGCCTCCTTGGCGCCTTCATCAATCACTGCTTATTTAGAATACTGAACAGTACGGTAAGGTCTTTCTTTACACCATTGTACGGTGGATACACACAGACAACAAGTGTTCCAAGATTTATCCATAGCGACTGAAGCCTTAAGCTTGGGAGTATTTCGATTAATATGGAAATACTATACTATATATTAACTTCTTTTAAAAAATGTATGACACTAGAGCAAAACGCTGGAGTTCATCTACAGTTTTACTACTATGAAATATATACATCGGACAAGTATTTTGCCGGTGTAGATATAAATGAATTGTAGATTACAGTTTCATTTACGTGATAGCCATAACAGAAGCCATGAATGGATTACTAATGACTACACATTGATCATTCTAGGCACAATCCTAACGACAGTTTTTTTTAAAGTTGTAATGCGGGCCCTAGGCGTTTATTGCCGCTAGAAATAGTGAAACCCACGGGTCTGGTGCAGACAAACCAAAATTCATCATCAGAGCAAATCCAGGATTCGAACTCAGGAAACTATCACTGGGTCCTGACAGGCCTCGTATGTATGCAGTAACAACGATAATGGCTATCCTTTGTGCTTTCGTTTCTGCATATTATTGTTCTGTGTTTTAAAGCTACTACTGTATTTGTTTTAGTGTTAACTGATCACTGCTGTACACTATGGGTCTAAGACCATTCAGTTGTCCGACGAAACAAGGATGAGTTTTATACATGTTTTACAACTGATTAGTTTATAGGTGAAGTGAGGTGAAATGGGGTTTAACGTCGCGTCCAAGATTATTGCGTCCAAGCGACGTGCATGCACGTGTGTGTGTGGCTGCTTGTACTAGTCCGGACTGATGCCGATTTATAGTGCTAGTACACCATGCTGCATTTAAACATGAATACCCCACTCAGACACAGTATACTGACTCCGAGCCGACAAGTCCCCTAATGCCACATTTAAACATGAATACCCCACTCAGACACAGTATACTGACTCCGAGCCGACCAGTCCCCTAGGCCCCTAATGCCGAGCGCCAGACAGGGTAACAACAAGTACCATCTTTTAACGTTTTTTGGTATGACGCGGCCGGGAGTCGAACCCCGGACCTTCCGCTCTCCTGGCGGACGCTCTACCACTAGGCCACGGAAGCGGTGATTAGTTTATAAACAGATCGTAGTTTTTCATAAGCGTTGTTAGTCATAGAATATATACTGAACCGCAAAAGAAACATCACCCCAAGTAACATTGCATGAAAAGTTGTCATTTAAATATCTGGGTAATTTTTGTCCAAGTTTCTAAAATTTAACATTAACTTGTCCGGACAAATGAAATTTGATGATAAAAAACCCAAAGAAGATGACAATAAAACCGATCGCCAAAGGCATCACGGCAACGGCGATGGTAACCCGATGCACGTGAGTTCCGTGCAAATTGAAATGCACATGCGTTCCCCCATTTTCTTGCCCTATAAAAATCCACCCAGATCGGATAACATTCATTCGTTATTGAATTGCTACCACATGCCAAGATTGACAAGAAATCAGCGACACCAAGTCCTTGGACGATTGCAAGCTGGACAAACCGCCCGACAAGTAGCCAAATGCATTTCAAGTCCACGTAAGGACCATATACAGGCTCCAGCAACGGTACCAGACCACCAAAACTACAGATGACCGACCACGTAGTGGAAGACCAAGGGTCATCACCCGACGTCAGGATCGTCAGATTGTGCGACAGCGTCTTCAAGATCGCTTTGTTACTGCTGCGAAACATACCATGGGGACACACCAGCGACACATTAGTGCGGACACCGTGCGTCGACGATTGACGAGCAGACACCTCCACTGTCACAGGCCACACCCAGGACCAATTCTGACATCAGATCATCGCCGGGACCGTCTTCAGTGGGCAACACAGCACCAGCATTGGCGCCACCAGCAGTGAAGAAGAGTCCTCTTCTCAGACGAGAGCCGTTACTGTATCTCAACAGCAGTTGGCACAGAGAGAGTCTGGCGACGACGTTGGGCACGTTATTCGGATGCTTGTGTTGTTGAGAGAACTCGTGGGGTGATCCGAGCATCTTGGTGTGGGGCGGAATTGGTCTTACGCAGACGGTCAGCCTTGTGGTCTTCCAGAACATCGGTCCAGGGAGAGGCAATGGTGTCACAGCAGCTCGGTACATTGATCAAGTCTAGAGACCACACGCCATGTCTCATTTGGCACGTCGCCGCAACCACGAGTTTCAGCATGATGATGCGAGAGCTACAAGAGACCTCCTCCAGCAGAATGGCATCAGAACCATGCAGTGGCAGTCCCGATTTAAATCCCATTGAGCACCTGTGGGACGAGATTCAAAGACGGCTGAATGACGTCCGACCAAGTCCGACAACTGCAGCTGAACTGCGTCAGGCGTTCCTCAGAGTGTGGGCTCAAGTGCCTATGGCCTTCATCAACCGCCTCATCCATTCCATGTATCGACGTTGCACGGCAGGCATCAATGCTGACTTGTGATGCCATTTTCTCAGAGACTAGTGTTGTGTTTCACTTTAAGAACATTTGACACTTTAATTTCAACCTTCATGATCAGTTTCATTTTTTTAATATGTCTCAAAGTATGTTTACAGTGTTAGGAGAAATAAGGTTTCTCGCATATCAATCCATGGTGACGGTTCTTTTGCGGTTCAGTATATATGTTTCGTGAAAGTATTGATCGACATATTCTACCATCTTCCGAGGCAAGGGAGTTAACTGACTATGATAGTCCGGTTTCCTCGTTATCCAGCGGCAATATAACTCCATAATTCCAGCTTAGTTCGGCAAGGATGGAAATTGGACTTCTACAGTCGGTTAACTCCCCTGCCTCAGGAAGATGTATTCTACCGGCTCATGCATGACATCACTGGTTTACGTATACCCCCCCCCCCCCCCCCCCCCCCCTCCACCCCCGCGACAATTAGGCGACGCCTGCAATTACCCGTCACCAAACCAGCCTTTATTACCGTGTTTTGTGCAGTGCATTGCACGAACACTGTGAATGTGGGTTGATGACGGTGCAGTGTGTGACCCAATAAACGACGAACATGAAACAGCGCACGCTAGGGATCATTGACTATAGAGGGTGGGGGTTCGCACAGGACGTCATGTCATTGTTTAAACATTTGACTTCAAGGGCAGGGTTATGTTAAAATATACAAACTGTTGAGATACATCGGCGGCAAAATAACATACATCAGTAGAATGGTGACGTTGTTTTACACAGTCACCCTCTCATCAACTCAAACAAACAAACAAACACTCACCGGAGACCACAAAATAAACTTATTATATGGTCTCTGCACTCCCTCCCTCACTCACACAACCACTCAACACAACGTATGCTAATAAACGTATGCCGAAACGTACTGTACGTATTTGTAAGGGGAATGTTGTTTTTTGACAATGAAGAATTACCAACCATTAAATCAAAATTGAAAATGCCTGTTATTTTGTTATGTTGTATCCACAATAATAATGGAAATATTTTAGGAGAATGCATATCTTTACTGAATGGCAAGTATGAATATAATCCTAACACATATGTTGAGATTGTTAATATACATTGGTTCGTGTTGCCATAACCACCACGTGGTTCAAATATGTTGTAGTGGCAAATCATATACCAGCATTACCGAATGGAAATGAAAACACCCTTGCCATTCACCAAGCATTATTAAATGCTGTATTTTATCAACAATATATGCAACTTACCTGCATAATGACTGCTTTGATTGCACTACTCTCGCTCGCCATTTTAACAGAAGGAAGGTTATATTGCCGATAGTGTAGCAGTGAATACTAATCTGTGATTAACGCGTTATAATGATCTCTACCTAACCCTCACAGCTACCAGCGATCACCTGGATTACTAATCTCGAGGTGCTATCTGAAGGTAATACCTCGGCTTGTGTATCGGAATATATATGCTCCGTGCTTGATACGGGGTCAGTATCAAATACCAAACGTTATTGTTACACGTTGTTTAAGACCAACAGCTTGTTTTATCGTGTAGTTGTGTATATGATAATGGCTGCATGACCCAAGACTGTGGGCCTCTTTAAACTGTTATCTTTCAGCCTTACGTATTGTTTTATTCATTACTCGGGTTTTGAATGATTATTACGGTGCATTGCAAATATACTCTTCCAAAAAAGAAACGCAAAGCCAGATTTGTGTTAGGTAGAAAAATACATTTATACGTGGAACCGTACAAGGTATTGAGGCAAAATGTTGTGGAGAGAACACTTGGTGATTGTAGTCATCTCAGTTATCGGTATATAAGGAAGGCCAAGGTGAAGGTCAGCTACCATCAATAACGCGTGTGTCCCCCGTTGGAATCGATAGCGCCCTGACATCTCCTGCCCATGGAAGAGATGAGTATGCGAATCACATCCTGGGGAATGGTAGCCCACTCGCCACGTCGGCGAAGTGACTATCTAAGTCATCCCACAGGTGCTCTATCGGGTTCAAATGCGGGAATCTGGAGGGCCAGGGGAGAACATCAACGTTGTTGTTTTGTAGACAGGCTCTTGTGATCCCTGCTGTATGCGGTCGAGCGTTGTCCTGCTGGAATACACATTTGCCCTTGGCTGCAATTGAGAGGACCTGTGGTAGGAAAATTTCGTTGATGTATCGTTGAACCGTAAAATTGTCCTTGATATGGACCAAATCTGTTCTGCCATGATGAGAGAGATCCGCCCACATCATAACGCTACCCTCACCAAACCTGTCCACTTCCTGCATGCAGTTTCCAGCGTAATGTTCTCCCCGACGTCTGTAGACTCGTGCTCTGCCATGAATGAGGAGAAATCTTGATTCGTTGCTGAACCAGACAGTTGAGGCCATACCCTGTGTTGACGACACAAATGCAGTCGTTGTTGACGCTTTGTCGACTCGATAAGACGCGTCGAACAGGACGTCTTGCTCGTAGACCCGCTGTGCAGTCCGGGTAGTTGGGATGCGGTTGAGGTGGCTGTGGTCGTCCTTTCACGTAGGTGGGCAGTCGGATGTAGCGATCTTGGGCGGGGGTTGGTTACTCTTGGTCATCCCAACCTTGGCCGATCACGTGTTGACTTATGCTGTTGAAACCGATCCCATAGCCTTGTGATGGTGCTACATTGAAAAACGTATCGGGATTCCCCTGCCTGCATGCGGCCTATGACGTTGTTTCTTTGCACTTCCGTTAATCTTGGCATGTTGTTGAACTGTCACTGTTCGATTGACGCAGATTCCAGGCAATCAAAAACCCTGCACTTTAATGCCGTTCGTAGTGCTGCTGCACGTGCAGTCCGTGCAGCCCCATGGCCCTTTTGCTAATGCACTGGGTGCGATTTTCCCAATCGTACGTGTTCCCCGACTAATGTCCTTGTTGTGATAATATTGGATCCGGGGAATTTGTCACTGACACTATAACACATTAAACCTCTTCATTTTGCACCTCTTGGTCCGCTAATTTTGCTTTTATGGCCAAAAATATCCATTTTGCGTTTCTTGTTTTTGAAGAGTATATTTAAACGATTTAAAAAGTATGTCTATATGGTGAAATCCCGTTTATCCGGACGGTAAAGATAACATTAATGATCCCGGTTTTTAAGGGTAAGAACTGATTTTCAGCAACCCATGCTTATCGTAAAAGGCGACTATGCTTGTCGTAAGAGGCGACTAACGGGATCGGGAGGTCAGGCTCGCTGACTTGATACCTGTCATCGTATCCCTACTGATCGATGCTCATGATGTCAATCACTGGATTGTGTGTTCCAGACTCGATTATTTGCTGACCACCCTCATATAGCTGTAATATTGCTGAGTGCGGCGTTAAACAACAAACAAACAAATAATTAGTAAGTTGTAATGTGCTTCAGGTACTAAAACAGTAAACCACGGTTATAGCGAACTCAAAGGGACCACACATTTTAGTTCGTTATAACCGTAGTTCGTTATAAGCGTCTTCGTTATAAACGTAGTTTACTGTATGCAGTAAAATTCCGTTCATCCAGACGTTAACGTTCAAACTGAATTCCGGATTCACAAATATCTGGATTAACGAATCTTTGTGAAAGAAAAATAGCCAAATAGACTACTCCGAAAAATGAGGCTATGGGGTTTCATTGTATGCAAAGTATTGTACAATTATTGTCAACGTCGTTGATATATGCCCCTATATAGCATCACATTTCCAATAGAACCATGGCTATTAATTAATATTCCTTATCGGGTTTGTGAAGAATATGCACATGACGTTTAAGGTTGCACAAACAAGTTGGACGGCAAGACATTCAATTTTATAATTTGTTTCATGTTATGAACAAAGAGTTTATTAATTTAGACTGCATTTCGACCCATAAGAACCGTGTCATACGCGACGTGTTATACCAAGTAAGTGAGTATCGTTTTACGCCAATTACAGCAATTTTCCAATGCTTCACACATTGTATCCATGTGGGGAATCGAACCCGGGTCTTTGGCGTGACGAGCGAACGTTTTACCCACTAGACTTCCCCATCGACCCTTGTTAAACCAAGAGGTGAGATGAAATGGGGTTTAACGTCGTGTCCAAGATTATTGCACTTACATAGCGACGTGCATGCACGTGTGTATGTGTGTGTGTGTGTGTGTGACTGCTTGTACTAGACCGGACTGACCGGTGCTAGCTCACTGAGATAGCATGCCGCAGTTTAACACGTATACCCCACTCAGACACAGTATACTGACTCCGAGCCGACCAGTAGTTGTTTTAGCCCCTTAATGCTGAGCGCCAGACAGGGTAACAACAAGTACCATTTTTTAACGTCTTTTGGTATGACGCGGCCGGGGATCGAACTCCGGACCTTCCATTCACCGGGCGGACGCTCTACCACTAGACCACGGAGGCGGTCGTTAAACCAAGAACGAAATAGGCGTGTGTTTCCATATGCTGGGATTAAACCACAGCATGACACTGGTTTGATACACAGGATCTATACTGTATGATAGTGTAATGTTGACAGGATGTTCTTAACGCGGATTGATGCGGCACGAAATAGACAGGGTAATTGATTAATAATCAGTCTCCACAAGGAAGCCCTACGTTAGTGCCACAATAGGACTACATGTGATGCCAGGTTGTCCAAGTGCAGCCAGTTGCAGGTTCTAGCGTTGCACAATGATGGCATGCATGTTCTGAGGTTCTGATGCTGGAGGCCTGTTGTTAATTATGGTATTTGTGTGTTGGGATATCAGTTCCATGCTGTGACTGCTTGTTAATATGTACCCGGAAGCATTGCCTCAAGTCTAGGAACACAATGTAGCATCTCTGAAGCATCACGCACACACGACCTCGGAATGAGACATTGTTGATGATGTGGTAGTGTTCTGTGTTGGACATGGTGCAGGGAAAAGGGCGGATCTAGTATTTTTGAAAGGGGGAGGTCCAAAATATCATTATCCTCTTAGTCACTACCCCTTACCCCGTCTAGATCCGACTATACACGGATATGACAGGGGCAGACGTTTTGTCATTCCAATTATTTTTAACTTGTTTGTACTTTGGTGATACGTGTAGGCTTGTTTGTGTGTTTTTTGCTTTTTGTTTGTTTGTTGTTTAACACCGCATTCATTAATATTCCAGCTTTATGGTGGTCTGTAAATAATCGAGTACAGACCAGACAATCCAGTGATTGACATCATGAGCATCGTTCACGCAATTGAGATCGATGGCCTGCATCAACCAAGTCAGTGAGCCTGACCACCTGATTCCGTTAGTCGCCTCTTACGACAAGCATAGTCGTCTTTTACAGCAAGCATGGGTTGCTGAAGACCTATTCTACCCCGGATCTTCGCTGGTCTGATACTGTAGGCAAGCATTTTTTTTTTAAAAATACGAAGACACCGCTTAATGTAGCAATATTCCAGCAATAGCACGGAGGGGGGCTTCAGAAATGGGCTTCACACATTGTACCCATGCGGGGCATGTACTGAGACATCAATCCTTAACAGAAGAAGGAGTTATTGAAGAAGTGATTGTATAGTCAGCGAGGTACATACATATATACATGTAACAATGTTACAGCAATATCACGGCGGGGGACAGCAGAAATGGGCTTCACGCATTGTGGCTGTGTTTGGAATACTAGTATAACCCGAGGCTTGTGAGTGATGCTGTTCGTTGTAAACGTGTTGCTAACCTGAAACTATGGGTTAATCGTATAGAATTATACACCGGCACGGGAATGTGGGGTTAAACCAACATCTACAATATAATTACAGGCTTGTATGTATGACAGGCCTTGCAAATAAAACATCGTTTGTGATTTTCATGGAAATTAACTAGCATGGAAGTTCAGTGTTATAGATAATGTAAAGTGTAGACGCGCATCAGAAATGGGCTTCACACATTGTACCCATGTCAGGAATCGACCCCGGGTCTTCGGCGTGACAAGCGAACGCTTTAACCACTAGGCTACCCGACCGCCCCGATCCTCAGTGGGATTGGTTGTCTCTTGAAGAGAGTGTTTTGATCCTAAGGGAGATTGGTTGTCTCTTGAAGAGAGTGTTTTGATCTTAAGGTGAGATTGGTTGTATCTTGAAGAGAGTGTTTTGATCCTAAGGGGGATGGGTTGTCTCTTGAAGAGAGTGTTTTGATCCTAAGGGAGATTGGTTGTCTCTTGAAGAGAGTGTTTTGATCCTAAGGGAGATTGGTTGTCTCTTGAAGAGAGTGTTTTGATCCTAAGGGAGATTGGTTGTCTCTTGAAGAGAGTGTTTTGATCTTAAGGTGAGATTGGTTGTATCTTGAAGAGAGTGTTTTGATCCTAAGGGGGATTGGTTGTCTCTTGAAGAGAGTGTTTTGATCTTAAGGTGAGATTGGTTGTATCTTGAAGAGAGTGTTTTGATCCTAAGGGGGATTGGTTGTATCGTGAAGAGAGTGTTTTGATCCTAAGGGGGATTGGTTGTATCGTGAAGAGAGTGTTTTGATCTTAAGGGGGAATGGTTGTATCTTGAAGGGAGTGTTTTGATCCTAATCGGGAATGGTTGTATCTTGAAGGGAGTGTTTTGATCCTAATCGGGAATGGTTGTATCTTGAAGGGAGTGTTTTGATCCTAATCGGGATTGGTTGTATCTTGAAGGGAGTGTTTTGATCTTAAGGGGGAATGGTTGTATCTTGAAGGGAGTGTTTTGATCTTAAGGGGGATTGGTTGTATCTTGAAGAGAGTGTTTTGATCCTAATCGGGAATGGTTGTATCTTGAAGGGAGTGTTTTGATCTTAAGGGGGATTGGTTGTATCTTGAAGAGAGTGTTTTGATCCTAATCGGGAATGGTTGTATCTTGAAGGGAGTGTTTTGATCTTAAGGGAGGTTGGTTGTATCTTGAAGAGAGTGTTTTGATCTTAAGGGGGATTGGTTGTATCTTGAAGAGAGTGTTTTTATCCTAAGGGGGAATGGTTGTATCTTGAAGGGAGTGTTTTGATCCTAATCGGGATTGGTTGTATCTTGAAGAGAGTGTTTTGATCCTAATCGGGAATGGTTGTATCTTGAAGGGAGTGTTTTGATCTTAAGGGGGATTGGTTGTATCTTGAAGAGAGTGTTTTGATCCTAATCGGGAATGGTTGTATCTTGAAGGGAGTGTTTTGATCTTAAGGGAGGTTGGTTGTATCTTGAAGAGAGTGTTTTGATCTTAAGGGGGATTGGTTGTATCTTGAAGAGAGTGTTTTTATCCTAAGGGGGATTGGTTGTATCTTGAAGGGAGTGTTTTGATCCTAATCGGGATTGGTTGTATCTTGAAGAGAGTGTTTTGATCCTAATTGGGATTGGTTGTATCTTGAAGAGAGTGTTTTGATCCTAAGGGAGATTGGTTGTATCTTGAAGAGAGTGTTTTGATCCTAAGGGGGATTGGTTGTATCTTGAATAGAGTATTTTGATCCTAAGGGGGATTGGTTGTATCTTGAAGAGTATGTTTTGATCCTAAGGGGGATTGGTTGTATGTTGAAGGGAGTGTTTTGATCCCGAGAGGGGAGTGATTTGATCCTTGGATTATTTCACTCAGTGTGTCAGTCATTTATTGGATCAGGTCAGACTAGAGTGATATTTAAGGGGATTGGATTAATCCTGTCACACCGCTGTGATGACTGACCTGCCTCCTTGAAGGTCAGTGGTGTCGAGTCACATTATGTAGCCAGCTCATGCATGAACACGGCTCCGGTCCACACACCGCCATGATGTAGGATTTGTGTTTTGTCTGTTGTTTAACGTCGCACTCAGAAATATTCCGGCGGTCTGTAAATAATCGAGTCTGAAACGGACAATCCAGTGACAGACATCATGAGCATCGATCCACGCAATTGGGACACGATGACATGCATCAACCAAGTCAGTGAGCCTGACCACCCGTTCCCGTTAGTCGCCTTTTACGGCAAGCATGGATTGCTCGGCTTGACATGTCATCCTCACTGCTGAGTGCGGTGTTAAACAACAAACAAACATTAAGTCACCCCTTACAATAACACAGGTTGGTTGGTACCAATTAAGAGTGGGTCAGCGGAAGTTATATCTAAAAAACTTGGGTTTACGTCAAGACAGCTGTTTGTAACCATGCTATAGGCGTCCGTTAACGTCGACTTTACCATACTTCGAGACAACCAGATTTAATATAGAGTTGCCTGTACATGTTTAACCGAATGCGAGTCTGAAATGGGTCACTGTATATTATATATAAAGGACAATATTGAAAAAGAATCCTTTGAAAGTGAGACGAGATTTATCACCTTCTTCAGATCCTTTTAGCGCGGAGGAAAACCAAACTGCATTCTTCTTGGTCAGGGAGACTCTTGGGAAACGACACTTCAAGTCATTCACGAGACGAAATCTCGGTTGTCATATATAGATTTCATGTTGACATAGTGCGTGTCCGCTTTAAGTCACGCCCCTTCACGTGAGAAGTCGGCGGTATATATCTACGGTATTACTTCTGCTTTATTAGATTCTACACAATAGCCTCTCGGAGCATACACTGGGTATATATACCAGAGAGAGTAATGCCGCTGCGTTTATTAACTGAATTCCGTGTGCATGGCATGTTTGACTTCATTTCATGAAGGTGAAACGGTTCAAACTTAACATTAGCATACGGGCATTCAGACACCCCGTGCTCGTTTCATACACTTGAAAGTAGTGCACCGGTATTGAATTAATTCATCACTTTCAAATCAAATACAAATATTTGTACATTTTAAGTTTTGAATTAAACATGTACGGCAAATAAAAACAGGTTTTGTCGTGAAGGATTTCTTTAATTTCTTTGTTGATATGAATATTCAAAAAAACTGTATGCAAATATATTATGAGGCACTCAAATGAAAATATTAAAAAATAGTGGAATTACTAGACTAATGGGAGTTGCTTACTTCTAGTTATTTATACATGATCACGAGAGAAACGCAAACCAACATTGAAGTGCTCAGTACATCATAGATCTAGTTTTTGCACAGCACGAAATAGCTGTTCCTATGCCACAAATACAGGTTTTGTTATGATGGCAACCATAACTTGTCCTATCACTGATTTGCATGCCATCGTATCTCAATTGCGTGGATCTATGCTCATGATGTCAATCACTGGATTGTCTGGTCAAGACTCGATTATTTACAGACCGCCGTCATATAGCTGGAATATTGCTGAGTGCGGCGTAAAACAACAAACAAACAAACATATCGTGTTATGATTATTTTGATTACGAACTTATTATTATAGTTACTATATTATCATGTATTATTATAGTGTTCATTTATGTTTACAGACTCCCTTAATATCTAACCAGCTGATGTTATATGAGCAGACGACTCGACATATCCATCAGTTTCAGTAAATTCAAGTTGAAGTCAAGTGAATGTCGTAAAAACGAAGTAAAAGAACACGCTATTTTTTCACATGACTATAGTTAATCTGTCCAATCATATGAAAAGTCTAGTGTTCTTTAACTTTTTTTGAGAAGTATACTGAGGGCGAAAGAAAGTATACACAGTCTGTTTTTTGTCTACGTGTAATTGAAAGCTGAAAGAACTGTTGTTAAATTTGATTATGTCTATTTAACCATCACTCATTACTGCAACGGTTTGTAAAAAGTAATCTGGTAAAGTTTGTGTAAAAATAAATTGGTTCAATGAAGACAGGGATAAGAAGTGTATTTGCATCCACATGCCCCCTTCCATGTTGAAATGTTTTAAATTTTGCCGAAAAAAAGCAAATTTATTGATTTTCAAAGATAAGATGTCTAAGCTACCAATCAGCAGGTATGTATTTCGCGGAAAAAATATTTTAAAAAGTTTTCAATCAAATTACATTTTAAGAAATAAAAACATGTATTCTTTTAGTGCTGACTTAGCGCCACTAGAGTTCATTATTTGGATATCATTTCGTTTAAGATATTTTCAATTGAAAATAAAACATGCGATAAAATCAACTGAAGGGTATAGTTTCTTTTGCTTCTATTGTATATATATAAAAACATATATATATTGAGGAAAGACGCTTTGGAAAGCTGTATCGAGAGAGACAATGTCACACACAAAGTGCCCATACACTCAACGATTGAGTGTCATGCTCAACGAAATCAAACCTTCATAGTTCACACGCAGACGACAATACCAAATATAAAATTGTCAGAGAAAGTTACTAAACATTGTGTGAATGTAAGTTCAAACGAAAAACATCATTGAGCAAGTTCATTCACGAGCGAATGTCCCACGACAAACCTACTAAAACGTCTAAAACTTACCTTCATAGCCAGAAGCACTCAACGTTTATACCTTTCGACGTTTTACCGACCGTGTTTCCCGTCTGCTTTCATGCACTAAGTGAAGTCAATCTTCTGTCACACTTTAACTAAGCCGACTGCTTTCACTTCTATATTTAATGAATATATTGACAGCCTTTGGTCCTTATAAACTACATTTCTCCAAGTCAAACACATGTTATTCGCTGATGAAGACCGGGGCCTTTGACAGTCAGTGGTAGCTATAGAAAGAAAATCAATCAAAGAGTCGTGTACATTACGACTGGAGAACTATACGTCGCGGACACAATAATCAAGTTCCAAGAACTTTTATTCCACGGGCGACTTCAGTGCACACGACAACTGCCAGAAATGAGTTATCCGTGTCTGTTTGTACTCCGGTGATCTCTAGTATGGCATGTGGGTCATCCACTCCGTTATATCCCTAGTTGGATGCCACTGTCGAGGGACGCCTGCCCTGTCGCGGGACGTCTGCCCTATCGTGGGACGCCTGCCCTGTCGCGGGACGTCTGCCCTGTCGTAGGACGCCTGTCCTGTCGCGGGACGTCTGCCCTGTCGCGGGACGTCTGCCCTGTCGTAGGACGCCTGCCCTGAAGTGGGACGTCTGCTCTGTCGTTGGACGTCTGCCCTGTCGCGGGACGTCTGCTCTGTCGCGGGACGTCTGCCCTGAAGTGGAACGTCTCTCCTGTCGTGGGACGCCTGCCCTGTCGCGGGCGTCTGCCCTGTCGCGGGACGTCTGCCCTGAAGTGGAACGTCTCCCCTGTCGTGGGACGTCTGCCCTGTCGTGGGATGTTTTCCAGCTAGGGATATCCGTTGCTAGTATTCTTCCTGAAAACTTATTCATTTGATATCCCACGGTAAACCGATGAGCTGTCTTTCAGATGGTCAGTTTCAGAAGCTGATTACATACGTCCGTCTACAGAAAGCACACATGTCCACATTTGTAACACGCCTTGTTAATTTACTACATTCACGGATACAAGTCTATGAATGCCAACATGGGATTACGATATCCTTAAGCGACATGTTCACTTGCTTGTTAACGGTAAAAACACCCCTTCCGAAACGTTGCACCGAAAGCATGAAGACGTTGAGAGTCTGTTCCTTCAGGTGGCTTATATTATTAAAGTGTATATTCTTCATGAACTAGTGACCTCGTGTGAATCTTGCAGAGAGCTCGTTATCAACTTTTTTCTCCCAGCAGGGTTCTGTTTTCAGCCCCATCTGTTATTCAATCCCACATCCGTCATCCAGCCGTCGTACGCCCGTCATACATTCGTCGTACGCCCGTCATACAACATACACCCGTCCGTACACTTGGGTCACTGAAGGTTCTGTGGTCAGCGTGTTCAAGCTGTCGCTCCCAAGGACTCAAGGACCGATGACTGGCTAGCTTGTTCGAGATGTCGGTTGTTATATTGACATGACCGTCGCTTGGTAAACAAAGTATAACCAATAAATGTGACGTTATCTTGTATCTCGTTACTATGCACGGTGCGACATCTCCTATTTGATATTTCGTACCTGTGATTACTCGATGTCATTAACAACATATTGATCACGTGATGAATTAACACATACACGACACCGATGTCAGTGTAGAACAGCTGATCAGCTTGTGAAATACATACCTTTCTTAACACGGTGATATATGTAAGGGCGTATAGACCTCCGATGAACTTAAATTTTCTATTATACAATTTGGATCAATAATACGTCGCCGTAAAGAAGGCCGACATGTAAATTCATTTTGTCCTCTGTTGGTGCACGACACCTCCATCTTTCATGACCTATCTCGGATCAATGTGCATTGTTCTGCCTAGCGTATAGCGAGATATACAGACCGTCGACGCTGTGTCTTAAATTGGTTTTATTCCGCTAACGACCTTAACGACAGGGAGTGCATGGTCATGGAGTTATGTGAAGATCCGAGTTAGAGTGAGTGAGTGAGTGTGGTTTTACGCCGCTTTTAGCAATATTCCAGCAATATCACGGCGGGGGACACCAGTAATGGGCTTCACACATTATACCCATGTCGGGAATCGAACCCAGGTCTTCGGCGTGACGAGCGAACGCTTTAACCACTAGGCTACCCGACCGCCCCTCCGAGTTAGAAGGGGTCTCCACATACCCATACTTGCCGACTAACTGGATCGGGTGGTCTGCTCGCTGACTTGGTTGATGCATGTCATCATGTCCCAATTGCGTAGATCGATGCTCATGGGTGCTAATCACTGGATTGTCTGGTCCAGAACGATTATTTACAGACAGCCGTCATGTAGCTTGAATATTGCTGAGTGCTGCGTTAAACAACAAACCAACAAACAAGGTACATGGATTAACGACATGGAGTACAGGGTACATGGAGACTTTAACGACATGGAGTACAGCGTACATGGAGACTTTAACGACATGGAGTACAGGGTACATGGAGACTTTAACGACATGGACCACAGGGTACATGGAGACTTTAACGACATGGTGTACAGGGTACATGGAGACTTTAACGACATGGTGTACAGGGTACATGGGGACCTTAACAACATGGACTACGGGGTAGATGGAGACCTAACGACATGGAGTACAGGGTACATAGAGACCTCAACGGCATGGACAACTGGGTACGTGAAGACCTAACGACATGGAGTACAGGGTACATGGAGACCTTAACGACATGGACTACAGCGTACATGGAGACTTTAACGACATGGAGTACAGGGTACATGGAGACCTTAACGACATGGAGTACAGCGTACATGGAGACTTTAACGACATGGACTACAGCGTACATGGAGACTTTAACGACATGGAGTACAGGGTACATGGAGACCTTAACGACATGGACTACAGCGTACATGGAGACTTTAACGACATGGAGTACAGGGTACATGGAGACCTTAACGACATGGACTACAGCGTACATGGAGACCTAACGACATGGGGTACAGGGTACATGGAGACCTTAACGACATGGAGTACAGGGTCCACATAATATACATCGTCATGAGAGGGTAATTATTAGTTAAAATATGCATGTTAAAATACAGACCTGCTTCAAGTCATTAAAGTTCTTAACAGCATATTTATCCTACAACCTTATCAGCCTTAAGTGATTCAGGTCTTAGACGTTTACCACTTTGGTGAAATCAATGAGAACGGGTACGTCTCAAAATCAATTGTAAAATACAATTCTTTGTAATGTGCAAGCTTCAAGTCACTGGCAGTTAAAGTAAGCCAAGCATGTTGGGTCCCTTCTCATTACTTCATGATGAAATACAGTTCCAAACCAAAGTAACATGACAAGTATTGTGAGTGAGTGAGTGAGTGAGTACGATTTTACGCCGCTTTTAGCAATATTCCAGCAATACCACAGCGGGGGACACCAGAAATTGGCTTCTCACATTACACCCATGTCGGGAATCAAACCCGGGTCTTCGGCGTGACGAGCGAACGCTTTAACCACTAGGCTACCCCACCGCCCCTTTTATCATGTGAGTGAGTGAGTATGGTTTTACGCCGCTTTTAGAAATATTCCAGCAATATCAAGGCGGGGGTGACCAGAAATGGGCTTCACACAGTGTACCCATGTCGGGAATCGAACCCGGGTCGAGAGAGAGAGAGAGAGAGAGAGAGAGAGAGAGAGAGAGAGAGAGAGAGAGAGTGTGTGCAGATTTTCAAGCCCGCTCAAATGAAAAATGAACTAAAACATAACTTTGGTTTGTTTGTTTGTTTGTTTGTTTGTTTGTTTGTTTGTTGTTTAACGCCGCCCTCGCCATTATTCCAGCTATATGACCCGGATCTTCACGGGTGAGTGAATGCTGTTTAACGCCGCAGTCTGCGTTATATTGAAGGTATATCATGGCGATCTGCAAATAATCTGGACCAGTCTCACTCTGTCCACACACAGCACCCATCTTCTGTCGCGGCTGACACACGTTCAATTTTTATTCACTCACTCACTCACTCTTGATACCGGACGGTAGCGTTCCCCACGAAATCGACCAACTAACAAATGTCCATATCAACACATCCTCATTAATGTCAATTTGTGTGCATGTTAGTCAATGTGTAAAATGACTGAAATTTTCCGAGGGCAATTTACAAGAAAACAAAATATTTCAGTCATTTTACAAATATTTTCCCATCAGATTGACTAAAGGTTATTTCAAACATCAAAAGGCTTAAAACATCACAACAGACATTTTTTTTAAAACATACATTAATTTTCGTTTCTTTAATTCTATCATTTCCGGTTAATAGGTGTTGAAATATAGCACAAAAAATGTTTCGAATTAGTTATCGTGATATAATAAATGGAAAAATAATAATTTTTAATAACGACTGAAATATTTTGGTGTTTTGTAAATTGCCCAAGTGAACATTTTAGTCATTTTATCCATTGAATGTAACATATACATGCAGATAAGCTCCTTGGAAGGAACAGTCCGGAAGAACAGGTGTACGGATAAAAGGGGTCCGGACCAACGAGGTTTTACTGTATACATAGTTCCGGGCGCAAAAGGTTCATTATGTTCAATATTAACACCGATACCCGGATTCCTATAAGAGTAAAATAAAAATAAATACCTTCTAAACCTTTTAGTAAAAAAAAATAAAATAAAAAAAACATCCATGGTCTTGTACCAGAGCGGGAATGTCTTCAATCCAGATCTGTTCTCAGGCGTGCGTGTCTCAAGAAAACAATCATTAACTCACTCGGGTGAACTGTCGTCTAAATAAAGATTAAACATTAAGGATTAATCCATAATCCTGAAAGCTTGTCTAACATTACTTTACAATGTAACCAAGGCGGATCATCGATCGGTTAATCGATACATCTTTGATGCGTGAAGGGGCGAGTGAGTAGTCATCGGTTGTGATTTATTTTCTACGTAACATCTGCTGTAGCCAATGTGGGTAAACGTTGCATAACGCTACAGTCAGCAAAATTACAGTTTATCGTGGCTTACAATATAAGTTTGGACCAGACAGATCAGTGGTTGATATCATGAGCAACGAACTATCCACGTCGTTAGACAGACTGGTAACTCTCCGCGTAGTCAGATAGGTAACTATCCACGTCGGTAGACGGACGGGTTTCTCTCGAAGTAGGTAGACAGGTAACTATCCACGTGGGTAGACGGACGGGTAATTCTCCACGTAGTCAGACAGACAGGTAACTCTCCACGCAGTCAGACAGGTAACTATCCACGTGGGTAGACGGACGGGTTTCTCTCGAAGTAGGTAGACAGGTAACTATCCACGCAGTCAGACAGGTAACTATCCACGTGGGTAGACGGACGGGTTTCTCTCGAAGTAGGTAGACAGGTAACTATCCACGTGGGTAGACGGACGGGTAATTCTCCACGTAGTCAGACAGACAGGTAACTCTCCACGTAGTCAGACAGGTAAATATCCAGGTGGGTAGAGGGACGGGTAACTCTCTACGTAGGTAGACAGACGGGTAACTCTCGAAGTCGGTAGACGGACGGTTGACTCTCGAAGTAGGTAGACAGACGGGTAACTCTCGAAGTCGGTAGACGGACGGGTAACTCTCGGAGTCGGTAGACAGACAGATAACTCTCGAAGTAGGTAGACAGACGGGTAACTCTCGAAGTCGGTAGACGGACGGGTGACTCTCGAAGTAGGTAGACGGACGGGTGACTCTCGAAGTAGGTAGACAGACGGGTAACTCTCGAAATCGGTAGACGGACGGGTAACTCTCGAAGTAGGTAGACGGACGGGTAACTCTCGAAGTAGGTAGACAGACGGGTAACTCTCGAAGTCGGTAGACAGACGGGTAACTCTCGAAGTATGTAGACGGACGGGTAACTCTCGAAGTATGTTGTCAGACAGGTAACCAGACAAACGAGTTACTGGGAGTGTGAACAATGAGCCGTGACAGAGCACGTCAAGGTACGATGACACACAATCCATTGTAACTGCAGGATTCTCATCCGTCGGTTACAAGGGCAGACATTTTCCGTGCTGGAATCAATGCTGGGTCTTGCTGATGAAGATGTATACATGTAGGATTCAGGTGGAGACCTAAGGTGTGAAACGTCTGAGACCTGCATCACTTCGGGCTTTCCTCACACAGTGAGCCGACACGCCGTGATACAACTACCATGGAAAACCGTTCAAAGCGGCGTTAAAGCCAACACACTCACTGCATCCAACCACTGCAACTTGATAAATACTTATGGATAGATATGTATGCCACATATAAACAGACGTGCATGCATTACATAGTGAGTGAGCGAGTTGAGTTTAACGCCGCTTTTAACAGTATTCCAGTTATATCACGGCGTGTCAGCTTAATGTGGGAGGAAAGCCCGAAGTGATGCAGGTCTCAGGCGTTTACCACTTCGGTGAAACCCACGAGCATGGGTATGGTGCTGACAAACCTAGAAACATATATGGGGCGAACCGGGATTCGAACCCACAATTATAGGTTTCTGGCGTGTCCAAGGGATGCAACTCTGCACAGCGAATCGCGGCGCTTTAGACGACTGGGCCATCCGTGCCCATTACATAGTTAATGAAAAACTACGCAGTTTCACAGCCTAGTGGTTAAAGCGTTCACTCGTCACGCCGAAGACCCGGATTCGATTTCCGACAGAGGTACAATGTGTGAAGCCGAATTCTGGTGTCCCCCGCCGTGACGTTGCTGGAATATTTCTAACAACGGCGTAAAACCTTACTCACTCACTCACTGACAGTTGTGACTCCGGAACTTCAGTTAAAGGTCATGAAATGTATATCCAAAAGCAAAAATATATAAACTGCCATACTGTAATCCCCGGATGTATAGGCTATGGACAAAGCATAATCAGATAAAACACACACAGGTCAGTATAGGCGTCGGAGATATGCGAGTCTAATGTAAACCAGGTATCGCTACGAGTGTTTACACTATTAAGGCTCTATATGGCCACACGTAATAGTAGTTTCACCTTAAACCAGGTCAAGTAATTCATGTCACTGCGGTCTTTGGGTTAACCCCGCTACAGAACACTTAACAGATCTGACCAGTGAAGATTCCGGGGTAGAATAGGTCTTCAGCAACCCATGCTTGCCGTAAAAGGTGACTATGCTTGTCGTAAAAGGCGACTAACGGGATCGGGTGGTCGGGCTCGCTGACTTGGTTGATGCATGTCATCGATCCCAATTGCGTGGATCGATGTTCATGATGTCAATCAGTGGATTGTCTGGTCCAGACTCGATTATTTACAGACCGCCGTCATATTGCGGAGTGCGGCGGTAAACAACAAACCAACCAACCAAACTTAACAGATCTAGAACCTCCTTCTATAGATAGGAGTGGGGGTAGGGTGAGTGAGTGAATGTTGTTTAACGCCGCAGTCAGCAAAATGCCAGCCACAGGGGCTTGTAACGCAAAAAATAGCAGCTACAGGATATATGGTTGGTTGGTTTGTTGTTTAACGCCGCGTTCAGCAATATTCCAACTATATGACGGCGGTCTGTACATAATCGAGTCTGGACCTGACAATCTAGTGATTGATATCATGAACATTGATCCACGCAATTGGGATACGATGACATGTATCAACCAAGTCAGCGAGCCTGACCACCCGATCCCGTTAGCCGCCTTTTACGACAAGCATAGTCACCTTTTGCGGCAAGAATGGGTTGCTGAAGACCTATTCTACCCCGGAATCTTCACGGGTCTCACTGTTCACTTAATTGTGGTGGTGTTGAATCTTAGGGTTACCGAAGTATTTTTGCAGCAATGTTGCTGAAAGCGACGTTACAGCTCACATACTTATCCAGTAGCACTAACAACCGGGTTAAAATAGGTCTTCAGCTAAAGGCGACCATGCTTGTCGTAAGAGGCGACTAACGGGATCGGGTGGTCAGGCTCGATCGATGCTCATGATGTCAATCACTGGATTGTCTGATCCAGACTCGATTGTATTTACAGACCGCCGTCATATAGCTGGAGTATTGCTGAGTATCCTTCCATGGCCGTCCAAATCGTCTGATCTGAACCCGATTGAACATTTGTGGGACGTACTTGATCGACGCGTCCGTCAACGTCACCAGCGTTCCCGCACACTGGCACAACTCGCCAACACCTTACAGGAGGAATTGCGAAGAATTCCCCACGAAAACATCCGACGACTTGTGCAATCTGTGTCGAAGAGTTGTCGAGCAGTGACGGCTGCAAGAGGTGGTGTGACCAGGTACTGACCATGACGCCCCCTTGTGGCTACACATGTGCAATGACTGAACTGAATTAATGCTGACAATGACGACAATGCTTTTGTCAATCACTGTGTCTAATTTCATTTGATTGTGTTCACGCATATTCTGGGTAGATACTTTTACATCCGCTTAATAAATATCCTTATTTTTTAACTAGGTGTTTCTTTTTTTTAAGAGTGTAGATTAATCAAGGGGAAAGGGTGGGTACTGTATCGGGTGTTCACCATGATGACTGAACTGCATGTATTTTGTGTCTTCGCATCCAGGAGGGTGAATCGTTGCTCAAACTTTCAACCACTGGTTTCGCAGACATAGACTTCACCATCTACATGTTGTCGTCATAGAGCGGAAATATTACTGATTGCGGCCTTTAACAACATTCACTCACTCACATAAACACTTGCGATTTGATATGAGACTCGGGGTAGTATATGTGTAACATATTTCAACCATGATGGGTTGATCGTCCACGACCAGGCATCCACGAGCACGACGCTAATTTGTAGGTCGTCCCATGAAGGAACATTTTAAAAATGTTCACCAAATAGTTTCTGTTTTTGGACATGGCACCCAAGGGGTATTATATAAATCATTTGTAAAATAAATATACCCGCATATGTGTTGACTTCAAATGCTACAAATACCAATATATAGGTTTGTAAAAAGTGTATTAGGTGTTATGCTCCATAACATTTCAGAAGGGGTTTATTAATTATCGTTATCAATTAATGGTATTCCTAACTATATAGGACACGGGCATCCTTATAACCACGTTACAAATAGGTTTGAAGGAACTGCCTTATTGCTTTGCCATTTTCTGTATTACGCTATCAATAAGCAATAAGAATGCCTTTTAATGGAGTCTTAATCCCGATATATGGTATCATTATGAGTTCAATGTTTCCTCAAGCAATTACCAAAATAACGCCATCTGCAGAATGTGAATCAAAGCATCAATCACCACCTCACCATGGAAGCAAGCTACTTGTATCCATGTGGATTTTAAACCTTGGGGCTACCCCCTGGCAATACGTCCATCAATCCGGTGTTACGTCATAGCGTTGCGTAACTGTTGTGATAGATCAATTTCAGATACATCTGGAAAGGTCTCCTCTGTCATGGAGTCTGTAAAATTGAATTGTCTTGACTGTATAAACACTAGTCAAATTTTCAAAAAAAAAGTTCATGGTCCAGTTAAAAAAGGTCCATACAGGCACTATAATCTTGTCAATCACTTCAATGCAGAATACCAAAGAATTCTATATATACGTCTTTGAGTAGGCCTATACGAACTTGAGGAAATGCCTTCGATACATAAAACAATAACTTAAATAGCAATGACATATGTTTAAGTAACTACGTTTGGAGACAGTGATTGTCATACAGATAACTGAATGGCATTACACTTGTAGGATAAAATCATGTTAAATTCTCACATTAATGTGCAGACCTTCGAGGTCCCTCTCAGGGTTGCAAACAGATGGAATTTACTAAACCTTGTAGAGACTACGTTAAAGTGAAAAACAGCAAGAACTAGTGATCTGCACAATAATTTAAAGTATAAATATAATAGATTATTTCACATAATCCGAACGAGGTGAATTTCGTATTTTGGTTCGCTGTATTATCTCCCTTGGCGGATATGAACTTTGACTGTCAAGGCACCCATGTGATTTAAATTTCAGCCAATCACAAATAATCAATGTTGCCGCCATCTTTGGCGAGAAATACGGCGAGACACTGTCTCCGAAAATTTAGTGTCTAATCCGTAATTACACAGAAATATTTTAACAATAAGTAGTAATTGTTTAAGACAACCCAGCCATGGCGACTGAAGGGGGTGGCAAGATTAAACCTAAACGCAGCCACTCGACTTCAAAGCCATACGAAAGACGAAAGGTAGGGCTTTTGCTGGTACACGTGAGTTTTGTCTTACGTGATCACTGCGATTGTATCTTCAGTGCGGTGTTCGTGAACGTTCAACATGAGTTCGATTTCCTGATAACTTACATGTTACCTCTGTAGGTCCTGATTTTGAAGAATTTGGTCTTTGAAAAGTCCGGTACTTCACTTTAAAGAGTCGTGATGCATGCTTGGCGACATGATTCTGTAATTTACAAAGTGAAACTTGTTCTCAATCGAATATTGTTTTTTAACCACATCATATACCTAAATAAAAGTTTGATGTTAACTCTCCCCAAATACTGCTTTGTAATCAGCCGGCAGTTGGTGATAGACAAGCCAACAACTTGTATATCATTTAAAAACAATTAATTTGAATTACATGATTTAGTTGAAAATTAGATAATTGGAGCATGTACTTCACTTAGATTACTAACTGACGTTTCTTTGTCAGTATTTCTACCAAAGGATGATGATAAGGATGTACATTTACTTATGTTAACATGGTTCTCTAAGGCTTAAATTATTCATTGGTGTGTTTATGTATCTATATAATAATCATACTCAGAAATCTGATACATTAAGTTGGGCTTCCTATGTATGCAGTAATACATGCTACACACTTTGTTTCTTATTGATAAACAATTTATTTAGATTATGATTTGCTTTACTGTTAATGTTGATTGTCTACTCATTTTATGACAGTTTACTAGTACTACTACACTTAGTCAGAGCTTTAATGCTTCAGATAAGCTGTGTACTTCCGTAAAAAACACTAAAAATATCTCCATAACCTGATCAATTTTAAGTGGCTTGTGCACAGATGCGCATGAAACATTTCAAAACCCAGTAGATATAACACTGCGTTATTAACAAATGTGTCATTTGCCAACTTGTGTACCTGTATTTCTTCACATATTTTTATTTGCTGACGAAAAGCAGGCATCACACATTCATGAACTCGACTGCCGTGGCTAATACTTAATAAAGGTACATCTCGCGTATAGTTAATAGGCATCTGAGTTTATGCATGTTACACAAAGTCACCTAAAACAGCATTTGAAGCAGTGAAAGAAAACCCAATGGACTGGACCCATGGGAGTAAAAATATATGATACACACCCCCAAAAACTCTCAATACACAATGTGCGTGATAACGTGTGAATATATACTCAGTGGACAAAAAGAATTATCTGGTGCCCTATTAAGTTGAATGATGATCTTATATAAAATATAAGGTGAAAAAACGGTCCCTCAAAGGAAATGAAAAGTGTTTATAGTAGCACTGTTTATTCCAAGTAATTCACACTCACTAATATACTTACTGCTTGTGTCATGTTTTTCTCGTGTGTCTCATATTTGTTACTGTAACATTTCAGTCGCTCCTGGGTAAGGTGACGGATACTGTGAAAGATTTGCTTGCTCCATCATGGTTGACAGATTTTGTATCCACTGTTTCCAAGAAGACTCCTCCCAAAGACAAGAAGGATGCTCTCATAGAAGAAGAGGAAGATGTGTTTATGGTATGTAAAACATGCTGTTGGATTGTGAAATTAATGTACCATCAAGCATGTTCAGTGCACCCACCAAGTGGCGGGATGGAAGTGTATTTAGTAGGGCCGTAACGATTCACTTGCGGATTCAGCGAATCGAACCGTATCCATTCATTGATTGAATTCGTTATTTGTGGCCACTAGATAGTAGAATCAAATATTTATGAATATGCAGTCATGTGCATTTACATACCCTGTACCTAAAACATCCATAAGAGCATATGATATGCATCGATTTCTTTAAAGACAACACTCTTATGATATTTAAATTTGACAGGAATTTAGTCACTGGTCATTGTAGCATTTGAGCAGATAATAAGACTAAGTACCTGGACAAGTGCAGTATATAAATGTATAATATAGATAATTAACAAACCATATCATATAATTTATGTTGTTAATGTTTCACTGAATATAACAAATAATACATCAACTGCTGACTTATTATTGTATTTATGAATTAATATTTGTATTCATTACCCTATATTTGTGATTCATATCGTATTCGCCTTATAGTATATTTGTTGCAGCCCTAGTATTTAGTCCAAAGGTGCCACAGCTCTTTAGTATTGTTAAGGAGGGCAAACAGGTACAGACCGCCGTCATATAGCTGGAATATTGCTGAGTGTGGTGTAAAACAACAAACCATCCATCCATGATTAAATTGTAACCAGTACAACTTACCTCAGAGCTCCAGATAAGCTGCGTATCTGCGTAAAATATGCATCAGAAATACGCAGTAAAATAAAATCCAAGCGTTTCAAATATGCAATGAATATTACAGATACGCTACAAAAATATAATTTTTTCGTATCATCAAAATATTGTGAAGTAACCCTGCGTATTTGATTAGCAAATCAGGAGCTTATTTTGAAATTATATACAGGCATTCGGTCAACCTTGCCCAACTCCACGATGACAGTTACATCATGATTATTTGCCATCCCACTTTCTTGTGGAAGTATCATGGTATTTTTGTGTCCTATAAAGCTCTTGAACCCACACAACACCAGTTTGCAAGGACTAGATGAATAGTGTTTTTAAATATTTAACTTAAATACCCACATGTGTGAAAAATAGTGGGTAAGAGAAATTCGAATACCCAGATAGAATTACTGATACCCAACGATTTTAAAATGCATGGGTAAAATACCCACAACACCAAAAGCTTATCTGGAGCTCTGTAACGATTGATAATAAAAAAATATCATCAATGGGAAGAACTATTAATGATTATCGATATGAAAATTGTGTCATCGATAATACCTTACATAAATATTTGTGATTAAATTAAGTTTAGATTTACCAAAACAGACTTGTTATTGTCAATAATGTTAATTGCTGAAAATGGAAAGTAACGTTTTTTGTTATATCTCAAATGTCCACAAAGTAATCCCTGCATAAATGTGCCACCACTCACCAGTGGAGTGAAATACGTTGATTTCTTTAGGATTAAATTTGCGTATTTGCTGAAACATGCTTCTCCAATATTGAACGATTATTGATCTCTATGATCTGTATCGATAGCCAGCCCGAGCCATTGGTTCTCAAATACAAGGAATAAACAAGAGGCAAAGCTTTCCTTCCTCAATTCAAGTGTGTCTTGGTGCACTTGGGGTAGTCATAACTGCTTGATTGATCCTGTTGATATACATAATCCATTTTGAGGTAGTAGACATACTGATAATCTAAGTAGTTGTCGTATCGTGTATACAACTGCTGTAACAATTCAAGGTAGTTCTAGCCTAAGAAAATTGAGTTATCATGAGGTAAGGTCATCATTTGCTATGTCCAAACAACTACAAGCTGAAAAAATCCTGTCAAAGTCAGTACATCATAAAAACGACAAATAGTATATGACCTTAGATAAGCCGATCCCATAGTTATGCTGAGGTATAAACCTGAGCCTTGAAAGAAGTATCAAAATAGTATGTCCTGTAAATAAGGTGGACAACGATCTACATACATCTTCTCATAATGATCCGGTGGCGGTGGGGTAGCCTGTTGGATAAAGCTTTTGAATGTCACATGAAAGACCCGGGTTTGATTCCTACATGGGTACAATGTGTGAAGCCCATTTCTGGTGACCCCAGTCGTGATATTGCTGGAATATTGCTAAAAGCGGTATAAAACATACTCATTCACTCATGCATCATTGGAAATAGAATATCAACCAATCCGTATTGTATTATGCATGTTACTCCTATCTGGTAATGAAAAATGTTCATTGTATATCTAAACGTATGTTTGTTTGTAATCTATTTTATTACTTTTATTCAAAATTTCATTCCATAATGTTAACATTAATTTTGGCAAAATCGTGTTTCCCTACGACATGTACGATACTTATAAGTTATATTTACCCTTTTCCACATACCATGATAGCACCAAGTCACATTCACAGCAGCCACGATCATATTACCTGATTACCACCACTGATGTCTTGAAACAAACTTTAGTTGATAGAGAATGGATATCATATATATGTCATAACTGCCATAACTGCCATACTTTGGCTTGTTTAAAGTCATTTTGTTATTGCAATCGAAATAGCTGGACCATGCAACATCTCAACGCTTAACGGAAATGGGTCAAATGGTTCCATACATAAAAGTGTCTGACTATGTACCAAAGTCCTACCGCATAACCCAGGTTGTGGTTATTATTTTAGATATTAATAGTAAGACCTGCATCTTAATGCATCTTAAATAACACAATATTATCGAATGGAATAATAGTTTCAGATACTATTTCATCCGACCATTGCATTAAGGTTCTTTTCAGAGATTCCGGCTTAATTTACGCACAAATACACAATAATCTTAATACGTGCATAACAAATTATACTATATTATGTATCCTCATTGAAATGGCAACACATTGTATTGAGCCGTGAGTCCTTGTGGTATGGTATTTCTACACAGCGGCACCCTTGCACCAAAAAATCAGTGAATCGCTAAAGCCCTACTGAAATGAGGATGTTTTATGGGCCACTGTAATTCATTATTAATACATGTCACATGAATGTTCAATGTTCAAAATGAACACAAATCTGAGAGTAGTAATATTCATGATAAACTAGCCTTGGTAGAAAGTAACTGTAGCAGATCATTGTTGCGGACATAATTGATAGTTCCTAACCCTGGTGTCTTTTTTCACAGAGCCCTGCTCAGTCACCATCACAGTTGAACAATGTGAAGAAATCTCCTCGCATGCAGCACCAGGACTGTGACAGGCGCAATGCAGTGCTTGCACACCGGTCTGCAGCGGCCACAGTTGCCGCTCCCCTGGACCCTGCCGTCCCGTCAACATCCCTGGCGCCACCTCAGCCATCATTCAGCTCATCACATCTGCCTTTCTCCAAGTTTACCCAGCAAAAATCCAGAATCCCAAATGGTATATATCACATTGTTTCAAGTTTTGGTCTAGGTATATCGTAGTGGTAAGACCAGTCACATCAAAGCCCATTGCTGATAGTACCTGCTAAAGCAGTAAGACCCTATTCTCTTACAAATTAATGTATGAAAATGGCCCAAAGTACCTGTTGAATGATAAACTTATTTAACCACAATGGCGGCTGATAGAGTACTTATGAAACCCACCTTGAAAGTTCAACCAATAGCCGGGGCGGTCGGGTAGCCTAGTGGTTAAAGCATTCACTCACTCACTCACTCACTCACTCACTCACTCACTCACCCGATAGCCATTTTGTTATCCGATTGATGGACTCGTTTCCAAACTAATGTTGCTGATTAAGACTTTCATAGGAAGTCTTTTCTTTTGTATGTAATAATACTGTTTCGAGCTTGTGTTTACAGTTCCTCAATATAACAGGGTATCTTGTCTGTCACTGTTAAAGTTACTATTGGGCGAGTGAGTATGGTTTTACGCCGCTTTTAGCAATATTCCACCAATATCAAGGCAGGGGACACCAGAAATGGGCTTCACACATTGTACCCATGTCGGGAATCGAACCCGGGCCCTCAGCGTGACGAGCGGCTTTGACCACTAGGCTACCCAACCGCCCCTAAAAAGTTACTAGAAAGCCTCACTATGAAGACACAATAATTAGCAGCACCTGGTAATGTTTGGTTGCTGACATTGATACACTTCAAGAAGCAACTCTATATGCTGTCCGTGTTATCTTAGCTGTCGTGAATATGAATATCAATAATGAATTGAAAGAAATTGTAACATTACAAAAATCAATAACAGTTTATCGTCCAAAACTGGCTCCCACAGGAGATATCGCTTGGATGAGATCAAGCGATATCTACACTGTAGATATCGCTGCAATGAAATTACATCACAATGCTTTGCAGACCATTGTGATGTCACTGGTTACCATGACGTCACAATCAAATGACATCACTAATGGCTCTGCTACTGAAGCTGTTAGCAGTATTTTTTACACTGAAGACACTGCTAATTACTGTCTACAAATTGAAAAAGTTGAAAGAATGATGTTGGATGATAAATAAAATCTCACCCTCGTGTCTTTTGATATCAAATATATCAACACTCGTTGATAAAAGTGGCAAAAATCCTCGGCAAGCCTCGGAATTTTCCCACTTTTATCAACTCGTGTTGATATATTTGATATCAAAAGACACTCGGGTGAGATTCTCTATATATCAGTCTTCTTAAATATCTGAGTAGCAACCTACTTGAGGTTTAAAGCTAAGGTGTTAATTGTTTCAACTATTGCTGTCATCCACCTGGCTAACAATACAGATTGAAGAGGTGTTTTCACATTTCTCAATTTCACAAATATTCGGACTACTGGAACACAATTGTTTGCAATTTATTGCAATATTATGAAAAATAACTCCCATGCTATTTTTGGTACATGGTTTTGTCGAAAATTGTTTTGTCCATCCAGATGACACTATGTCTGAACGAAGTGATGTGTCTCGATCGACGAGCGGGTGTTCCTCCATGATCCCTCACCCAGACAAGCAGGCCTACCAGAGGGAAATACTGCAGCTGAATGATTCTGCTCTAGACATGTTGAAAACAGACTTTCAAACAGCTGAAGTTTTTCAGCCACAAAAAGGTGGTCGTGCTGCACAGAAAGATATGCCAGCACAGAAGCCTCAGCCTATAGGTATGTTGTACGAAAGGGAACTTTTACATGTGTAGTATAAGATGTTGAGATGGTTAATGAGTTCATTCATCATGTCAAAAAGGTGGGTCCAATATGATTGTTTTTAAGTAGCCTATGCTGTTGTCAGTACACAATGCTGTTGTTGTCAGTACCCAATGCTGCTGTTGTCAGTACCCAGTGCTGCTGTTGTCAGTACCCAGTGCTGCTGTTGTCAGTACACAATGCTGCTGTTGTCAGTACCCAATGCTGTTGTTGTCAACTTGTCAGTACCCAATGCTGTTGTTGTCAGTACCCAATGCTGTTGTTGTCAGTACCCAATGCTGTTGCTGTCAGTACCCAATGCTGCTGTTGTCAGTACGCAATGCTGCTGTTGTCAGTACCCTATGCTTTTGTTGTCAGTACCCAATGATGTTGTTGTCAGTACCCAATGATGTTGTTGTCAGTACCAATGCTGTTGTCTGTACCAATGCTGTTGTCTGTACCCAATGCTTTTGCTGTCAGTACCCAATGCTGCTGTTGTCAGTACTCAATGCTGTTGTCAGTACCCAATGCTGTTGTTGTTAGTATCTAAGTGAAGTCATCTTTCCGAGGCAAGGGAGTTAACTTGTGGAATCTGGTGAGGTAAAATCTGATTGGTCATCTGAGGGACATAACTCATAATAGCCACTGGTCGCGCAATGACTGAGCCCAAAAGATCCCGCCTAGATCAGCAAGGGTGGAAACGACTTTTGCAGCCAGTTAACTCCCTTGCCTCAGGAAGATGAAGTGAAGTCTTTGATAGGCATTTCCTAGTAGATAGAACACATATACATGACACTTTATTATGGTATGGGAAACAACTTCTTTGTTCTTTGTATTCCGGGCTACTTCTTGCCAGTATTCACCTGATGAAGGGGCAGGAAGTAGCACTGGAACATTGTCTACAAAGAAAAAGGGAGTTGTTATCCCTAACAAAAAAAATATTGATTTTTAAAAGTGTCATGTATTTGGGAGTTAAGTGGTTACCATGTATAACCCAGATGATTGTGAGTCTTGTGTCCAGATGGCAAGGATAAATGTTCCTGGTATCAAACACCGGTTTGACAACTGACTGTGATGTAAAAGAACATTAGTCACTCACTCTGTTGTCATTCCCTTACAGCCCCTAAGATGTTTGACACATTTGTAAATCCACCAAAGACATGGACTGCAGAGGCGTCGCGTCAAGGGCGTCCCCTGGCCCCAGCTGTGCGGGAGAAACCCGGCTTCAACTCTTCACTGTTCGGGTCCCCTGTTCTGGTATGTAGGAGACAGTTCTAGTGAAGATGGCAACCTACTTGATGCAGTTAAACATTTGACACACAAGATAAACAACTTCAGTAAACTACAGTTACAACAAACTCATAGGTATCACCAATTTTAGTCATAACCGGAGTTCATTATACACATATACATGCCCGGGACCAAAAAACAGTTTGTTATAAGCATGTTTGTTATAAAAGTAGTTGACTGTATGTCATTCTAATCTGTATTATTTGTTCTTTACGAATAACCCTTGTCATGAATGTGTATGTTGATGTATTTTAACAACAGTTCCATGGAATTTTACAGAACCAGTCCTCGTCCATTTTGGGTGAAAGTTTTGGGGAGTCATCCTTCTATTCTGGCAGGACGACGTATGGAGGTGCATCTGCTTACAGAAAACTTAACTCTACAGCTCCCTACCAGGTACTGTGGGCTCACTGCCTTGTCTTAGCCCTAAGGCCTTCTGTTAACCCCCAACCTAAAAGGGTGGGGGTATATGGTTATACCAAGGAATTCTGTCCGTTCATCCATCCATCCTTCCTAGAATTTTTTTATGTGGAACCTATAACTTAAAAGCAAATGCATAGATTCATTTCAAACTTGTTGAAGACTTTTTGTACCAATAGGAGAGGTGCAGTGCAAAGTTTGATTTCAATATTTGGATTTTCAGAATAATATACAGCTGTTTTTCATTTTTTTACTTAGAATCTTTTTACATTTTTTAACTTAAAAACTACTGCATGGATTCTTTTCTAATTTAGAGGACAGCTTCCATACTAATTGAAGAGATGCAGTGCAAAGTTTGATTTTGATAGGTGGATTATTTTAGAAAATCTTTTTTTTACATGTTTTGAACTCAGAATGTTTGTTTTACTTCAACATTTGTGCGACCAGTAACTTGAGAATTACTTCATGGATACTTTACAAATTTAAGGAACACTTTCTTTACTTAAAAGGAGAGGTGCAGTGCAAAGTTTTATTTCGATAAGTGGATTTTCTGGGAAAATATTGCTTTTTTCATGTTTTGATCTTAGAAATATGTTTGAGTTGAAGTCGGGGATGGTTGTTCCCAGGATCAATCACTGGATCAGGGGCGGTCGGGTAGCCTAGTGGTTAAAGCGTTGGCCCAGCACGTCGAAGACCCGGGTTTGATTCCCAACATTGGTACAATGTGTGAAGCCTATTACTGGTGTCCCACCGCCGTGATATTGCTGGAATATTGCTAAAAGCGGCGTTAAACCATACTCACTCACTCAATCACTGGATTGCTTTGACTAGATTATTTACAGGCTGTCATCATTTGGTTGAAATTTTGCTGCGTGCAGATTAAACAACAAACTGGTGGTGAGCAGGGATAAGTGAGCCCTGATTTTGTCACTATGTGGCTAAAATAATGCTGATGCAAGTTTATGTTTCATAATGCTCATTTCTTTGAGTAGACCCATGAAGATCAGGGGTAGAATTGGTCTTCAGCAACCCATGCTTGTTGTAAGAGGCAACTAACGGGATCAGGTCGTCAGACTCGCTGACTTGGTTGATGCATGTCATCGTATCCCAATCGCGTAGATCCATGCTCGTGATGTCTGGCCTAGACTCGATTATTTATAGACCGCCATCATGTCAATCACTGGATTGTATGGTCCTGACTCAATTATTCACTAGCTGGAATATTGCTGAGTGCAGTGTTAAACAACAAACTAACTTCTTTGAGTCACTTTAGTTCATGCAGAAAATTTATTTTCATACAACACATGACAGCATTATCTTTTCACAATTTCAGACTGCACTGCCAATTCGTAAACAACTGAAACCAAAGCCTCTCAACAGCAGTTTTAATGCAGTGACCAGTTCCACGGCCAGACGGATCCTGGAGACACTGGAGCGGATGTCTACACCCCTCACAGTGAGTTACACTTGGTTGTATTCTCATACTCATGACAGTGGGAAACATCATCGCTTGGAGATTACAAGCGTCGTCGGATAGCATGAAAACATTGCCATGTGTGTCATATGAAAACATATTGCTGGGTATCATGAAAACACATTGCCTGGGGTATCATAAAAAATATTGCCCGGAGTGTCATGAAAACACATTGCTTAGGGTATCATTAAAAATATTGCCTGGGGTATCAAGAAAACACATTGCTTGGGATGTCATTAAAAATATTCCCTGGGGTATCTTATGACAACATTTTGCCTGTTGTATCTTATCTAAAAAATATCTTTTGATATTGTATGAACACATTGCCTGGGATATCCAGCAATAGAAGTATTTTTTGTCCAGTAGTCCTTATGATGATAACATATAGCTAAACCCTTTAAAATGGCAAATTTATACTAGTCCTGTTTATACCTTAACTATTTGGCAGTTTGGCAAGGACTACAGATATGCTGGATATCTTGTAAAAACATTGCCTGGGATGTCATGAAAACATTGCCAGGGATATCACATGAAAACATTGCCAGGGATATAATATAAAAACATTGCCTGGGATGTCATGAAAACATGTCAGGGATATCATATGATAACTTTGCCAGGGATATCATATGAAAACTTTGCCAAGGATATCACATGAAAACATTGCCAGGGATATCACATAAAAACATCGCCAGGGATATTGCATGATACATGTAGCCATGAGTTTATATTCTTTATTCAGATTTGCTAACAGTATAAAATGTTCTCTCTTCAGGATGCAAAAAAGATCCCTGCTAGTGAATCTTTCCTGACTGATTCTGTGTTGTCATTCACGGTGAGTGCCAGGCATCCGTGGACATTGTCCTGCACAAATGACTGCAGTATTTCATGCTGCCTTCAATCAGTGTGTGCACTTGACATATTCCCACAATTATAACTGTTGCACAGTGGAATGATAAGAAAGGGCATGGTTGAGTTAACAACTGAAAGTGAATCGCTTGCATGACATGTGACTTTTTGCTCTAATGTAACATGCTGTTACCAAGGATCTAAATGTGAAAACTGTCCGATGTGTATTAAAAAAAAATGAGTTGTTTACATTCATTGCCCTAACATGGCTGGACAGACACATGGCAACAAAATGGAATCTAAAAGTGAGTGAATCTTTGTGAGTAAACTAATTTACTACGATTCCTCTTAAGGTAATAAATTTGAACAGAACACTATTTCAAATGTCTTGTTGAAAGTTACAGTTAATGGTGTCAAGAAAGGACACCAACTACCAAAGTGTCTTTCTTGACGTACTTATGAGCGCTAAGCAGCAGACACCCTAATGTGATGCTTGCTTGTCTACAAGAGACTGGGAACACTAGTTGAAAATTTTTATTAATTGTACAACAGCATGAAGCACATGTTGCAGCCAGGGTTCATTTGTGAGAACTGCCATAACTAAGAATGCACTCAATTACAGTAAACTATGGTTATAACGAACTCAAAGGGACCACTTATTTTAGTTTGTTATAACCGTAGTTCGCTATAAGCATATTTTCAACATATATACACCAAATGGGCGTGACAAAAAAACAACAATTTCGCTAAATCTGTCAGCTCGTTATAAGCATGTTCGTTATAAACATGTTCGTTATAAACATAGTGTATTAAGTTTATTTTGATATTTGATAAGAGGTTCTAAGATCAGAATTTTTTAGGCATGCTTTCCCAACACTTGACAAAACTTGAGAAACTACATACTCATTCGAAACATGACTGTCAGTTGAGATAAGCCTAGGTATGTTGTTACAAGCCTGTATACCCTGTCTGTGGTTTCAGCCTGGCAGTTACAGAAGGCGAACCTCACGTCCACTCACTGGTGTTGGAGCAACCAGGAGGTCACTCGATGTAAGTACACTTTGATAGTAGGCTGCCACAGGGTGGTGTACCCTTCTTTAATATCCCCAGCCACGAAGTGGAAGGGGGATATAGGAATGGATGCCGGCTTTCCGTCACGTTTCATCTCCGGAGCAGAACTCAAAAACTATGAGAGATATCTTAACCAAACTTGGCACATAGATAAGTCTAGTAGTGAACTGGAGCCTTTTGATAGTTTGATATTTTTAAACAATTTATTTTTCGAGTTTCCATGGCAACGACTTTGACTTTGACTGAAAATGGTGGTATTGGCGGGAGATATGAATATTTCATGCTTGTTGTATTGTAGAACTGTTGGATAACTGATGGACCATATTTCTAATATATTGTTGTCTGCTGCATCCTTCAACAGGGTTAGAAATCAATGTTTATTTTCACTAGTCCACCAAACTGACCTGCTGCAGAGTTAAAGATATTGCTACATTTACATTTATTTAATGGTAAAGGGGGTGGTGAGATAGTCTTGTGGTTAAAGCGTTCGCTCGTCACGCCGAAGACCCGGGTTCGATTCCCAACATTGGTACAATGTGAAGCCCATTTCTGGTGTACCCCACCGTGATATTGCTGAAATATTGCTTATGGCGGCGTAAAACCATACTCACTCACTCGCTCACCCACTATTATTTAAACTAAACTTTTGCATAGCACAGACTCACTCACTCACTTCATGGTAAAAGTGGTATTTGATGAGGAATGTCACTAGTTTTTTCTTATAAGCAAAACAATTAAACCCTGATAGTGGTTATGTGAGCCCATCTGATTCTATCCTGATATTTTGTGAGTTTCCGTAAGTTTGATTCATGAAGTTCAATTATTAATCTTTGGGACAGTTTGCCCCGTGATCAAAGGTTCAACAACTTGTGCAGAGTTGTGTCCCTTGGCTATATGTATCTGTATCTGTTGATGGTGATGTGGATACAACATTGACCTAATTATGTTTCCTACAGTGCATGTTTTTTTGTATTTTGTTGTATATTTTACTCACCAGTCTTCTGCTTGTTGTCAGGTTCCGAAGGGCCCCCCTACCAGTCAGCTGAAGACTCCTTCCATCGCGTCTATATCCAAGAATCGCCAGAAGCTCCTATCCTCCACACCGACATCGTCACGGATACCGGAACCAAAGAGAAAGAACCGCGACCAGGACAGTGGTGAAGAAGATGAGGACAGCAGGTCAGTAACTCATCTCAAGTTACCAGTGTCATGTTAAGTCAGGGACGTAGCTAGGAAGGTCCTTGTCATTAAAGATCCTTCTTCCTACTGGTTTGCGAAATACAAGTCACCTCTGCAAGGCCCAATCTCATTAAAATCAGATCTTAATTCTCGCTACCGCTAACATGGATCTGAGGACATCCCATTGCGGGTCACGGATCACGACCTTTCATCCAACCAATCAGAGCGTTGCTTACCAGATCATGAAAGTGACAGTCGGAATGTGTTTTCTAATCATGCAACCACAAATATTTAACACAGGGTATTCCGAACGACAGTTACGGGTGTTAAGATTATATAAATACATTCTAGACCATCTCTAAGCCATTCCAGAATGTTCTTCTTATCAGTTTTAATTTTTTTAATCGAGAATACTATTTAGAGCATAGTCACCAGTTTGAAACTAGTGTTGTAAAGCTCGAGAAAGCTGCCTTCTGATTGGCTAATGTCGATTCTTGTCAGTCATTTCGAAATGGGATGGGATGTCCTCAGATCTTTGTTTAGCGGTAGTGAGAACTAAAATCTGATTTTAATGAGATTGTGCAAGGCCATAACATGAGTTATAACTGTATAACATGAAAAGGGGGGGGGGGGGGGGGGGGGGGAATTCCAATTTGAGATATTTGTACTGACGTCTGGTGTAGACTTCAGGCCAAATACCAGCCTCTGAGTAGGCCTAGATAAATCCATGCAGTTAGCATGGTTAGTCTAGGGTTTTTTTCGGAGTATTTTGAATGTTATTTAGAGGTTACTAACAAACAATACAAGCAGATGTTATTCCATATTCATTGGTAAAATCAAGTTGCATTTCTAATGCATATGGTTATTATCCCAAGCCACAATGTGGAAGGGGCATATAGGAATGGGTGCTTGTCTATCTGTCTGTTACGTTTCGTTTCCAGAGCAGAACTCAGAAACCATGAGACATATCTTAACTAACTTGGCACATAGATAGGTCTGGTGGTGAAGTGGTGCCTTTTGATAGTTTGGGATTTATAAAAAAAAAAAATTGAGTTTCCATAGAAACATCTTTGACCTAGACTGAAAATGGCAGTTGTGCACCTTTCAGGTCAGATCTTGAAAAACGTATAAAATTTCTTCACCCAAGTTGACACGTAGATAGGTCTCCTAGTGAACTGGATTCCTTTTAATAGTTTGGATTTTTTTTAAAATTATTTTTCGAGTTTCCACAGCAACAACTTTGACTTACGCTTTAATTGGTGGTATTGCTTGTTTCCATAGCAATTCTTGAAAAACGTCCAATATTTCTTTCCTTGCACACAAGGGGACATGTCATATTGGCTGGGGATATAAAGATGTCATGCTTGTTTGAAAAGTCCTAAGATGCTTAAGACGCCAGGTTTAGTCTGGGATCATTTGCAGGTTGCTGTGATGTAGCTGTTAATTGACATCTATTGTTGTCATCATATTTAATTGGCTCTCAGTTTTCCAAGAGATGATTATACTACTTGAAATGTATGTTTCAAAGGTTTCAAATGAAAAGACAAATGAAGATAGAATAGGTCTTCAGCCAACCCATGCTTGCAGTAAGAGGCCACTATGCTTGTCTTAAGAGACGACAAATTGGATAGGGTGGTCAGACTCGCTGACTTGGTTGATGCATGTCATTGTATCTCAATTGCTTGGAACGACGCTCCTGATGTCAATCACTGGATTGTCAGGTCTAGACTCCATTATTTACAGATCGCCGTCATACAGCTGGAATATTGCTGAGCGCGGTGTTAAAGAACAAACAGACAAATCAAATGAAACAGGACCAAGTAGATGGTGTAGTTATTATACATCTTAACTTGATGAGTAAAATCCGATATGTCCTTCTATTTTCATGTACACATGACATGGGAAGAAGTTGTGTGTGTCATGGAAAGATCAAGGCATCCATAAGCGGAGTAGCGTATTACTGAATGTTGTTTTCAATGATCACTGCCTTTCTTCCAGTCACGAAGATGAGCCAGTTGTGATAGATGACCGACCTGGAGGCGGAGGGGGGAAAGGGGGCAAGATGATGCGGGAAAAGAGTTATCGTTCCTCCGCGAGACGGAGAGCAGGAGAAGACGAGGAGGAAGAGGTAAGTACATCATGGCTTCAAACCTTCTCAGTTGTGTGATATGTGGTGGAATGATACTAGGAACAAGTAAACAAATCATGCCAGTCAATGTAAGTACCGTATTTGACGTAATTAGCACCCCGCTCTAATAAGCGCCCAGGAATATAGTGTCATTTTATCCAGTGTATGATGATATTGTCTGACACCTCGTATGAGAGAAAGTGATTTCATTGCACAAAATTCTGACACTGGATGAATGACATGATCTTGCCCCGTGAACATTGAACATGTGACTGAGGGCAAGATGAAATGGCTTTAACTATATTCATTTTCAACCATATTCAACGTCACATGAGCCTCTTAAAACAATCTCAACATCTTCGATGGTGACAAGACCAGCATCTCCATCTATATGTGAAGAGAATCTGGTGACAGGTCCCTGCGATGAAGCAAATGATGCTGTATTATGTATTGTATGCCATACTTACAGTCCCTCGTGAATTCCTACATGGTTGGGGGGCACGGTTTGCCCGGGTGGCCCATTCGTCTAAGGCGCCGCGATTCACTGTGCGGAGTTGCGTCCCTTGGGCTCGCCAGAAACCTATGATTGTGGGTTCGCCCCGTTTATGTTTCTAGGTTTGTCAGCATCATACCCGTGCTCGTGGGTTTCATTGAAGTGGTAAACGTCTGAGACCTGCATCACTTCGGGCTTTCCTCCCACATTAAGCTGACACGCCGCGATATAACTGGAATACTGTTAAAATCGGCATAAAACCCAACTCACTCACTCACCCACTCACTCACTCATACATGGTTGTTGAATGAGGCCATAATCATAGATTTTTCTAAATTGTGCATTTATGCAATCGGTACATTTATCTAATATCCATGAAGAGCTGGGTTAGAAAAGGTATTCAGCAACCCATGCTTCCAGTAAGAGGCGACTAACGAGATCGGGTGGTCAGGCCTGCTGACTTGGTTGATGCATGTCAGCGTATCCCTTTTGTTAGATCGATGCTCATGATGTCTTCACAGGATTGTCTGGTCCAGACTGGATTACTTACAGACCGCCGTCATTCAGCTGGAATATTGTTGAGTGCTGACAAAACAGTTCCATAAGTTTTAAGAATAATTGAGTATTGGGGACGATCTGAATAAGTAGACTGGAGCCTGGAATACATTTCCATCAACAAAAACATCAATTGGGATGTTAAATAAAATACAGCTAAAAATAGGTAGTTTTGAAAGATGTCTTGAGATATACTTTGACCAAAATTGACAGTTTAAAGTGTTTGTATATAAAAAATTAAACATATTAGTTTATTCTTGCTGTAATCAGCTCTTTTGAATTTTGTCCAGTAGATGATGATATTGTCTGACACCTCGTATGAGATAAAGTGATTTCATTGCACAAAGTTCTGATACTGGATTAATAAATCATATTAATTTGGGGAATTTGGTTATGTGAGGTCACATGTGGGTTGTGTGGTTGGTATGAGTCAGGCATATGTTACATGCATTCTGTGCAATATGTGGTCAGGGAAGTTCTCAGAGGCTACCTAGAGTTCATTTTCGGGCAGACGGGAAGCCAAATGGTTAAAGCGTTAATCCGTTTCACCGAAGACCCTTGTTCGATTCCCAACATGGGTACAATGTATGAAGTCCTTTTCTGGTGTTCCCACTCTGATAGTTCTGGAATATTGCTAAGAGTGGCGTAAAACCTCACTCACTCACTCACTCACTCACTCTCACTCACTCACTCACTCACTCACTCACTCACTCACTCACTCACTCACTCACTCACTCACTCAAGGTATTTAAGAGACATGGAGGCCGATTAGGCCTGAGTGTTATTAGGTTGGTTGGATGTTAAACGCCGCACTCAGCAATATTCCAGCTATATGACGGCGGGCTGTAAATAATCGAGTCTGGACCAGACAATCCAGTGATTGACATCATGAACATCGATCCATGCAATTGGGATCGATGACATGTATCAACCAAGTCAGCGAGTGTAATTAGGACCAAAGCAGGATCAGTAAGCACTGTCCTCATCATGCGTGCCCAGCTTTTCCCATCCTGTGTATGATGATATTGTCTGACACCTCGTATGAGATATACTGATTTTATTGCACAAACTTCTGACACTGGATGAATGAAGCAAAATTAATACTGTTCATTTAATCCTTTAGCTGAGTGAATTTACTGTGAAGAGTTACGACCTCTAGACTTGACAGAAACCGATGACTGCTGGTTCAAATCAGATTCGTTATTGAGTCTAGGTTTGTCAACACCATGCCAGTGGGTTTCATCTAAGACTTGCATCATTTCAGGCCATCCTCCCATTATAGCCGTGAAATAACTGAAATCCTGTTCAAAACGTCACTCAACTAGAATCACTCTGTGATAGGATAAAAAGGATTTGTCATGTTTGTCAGGAAGTTGATGTCAGGGCACCTTGGTTGCTTGCACGCACACTACACCTAAAATATTTGTGAGACAACTTTCGATTACATATGAAGTAAATTTAGGCATAATTTGAATTCTTTTAAGTATTGCTGGAACCTATTATGATTCTGTCCTAGTTCAACCCATTTTGTTATACATCCAGTGTATGATGATATTGTCTGACACCTCGTATGAAACAGTGATTTCATTGCACAAAATTCTGACACTGGTTTAACATACTTGTGAATCTTGAGAGGGCAGCCAAGTGGAGTTTTGAAGACACTGGTTGGGTCCTCATTTGCATTTTCACACGAGATCAACACTCACGTGTAAACAGTCTCATTTATACGCCAATCTCATTAAAACCAAATCTTAGTTCTTGCTACCTCTAAACAAAGATCTGAGGACATCCTATGAGGCGTTACATCAGAACGATCTTTCATCCGACCAATCAGCGTCGCTTACCAGATCATGAAAGTGACAGTCGGAATGTGATTTCTAATAATGCAAGCTCGAAAACTTTAACACGGGGCATTCCGAACGATAGTAACAGGATTAACGACTGAATCCATACAATCTAGACCATCTTTAGCCATTCCAGCATGTTCTTTTGTTCAGGTTTCAATTTTTTAATCAAGAATTAGTCAAAATATGTTTTGTAAAGCACAAGAAAGCTGCCTTCTGATTGGCTAATGTCGACTTCTTGTCAGTCATCCTATTGGTTGGTCCACTGATTTTAATAAGATCGATTTATACGCATGATAAGGCTAAATCAGTACTGCCACAGTTCTTGTCTGCCTTCTGTACCGCCATAAGTTTAGACCAGTGTTGGTCACACCTGTTCACTTGCAAGGAAATTCTGCTGAGTATTCTAAATGTTACATGTAACTTGTATGACTATCAGCTTTCACAGAAATACGCGACTCCGCTTTGGATAGGATGTAATTATGTTTCTTTGATACACAGAACTGATTCTCGTAATTATGTCAAGTGTCTGTTTGAATCTTTCTGGCATTACTGATTATCCCTATCAACAGTTGAGTAGTATAGGATGCAATGTTTGCATTGGTCTCCAACATAATGGGATCCCCTTGGATGTGTTAGCCACAAACACCACAGGCACAAAGCTGTCTAGGGGGGTTTGGGTGCATGCCACCACACAGAATTGTTTCCAATGTAGGCCGAAAATAGTGTATTTTAAGCCATTTTAAGCTCAAATAAAGTATCTGTTTTCATGTTTAACCCGAAACAAAGCAACAATTAGTTATGAGTAAAATGAAAATGAAAATGAAAAACGCGTATGGGGACACAGGTTTCCTTTTTGGCGTCCAATATTTTTCAGTGCATGTTTTTGTATATAGGATGCTGTAAACGCAAACACTAGGGATGTAACAGTAGATGAGGATCACCTGAAAGTGGTGTAATCCAAGTATATGCTTGTTGCAGGTGGAGCCTCCTCCTCCCCTCAAGACAGACTTCACTCTGCCTGTGATGAGTATGCCTGCATTCAACTTCAAGCCTACACCGGGCATGTCGAAGAAAGGGAAGACAGTGTCCCTACCTAGCGAGGACAAGGCTGCCAGCCTTAAGTTCACATTCTCAACCCCGATACAGAAGAGTGGGCCTTCCGCAGTGACGAGTTCTGAAAGGGCAGAGGTAGGGTCTCCACAGCTTGTGGAGGGTGTTTGTTGTAAAAACATGATTGATGATTGGATCATTTGCTTTGTTTGAATGTTTAAGTTCAGTAAAACTAGATCATGTGTAACAAATACAAACACAAGTACTTATTTCAGCACTTTCTTCTTTTTTTATAAGACAAGGGGAACACTCTTTCTCATTTTTTTTATAGTCTGGGATAAGGTTTATGTTTGTTGGTATGTCAGCACTATACCCGTGATTGTGGGTTTCACCAAAGTGGTAAACTCCTGAGGCCTGCATCTCTTTGGCTTTCCTCCCACAATAGAACCGCCTAGTGGTCTAGTGGTAGAGCATCCGCCCAGAGAGCGGAAGGTCCAGGGTTCGATCCCTGGCCGCGTCGTACCTTAAGACGTTAAAAGATGGTACTTGTTGTTACCCTGTCTGGTGCTCGGCATTAAGGGGCTAAAACAAGGACTGGTCAGCTCGGAGTCAGTATACTGTGTCTGAGTGAGGTATTCATGTTAAACTGCGGCATGGTATCTCAGTGTGCTCGCACTATAAATCGGCATCAATCCGGACCAGTACAAGCAGCCACACACACGTGCATGCACGTTGCTAAACAAGTGCGCTAATCTTGGACGCGACGTTAAACCCAATTTCACCTCACCTCACCACCTCCCACAATAAAGTGGTTCCCTGGGATATAACTGGAACACTGTTCAAAGCGGCATTAAACCAAACTCACTCACTCACTCACCAGTAGGTCATGGGCTAGCAGACTATAGTGAATTTTGAAGGTTGCTCTTTGGAAATTTGGTGCAGAATAGCTTCATTTATTTCACTCCTTATAAGGCCTAAGTGTTTTGATATGTAGAGGCAAGTTAACTTTGCAGGAATGAATGCTTTAATTAATAATAATTTTTGTTATCAATATATCCATTAAAGGCTGTCTTTTCTGTTTGTATGTAAAGAATCTATATGATGTTGCAAGGCTGTTAGACTTGTGAGATATGATCATGTGTTTTTGAATAATGTTACCACCAACTCCTTGTCCTTGTTTCACAGGGCTTCACCTTCAGTTCCCCCCTCAAGGTCACTGACAAAGAGTCCTTGCCTAAGTCATCTACATTCACAGCCATTGGTGATAGTCAACCAGCTTTCAAACCATTACTGAATTCCTCGGTTACTGCACCTGTCTGCAAGCTGGGAAATGGAGGTAAGATCAGGAACTCGGGCATGTTATCCAACAGGAATATTGAAACTTCCCTCACACATTACAGTGGGTGATTGTTTGTTTGTTTGTTTGTTTGTTTGTTTGTTTGTTTTACACCGCACTCAGCAGGATTCAAGGTACATGACGCCAATCTGTTAATAATCGAGTCTGGATCAGACAATCCAGTGTTTGGTATCATGAGCATCAACCAAGTCAGCGAGCCAGACCAATTGTAACCTGGTTTGACACAGGTTTTACAGTGTGTGAAGGCTATGCTAGGAGTCTTTGCTATTATGCTGCTGCAAGGGTCTTATGTGTGTCATAGACAATCATTCATAGACAAAAGTCCTGAGATACTGTGACAATGCTTTGATGGGATCATATCACAGTGATCACTAGGATGTCCTTGTAACCTGACTTGAGTGATGCTCATGCTATCTTCCACTAGTGTGGCTGCCCTAGACTCAACTATTCACAGGCCTCCATGAAATAACTGAACCTTGCTGACTGCAGCACAAAACAGCACTACTCTTTCTAGGGTTTTAGTTCGGATCATTTTCTGGACTCATCGTTATGAAACCTGTCCAGATGTTTTTTATATTTGGTTATGATGTTATTCCAGTGCATGATGATACTCTCTGACACCTCATATGAGAGGAATGATTTCACTGCAAATGCACAATCTGATGCTGGAATCACTGTAGCTAGCCAGATGTATATACTACTTAACATTTGCTAAGGTCCACCAGACCTGTGAAAATCTGGGGTAGAATAGGTCTTCAGCAACCCATTCTTGCCGTAAAAGGCCATTATGCTTGTCGTAAGAGGCGACAAAACGGGATCGGGTGGTAAGGCTCGCTGACTTGGTTGATGCATGCCATCGTATCCCAATTATCAATTATATCAATCATTAGAGTGTCTAGAGTGCCTGGTCCACACTTGATTATTTACAGACCTTGGTCATATAGCTGGAACCTTGCTGAGTGCGGCGTTAAACAACAAAACAAAACAAACATTTTCTGGACTGATCCTTAACAAACCTGTCTCTCAGATGATTTTTAAATTTGCTCATGATGTTTGTGATATCTAAGATCCCTGCATGTGCATGTCCAGTACATGATGATTCTCTCTGACACCTCAGGGGCAGTCGGGTAGCCTAGTGGTTAAAGCGTTCGCTTGTCACGCCAAAGACCCAGGTTTGATTCTCGACATGGGTACAATGTATGAAGCCCCTTTCTGGTGTCCCCCGCCGTGATATTGCTGGAATATTGCTAAAAGCGGCGTAAAACCATACTTATTCACTTACTCACTCTGACACTTTATATTGAGAGGAATGATTTCACTGCAAATGCACGATCTAATGCTGGAATTACTAGCTAGTCAGATGTATATACTACTCAACATTTGCTAAGGACCACACCTTTAAAGATGACTATTTGGGTTTTAGCAAATGTTCAGTATGCATGTGTGTTGTACATGTACTATATGCAAGTCAATATTGCAGGTATTGGGATGAACATGAAGACAGCCATGAGCAGTGGACAGGCTTTTAAGCCTGCTGCAGGTCTGAAGAAGGGGAGTGTGATGGACGTGTTGGGCGGAGGTGCCTTCAAGCCCTCCAGTGACCTGAAACAAGGGAGTGTGATGGATGTTCTGGGGAAAGATAGTACCAAGTCTGCTGGAGAAGGAAGCCAGTTGAAGTCTGGCAGTGTTATGGACATTCTGGGGAAAACTTCCAATGATACAAGTTCACCGTCAGGGTTTAAGCCTGCATTGAACCTGAAGCAAGGGAGTGTCATGGACATCCTAGGCAAGAGTAAGTTGTTATGACATTTGAAAACCACCAGCTTGAGTTGTGGCCCTTTGGTGCGTTTTTTTTGTATGTTTTCTTTTGCTGAAAAGATGTTAGGGTTCATTTCAAGAGCGTAACTTAAAACTGTTCCATATGTCTTAGAGTAACCTTGTATACACATTAGGAAGATGCTGTATTGGCGCCTCTGATATTCCAGAATTTAAAAATGATAATTATCTTTTGCTTTTCCAAGGCAACAAGTTCAAATTAGGATCTGGGGTTATTTAATGGCAGCAAACCATTCCTCTTTTCCATGAAGGTTCACAAATGTATTAGGCAGGGTTTTACACAACACAAAAATGTACGTCCAGTATGCACAAATTTAAAGAATGGACGCAGAAAAAAAATATACTGCATCTCAATGGACGTAGAAAAGAAATATACTGCATCTCAATGGAAGTACAATAATATTCATTTTACCTACAGCGCAGCAAGAGCAGCTATGGGTGTCCATTGTTTCACCCATCTATCATGTCCAAATGATCATTGATTCATTTCAGGCTCTGTAGTAATTATCTAAACATCAGTACACTACACCATTTCATTATTTCATAGGTGTCTATGTTATAATCGGCGTCTGTCTTATATAATAGGGGGCATGGGTGGTTCAGTCGTCTAAGGCGCCACGATTCACTGTGCAGAATTGCGTCCCTTGGGCACGCAAGAAACCTATGATTGTGAGTTCGAATCCCGGTTCGCCCATCATGTTTATAGATTTGTCAGCACCATACCCGTGCTCGTGGGTTTCATCGAAAGTGGTAAACGTCTAAGACCTGCATCACTTCGGGCTTTCCTCCCACATTAAGCTGACACGCCGTGATATAACTGGAATACTGTTAAAAGCAGCGTCAAACCCACCTCACTCACACTCTTATATAATAGGCTGAGTGCATTCAGGATGTGTCCCAGCTGGTCCCCCACAGTATCAGTGGCATCACAACCATGGCTTCTTTGTTGCAGAGGGAGGTGAGACTCCGCCTTCAAGTAGTCCTATGACCAAGTTCTGTAAAAAGCCAGGGGAATGGGATTGCGACACCTGTCTTGTACAGAATAAACCTGAGGCAACTAAATGTGTTGCCTGTGGGACGTCTAAGCCAGGGTCGGGTCCGAAACCCCCTCCTCCGTCAGGTAGGAACGTCGGGTTGCATCTGTGGAGGGCCTCTGCCCTGATGCGCATTTAGTTATGGTTAACGTATCATGGTTATTATCCCCCGCCCAACAAAGTTGGCTGGGGATATAGAAACGGGCTCCATCCGTCCGTCACGTTTCGTTTCTGGAGCATAACTCGGAAACCGATCAATATTTTTTTATGAAACTTTGCAGGTCTGTCAAGTACATGCTGAAGTTGTGCCTTTTGCTACATAGAAATTTTAGAAATTTTAATTTTTTACGTTTCCATGGCAACAAGATGGACTTCGGTTCCAAACTCTTCTTTTTTTTACAATTTCCATGACAAGTTCCACCTCGGTTAAAAAGGGTTAGGGTTTGTTTAGATTTAATTATGTCATAAATTCTGCAACAGGGGCGGGGGATATAGCCACGTTAGTGGCAAACTCTTGTTATTACTTTAGCTGATAAGCAGCATAAGACACTAACAGTTTTAGTCCTTTAGTCCTTATTATGATAGCAATAAGCAAAACCCTTTAAAAGGGCCAATTTCTACTAGTGCTTATGATACCTTAACTATTGGGCACGAAGGACTTTAGGACTACTTCCTAATGCAGATCAGATGTATCAAATGTAACAAAATGGCATTTTGTATTCTGATGTGTCAAACTCGTTCTTTTTTCCAAATAAAGTATTTCTGTCTATTTCGGGAAAAGTCCATCCTGCCGACACAATTTGTAGAACAAATAAATTGTTTTGTGACCTCATTGGCTATTCAGATATCAAATAAGATCCAAATGCAGAAGTTGTCATTCTTTGTCAATGTCCGAAGGCTCATATCCTTGTAGCAGAACTAATACAATGTCCACATGCATGACGTTATCTCAGCTGTTTCTGCTAAAGGGACTGGATCTCTGAGTTCCGGTCAGCCAAGTCTGGCCTCCATGTTCAAGTCGTCCGCAGGAAGTTGGGACTGTGACACGTGCATGATTCAGAACAAGCCAGAAGACACCAAATGTGTGGCCTGTAAAACTCCCAAACCTGGAGCCAAGGCATCAGGTAATTCCTTATTAAACCGAGTCTATTTAATGTAATATTACTTGCCATTGGATCTAGCTGTTGTTGGTAGCTCCCTGTCAGAACCCATTCAAGACAGCTGTTCAGCCTTGCTTGACCAATTGTAATAATGTTTACAATAATTCCGCGAAATCGTATGCGCAGTGATCAGTAGATCGCACAACTCACCGTTATTAACAGCAACCGCAGTCAGATTACTGGTATTGACGCCTTGAAACGATCTTTAGTTGCAAGAGAATGGATACACATTTCAGAAATGCCGTACCACAACTCGCTAAAAGTCATATTTGAGCCAGTTTGACTATTAAATGTCAAAATCGTACCATATGTCAAAAAATATCCTGCATACAATCTGTACCAAAGTGCTATGCTTAGGGTTCTTATAATTTTAAGTAAATATGGTGGAAGCTTCAACTTAAATAACATGATATTGGAATATAGTATTCCTGATAAAATAATAATTTTAGATACAATTTCTTCCCTGCAACCCTGCAACAAAATTCTTTGAAGATGTATCATTAGGTACGTTTTACTGAATCAATGGTAGATACGGAAGAAACGTGTGCACAGCTGATTGCTATTTCCGGCTTAGTTTACGAGAAAATACACACAGTAATCTTAATCTCTGTATATAAAACAATGCCTTTGAGAGCAGAAAACACTTAAATGGAAAATCATCATGTCTAGTGATGTTTTATATCAAATTTCATACTTTTATTGACCAAGTTTGTTATACCTGTTTATTCACCTGAATTCGCTGAAGGGATACAATGTGTTTGTAATTTTTGAAAGTGCAAATTTATACTCGATAAAACTTTTTTTACACTTTGAATCATAAATAACTCCTATTCTAGTCTTTTTTTAAACTTTTGAAATGTGCAAAGTAGATCGTGTTAGGTAGGCAGAGCATGTATACTGTTTTGTTGGTCATCTACCACCTTCGACTCGACCTCCGTTAAACCGCTGATCATCTATAACGCTCATCAATTATTTGGACCCCGAAGGTCGCGTTGTAGCGAGGGATCACTGTAGCTAGATTTTAGTCATCGATTTCCACTAGCCTCTGATTTACAGACTGGAGGCTGTGTCTATTCCTGTAGTGTCTGCTTTGCTACATAACTTTGAATGAAAAATTTGTTATGAATTTATGGTGTTCAAGTCACTTTAGATTGTAAAATCCTGTGGCCCTGCAAAAGCAAATCTTTTTTATTTATTTTTATTTATTTATTTTTGTATTTATTTTATTTTATTTTATTTTATTTATTTATTTTATTTATTTATTTTATTATTATTATTATTATTGTTTGTTTGTTTGTTTATTATTATTATTATTATTATTATTATTATTATTATTATTTTAAATTTTTAAATTTTTTGGACAAGAAGTTTTGCCCAAAGGGGGATATTTTGTTGAAGGTTGTTGGCTCAATGTGAGTTTCGACAACTTGAGGATACCACCTTTGATGTCTTACCTTTTTAACTGACATTTTCTGGATTGTGTCTTTAAAACATCTTTCTCTACACATCTCTGTGTTAACTGTCAGTGCAATTTTCTTCAAAAATAGGCACTGGATCTCTGAGTTCCGGTCAGCCAAGTCTGTCCTCCATGTTCAAGTCGTCCGCAGGAAGTTGGGACTGTGACACGTGCATGATTCAGAACAAATCAGAAGACACCAAGTGTGTGGCCTGTAAAACTGCCAAACCTGGAGCCAAGACATCAGGTAATGCGCCTATTGAAATAAGTTCAGTCTGTGAACTTCTGTAGCCCCAAACTAGTCTTCTCAATGTTCAGGAGCATTAGTAAACTGAGCTGCAGTTTGACATTGATGATGATGATGATGATGATGATGATGATGATGGAAAATGTGTCAGCATTGGCACTTTGTTATGTAAGTTTTGATAGCATGAAAAGTGATGCATCTGACATTCGTCAATACAGTTACTGTGATGCTGTCTTTATTAAAATAAACATAATATTTAATATTCTTTTAAAAATAATTTGCCGGTTACTGAAACAATGAAAATAAAAAATAAAAAGGTACATAGATATTCAGAAATCTTACTTTATTGCAGAAAATCGCTACAATTTTCACTTCCTTAGTGATCAATCCAGATATAATGAATGCTTACATTTTTTGTTATAAACAAACTTAAGTTGTAAATGCATTATTTTAATAATTTGACAAACGTAACTATCATATTTAGAAACAGTAGGATTTGACCTTTCAAATGGTGTATAACATGTTGCAACAAAGATGTTTGCACAAGTTGATAATTTCCTTGATGAATGTAGGCTTCATCGATCACACCAGAGTCTCTTGGAACTTTGTGTCATAGCAGTAAAACCTTAGTTGACTGCTGTTGAAAGTGTTAACTTCGTACTGGTAGGAGTAGTTGTCTTAACTTTTTAAAACCTAAAATATCCATAATTCTAGTTCAGGGAGTTAATAATGACTGTAAACTATGACTTGTCCACAGGGTGGGTAATTTTGTTGTTTTTCCCGTCCCTCGTGGAATTAACTGGTCTTGGGCGTGTGTTTGTTTGCAAATGTTTTTTCCCGGGAAATGAATTTTATACAAATTTAAAGAAACCGTTGTAACATTTCTGCTAAAGGGACTGGATCTCTGAGTTCCGGACAACCAAGTCTGTCCTCCATGTTCAAGTCGTCTGCAGGAAGTTGGGACTGTGACACGTGCATGATTCAGAACAAGCCAGAAGACACCAAATGTGTGGCCTGTAAAACGCCCAAACCTGGAGCCAAGACATCAGGTAAAATGAGATTTATGAATTATTGAATTTAGTTGAGACATTGTATTGGAAGACTATTAATGCTTGAGTACCTAAAACATACAACCATCAAAGTGAAATATAAATGTCATATTGTTCTCATGTTAATTCCCATCCCTGTTGTGGAGAGGCTTATCAGGTGTAGTACCTCTTTGCCTTGTGTTTTTGTTTGTTTTGATAGTTTGTTGTTTTACGCCGCACTCAGCAATATTCCAGCTATTTGACGGCGGTCCATAGATATCTAGTCTGGATCAAACAATCCAGTGACTGATATCATGAGCATCGATCTACACAATTAAGATACCATGACATGCATCAAACCAAGTCTGTGAGCCTGACCACCGATCCCGTTAACCGCCTCTTACGACAAGCATAGTGGCCTTTTACGGCAAGCTTGGGTTATTGAAGGCCTATTTCAGCACGGGTCTTCAAGGGTTCTTTGCCTTGTGACTGGATGACCTGTATAGCCATGTAAGGCTGTGCATAGATATAGATATCGGTGCTTGTTGAAAGAGCAGCTGAACACTGGTGGGGGATCTTTTACTTATGCTTTTGGCCACTGTGTTATTTGTTGGCCCAGGCTATATTATTCACAAGCTATCTTAATACAGCGTCAGGCCTTCGGACCATCCTTGTGGTCTAGTGGTAGAGCATCGGCCTGGAGACCGTTATGTCCGGGGTTTGTTCCCCGTCTGCGTCAAAAGACGTTAAGAGATGCTACTTCTTGTTACCCTATCTGTTTCTTGGCATTAAGGGGCCAATAAGGACTGGTCGGCTCGGAGTCAGTGTACGGTGTCGGAGTGGGGTATTCATGTTAAACTGCGGCATGGTATCTCAGTGGGCTAGCACTATAAGATCCGGACAAGTACAAGCAGACATACACACGCACACATACACATACACATACACATCACTAAATGAGTGCAACAATATTGAATCAACCAATGTCTAAAGTTGTGGTTAGCTAATGAAATGAGACTGTATTTCTCTGTTCATGAACCAAGGTGTTTGTGTGAAGATGTAAACCGAGTCATCACTGGTGTCCCTGCTACTGGAGCGATTCCGTCTCCTGATTTGTTGGTTGTAGATACACCGTAGTGCATACACATGTAATATGGGGATGATCGGGGGGACGGAGTGTATATACCCACAAGTATTGATGATGCCAATTTATGGCTATCAGGTATAATTCGAGGGTGAGGCCTTGTGCTTTTGGCCCCTAAATTTGAAAAAAGGCACACATTCTAAAAGAAATGGGGCATTTTTACATTGTGCTGTACGGGCGTACCCCTGGAATATTTGAAATTTTCACATAACGGGACCATGTCAGAAAATTCCTAGATTGAGCCCTGGACTAGGATATTACTCGCACACACGCTACAGTTCTACTGTATGAATACCTTGATGCTGTGTTACAAGTGTTACAGTCTGTGTCAAGTCCAACTCATTGAGTCTAAACTACCGAGAACGAACACTTCTCAATAATTGCTATTTTACCATCTTGCTGTAGGGACACCCGAGACGAAGACAAACAGTACAATCGGTGCATCTGGATTCCAAATCAGTGGATCTATGTTCGGCAGTGGAACAGCTTCTAGTGGAGGAGGGTTTGGTGGTTTTGGAAAGTCAGGGTTATCCACTGGAGGCTTCAGCATGGGATCTACAGATTCAAAGAATGCTGGCTTGGAAGGTGGATTTAAGATTGGCTCTGGTTTTAGTTTTGGACAACCTTCCACTAAGGGGAGTGACTCAAAATCTGCATCTAGTGACAATGAAGCAAAAGATGGAAGTTCTAGTAAAGGTGATTCTAATAGTGTATCAAATGTTCTTAGCTCTCAAAAGACTTCTAGTATATCTGGTGGCTTTCAATTTGGAACTCTCGATAAGAAGCCAGTTCAAGAATCGGAAGGCATTGTGAACAGTTTCAAAGCCAGCACACAGACCCAAGTGTCGGAATCTAAATCGTCTGGGTTTGGATTTGGTGGGTCTGCTTCTGAGGCCAGTAAAACAAGTACTACTAGTGAACCTAGTGGAACGGACTCGTCCAATGGGAAATTAGCCTTTGGACAAAAAACAGACTCTACCGCAGAGAAAAAGAGTGACAATATATTTGGTTCTGGGAATTCTCTGAGCAGTGCTACAGGTTTTAGTTTTGGTCAGAGTGGTGCCACATCAATTGCTTCACCTGGAGGATTCTCATTTGGAGCAACGGCAGCCACGACAACTGCTACAGCTAACACAACATCTACAGGTGAGTAAAATGTAGTGTTATAAGCAGATAAGCTTAAGAAAATGAAACTCATGTTTAGCTTTAAATATGTTGGAGACATTACAAGTACTGTATATACCCTGATGCTTAGTTTTAGAGGCATGGCAAGTAAATACATGATATTCTCTGATGCTTAGTTTTGGAAGCATGACAAGTCAGTATTTATGTACCCTGACATTTTCAAGCCATTTACAATTGGATAGCAGTGTTCAGAATTCAGTATAAAAATCTTGGGTCCTGACCTTGTCGTAACCTGATTGTAAAAAGAACATTTAGAGTGTCCTGAGACAAAAGTACCGTACACGCATCCCGGGACCCCCCTTCATGTCAAACACTGGACAAGTAACCACAGACAAGACTTTCACTCTCAGCTTAGGGCTGGCTAAATTGGTGTCCGTTCAAACCCCAAGGCAGGTGCTAGTTGTTCAAATATCAACCACTGGTAAATAGGACTTGATTTAGCCATATAAAAAAAATGCAACCTATTATTTATGTTATTTATGTAAAACCAATTTTGTGTCCAACTTACCTAACAGTCTTTGAACACACTCCATACGTCACGTCTAAGCTTCATTTACCATAATACATCACTAATCGCTGTATTGTATGTAATTCATGACACATGACATAGTCCTCAGAGATCTGAGATTGTGCTTACTTAGACTTGCTTATGCATCTGATTCAACTTCGATAAATTTATGGGTCCAGGGTGCAACCTGGTTTCGTCTGGTGTGACCAACTTTTCATTTTCACGTCAACATGCACCTGGTACAACTTAAAACAAGTTCGTCCTGTGAAGATCCGGGTAGAGAATAGGCCTTTGGCAACCCATGCTTGCCGTAAGAGGCAACTCACAGGATCGGGTGGTCAGGCTCGCTGACTTGGTTGATGCACGTCATCGTATCCCAATTGTGTAGATCGATGCTCATGATGTCAATCACTGGATTGTCTGGTCCAGACTGGATTATTTACAGACCGTCGTCATTCAGCTGGAATATTGCTGAGTGAGGACTAAACAGTTCCATAAGTTTTAAGAATAATTGAGTATTGGGGATGATCTGAATAAGTAGACTAGAGCCAGGAATACATTCCATCAACAAAAACATCAATTGGGATGTTAAATAAAATACAGCTAAAAATAGGAAGTTTTGAAAGATGTCTTGAGATATACTTTGACCAAAATTTACAGTTTAAAGTGTTTGTATATAAAAAATTACGCATATTAGTTTATTCTTGCTGTAATCAGCTCTTTTGAATTTTGTCCAGTAGATGATGATATTGTCTGACACCTCGTATGAGATAAAGTGATTTCATTGCACAAAAATCTGATACTGGATTAATAAATCATATTAATTTGGAGAATTTGGTTATGTGAGGACACATGTGGATTGTGTGGTTGGTATGAGTCAGGCATATGTTACATGCATTCTGCGCAATATTTGGTCAGGGAAGTTCTCAGAGGCAACCTAGAGTTCCTTTTCGGGCAGGCAGGTGACTCACAGGAGCGGGTGGTCAGGCTCGCTGACTTGGTTGATGCACGTCATCGTAGCCAAATTGCGTAGATCGATGCTCATGATGTCGATCACTGGATTATCTGGTCCAGACTGGATTACTTACAGACCTCCGTCATTCAGCTGGAATATTGCTGAGTGCAGACAAAACAGTTCCATAAGTTTTAAGAATAATAGAGTATTGGGAACAATCTGAATAAGTAGACTGGAGCCTGGAATACATTTCCATCAACAAAAACATCAATTGGAATTATAAATAAAGCCAAATACAGCTAAAAATAGGGAGTTTTGAAAGATGTCTTGAGATATACTTTGACCAAAACTGACAGTTTAAAGTGTTTGTTTATAAAAAGTTAGACATATTAATTTATTCTTTGTCCAGTAGATGATGATACTGTCTGACACCTCGTATGAGATAAAGTGATTTCATTGCACAAAATTCTGATACTGGATTAATGAATCATTAATTTGGGAATTTGGTTATGTGAGGTCACATGTGGGTTGTGTTTTGGGTATGAGTCAGGCATATGTTACATGCATTCTAATGCAATATTTGGTCAAGAAAGTTCTCAGAGGCAACCTAGAGTTCGTTTTCGGGCAGGCAGGCGGGAAGCCTAGTGGCGACTCACAGGATCGAGTGGTCAGGCTCGCTGACTTGGTTGATGCACGTCATCGTATCCCAATTGTGTAGATCGATGTTCATGATGTCAATCACTGGATTGTCTGGTCCAGACTCTATTAATTACAGACTGGACCGCCTCCGTGGTCAAGTCGTAGAGCGTCCGCCCGGAGAGCGGAAGGTCCGGGGTTCGATCCCCAGCCGCGTCAATCCAAAAGACGTTAAAAGATGGTACTTGTTGTTGCCCTGTCTGGTGCTCGGCATTACGGGGCTAAAACAAGGACTGGTCGGCTCGGAGTCAGTATACTGTGACTGAGTGGGGTATTCATGTTATACTGCGGCATGGTATCTCAGTGTGCTAGCACTATAAATCGGCATCAGTCCGGACTAGTACAAGCAGCCACACAAACACACACACGTGCATGCACGTCGTTATATAAGTGCAATAATCTTGGACGCGACGTTAAACCCCATTTCACCTCACCTCACCTAATTACAGACTGCCGTCAAATGGCTGGAATCTTGCTGAGTGAGGCTTTAAACAACAAACATAAGACAATTTTCTGAAGTCGAGCCCTGGGTAATTGTGATTAAATTATTTTGACTCATGTCTTATAATGATAAGAGTTGAGGGTATGAAATTCTAATTTGATTAAACATGTTAAATGAATGTTTGGGGAGTCCCTAAATTATTATACAAGAAAAAGACGGGTAGGACCCAAGCCTTCCCTTCTTACACTGCATAACAGGTGTTAAGAGTTGTTGATACTCTCTTTGAGAATGTGTATACACTGACAGTTCAGTTGATGATTGCTTACTTTGAGGGATAGGCTTCTGCTAAACGCTATTATTTTGTCTTCTGACTGAAGGTAATGGAAACTCCCTGTGCTGTGTACCCGAAGAACAGAAAACATCTCAGCCAAACGCACCCCTCCCACATGCAGGCACATCGGAACCACATGACCAAATCCAAACCCATCTGACTCGCAGAGCTACAGATAAGCAGCATATTTGCGTAAAATACACCCACCCACCCCCCACCCAGCCCAAATATTCAAAACCCAATTACTTTCAATAAACTTAATCACGCATACTCAAATGTACAAAAACAGCTCGCGTAAATACCAAATAGAGGCTTTTTCAGCATGCGTACAAAGGAGCTAATTTCCGAAACAATTACGAGCTAATTTACTTACCGAGTCAAGCCTATTTATTTAGAACATTATTTCATTTTTATTTTTGATCTTAAAATGTTAACTGATTTTTGGAAAAACCTAATAGATGAAGAGATGAGTGAAAAAATATTGGTTACCAAATGAAAAATGTAATAACCCAATTAAAATAGGAACCCTAGATTAAAAACTCAATTGCTCAAAAAGTTATCTGGAGCTCTGGACTCATCACTCTTATTTTTGCCCTAACAAGAGTTGGTCGTGTGGTTTCCAGTGCATCTACAAGTTGGAGGGGTGTGTTTGGGTGAGATGTTTCCGTCTCTGGGAACACAGCACAGGAAGTTTCCACTACCTTTTGGGAATAAGAAAGATAACCAATTAGTATTAGTCAGGATAAGCATAAATGATGTTTTTAACCTAAAAATAAATTCATTTCTATGCAGGCATTATGTCCAGTGGGTTTTCCTTCGGACAAGACAAGACCGACAGTAAGGCTGTGTTTGGCACCATGCCAGCTGCCACTACGGAAGCCAGCAAGCCTGTTGCTGCAACCAACAACTCCCTGTTTGCATTCGGTCAACCAGTCGCCGGCGGCAACACAGACAACAACAAACCTCTGGGAGTGGGTGGGGGATTCCCCTTCACTGCCAACACAGACACATCAACAGCAGCAGCTGCCCCGAAGCGAGGACGGGATGAGGGTGAGGAGGACCTTCATGGAAGGGAAAGGATAGAAAATGACAAGTTATTAGAATAAATACTCCGATTTCATGAGCATTTTGGACCCGTGAAGATCCGGGTAGAATAGGTCTTCAGCAACCCATGCTTGCCATAAAAAGCGACTATGCTTGTCGTAAGAGGCGACTAACGGGATCGGGTAGTCAGACTCGCTGACTTGGTTGATGCATGTCATCGATCCCAATTGCGTGGATTGATGCTCATGATGTCATTCACTGGATTGTCTGATCCAGACTCGATTATTTACAGACCTTGGTCATATAGCTGGAATATTGCTGAGTGCGTCGTTAAACAACAAACAGTAACAACATGGGCATTTTGTTAGTTTTCCCCAACTATACAGATATGTTTGGTTGTCTTCAGTCTTTATATCTGCCTGTAATACTCATATTTTTTAACTTCTCCTGCATGAGAAAAGTGCTGCTGATCTGTGACACCACCCTTTCCATGGTCACAATGGAGCTGTGTGATAGGGTTAGCCACTCTTCTAGTTGAAACAACTTCTTCAGCAAGACCTCAAACAGTTCTTTCTCACTGTCAAGAACAAGCAGTAAATGCTAGTGGTGGGACGATACACTGATGCATCGGTGGATCGCTATTTTTTACTTCTTGATACAAGTATCAATCACAGTCGCACACTAAGGAAATAATATCGATTCTGACCTTAAATGTTTGCTTTATAACTGTTCCACTAAACACTGATCAGTAGTGCAAGTTAATGGTGAAAACATACATATCTTCATTTGTTGTGCCATACTTCACACTGCCAACTGTAAATCATCAGTGGGCCAGGTATTTGGCCATCCTCTATGAAAAAGATGGCTTACGTGCCAGTTTTATTATCTCCCCTTGCTGTCTTGAACTTGACCCCCTGGCTTGTTTCAGGACCTTGGGATCAGAAAAACCACATGCTTTAGCTCTTGATCTGCACAGAACTGTTAGCTTCTTCTGTCCGATAAAGGGGTGGTCGGGTAGCCTAGTGGTTAAAGCATGCGCTTGTCACGCCAAAGACCTTGGTTCGATTCCCGACATGGGTACAATGTGTGAAGGCCATTTCTGGTGTACCCCGCCGTTATATTGCTGGAATATTGCTAAAAGTGGTGTAAAACCATCTTCACTGACTCTCTGATATGTCTGTTGAATGTCGATCATCACAGAATCCTTGTTGCAGAGTCAGGAGCACCTGCAGCCAAGAAGTCCTTCTCGTTCGGGCAGTCCACAAACTCTACCTCAACAGGTGGCTTCAACTTTGGTGCATCGGCATCTGTGACATCTGCCAGTGGTGTCTTCACCTTTGGTGCCAACTCCACCAGCAGCGGTGAGTGACCGGAGAACACTCTCTTTGTTGTCCTGTAGCAGTGTAGATACTTGTCATCTGTAGATTTTTCTCCCACATGAAGTTAACACGCTGTGATGTAACTATGATTCTGTGTTAATCCCTACTCATTCACTTCCAAAACTTTCATAGTTGTTCATTTTGTGTCACTGTCAGATTTGTTGACTTGGCGTTTAAGATGCAGTTAGATAATTGTCATCAGCAATGACATATTTCCCCTCCTGTATGTCTGCCTTCATTACAGCATCGACTGCGGCAGGGACGACGACTTCAACCCCATCATTCTCATTCGGAGCTGCCCAGCCAGCACCTACTGCAAGCACACCTTTCCAGTTCTCCGCTCAAACAGCATCCTCCGGAACCAACTCAGTATTCCAGTTCGGGAACAGCTCCGCTGGATCACAGACAGGGTTTGCATTCGGTTCCTCCGCCCCAGCAACAACTACGGCACCGTTTGGCACCACCAACACCCTTCCTCAGCCAGCGTTCGGCAACACCGCCAACAGCACCCCTCAGACCGGAGCCCAGGGCGGGGGGATGTTCAGCAACTCCACGTCGGTGTTTGGAGCCAACAACAGTGCCACACCAGTGCCTGCGTTCGGAGCTGCAGATCAGAACGCCAACTCAGGAGGCTTCTCATTCAAGATGGCAGGCGCAAACAACCAAAGTAAGCAGTTTGCGCCAATAACAAAAACTAGCCTGAACTCCTTTTTCAGTAGGACCGCCTCCGTGGTCTAATGGTAAAGCGTCCGCCCGGAGAGCGGAAGGTCCGGGTTCGGTCCCCGACCGCGTCATACCAGAAGACGTTAAAAGATGGTACTTGTTGTTACCCTGTGTGGTGCTCGGCATTAAGGGGCCAAAATAAGGACTGGTCGGCTCAGAGTCAGTATACTGTGTCTGAGTGGAGTATTCATGTTAAACTGCGGCATGGTATCTCAGTGTGCTAGCACTATAAATCGGCATCAGTCCGGACTAGTACAAGCAGCCACACACACACATACACATGCATGCACGTTGCTATATAAGTGCAATAATCTTGGATGCGACATAAACCCCATTTCACCTCACCTCACCTTTTTCAGTAGATGAGAGAATTGCAGATAACTTTTGATTGGTGATGGTGAAGTCAAGAATTGTTTTGTTCTGAGATTTCTCAGTGGAATCAAACTAGCATTTAACTAAGACAATTTGAGTCTCCTAAAGATGTGTCTTGGAGTAGGATATATCAAGTCAGAGGATAACTTTAAAATATGTGAGGACGGAAAACGTTAATAAATTGTTTGTTTTGAAATTAATTTTTTCAATTGCTCTAAGTGTGAACTGTACATTTCCCTTTCCTCAGTTGTTGGAGAAAGTTGATTCTTTGATATTGGAATGTTTCTGTGAAGGAACTCCATGTGAAACCAGCGTTAGAAATTGGCACTAGTCCTGTAGTCCTTACCAAACTGCCCAATAGTAAAGGTATCCTAAGGACTAGTAGAAATTGGCCCATTTTAAGGGTTTTGCTATATGTTATCACTATAAGGACTAGTGGACAAAAACTGTTAGTTTCTAACCCTGGAAACATGTCGTTCAGTACCTTGTGTGTCTCTTGCAGGTACCAGCACTCTCAACTCTCAACCCAGCTTCAACTTCGGGGGAGCAGGAAGCGGAGGAGTGTTCCAGTTCACCGCTAAAGGGGTATGTACTCAGGGGAGTAGGGGGGTACATATTATACTAGGGTATGGATTGAGTGGGGGATAATAGGGTGGTCATGTAGACAGAATGGAGAGTTGCGATAGTCCTATTGGTTTGGATCAGGGAATTCTGATACTGGTGGTCCAGGGGTGGTAGGGTAGCCTAGTGGTTAAAGCGTTTGCTTGTCACACTGAAGATCCGGGTTCGACATGGGTACAATGTGTGAAGCCCATTTCTGGTGTCCCCTGCTGTGATATTGCTGGAATATTGCTTAAAGCGGCGTAAAACCATATTCACTCACTCACTCACTGGTGGTCCAAGGCAAAGCAAATAGCTGTAAAGTTATGCCCCTTTGCTGACAATATTATAGTTGTTGGTTATGATGCTGTGGTATAACAACCGCGATAATGTTCAAAGTTGTGTCAAGCGACTACACTACTGAGTTACTGTGGGGTCTGTACCTACTTTGTCACATGTAGGTCTTCATGATGTGTCACTGTTGCAGAATGAGACTTCAGCCGGTGCACCAGCCCAGGGATCCACGTCGTCAGGGTTTTCCTTCGGTAGTACCCAGCAGCCCCAGCCGGCAGCCCCTGCCCCAACCTTCAACTCCACCAACGCCATGAGCTTCACAGGCGGCAACACTCCCAGCTTCACCATCGGGTACGGATACCCCAAACAATACTCTTTTGACCCAGGTTTGAAGGAGGTCCTCACACTCCATTGCCGGTCGTAATAGGCAACTATGAATACCCCAATAAAATGTGTAGACCCAGGTTTCAGTAAGTCCTTAGCACTCCATTGCTGGTCATAATAGGCGTCTACGAATCCCCCAATACAAAACTGTAGGGAGTATGTGAGAATAAGACTGTAGCACGTCATTGACGATCATAATAGGCTTTGACGAATTACAAATGAAGAGAGCACACACATTAATTTTCTTTGTCTGTAGGTACGTGGGGGCAATAATTTGTTGTAAGGCAAGATGTATGGTAGTGGGGCGGGCATTGATTATCTTCAGATATTTGGATGTCCAAAACATTCACAAAATCAGAAAGAGGAACCAGATCATGAACAAGTGGCCATTCGACAATATTCCCAAGGCATGTTTCGTTAACTTATTATAACAGTCCAGTTTCCACCCTTGCTGAACTAGGCTGGAATTCCTTGGCTCGATCGCAATGCCACCAGTGGCTATTACAACTGATGTCCCGTCTATGTCCCTCCTATTGACCAATCAGATTCCACCTCTCATATTACTTGCATTTGCTTCAAACAAAATGGCGGTGCCCAGTCACGACGATCTGATTGATAATCAAGATCTATATTGTAATAAGACATCCGAGTGCATCAAATCACTTGAACACCTTGATTAAAAACATGAAAAGACTTGCAAAATATCTGTCTATGCCCATTTGATGGTACATATGCTTTGCAAATCCTTCGGTCAACTGATATTCTGCACGTTGAAATCAATGTTTACAACCTGATGTCTAATTCGTTTCGTGATTTTGATTGGACTGTGCATAGACTTGTTAGTCCAGCCAAAGTGTAACTCCGGAATACCAGCCAAGTTTGGCAAGGGTGGAATCTGGACCTTTCTGGAAAATTTAACGCCCTTGCCTTGGGAAGATGCCATTCACCAATCTTCAGCTGCAATGTAGAATCATTGTGGCTCATTCTAGTTCACTGAAAAATGTACAAGTGTGATGTATTTGTGAAGTGACTTAATTTCAATAATTTAATTACCTTAAACTCGACACATCAGTTACATAGTACTTGTCACAGGGCCGGCCAGGTAGTCTAGTGGTTAAAGCATTCGCTCTTCACCCTGAAGACCGGGGTTCAATTCCCTACATGGGTACAGTTTGTGAACCCTATTTCTGGTGTCCGCTTGCACGCCGTGATATCGCTGGAATATTGCTAAAAGCGGTGTAAAACCATACTCACTCACTCACTCAACCATGGTCGCAGTGGTGAGGTAGCCTGGTGGTTAAAGCATTACTTTGTCATGCCGAAGACCCGGGTTCGATTCTCGACATGGGTACAATGTGTGAATCCCATTTCTGGTGTCCCCCGCCGTGATATTGCTGGAATATTGCTAAAAAAGCTCACTCACTCACACACTCACTCAATCGTGGTCATTAAACTCCTCCCTCCCTCTTTTTAAAATGACTTGTTCATCAAGGAATTGTATCTACTACGATCCTCCCACACCCCTGCCTTAAGTATCTAATTTCTCATACTTACATTAACATTCTTTTCAGGAGCACTCCAGATACAGGGAGAAAAATCAAACGTGCAGTACGGAAAATCAGGAAATAAAACGGACATGGCTGTACAATTTCACATTGATTGTAAGCACTTTCCAAGCTTATGAGGAAATGAGTGGATTAGCGGCTTAAGGATCAGCCAAGTAAAACAACCGTGTCAAGACATGGACACACGTAAAATAGGCATTACCTCTCCATGGAAAGGAAGAGAGGGAGGGTGGAATTAATCATTCACACGACTGGTGTGTCCGGAAACCTTCCGGGACAGGGAAGAAATTCAATAATGAAGATTGATCAAGTGAACAGAATGAACGGAGGTACAAAAGATCGTCATGAAGATACATTCAAGATGGAGAGTATTATTGTTTGTTTTTCACTATTTATTTGGACCATGCAGAATCTTGGAGAAGACCACTTGCATAATGCAGATCTTGTTGTATCTATACCCAAAACGTGTCTACCATGGAGAAAACTTGAAAACATTGGGGCATTATCAGGCAATTAATTGTCTCCTTTTTATGTACAAACACATTAAGTTGACTCGCTGCAAATTTCCATGTGTTAAATCATGTTGGCTTTGAGACAGTGGAGACAGCAGTGGCTTGCCTTTCATGTGTACTCTTCAGGACATTGATAATCCATAAACAAATGCCCCAGATTCAATTAGACGGTTTATAATGCCTGGAAACTCTGCTAAAAGGTCTTTCACCCATCAGGTTATTTAATTATCTTGGCATTGATGGGTTAGGAGCCGTGGCATCAAGAGCTTCAGCATTGAAAAAGAAGAGGACTTCGAGCCATGTCAATGTGCAATTTTGCCTTCATTTTGAGTAGCCAGTTCACACACTTTTTGATCCTGAAATGAACTCGTATTAATCTGGTCAGTGATTCAAGGTAGTTTGTTGTTGAAAAGCCATTTGACATGATCATCTGTGTCAGATTTGGAATTATTTGTGAATCAACAAAACTTTTGACCTGGCCCAGTGCCTTTTTGAAAGAGAATAGTGAGAGACAGAAGTCGCGGAGAGATGAACCATTCGTTTTCTGATGTATTACTGCAGTTTTACCCCTATCACAGGTGTGAATTGTGTATCGTGTATGTGGTTGTCCTGTATCGTGTCTCTTTGGAACTTAAAGAACATGAGGTTTGATCCATTGATTCCATAAATAAAGAGTCTTCCGGTTATGTAAATTTGAAAAAAAGTGGTCTGAAATCATCAGGAATGATTGTCATTTGATGGATGATTTCCCGATGCGGTTTTATCCCAGAAACACTGCTGATGGTTTGGTTGAGTTGCAAGCAGTGTAGTCATTGGTCAGTTTGACCAAGCTTCATCAAGATGGGTTCACTGTTCCATATCTATGTAGATCAAGGGAAACCAAGGTTGTTTGGTGATCACAATGTTAGTGCCATATCAGGTTGTCAGACCGTTTTGCCAGAGTGAAGAATTGTGAGGTATAACACGTTAGTCATTTGACACTTTGATTTTATACAAGTAACAAAATGTTTCAGAGATGAAAAAAAAAGAACAAAGGCATTTTCATAACTAAGCTTAGGTTTCTCAGGGGTTTTTTTAGCTTTGGGCAAGTAATTCACTCATCGAATGTTTTGATTTAAGTTTAATAATATTGTCACAAGATAATAAATAAATCAGGAAATGGTTTGAAAATAGGGCTGTTATTTTTGAATACCTTGACTGTGTCTTGGTGCCTTGCCAATGATTATGTCCATTGCTAGGATGTAACAGTGTTTAACAAAGTACTTATAAAATAACATGGTGTTGTCTGCTGTATGGTGATAATGCAGATTTGAACCCATGCTCTTTTATTGTATTCTTGGGATCATCTAAGATGCCAAGTTGAAAATCTAACAATCTTTTAAAGTGTTGACAGATATGAAGAATTGATACTGTATTTGTTCAGAGATTGTATCGTGGTATTGCCCAGCATCACAGCACATCATTCCTATCACTGGATTGTCTGGTCCAGACTCAGTTGTTTACAGACCGCCGTCAAATAGCTAGAATATTGCGGAGTGCGGCGTTGAACAACAATCAATAATCCAATGTTGATGAGGTCCTGTACACACTCGTCACTCCTTAACGTTTTGGTGGACTGGTGAAGGGACAAATATATATCATTAAATTACTGTTAAATATCAATGTTTGTCAAAAGGGTTCTATTTTTAATGGGTGTTTATTATCAGAAAATGGTCAAGCACATCAAGTAATATACCGTATTTGACGTAATAAGCGCCCAGGGCGCTCTCTAAAATGAGAAATAGGGGGCTCTTAATAGAATATTACTTTGGTGAAAAACAGAGTTGAAAGATAAAATTCGTGGTTTATGCTCACGGCCTGAAATGTTTATATACCACATATATGTTTTTCCAGAATTTAATAGCCTATAATTAAGGGTGCGTATTATACGCGAATAAATAAATCTTGTGAACATTGATCAATCCTAAGGGGTGCTAATTGGGATTGTTTACTAGTCAATATATCAGCAAATATCGCTGTGGGCGCTTATTACGTCAAATACAGTATGTTAAAATTTCATTTTGGGTATACACTGAAGGAGAAGTAATACTAGATCGTGTTTAATGAATGATCGGGTTTTTTTGTAAGATATCGGTGATGCTGGGAGGCTGTGGGGATGATGTGGTGATCATTGAGTTAGTGTTATTGGTGTGTCTTTGTATGTGTATGAGGTGCACAAATGTTAAACATTGTTATGTGTTATGTCGTGGTAGTGAGCTTGACCCTCCATATAGCCCTCCAAGCCCTGTTAATTACTAAAGTGTTATTATTGGGTGCTACTCTCATCAAGTAAGCAGTGTGGAGATAGGGTTGTATATCGGTTGTTATCGCTCCTTTCTCTCGTATCAGACAGGGTATGTATTCAAGTAGTGTTGGAACAAACAAGATTCTATTTTTATATTGGTTTGGAGGTTTTGAGCTGATTGTCCTTTTACACATTTGATTAGAAGATATACATCAGTGTTCTGTCTACCCACTCTATGGTATACACTTCGGGCATTCAGCATCCGAATCTAGTTATTAGATATGTTCCAATATGCAATTGTGTGGTTTGTCTCCAAGACAGCCATAAGACAGAACAGTCATTTAAGAAGATCAATAGAGTTGGAAGATGGCAAGAACCGTTTGGTTGGATTCTCTAAATTAGCATTTCTTTCATGCTAAGCATTGATACTAATATATGTAACTAGATATTAGTTTGGTGTAGCTCTGAACTTAACACTTTATCATTGGACCATATTTCTGAAAGAAACATTTAATTTGGTAGACATTCAGAGAAATCTGGCAAGCAGCAGGAAATGATGGTATCTTCAGAGTTTGTCCAAACCGTTGGTACCGTCCCAGAATGTAATTCTCAGGTCCTAGGTCTGTGAATGTAAATCAAAATGGACTGTATTGACAGGATCTCTCGGGGCTTGTTTATTGTAAAGCTGTAGATTTTATTCCTCAGGTTTGCCTGAGCAGAGGTGTTGCTGGAGATGCCTCGAGACCCTTCTCAGTGCATTAGGAAGACTTACTTGATGATAAGAGCACTACCAAATTCTAGTCCTGTCGGTCACTGGCAGCCAGTGAGGGTCCAGGTCATTACACATCTACAATATTTTGTACATCTTGTAAATTTCAAATTTTTATTATCGATTGAACTTGGGAGCATGAAGACTATTTCAGGTGAATGAATATCTTGTTTGTTATTTGGAAGTGTACATTTTCCATGCAGGAATGAAGTGTTTTATAAAAGAAGTTTCACAAAAAGTCCATTAATATTAACCTCAATCTGATTGTGATCATGGTCTCAAATTGTCCACTTGGGATGATACTGTACATAGAAATTTCTGTTGTATGTCCACACTCAGTTTGCTTCTCATTGTATATACTCCATAGTAAAGCTCCTATGATTTGGTAAGCTTTCATTGAATTTCGTAAGCAGGTGCTCAACAAGATTGTAATTCACAATTTTTCCATTTTCATTGATCATACGATATTGTACAGTGTAGTTCAACTTGTATGAAGGGCTTGCACCAGGCCATCTATCACCAATGAGTAAGGCAGGGAATTAGACAAGGGTTGATGACTCACCGAATTGTTTTGTTAGTACTTTTCATTCCATATTTTGCCACGTATGACAATCCAATGTGCCAAATAATCTGAATTTAGATTATTTTATCTTCAGAACCAAAAAACAAATTCAGTTGCATCAATATTTCAGTATGCATGTGTTTGATGTAAACAAAATGTACATAGATATACTGCCATATTAAGGAAGAGATACTGGGAAATACTATTCGTAACTGAATAATTTGATTGGTATTATACTTACTACAGCGTGTTAATGGCTCCTACTGCATGATATATCAGTTTAATCAATATCGCCAATAAGTTTGCACATTAAAGAAAAGCTACATTTTTATACAAATATGTTTCTATGTCAAACATTTCTGTTTTATCCCAGTGTACTTCTAGCCAATAATTCTTGTCACTTAATGATACAAGCCTGGTTCGAGTTCTCTGCCAATTTGTGATGTCTTTGCTTTTGTTGGTGTAAATATAAGAAAATCGAAGGACAACTATCAAACAGAGACTGAACAAACTGTGATACCGTTTTTTTTTCTGTTTAATTTTTTTTTGTGGCTCACAATGCTAGCAGTCTCGGCAGAATTTCACAGACTCGAAGCCCTCGTGTATTAAGCTGGGCAAGGAGTAGAATCTTGTGGCTACATTAGCCATATACATAGGGAAATTCATTGGGAGAAGACCTGTTTCTCCTCGAAAAATCAAATGTAAATTTGTTATACATAAATTGTTGACTTTGGGCAAGATAGGAGTGTGAAAGGATGACTTTGAAATTTGCGAGAGAAAGAGATTGTTTCTGAAAAATATTCTATTTGTGAGAAAGTTGAACATTGAACGAAAAGTGCTGTGAAATTCTGCATTTGTAAATATCTCCATAACGGTGAATGGTGTATGAGTTAATTTGGTATATGCATTTGTCACGCGGAAATAAATCTTGAGTTGACCCCTTGAAAATAAGGAATTTTTGTTTTGACTATTAGTACCGAGAAAACAACTGATGTGACATGAGATCATACGCAAAACAAACCAGAACTGAAGCGTCAACACAAACAGCAGAGGGGCGGTCGGGTAGTCTAGTGGTTAAAGCGTTCGCTCGTCAAGCCAAAGACCCTGTTCAATTCCTGACATGGGTACAATTTGTGAAGCCGAGTTCTGGTGTCCCTGCCATGATATTGTTGGAATATTGCTAAAAGTGGCGTAAAACTCACTCACTCATTCACATCCAGCAGAAGAACATGTCAAAAACACAACCAGCAGAATTATGTCATCAACACATACTACTAAACACTCTCTTCGACACAACCAGCCTGGTGAGTGACATGTCATGAACACATCCTGTTGAGAACCATGTCTGCACAATCAACACCTGCTGAACCCCATGTTACCATATGACATCCACACATCTAGGATTCAAACCTATGATCATTTGAATTAGACACGACCAAGTATCATACCCAGGTCAGATTTGGGATTGAGTCCAGGAGCAGGAAGCTCACTTTTGGCTAAGGGATGCAACTCTGCACTGTAAATTCAATACTCACTGCATAATACCACTGGACTACTGGAGCAGAATGCAAATCAGTGTCTTGAGAAATAAGACCAGCTAAGATCCGAAGTTGTGTTGACATGCTCAGCCAGATGTGTTGTGTTGATGAAATGGGGCTTAGCAGGAGGGTATGTGAGCGACATGTCATCAACGCAACCTGCTGAGCGACAGTCATCAACACATCTTGGTGAGCGACATGTCATCAATACATCCTACTGTGCGACATGTCAACACATCTTAGTAAGCGACATGTCATCAACACATCCTGCTGAGTGACATGTCATCAACACAGCCTGGTGAGCGACGTCATCAACACATCCTGCTGAGCAACATGTCAACAACACATCCTGCTGAGCAACACAACAACACATCTTGAGTGACATGTCATCAACATATCCTGCTGAGAGGCATGTCATCAACACACTGTACTGAGTGACATGTCATCAACACATCTTGGTGAGCGACATGTCATCAACACATTCTGCTGAGCGACATGACATCAACAGATCTTGGTGAGCGACATGTCATCAACACATCCTAATGAGCGACATGTCATCAACACATTCTGCTGAGCGACATGTCATCAATAGATCTTTGTGAGCGACATGTCATCAACACATCCTGCTGAGCGACATGTCATCAACACATCCTGCTGAGCGACATGTCATCAACACATTCTGCTGAGCGACATGTCATCAACAGATCTTAACGCTGCACTCAGCAATATTCCAGCGTAAGAGGCTACTAACGGGATCGGGTGGTCAGGCTCGTTGACTTGATTTGATGCATGTCATCGTATCCCAGGTGCATGGATCGATGCTCATGATGTCAATCATCTGGTCCAGATTCGATTATTTACAGACCGCCGTCATATAGCTGGAATATTGCTGAGTGCGGCGTTAAACAAACAAACAAACAACATTCACTATTGTACCTGTGGGGATTCCGGGAGTGAGTGAGTGAGTGAGTATGGTTTTACGCCGCTTTTAGCAATATTCCAGCAATATCATGGCGGGGGACTCCAGAAATGGGCTTCACACATTGTACCCATGTCGAATATCGAACCCGGGTCTTCGACGTGACGAGCGAACGCTTTAACCACTAGGCTACCCCACCGCCCCAGGGGGATTCTAGGAAAGACTAAAGGTGCCCAGCAACTTATGATTGAAGTTCCGACTCCAGGATCGGGTGGTCAAGCTCGGTGACATCTTTGATTTGATGTCATCGTATCCAATTGCATGTATCGATGCTCGTGGTGTCATTTGAGACTCGATTATTTATATACTGACGTCATATAGCTGGAATTACAGATAAACACAAATCATTCTCTAATGAGTACTTCTATGTCTACTCAAAGTTTGCCGAGGATAATTTTCAAAGGTATAATACGTCAAATTGTGTTCATCTATTGAAATAACCAAAGACAATATTGTGTGATATTATGTTAAATGAAAAAACCCATCCGTTGTTATGTGCCATACAATGCCAACAAAGAACAAATAATCAGTCCGAGAACCCGTCAAAAGGAGAGTATCTGACTAAAACTGAAACGCCAAAAAGCATGAAAACAATTTCAATGTGAAAATAAAACTCCGTAGCGCGTATGTGATCCACGTCCTTCAATCACAGCCTGGCACCGTCGTCTCCTGCCCCCAATAAGTGTCTGGGTGGTTGCCAAGGAAAGACTGACCCGCTCTTCAGAAAGAGGTGAGGTGAGGTGAAATTGGGTTTAACATCGCGTCCAAGATTATTACACTTATATAGCGACGTGCATGTACGTGTATGTGTTTGTGTGGCTGCTTGTACTAGTCCGGACTGATGCCGATTTAAAGTACTAGCTCACTGAGATACCATGCCGCAGTTTAACATGGATACCCCACTCAGACACAGTATACTGACTCCGAGCCGACCAGTCCTTGTTTTAGCCCCTTAATGCCGAGCGCCAGACAGGGTAACAACAAGTACCATCTTTTAACGTCTTTTGGTATGACGCGGCAGGGGATCGAACCTCGGACCTTCCGCTCTCCGGGCGGACGCTCTACCACTAGAGACCATTGCCGAGTTCCCGTAGAGTTCCCGGAAGGACATGGTGTCATGAGAGGCAATCTGAAGCTCGTTCCACGCGTGTCCGATAGGGCTGCGGTCTTGTGACCGGTTGGCCACTCCGTGCGAATAATGGTCTCCTGCTCAACGACCCTCACGATGGGGTCGTGCGTTATCGTCCATGAGGGTGAAGTGTGGTCCGATTGCACCAGCATACGGTCTCCCATACACATCCAGAATGCCATCCCCGTTGTCACACCTGTCATCGTGCCCTACTGTAGGAGGGGGCACGGGTAGCCCAGTCGTCTAAGGAGCCGCGATTCGCTGTTGCGTCCCTTGGGAACGCCAGAAACCTATGATTGTGGGTTCGAATCCCGGTTCGCCCCGATTATGTTTCTAGGGTTGTCAGCACCATACCCGTGCTCGTGGGTTTCACCGAAGTGGTAAACGTCTGAGACCTGCATCACTTCGGGCTTTCCTCCCACATTAAGCTGACACGCCGTGATATAACTGGAATACTGTTAAAAGCGGCGTTAAACCCAACTCACTCACTCACTCATTCACTCACTCACTACTGTAGGACATGGAGATCACTTCTTCCATCTCTACCGATCCCAGCCCAAATCATGATTGAACACCCTCCATAGCGGTCATGTTCGGCTACGTTGGAATCTAGGGTTGCCCTTCAAAGCTGCCGGGCGTTAACTGAGCTACCATTACAAAGTGATCAGTCGATCGCGGGGTCGACATAGTCAAACCGATGCTTCCACGGTCAGGACAACCTCCTGTGACGTATCAGCGGGAAAATGTCAGCAATGATCAGTCCCAACTTTCTCATGGAAAGATGTTCCTAGTGAAAACTGTTATATGAAAATATTTACCCTCGAGAAAAATAGTAGAAGCACAATTTCACTATATTCAGGATATTTCAAGACATTCTTTGACATTTGCGCCTCTGATCTCCTGTGCAATGTCCACAGGGAATCGTTAAACATTGCAAGACACACACATTTGATACCTCAATATCCCGTTTTACGAGAATGCATGAGTGACATGATGCACGTGCATGCCACGGTGACTTACGTCACTGTCAAACAAGAACCACCGCGTCCTTACGACGTCATAATCATCATTGCCATTCATGTTGACACGTTATAATACATTATCTGTGGGGTATTGACTTTTTCCCAAAGTGAGCTCTACTATCTGTGCCAAAGCTACCATCTTTGCTAGCGAATAAAGCACTGAATATTTGCTAGTATAAAATACATTGTCACTCACACTCGGTCAGCTGGGTCATGCAGCTTCGTGAAGACCTGGTGTGTTCATTTCGGTGACTCGGTTCTTTCGAAAATTGACGATTTTAACTCACTTCCGAGGATCCCAAGGGCAGACAGAAGACCATATCCACTGAATGAGAGCTAGTCATCCCATGCTGTAGAGATGACGTGGAAGGACTACCGTATTTCCTCTATTAGACGCCCGGGCTTCTATTTATTTCGGACAAGCCTTTGGCCCGGCGTCAATTAGAGGCCCGGCGTCTATTGGAGTCCCAGCTTCTATTAATACCCCAATTTCACTATGACCACGAATGTCCCGAATTGTCACGAAATGGAAATATTTTGTGTTCGTAGATATCCGTAGATATATCTCAATCAATTCTCGAAGTCCTTAGTTGAATCGTGACACACTATACGTGTTGCACTCGTGACATATCGGATCGAGGACCGTTTTCCGACACACGTGGAGTTACCGGAAGAGAAAGGTCCTCATTATTTTATTTAGGTCCCAAAAAGGGATAATTAATTGTATCAATTGATTGACCCGGCGTCTATTAGAGTTCCGGCGTCTAATAGAGGAAATACGGTAAACTATCCTCTTCAAATGCCGTGCTGTCTCCGTAGCCGAGATGTCACACACAGCAGAACGTCTGACAGACACAGTTAATAAACACTGAATGTGACTTGATGGCTTGGAGATATTTCGGTGAAATCGATTTCTCTCAGCTTTATTCAGAGTTATTAATGAACAGAAGAATATCGCAAAAGGAATATCGAGATATATACATCTCATCAAAAGTATCGCGCCACCAAATGTGAAGTGTCATTGCGAGTTCATGCTTGCCGTAAAAGGTGACTATGCTTGTCGTAAAAGGCGACTAACGAGATCGGGTGGTCAGGCTCGCTGACTTGGTTGATGCATGTCATCGATCTCAATTGCGTGGATCGATGCTCATGATATCAATCACTTGATTGTCTGGTCCAGACTCTATCATTTACAGACCGCCGTCATATAGCTGGAATATTGCTGAGTGCGGCGTTAAACAACAAACCAACCAACCAACAACCAAATCATTCGCACTGTAGAGATTTTTAATGGTACATTGTGTGTTGACACATCACCTTACTGCAGAATGGTAGCCACCTTAACTGCAAAACCTCGTGGGTGCGTTTATACGAGTCGTATGCACATCTGAGGGGACTCATTAGAGTTATTCATGTTTGATGACAGAAGGTTCATGCGTCGTTACTGACAGTAATTTTGAATGAAAGTTCTTCCAATTTGAGTGAGTGAGTGAGTATGGTTTTACGCCGCTTTTAGCAATATTCCAGCAATATCACGGCGGGGGACACCGTCTTTAAATTTGAAAGTGGAACGATTGTAACTGAAATGCCAAAGCGTACTATCCCAGCGTGAGTGAGTGAGTGAGTTGGGTTTAACGCCGCTTTTAACAGTATTCCAGTTACATCGCGGCGTGTCAGCTTAATTTGGGAGGAAAGCCCGAAGTGATGCAGGTCTCAGACGTTTACCACTTTGGTGAAACCCACGAGCACGGGTATGGTGCTGACAAACCTAGAAACATAATCGGGCCGAACCGGGATTCAAACCCACAATCATAGGTTTCTGGCGTGCCCAAGGGACGCAACTCTGCATAGTGAATCGCGGCGCCTTAGACGACTGGGCCACCCGTGCACAGGAAGTATATAGGGGGGGATATATTTTTATTTACTGACCAATAACAAGTTCCTGTGCACCCGTGCCCCCCATTGCCATTCGTCAAACAGGCATGTCATGTCGGGCTACCGTGAGTTTGGTTTTACGCCGCTTTTAGCAATATTCCAGCAATATCACGGCGGGGGACACCAGAAATGGGCTTCACACATTGTACCCATGTCGGGAATCGAACCCGGGTCTTCGGCGTGACGACCATACGCTTAAGGCTACCCGACCGCCCCGCTACCGTGATGAACATTAATCATACTGTTATCAGTCGACTCATCAGAAAACACACATGTGAGGGACTTGACGAGATCAGGACGTCCAGGGAAGACCAGTGCCAGAGAAGGCCAGGCAAAACGGCTTCCAACTTCAACTTGCACCGTTCTTTGCCACCCCCGGCATACCCACAACACAGTGTCCCTTGGCAACATCAGGCGTCAGCTGAATGCAGCACAATGAAGGACCAGAAGACCAATAAGACGCCTACTCCTCTCACCCTAATACATGCGGACCGTTTAGCCTGGTGTCAGGCTCGAGCTAGTCGGAAGTTGAGTGAGCGAGTTGGGTTTAACGCCGCTTTTAACAGTATTACAGTTATATCGCGGCGTGTCAGCTTAATGTGAGAGGAAAGTCTTAGGTCTTATAGACGTTTACCACTTCGGTGAAACCCACGAGCACGGGTATGGTGCTGACAAACCTAGAAACATAATCGGGGCAAACCGGGATTTGAACCCACAATCATAGGTTTCTTTCGTGCCCAAGGGACACAACTCGTCACAGCGAATCGCGGCGCCTTAGACGACTGGGCCACCCGAGCCCTAGCTGGAACTTCAAGTCATGGAGGATGATTCATTCGTCTGACGAGAGTCGGTTTTTATTGCACCACACTGATGGTAGGACTCGTGTCTGGAGACAAAGAGGAACATCTTGTCCTGAGCACAACAGTAGCATGTGGTATATGGGGATGCTCGTTCTTTGATTGTACATTTGATTTGGTCACAGTTCAGGGGTCATGGACAAAGGTACCAAGATACCATATTGGACGGTTGTGTTGTGCCTCATTTTGATAACCATGCACTTGCCACACGCTCTGTCTTCATGGACGATATTGCCGACCCCACCGAGGACGAGCTGTGACTGACCATGTTCAGAACAACGCAATTGAGACTCTGCCTTGGCCTTCTCGAAGCCAAGACCTGAAACCAATTGAGCATCTATTGGATCAGTTGGGACGTAGGGTTAGAGCTAGGGACCCTCCGGTACAGAATCTCCAAGAATTGACACAGGAAATACCAACACGCCCCTCATTTGAGGATCTGGCTTCTGATTTTGAACATGAGCACACGCCTTGCGGATGTGATCCGTGCAAGAGATGGCCACACCCGATATTATTGTCTTACGCTCTTGATCATTTAACTCTATGAGTGTGTGTGCGTGTGTGCGTGTGTGCGTGTGTGCGTGTGTGAAAAATCAGTAGCAGGTAAGAGCTTTCTAGCTGCCAGATATTTCTTATCATGGTTTCATTAGACCAGTCGAGGTTAGGTCAAAGGAAAAGGCCCCAAAATAGTATATAACGGCATAGAACAGGTGATATGTCAGAACCTTCGCTGTTCTAGAGTGAAATCAGTATGGATGATATTCTTTCTGTATTGAAACAACGATACCCAAACGAATTTTGATCGGGTTAGTGAGCGAGTGAGCGAGCGAACGTCGCTTTGAACAGTATTTCAGTTATATTACGGTGTGATCAAGTGATGGTCTTTGACGTTTACCTTGTCACTAAAACCACCTTTACGAGGTGAGGTGGGGTGAGATTGGGTTTAACGTCGCGTCCAAGATTATTGCACTAATAGAGTGACGTGCATGCACGTGTGTGTGTGTGTGTGTGTGTGTGTGTGTTTGATTGTACTAGTCCGGACTGATGCCGGTTGATAGTGCTAGCTCACTGAGATACCATGTCGCAGTTTAACATGAATACCCCGTTGAGACACAGTATACTGACTCCGAGCCGACCTGTCCTTGTTTTTTCCCCTTAATGCCGTGCGCCAGACAGGGTAACAACAAGCACCATCTTTTAACGTCTTTTGGTATGACGCGGCCGGGGATCGAGCCCCGGACCTTCCGCTTTCCGGGCGGACGCTCTACCACTAGACCACGGAGGCGGTCCCACCTTTACGAGCATAGCGCTGCCAAATATAGGTGTCTTGCTACGGGTCGCATCTCTATACAGTGAACTGCAAAATTGTATGAAATCAATTTCTCGATTTCGGATATTTTTAGTCAGAATGGAACAATAAAAATTATATTTCTTTTTAATTTATTGGACAAATAAAACATATTGACATAAACTGTGAACATGGACTTCAGTAATCCTGTTTCGTTACTCCTATCTCCTTATCTATAACCTGAATATTGAAAATAATCTGTTGTTGTTTTTGTTTTGGTTATTTTTTGTTTTGAAACAATCTTGCTTAACAGAAATCGTCATAAATGTGATGATGTATTTAGGAAAATGTTCAACATGTCAGCCATTGATGTCATTCCCAAAGTGGGAATTTGTAACAGAACACTATCTACGACGGATGATATACACTGATTTGTTGCAAAAACCACACCCATCCTTGGAATGGCACAGCCATCATCCAGAGTTAGGTTCAGACAACAACAAATTTTTATATCCGAGTACTGTGTTTTCGAGCCCCCAAGAAGTATTTTGCATTACGTGTCTAATAACAATCGCAATACACTAAAAGTAAGTCTTACCTTTGAGAACTTTTATTTCTGTTAACAATTAGATAGTGAAATGACCACATCTTGTCAATTAAATCGTGATAATGCTTCGCCAAGCGAAACGAGTCAATAAGACGCCATCTTGTTACCGTCACCTGATTTCGAGCCCCGTCAAAGTACTATTTATAGCTTGATCCTCGTTACTAACCCACTGAACCGCTGCTCGAGTGACCGCTAGACCAGACAGCCGTGGTCAGAACACCACGGTGCCGGTGTAACTGACAGAACATCTCTCCGGGCGCGCCGGTGCCCGCGCTGACCCCTTGCCCAACAAAATCCATAAAACTAATTCACCAGTATCCCTGATCACTGCGTCTCCATCGTTGACCCTCTCCTCCATCATCGGCACGTCAGCAGGGACTACACCGACATCAAGTAGCGGAGTACACTTCTCACACCACACAAGAGCTGCGGTTTTCCTCTCCTTAGTATCAGTTCCAGGAATAATTCTCAGGAACCGTTTCCACAGCTGGCCATTCCATTCGGGCATTCTTTGACTAATGGATCCATACGCAAATAGAAATATAACCTTTTTAATTGTTCCGCCGATCGCAAACCTTACCTCTGTAAATGACTTGTATACGTTTATGAAGGATAACTATCTCTTCGTGTTGGTGAAAGTTTCTTATCTTCAACGATATCTCATCTTAGTATCAGTGGTCTGTGATGTAAAAGAGCTTAACCCAGCCAAACTACAGTAAACTACGGTTAAAACGAACACAAAGGGACCACTAATTTTAGTTCGTAATAACCGTAGTTCGTTATAAGCATATATACGGCATATATGCAACAAATGCATGGCCGGGACTAAAAAAGAAGTTCGTAATATCGGTCAGTTCGTTATAAGCGTGTTCGTTATAAACGTAGTTTACTGTAATAGTGTGTGGTCCGCGCTGTTGGAGGGGGCGTGTCGGATACCTATCGTCGTGGGTTTGGATCCCAGACTCGCGGGGTTCAGCTGGGCTGTGTTTGTATGTATGTTGTTTAACGCCGCACTCAGCAATACCCCAGCTATATGACTACAGTTTATAAATAATCGAGTCTGGGCCAGACTATCCAGTGATTGACATCATGAGCATCGATCAGTTTATTTGTTTATTTGTATATTTGTTGTTAACGCCGCACTCAGCAATATTCCAGCTATATGATGGCGGTCTATAAATAATCGAGTCTAGGCCAGACATCACGAGCATGGATCCACGCGATTGGGATACGATGACATGCATCAACCATGTCAGCGAGTCTGACCACCCGATCCCGTTAGTTGCGTCTTACGACAAGCATAGTCACCTCTGAGGACAAGCATAGTCACCTCTGAGGACAAGCATAGTCACCTCTGAGGACAAGCATGCATGGGTTGCTGAAGACCTATTCTAATACGGATCTTCACGGCTCTCATCTGTGGGGAGTGAGTTTGGTTTAACGCCGCTTTGAACAGTATTAATGTCACATCACGGCGTGTCAGCTTGATGTGGGTAGAAAGTCTGAAGTGATGCATTCTTAGACGTGAACCACTTTTACCGAATACGGGAATGGTGCTGACAAAGGATGACACGTAATCAGAGCGAATCTTGGAATCGAACCCATGTTAAACAAATCATAGGTTTCTTGCACGCCCGAGAGACGCAACTCTGCGCAGCGAATTTGTAGGCGACTGGGCCACCTCAACATTTATCATGTGAGGTGAGGTGAAATGGGGTTTAACGTCGCGTCCAAGATTATTGCACTTATATGGCGACGTGCATGTACGTGTGTGTGTTTGTGTGGCTGCTTGTACTAGTCCGGACTGATGCCGATAAATAGTGCTAGCTCACTGAGATACGATGCCGCAGTTTAACATGAATACCCCACTCAGACACAGTATACTGACTCCGAGCCGACCAGTCCTTGTTTTAGCCACTCAATGCCGAGCGCCAGACAGGGTAACAACAAGTACCATCTTTTAACGTCTTTTGGTATGACGCGGACGGGGATCGAACGCCGGACCTTCCGCTCTCCGGGCGGATCACTTTTATCATGTATATCATATATATCATGATGAACTCATTTTAGTCTTTCCCCGTCTCTCCAAAAAAACATATCGAGAAGTCTATATATCATAACCAGGTCGAAACGTGGTTCGAATCCACGATCTTACGTTTCTAGCACCCCGGGAAACGCAGCTGTGCAGCGAATTACGTCGTTTAAAATGATGAACCCTTGCTTGTCTTTTCCAGTCTTTACCCTCAAAAGACCAGAATAAATATCTAGAAGGATATCCAATATGTATCATATTACAGTCTATAAATTGTCCATCTCTCTGCTCCAGACAATCACTTACTCGCATTTAATAATCCTGATACATCATTGTATAACAATGCATCACATTCCGTTTCTTCCCATCGTTTTTATCGCAAATCAGAATATAAATCTTGCCAATAACGCTGGTTATTTTAAACACATTATGTCTGCTTTTCTGATTGATCTGAAAGCTGGTACACCGTCAGTGTCTTATTCGGTATTAGCCGGTCCCTCTCGGCGATACAATCCGCGCTTACCCATGCAGCCATGGTTTCTCCGGATCTCGAACATCCACGTGGGCGCTGAAGCTCCAAATGTGCAATTTGCCTGTCCGCATCAAAGTTATTTTTATTATGATAGAGAAATAAAATGACAGACTAAAAAATAATAACCAATTTAGGAGGATATTTTTTTATTCATGGTTACACGTTTCCCAGCTTGGTGAGAATCTTTCAGTAAACACCGCGCTTCAATTTGACGGCACATTAGACGTCGATTCGTTTGACGAGCGAGAGTGGATATTGCTAACGCCACGTCAGCAATTTTCAAAGGATGTGATTAATGGTTGAGAAGCTGCAACTTATCTCCGTCTCTTCCAGATCGGAGCAGCAAGGGCGCGTTACTGTTTGAAACGAACACCCGATAACGTCATTTTTAAACAAAACCAGAGACACGCGTACATGAAACACCGAACGTTCAAAAGAAAATCTGTCCACCTCAGGGCCAACGTCGTTGACATCCTCCCCTTCAAAGGGATCATCACTTTCAGTCTAGTTATAGGACAAGAAGAAATAGATGAGTCATCGGAAGCCCCTGTGGTGATATATCTAATCTCGATACAATATGTTGGTGTGAATCTCAGATGGTGTTCATGAAATCTTTCTTGATTGGAGTAAGGTTTAAATGTGACAATATTTGTAAATAACAGAGTGTTGGTAATCTTTTGGGTGTGTGTGTGTGTGTGTTGGGTGTGTGTGTGTGTGGGGGGGGGGGGCATGTCGTCTAAGGTGCCGCGATTCGCTGTGCAGAGTTGCGTCCCTTGGGCACGCCAGAAACCTATTATTGTGGGTTCGAATCCCGGTTCTCCCGTGATATAACTGTAATACTGTTAAAAGCGGCGTTAAACCCAACTCACTCACTCACTGTAATCAGTTGAATATCCAATGTGGTCGACCACACACTCACTGTCTTTGTCACCCGTGTAGATCCGGATCAGAATAGGCCTTCAGCAACCGATGCTTGCCGTAAAATGCGATTACGCTTGTTGTAAAAGGCGACTAACGGGATCGGGAGGTCAGACTCGCTGACTTGGTTGATGCATGTCATCGTATCCCAATTGCGCAGATCGATGCTCATGATATCAGTCACTGGATTGTCTGGTCCAGACTCGATTATTTACAGACCGGTTTCATATAGCTGGAATATTGCTGGGTGCGGCGTTCTTCACTTTATTCAGTCCTTGTAGGCCACGGGCCTTTTTTGTACAGGTGAAATACAATTTAGGGGCAAACAGTATAAGAAATAATACATTTATTTGCTGTTTTATTTTTAACAAAAGTAGTTTTAAAATAATTGCATATTACAAATGTTTGAGTATGTGTATTCTTACAGCATTGGCATAAAACAAGTACAAGTGCTGTATTCATATTGATAATAGGGTCTTGCGATGACAGTAGTGTATTCAACTTCAGAATATTTGAAAAGTTGTAAAATTTAGATTCTATGTAACTTTGCCTAAGCTGGACAAATTAACAAAAAGTGATATTCATTTTTGATATGATTTAAGTTACAAACTTTACATTTTCACGAGAAATATTAAAATGTCGTCCACGTTCAATTTCTAAATTGTGAGAACTAAGCCGAAAACGAGTCAATGTCGTTCTGAATTTATTTACGGTAATACTACTCAAATAGTTCTCACATGAAATGGATGTTTGAAACTGTGCATAATAAGCCATTTTGGCGCTTTCAGATAAGACACTGTGCCAAACCTGAAAAAAGTGGTCTTTTAACCGTTGACGTAACATATTTAAAAATAAGGTTTTATTGCCACATGTTTGAAAGAACCAGACATAAAATACTAATCTAAAAAATACCAGTTTTAAGTTTCGTTACCCTATTTACATGGCCTAGTTCATCGTATAAGCGCAACATATTGTAACATTTTTCGGGTAAACGGGATTCCTGAATATCGAAAAGAGAAAATATTTGACACATTTCAAAACAGCAAGCGACTGATTAAATTATATCTACGACACTCGCCTAACACCCCATTATTAGTTGATAACTTTACATTTAAAAGACGCTTACAGGCATACAATTGAACTTTTTCTAGTGGTTCTATGTCACTGAATCCCCAAATTTCGGCCCCATATAAAAGTATTGGTGTTAGCTTTGCATCAAATAATTAGAAGTAGAAGTGAGGCGAGTATGGTTTCAAGGAATGTATACTTCTTAAAAGGACCACGAACACCTTCATGCCTGAATTGCAATATTACTTAAAGCATTCGACCACAGTAATCTATTGCTAAAATAGAAGCCAAGATAAATGTATCCAGTAACTACTTCAACCGCATTTCCATCTTAATACCATTTTTCATAACGTAATAAACTCCCCCATTTTTAAAAACAACTATTATTGTTTTCGATAGATTCACTGACATTTCCCTTTTACAACAGTACTCATGCAAGATATTTAGTGCGGCATTAAACAACAAACACTATATTTGTCACTTACACGAAAGGGGTCTGTGGGGTAGCCTAATGGTTAAAGCGTTCGCTCGTCACGCCGAAGACCCGTTTAGATATACAATATGGACCATTGTCATACCTCCATGTCAGAATGATGATATCTGATTGGTCATCTTGATAAAATAGCATGTATCCCGCCGGGGAGGGAAATACATTTTTAAGCGGGAGAATGAATCCCTTATACCCCGCCACGAAGACAGGAGGCACTGAAGAATAAATCCCTTGCTCTTCGAAGCAAAAGGCCGCACGCCTTTTCCGAGTCAATGAAAGTCACGTGACAGCACAATTTAACCTCAGCTCAGTCAAACAGTTGTTTTCTATCGATTTTGGATTTGTTTATTCTTCAATAATTATTGATTCTCATGTCAGTCATTGTCACAATCAGAATAAACAACGCTTTAGCATTAGTTTATAATGTCGTAGCTCTCCATTTATGTCTCGTCAATCAAATTAATTGTGGCATAGCTGTCAACTGAAGTATTTTTCATGTGGTTTAACATGTTGGTTGCCACTTGGTGAAATGTCAATAACCATTCCATACTGTCATCTTTGATAAAATATGGAAAATGTATTACTGTAACTATGCATTTGCGTCCCGTGAAGATTCCGGGTTGGAATTGGTCTTCAGCAACCCATGCTTGTCGTAAGAGTCGACTAAGGGGATCGTGTGGTCAGGCTCACTGATTCGAATGATGCATGTCAGCGTATCCCAATTGCGTAGATCGATGCTCATAATGTCAATCACTGGATTGTCTCGTCCAGACTCAATTATTTATGGACCACCGTCACATAGCTGGAATATTGCTGAATGCAGCGTGAAACAACAAACAAATAAACAAGCATTACTTTTGTTATGCATTATTCGTATGACTATAATCCAGTCATAGTGTGCAAGTCGAAACTTTTGTCCACAAGTTGCAACCATTGTTTACACGTTGATACCATGGTCTACAAATTGATGCAATTGGTAACACGATCATATCATTGTCTGCACAATGATACCATTGTTGAAACGTTGATGCCATTTTTTATACGTTGATGCTATTGTCTACACGTTGATGGCATTTTTAACATGACCATACCATTGTCTGCACGTCGACGCCATTTTCTTAATATTGATGTCATTGTGAATATGGTCATACCATTGTCAGTACGTTGATGCCATTGTCTACTAATTGATGTCATAGCTCACATGGTCACACCATTGTCTGCACGTTGATGCCATTGTCTACAAGTTGTTGTCATTGTCAACATGGTCATAACATTGCCTGCACGTTGATGCCATTGTCTACAAGTTAATGCCATTGTTAACGTGGTCATAACATTGTCTGCACGTTGATGCCATTGTCTACAAATTGATGTCATTGTGAACATGGCCATACCATTGTCTGTACGTTGATGCCATTGTCTACAAATTGATGCCATTGTCTACATGTTGACATCATTGTCGAAACGTTAATGCCATTGTCAACATGGTCATACCATTGACTGCAAGTTGATGCCATTGTCTACAAGTTAATGCCATTGTTAACGTGGTCATACCCTTGTCTTCACGTTGATGCCATTGTCTGCACGTCGATGCCATTGTTAACGTGGTCATACCATTGTCTGCACGTTGATGCCATTGTCTACAAATTGATGCCATTGTCTACATGTTGACATCATTGTTGAAACGTTAATGCCATTGTCAACATGGTCATACCATTGACTGCAAGTTGATGCCATTGTCTACAAGTTAATGCCATTGTTAACGTGGTCATACCATTGTCTGCACGTTGATGCCATTGTCTACAAATTGATGCCATTTTCTACATGTTGACATCATTGTTGAAACGTTATTGTCTTTGTTATTGCCATTGTCTTTTAAGTTCCTGATATAGTCACCATTTCATTTCATCATATACATCCTTGAGGATTATGAAGTCGCTATGTTAATATCCTCCTTATGAGACATGTATACGAGGCCTCTTCAACAATCTCCCAGTATAGATGGCTAACTGCTAATGTAGAGAAAGTTGTTGTATGTTTATCGACCGGAGCCCCTAGCTGTTCCCTGAAAAAACTACGAGGAATACAGAGACCCAGATGTTTAGGATGACTGTCCCTGCTGGCACTACATCGTCCCAGAAGGCAGTAGTTAGTGCCGCTATGTAGCCAGTGTGGAACCATGTGAAATATTTCGACCTCACTTTCGTGGACAAGGAGGCGTCATGGAATTGGGAAGCTATTCTGGAAATGGAAAGGCACTCTTGTTTGTCATAAAGATGCTTTAGAAACTCGCTTCTTGCTATTGTAATCAAACTTCATTTCCTTTGGACGAGTTCATCTATTCAAGCAGGACAGCTATCAGTTTCGTGACGCCTACTAGGGGTTAATGATAGGTCGCATGGGACGACTATAGGCTGAAACGTAAACCTTAAAATCCGAGTTAAAAAGTTCAAAGATTACACATAACCAGAAGAAACAACACATGACATATTGCTGTACAATTATATTTGTAACTGATATTTTATTTTTAACCCCTGTTTTAACCCAGGATAGTGCCCGGCCCAAGAAAGAAGAGATATGCTGTAACGTCAATTTACAAAAAAAACACATTGTGTCAAGCAAAATTATTAGATGAGTTTCAGAAGTTTGTAATGCACGTTGATGGATATTATGGACTCAGATATTGTTGATTTTAAAAAAAAAATTGATATTGTCATAGACACACTCATTCGCACTCATTTTCGGGGTGGTCGGGTAGCCTAGTGGTTAAAGGCTCGTCACGCCGAAAACCCGGGTTCGATTCCCCACATAGGTACAAAATGTGAAGCCCATTTCTGGTGTCTCCCGCCGTGATATTGCTGGAATATTGCTAAAAGCGGCGTAAAACAATACTCACTCACTCACTTTCTGTACTTAACCATACAAAAGAATACTTTGTTGGAATCAAAACAGAAATTTTAAATAAGCAAGGACAATGTAGATGTTAAACCAAGAACACTGAAGTCCAGAAGTAGACAGATCCAAATTAGCTAGTTCATGGTAAAGCTTTCACTTGGTATAGAACTTAGCTAGCTGACGTTTGCTATCCGATTTTTTTTCTTGCGAATATAATGTTTAAATGCTTAAAACTTAATGTAGTTTTCACAACTTTACATTTGTAAATAACAAAAGCCAAAAGCAACATTGGGTCAAACACACCTGATGTATATATATTCTCCTTCAAACCTAATAGAATATGCCGAAGGTCAAATTTCATTTTATGGATGTGAACACTTTTCATTATAGAAGGACCGCCTCCGTGGTCTTGTGGTAGAGCGTCCGCCCGGAGAGCGGAAGGTCCGGGGTTCGGTCCCCGGCCGCGTCATACCAAAAGGCGTTAAAAGATGGTACTTGTTGTTACCCTGTCTGGCGCTCGGCATTCAGGGGCTAAAACAAGGACTGGTCGGCTTGGAGTCAGTATACTGTGTCTGAGTGGGGTATTCATGTTAAACTGCGGCGTGGTATCTCAGTGAGCTAGCACTATAAATCGGCATCAGTCCGGACTAGTACAAGCAGCCACACAAACGTACATGCACGTCGCTATATAAGTGCAATAATCTTGGACGCGACGTTAAACCCAATTTACAATCGCAGAAGTGGGTAATTGTTTTAACTTCACATTGACAAAAAGAGCATAACTTGATTTTCTTTTTTTTAAAAGGAGGTAGTTGAGAGTAATGCTGTTCGATTTAGTAATATTGGTCAGTTCGGGGAGGTTTGCCCTGCAGTCTGGCTGCCCTGCATGAAAAGTGTGTAGTTGTTCCCACTGACAGGGCCTCAAACAACACAACCATTAAATGTAGTGAGTGAGTGAGTTTGGTTTTACGTCGCTTTTAGCAATATTCCAACAATATCACGGCGGGGGACACCAGAAATGGGCTTCACACATTGTACCCATGTCGGGATTCGAACCCGGATCTTCGGCGTGACGAGCGAACGCTTTAACCACTAGGCTACCCGACCGCCCCACCATTATATGTAAGCATCACTACATTAACTGTTTGATCAAAGAAACTGGTTAAGGGACAAATTAAATAGGTGAGGTGAGGTGAGGTGAAATGGGGTTTAACGTCGCGTCCAAGATTATTGCACTTATATAGCGACGTGCATGTACGTGTGTGTGTATAATGCGAATATAATGTTTAAATGCTTAAAACTTAATGTAGTTTTCACAACTTTACATTTGTAAATAACAAAAGCCAAAAGCAACATTGGGTCAAACACACCTGATGTATATATATTCTCCTTCAAACCTAATAGAATATGCCGAAGGTCAAATTTCATTTTATGGATGTGAACACTTTTCATTATAGAAGGACCGCCTCCGTGGTCTTGTGGTAGAGCGTCCGCCCGGAGAGCGGAAGGTCCGGGGTTCGGTCCCCGGCCGCGTCATACCAAAAGGCGTTAAAAGATGGTACTTGTTGTTACCCTGTCTGGCGCTCGGCATTCAGGGGCTAAAACAAGGACTGGTCGGCTTGGAGTCAGTATACTGTGTCTGAGTGGGGTATTCATGTTAAACTGCGGCGTGGTATCTCAGTGAGCTAGCACTATAAATCGGCATCAGTCCGGACTAGTACAAGCAGCCACACAAACGTACATGCACGTCGCTATATAAGTGCAATAATCTTGGACGCGACGTTAAACCCAATTTACAATCGCAGAAGTGGGTAATTGTTTTAACTTCACATTGACAAAAAGAGCATAACTTGATTTTCTTTTTTTTAAAAGGAGGTAGTTGAGAGTAATGCTGTTCGATTTAGTAATATTGGTCAGTTCGGGGAGGTTTGCCCTGCAGTCTGGCTGCCCTGCATGAAAAGTGTGTAGTTGTTCCCACTGACAGGGCCTCAAACAACACAACCATTAAATGTAGTGAGTGAGTGAGTTTGGTTTTACGTCGCTTTTAGCAATATTCCAACAATATCACGGCGGGGGACACCAGAAATGGGCTTCACACATTGTACCCATGTCGGGATTCGAACCCGGATCTTCGGCGTGACGAGCGAACGCTTTAACCACTAGGCTACCCACCATTATATGTAAGCATCACTACATTAACTGTTTGATCAAAGAAACTGGTTAAGGGACAAATTAAATAGGTGAGGTGAGGTGAGGTGAAATGGGGTTTAACGTCGCGTCCAAGATTATTGCACTTATATAGCGACGTGCATGTACGTGTGTGTGTTTGTGTGGCTGCTTGTACTAGTCCGGACTGATGCCGATTTATAGTGCTAGCACACTGAGATACCATGCCGCAGTTTAACATGAATACCCCACTCAGACACAGTATACTGACTCCGAGCCGACCAGTCCTTGTTTTAGCCCCGTAATGCCGAGCGCCAGACAGGGTAACAACAAGTACCATCTTTTAACGTCTTTTGGTATGACGCGGTTGGGGATCGAACCCCGGACCTTCCGCTCTCCGGGCGGACGCTCTACCACTAGACCACGGAGGCGGTCTCAAATTAAATAGTACAACATATAAGGCCAGTATGTTAACTGAGGAAGAAATTTGCCCAGGCCATACATCAGTACCATCAACTTTTGACTTTTCTCTAAAACTTGAAGACATGTCGATTCCTCTGTTGTAATGGATTCCAAAGATCCATAGAAATCCGACCTTGTCTCAAAGATTAACCATAATCCTTAATGCAGTGAGGACTTTCTTTATATTCACAGAAAGTATTTGAGACAAGTGGAATTAATACCATGTGGATTCTCAAAACCTCGAAGGATTTGCTTGACTTTAAACACTCTCAGAAAAGAACCAGGTACAATTCTGTTAAAACATTTTATTTTCAACTTTGTACACCACTATCCCACGTGACAAACTTCAAAAAAACTTTGCAACAAAACGTGGTGACCATGGATACAGTAACAAATCTTTCTTCAGAAGTCCAGGTCAATTTGTCAAAATGAAAGCAATGGTCATCTGAAATTTACTGAGAAAACAATATGTGAAGTGCTGGACTTCCTCATTGATAACATCTACGTATAATTTAGGGGTAAGACATTTAGGCAATAAGTAGGCATCCCCATGGGCACCAATTGTGCTCCCCTTCTTGCTGATCTGTTTCTTTATGTATATGAATTAAAATTTCGGCCCGGATTGGCAAAGTCAGAAGAAGGTAATTTTGTCAAGACGTTTAAGCTTCATGAATATCTGATGTCGTTCAATAACAATCAACAGCCAGTTCTCTTCCTCTGATTTACCCACCCGAACTAGAAAAAGAGGAGATCAGCGAGACCGCTTCGTCTGTTTTATATTTAGATTTATACATAAAGATTCAAGGTTACAAAACACACTCCACAAGACTATATGACAAGAGGGATGACGTCAACTTTCCTCCAATAGTCAACTTTCCTACATGTCGATCAATATTACAGCAGCTCCAGCCTTTGGGGTCAACATTTCACATCTTTTGAGGTACAATCAAGAATGCTTTTTCTCCCACGATTTCAAAGAGAGTCATACGACTCAGAAGTTGTTTGTGAGTTTGGTTTAATGCCGCTTTTAACAGTAATCTAGTTATATTGCGGCGTGTCAGCTTAATGTGGGAGGACAGCCCGAAGTGATGCAGGTCTCAGATGTTTACCACTTCGGTGAAACCCACGAGCACAGGTATGGTGCTGACAATCCTAGAAACATAATCGGGGCGACCCGGGATTCGAACCCACAATCTTAGGTTTCTGGTGTGCCCAAGGGACGCAACTATGCACAGCGAATCGCGGCGCCTTAGACGACTGGGCCACCCGTGCCCCCTTTAACATTCAAGGCCTCAGTAAATCTTTCAAAATGTTTTATGGTAGACATCTGGAGGACATTTCCAAATTTGACGCATCAGTGACAAAAATGATGTCCGATACAATTCCCTATTTTGACTTGTACCATATGTTCTCTTGTTTTTTTCAGTCGAACAAGTGACATGCCTTGCATGTATTTGTGACGGGTACCACGAGTAGGGCACGATACACTCGCCTTTTCGCGAACACCTGGTTGGTTGGTTTGTTGTTTTACGCCGCACTCAGCAATATTCCAACTATATGACGGCGGTCTGTAAATAATCGAGTCTGGACCAGACAATCCAGTGATTAATGCCATGCGCATCGATCCACGCCATTGGGATCGATGACATGCATCAACCAAGTCAGCGAGCCTGACCACCCGATCCCGTTAGTCGCCTTTTACAAGCACGGGTTGCTAGAAACGCCTGTATGGTGTCATCACTATTTGAAAGTAATTCAGAAACACAATGCTCATGATATAGTCGGAATCGTACAATCGACTGTTTTTGAATATATGGAACGGGTTTTGTCGATTATATTCACCAATAAAACCTGTCTGAAGTGAGTGAGTGAGTGAGTTGGGTTTAACGCCGCTTTGACAGTATATCAGTTACATCACGGCGTGCCAACTGGATGTGGGGCGAAAGCCAGAAGTGATGCAGGTCTTAGACACGTGCCACTTCGGTGAAACCCACGAGAACGGGCATGGTACTGAAAAAATGATCAGGGCGAACCAAGTTTCGAGCCCACGACCATAGGTTTATGGTTCGCCCGAGAGACGCATCTCTTACGTCGCTTTAGACGTCAGGGTCACCGTCCCCACTGTCCCAGCCACACTGCGACAGCATCTTTAAACGAGGAATTAAAGAATGTGATAGAAGCTTGAGTATTATTAACAACGTGTCAGAAATTGTGTATAGTCAAGTCTTGTGTTATATATTGTGTATGACACCATGACTGTCAGACATTCTGGCGCCATCAATATACCTTAAGAAAGCCGTGTTTCTGAGGAACCTTTCAAACAATGGATTACGGTATACATGGTAATGAGAACATAAGAGCAACTCAAGGAATCGCCGAATCCTGCATATCCTTATTTTGTTTCCTGTTTAAACATTGCAAAAAACATAGACAGTTATGGATAACATTTATGAAAAGGTAGACACAATTTTATGGATAACAACTTCTTTAATACTGTAAAAGCGAGGTTTCCTTATAGATCCTTTTTTCCGTTGTCAATCAAGAATTGTGTCTACCTTGTCATCCGTCAACTTCCAAGTAATGCCTATCAAACAACATTTATGAAACAAACCAGATCGCTTTGTGGTCTGCATTTGTACTGTGTGGCTCGCTCTTGTTTGCTGAACGTGGAATAGGTTCTCTGCTTTTGATGCTCGTGCGCAAAGCAGGTTGATCTTGGCGAAGCTTGGCTCAAGTCTCTTTGCAATTTGAACAAGTATTTTATCAATCTCCTGCACATTTTGACAACATTGCATACAGTGATTATAGGATATAAAAATTCCTGAACAAGGATATATAAATAATAATCCTCCTTATATATTTTTAATCAAAAGATTATATACCGTATTCGACGTAATAAGCGCCCAGGGCGCTCTCAAAATTAGAAATAGGGGGTTCTTATTAGATTATAAGTTTGGTGAGAAAAAAAGAGATTTGAAAAGTCGTTAATTTCGTGGTTAATGCTGACAGCCTGAAATGATAAAAAAAATCTGTGCGCATTATACACGACAGATTATATTTTCAAGAATTTAATTGCCCATAATTAAGGGTGCACATAACACACGAGTGTGTCTTATACACGAATAAATAAGTCTTGTGTACAATGATCAATTGGAAGGGATGTTAATAGGGATTGATCACTAGCCACTATATTAGCAAATATCTCCGTGGGCGCTTATTAGGACGGGGCGCTTATTACGTCGAATACGGTAGTTACTTTGGGATGGTTCAACGTCGCTAGAGATAACGTTAGGTAACACAAATTGATACATATTATTAGTAGTTGTGTCTAGGCTTTTAGGGATTATCCAAAATATTTGAAACTATTTTTAACAGTTAACATTACACTGTGGTGTGTGACGACTACTACACCTGCTCAAATCATACGAAGCTGGTTCGATCCCTACCGGCGACACGTTTTCCGACAAAGTACTGGCGTTCTGTTGAAGGCGGGAGAATACAGAAACAAATTTCTGCAAATGCATAGTTATGTTTTTTTGTTGTTTAACGCCGCACTCAGCATTATACCAACTATATAACGGCGGTCTGTAAATAATCGAGTCTGAACCAGACAATCCAGTGATTGATATCAAGAGCATCGATCTACGCAATTGGGATACGATGACACGCATCAACCACGTCAGCGAGCCTGACCACCCGATCCCGTTACCTGCCTCTTACGACAAGCATAGGTTGCTGAAGACCAGTTCTAACCCGGAATCTTCACGGGACGCAAATGCGTAGTTGCTGTTCTACATTTTCCATATGTTATCAAAGACGACAGTATGGAAACGTTCTTTGCGTTTCACCAAGAAGAAAACATGTGAAACCACACGTGAAATACTTGAGCTGACAGCCATGCCACCATTAATTTGATTGACGAGACATACATGGAGAGCTACGACATTATAAACTAATACTAAAGCGTTGTTTATTCTGATTGTTACACAAATGTCAATAACAATGGCATAACAAAAATGAAAAACATGCACGTTGCACCATAAACTGATATGCAACTACCCGTCATACTCCAGACGGCTTCCGGCTGTTGCGCAGTGCATTGTGGTAAAAGGAAAGATTGAGGACGATGTTGTCTTTGATAGGCGTTAATCGATGTGATCAAACTGACATAATGTTTGAGAACACTCTCCTGAACACCACCGTTCAAAAAAAAGGAGATACATAATTTAGCTTCTGGCGGGAAGTTTAGTTCTTGAATAACTGATAATTGATTGATGTAATTGCTTGAGTGTCTATCATTTCAACAATATGATATTCCAGTTCAAATGAAATCCACGTATACATTAAATAAACCTATGGCTATGTATCGTATATCAAACACTTTTAGAAAAATAATTAAAAATGTGTTTTTTGTCAATGAATAGTTACAGTAATATATATTGCATATTTTATCAAAGGTGACCTTATGTCACGGTTTTTTTGGCGTTACACCAAGAAACAAACATGTTAAACCACACATATAAAATACTTGAACTGACAGCAATGACACCATTAATTTGACTGACGAGACATACATGGAAAGCTACTACATTATAAACTAATACTAAAGCGTTGTTTATTCTGATTGTTTCACAAACGTCAATAACAATGACATGACAAAAATGAAAAACATGCACGATGCGCCATAAACTGACATGCAACTACCCGTCATACTCCAGACGGCTTCCGGCTGTTGCGCAGTGCGTTGTGGTAAAAGGAACGATTGCAGAAGATGTATTCAAACTGACATAACGTTCAGTAACACTGCCTGAACACTACCGTTCCAAAAAAAGAGATACAAAAGTTAGCATCTATTTTCTGAATATATTGACTGATGTTATTGCTTGAGTGGGTGAGTGAGTGAGTGAGTGAGTGAGTGAGTTGGGTTTAACGCCGCTTTTAACATTATTCCAGTTATATCGCGGCGTGTCAGCTTAGTGTGGGAGGAAAGCCCGAAGTGATGCAGGTCTCAGACGTTTACCACTTCGGTGAAACCCACGAGCACGGGTATGGTGCTGACAAATAATTGCTTGAGTATCTATCATTATTTTAACAATATGATTTCAAGTTCAGATGAAATCCACGTATTCAAACATATACACCTATGTGTCGTATATTAAACACTTTTAGATAATGTATTAAAACCTCACCTCATCCTACTTTGCGTAAATCTGCTGTTCGCGTCGCGGATGTTCATTGCATCACACCGGTGTTGACGTTTACAACTCCAGAAACGTAACAAATATTAAGTCAATCCTTAATATCTAATACATACAAACACCAGCGTTCACTTTCTGAATGCAGATGTAAATTTATCAAATGCGGTTATTTATGTAGAGGAGGGCTCAGGGTTAATGATGACACCAGTTTTAACATATACTCTTCAAAAAAAAGAAACGCAACACGGACATTGTTGGCCATAAAATAAAATTAGCGGACCAAGAGGTGCAAAATGAAGAGGTTTAATGTGTTATAGTGTCAGTGACACATTTCCCGGATCAAAATGATCACAACAAGGACATGCAAACCATTAGTCGGGAAACACGTACGATTGGGGAAAACGTACCCAGTGCATTACCAAAAGGGCCATGGGGCTGCACGTATAGTGCACGTGCAGCAGCACTACGAACGGTATTAAAGTGCAGGGTTTTTGATTGCCTGGCACAGCGTCAATCGAAAAGTGACAGTTTAACAACATACCAAGATTAAGAGAAGTGCAAAGACACAACGGCATGGGCCGCTTGCAGACAGGGGAATCCCGATCAGCTGTAGCCAGGATTTTCAATGTAGCGTCCAGACGGCTTCCGGCTGTTGCGCAGTGCATTGTGGTAAAAGGAAAGATTGGAGAAGATGTGTTCAAACTGACATAACGTTCAGGAACACTGCCTGAACACTATCGTTCAAAAAAAAGGAGAGAGAAAAGTTTGCATCTGTTCTTGAATAAATATTAATTGACTAATATATAATTGCTTGAGTATCTATCATTTCAACAATACAAGATTCAAGTTGTTCAAATGAAATCCTCGTTTCCAAACATATACACCTATATATCGTATATTAAACACTTTTAGATAATGTATTAAATCTTCACCTCATCCTACTTTGCGTAAATCTGCTGTACGTGTCGTGGATGTACATGGAACCACACTGGTGTTGACGTTTATCACTCCAGAAACGTAATAAATATTAAGTCAATCTTTAATATCTATTACATACTAACACCAGCGTTCACTTTCTGAATGCAGGTGTAAATTTATCAAATGCGGTTATTCAGTTAGAAGAGGGCTCAGAGTTAATGATGACCCCAGTTTTAACATATACTCTTCAAAAAAGAAACGCAACATGGACATTTTTGGCCATAAAACAAAATTATCGGACCAAGAGGGGCAAAATGAAGACGTTTAATGTGTTATATAACAATATATAACAATTTTAGATAATGTGAATGGAGTGTTGAAGTGAGCAAGAGGTGAGGGAGAGAGAGAGGGGGAGAGAGAGAGAGGGGGAGAGAGAGAGAGAGAGTATGTATGTGTGTGTGTGTGTGTGTGTGTGTGTGTGTGTGTGTGTGTGTGTGTGTGTGTGTGTGTGTGTGTGTGTGTGTGTGTGTGTGTGTGTTTTACTAGTCCGGACTAATGCCTTGTGTCAGTTTCAAGATTTCACAGCATTCAACGCCAGATGTCAGAGAAATGTGACATCAGCGGCCTAGACACAGTGGTCCGTGTATGTTTAGCTCAATCTTGCGTGTTCTGAAATGAATTTCACCAAGTTTGATTAGATATTGACATCAAGCTCTTGTGCTGTGACTTCAGATATGTCGGAACATTTGTTTATGAGTGTTCGTGGCCTTTCGAAGGGAGGAGTATGTTCTGATCCCCTCCTGCCAAATCCTAACGTTGGTGGTTGACGGAGATGACAATGAAAATCGAAAACAAAAGAGTTGTAAACAACATGTTCAGATGTTGTTATGAATAAAGTTTTTAAACTTTTTTATTAATGATATATTTTATTTTCATTAACTTTTGTTTCAATGAAGAAATAACCTGTTCGCCCCTAGCATGCCCCTAGCTGTTTCATAAACGTTATCATTTGTATGCAAAAGATATGCCTTCGTTAAATCTTCTAATCTCATCATCGAAGCAGTCAGGGTTACGGCCTAGAGCATCAAAATCATAGTTAAAACCACCCGATATCATACGTACCGTATTACCTCTATCAGTCGCTCGACAGTTAATTAATTTCGCGACAGCCTTTGACCGGGAGTGCATTCGAGACCTGGCTTGTATTAGACACCCAGATTCTTATAGAGGAAATATCGATACGATATGCATGCAGTTCTTATGTGTAATGAGCGGCCATATTTGTCTGGATCAAAATGTAGGCTATCGATGTATTCATACGCACGTTTTTTGGTGTGAAAGGGCTTAAAATATATAAGGTTTCCGCAGCGAAAAGGAAACCTCTTTTACAAAGTAAGAATAAAGCATTCTTTAATGTCATGGTAGATTATTCTGTAGTACCTTCGTTATTAACTATAATAATGCTGCTGCATGTGTAATACAAAATGGCCATTTGTCATCTTTTTATTATAGTGAGTGAGTGAGTTTGGTTTAACGCCGCATTTAACAGTATTCCAGTTATATCGCGGCGTGTCAGCTTAATGTGGGAGGAAAGCCCGAAGTGATGCAGGTGTCAGATGTTTACCACTCCGGTGAAACCCACGAGCACGGGTATGGTACTGACAAACCTAGAAACATAATCCTGGCGAACCGGGATTCGAACCCACAATCATAGGTTTCTATCGCAACTCTGCACAGCGAATCGCGGCGCCTTAGACGACTGGGCCACCCGTGCCCCCTTTAACATTCAAGGCCTCAATAAATCTTTCAAAATGTTTTATGGTAGACATGTGGAGGACATTTCCAAATTTGACGCATCAGTGACAAAAATGATGTCCGATACAATTCCCTATTTTGACTTGTACCATATGTTCTCTTGTTTTTTCAGTCGAACAAGTGTCATGCCTTGCATGTGTTTGTGACGGGTACCACGAGTAGGGCACGATACACTCACCTTTTATTATAACGAAAGGGGTTGTAGGCATGGTGACCCAATATTGTCCTTTCTTTTCATCCTGAAATACTTAGGATGATGATAAAAAGGATTGGGTTATCACAAGTAGATCCATATAAACTGAGGTGCAAAAGAAGTTATCATTCCTCGGTGTCAGAATGATGAGATATGATTGGTCAAGGGATCTATGTACCCCGCCTTGGAGGGAAATAAATTTCTCAGCGGCAGGATAACAGCCTTACATCCCGCTTCGAAACAAAAAAGACGACGTCATGGAAGTCAATGAAAGTGCGACAACCTGACATAGCACAAATAAACCCATCCCCAATCGAACAGCTGTTTTCTATCAATTTGAATTTGTTTTAATTCTTTAAAAATGCCAACATAATTAAAACATGTTGGTAAGATAAATTCGTTGTAGCGGGATCACTCGGGGTACCATTCGTCTCCACTCGCCCCTTTCCGTAACCTGCAAGAAGCGGCTTGTCCCGGAATAACACGAGTTAGTCACGAAGTCGGGGTACATGGGTTTTTATGCGTCCCTTGTTAAGTTTTATACCATTCGCCTCGGGCACGTGGTATAAAACCTAAGTCGGGACGCATTAAACCCCAGGTACCCCTCGCGATACTGCTACACCTTATAGTAAGTATACCTAGTTTGTAATTCGAAATCGCAAAAGTGAGTGAGTGAGTATGGTTTTACGCTGCTTTAAGCCATATTCCAGCAATATCACAGCGGGGGACACCAGAAATGGGCTTCACACATTGTACCCATGTCGGGAATCGTACCTGAGTCTTCGGTGTGACGAGAGAACGCTTTACCACGAGGCTACCCAACCGCCCCCCAAAACGCAAGAACTGTTGTTAAATTTGATTATGTCTATTAAGCCATCACTCACTCTGTGGCTGGTTTAATGTGGTGTAAAACTGAATTGGTTAACTGAAGAAATGAATTTGCGACCACATGACGCCTACCATGTATGAAATGTTTCAAAATTGTGCCGAAAAAATGCATTTTATTTATTTTCAAAGATAAGATGTCTAAGATGACCATCAGCAGTTATGTATTTTGAGAAATTTATTTTAATTTTCAAGTTTAGTTTTAGATCAGTTTGTATTTAAAAGAAATATAATTAAAAATGTTGAAGTACTCTTTGAGTGCTGACTATGCGCCAGCACAGTTCACTTTTAGGATAGACCGCATCCGTGGTCTAGTGGTAGAGCGTCCACCCGGAGAGGGGAAGGTCCGGGTTCAGCCCCCGGCCGCGTCACACCAAAATATTTTAAAAGATGGTACTTGTTGTTACCCTGTCTGGCGCTCGGCAATAAGGGGCTAAAACAACGACTGGTCGGCTCGGAGTCAGTTTACTGTGTCTGAGTGCATGGGGTATTCATGTTAACGGCGGCATGGTATCTCAGTGAGCTAGCACTATAAAGTCGGTGTTAGTCCGGACAAGCAGACACACACACACACACACACACACACACACACACACACACGTCGCTATATAAGTGCAATAATCTTGGTCGGGACGTTAAACTCCATGTCACCTCACCTCAGTGTTTGGATATTTAATCGCTAAGATATTTTTAATTGAAAATCAAACATATGAAAAAATCAACTGAGAGACATAATTTTTGTTGTCCCTCACTTCATATTACAAGGGGGCACGGGTGGCCCAGTCGTCTAAGGCGCCGCAATTCGCTGTGCAGAGTTGCGCCCCTTGGGCAAGCCAGAAACCTATGATTGTGGTTACGAATCCCGGTTTGCCCCGATTATGTTTCTATGTTTGTCAGCACCATGCCCGTGCTCGTTGGTTTCACCGAAGGGGTAAACGTCTGAGACCTGCATCACTTCGGGCTTTCCTCTCACATTAAGCTGACACGCCACGATATAACTGTAATACTGTTAAAAGCGGCGTTAAACCAAACTCACTCATATTACAAAGAGTAGGTCTTATTCTTTCAATAGTTGTATCTGTGGTGATATAGTTTACATTTACATCAGATTTTGTCTTATGGATTTGTGTTTCAAAAATAATGTTGAATATAACGGCAACCCCTCTTTCATTTGATTTGTTTGAGCGATAAAATTAATGCTTTTCAGTCCGCATTCATTTCTCATCATCTTTATTTTTTTTAAAGAGATATGAATATCTTGCAGACAAATTATAGAATTTATATTTCTTTTCTGCATGCCAAACAAAAAAAGGTGGCGTTGATTCCGATAAAAGATAATTGCAGGTTAGTTCATTAAAATTCTTACCGCTTGAGATTGTCCGAGTCATCAATTTTCGCAACACATGCAAGTGCAGCAAGCAGTAACTATAAGAAGATGTACACTTTATGCAGACATCACTGAAGATCCAATAATACAAAGTAGAATTAAAGTGATAATTATGTGTGAAAACTCTCCAACTCTTACAACACCTCACGTTCGGTTATTTCCGCCACGCCATACTTTTTAAAAATAGAGAAACAAAAACGAGTTTTTTGTGTAGTTCTCAATCTCACCTTCTCTGCTCACCTTTGTTCAGATAATAAATACAAAAGTCATTTACTTTTACTGCAACTTAATTCTGTTTGATCTAAGTTGAGCTACCAATGATTTGAAATATTAAAAAATCATGGCACCAAAAGAATCTTCATCCCAGGGCCGCCTTTAATGACAGAGCGCGCAGGTTCGCGGAAATATGCGGTGAATCCTCTGACCTGTGACCTGTGCATATGTGATGAGGTTGACCCGTGGCAGACTGAAATCCGTTGCACAGATCTCCTATTTTCGTCATGTCATTCCCAAGGCCCATGCGGGTGAAAGGTAAGGAATGTTTTATAGCATCTCTTTAGAATTAGAGGACAACTTTTGCTTTGGCTTGTGCAGCTTCTGTAGATCGATGTTCCGCGAAACTGCACGCGCGCGAGTCGCCGATGGCATGTGGAGTGACAAACATGGCGGCCAAGTTGTAAACAAACTTTTACAAGTTAAATTGTTAGCGGTTAACGACGCTGTATTTGTTGATAAATATGTTTTCGTGACTGTAACCAGTTATGCGTTTCAAGTGAGCGAAATGACACATTGAATAGATAATTAATATACTGGATATATCATGCCCTGGATTCGTATGCGTGATGATCTCACTAAACAATGTGAAAGTCACTGTCAGTTTCAATGGAAACCTCCTATATACATACAATACTCCTGTATGACACCCACCTGGTCTAGGAATGCCTGACATTTGACAGTAATCCGACAGTAATAAATTGTCACTTGTACTTTGTACCTGACAACAACTTTCTGAAAAAACCGAAGGTAAACTATTGCTGCACGACAGAGCAGAGGTGAAATGACAGAATTCGCAAATAAATCTGTCCATGGCTATAAATTGAATCGGGGCCGTCCCAAAAACCATGTCAAACAAATTAAACCTAGATTCTTAACTAAACAGAATATGTATTAACCATTCTGACTCATTTGACAAACTGCAAGTCAGAGAATGATTATGTAGATATTAACCTGTCAACCGAATGTTTACTATTTGTTCACGATATTTACTATACGATAAAACCCATGTGCTCTCTACTAAAAGCCATGACCACAGTTTGACAGGAGTTAACTGCCTCGTGATATTCATGCTGAGGTTCTTTTGTCAAGTAATAATTTATTAGTTTGTTATCAACTGTTTCTGACATCCTAACTTCACTTTCAGAATAATCCCATTTAAAAGTACTGTAGTTTTGAAGACAATAATTTCAGACGGAAGACATATTTCATATTATATCTGATGTTTTTCCCCTGTTTGTCATAATAATTGGTCATAAATTACAGCTTATGTGTTTCAATTCGTGTGAAACAGTTAATGGCTGTTTCTGAATGATTCATTATTTCCCTAATTACTGTCCTCAAAATATGATGTATTTTGACTATAACAGCGGTGACATTCATTTGGGTTGGGTCGGAGCTTGTTTGGACAGTTGAGAAACATGAATGGCATATTACATCTTGTGGTTTTAGCATGAAACGAAATGCCATTCAGCATTTATTCATGGTTGACAAACTGCTGCTGTTTGCGTAATTTCCGCAGATTATTTTAAGGAAAGACTTCCGCCTGTATCCCCCCTTAGAACATTATGTATGTATGAATTGCCACTCAATCCTTTTAATGTTTTACTTTTTTCATGGGTTTGTTGATATTATAAGAACTACCTATGCTAAAGTGTTGCCACTTGCAGAAGTCTTGATGTATGTTTATACATTAAATCTAAACATAAGAATATGTGGCATTGTCGCCTTGCTTGCTACCTTTAATAAATACTTTGAATATGACTATCTTGGACATCTGGACCCACTTGTACAAAGCGATCTTAGTGCTAAGACTGATCGTAAGCCTATGTTTAAGAATGGAAGTTAAGATCATCTTAGCGCTAAGATTGCTTTGTGCAAGTGGACCCTGGAGTTTGGTGACAATTAACTTGTCATTGATCATCAGATTGTTGATCTATTAGTTTGTACATGATTACATATATGTTTGTATTTAAATGTTAATGACCTTGAGATACAGTGGTATGTGATATGAAAATATGAATGTTCATCAACACTTTGCCATATTTTGATACAGTTCCACATTGTAATTATGACTCTAAGGCGTATTTCATTTAGACAATTCAGTGAGTACCGTTTTTGACGTAATAAGCGCCCAGGGCACTCTCAAAATTAGAAATAGGGGGATCTTATTGGAATATTATTTTGGTGAAAAAAACAGAGTTGAAAGATACATTTTGTGGTTTATGCTGACAGCCTGAAATGTTTATATAAACAGATATATTTTTCCAGAATTTAATTGCCCATAATTACGAGTGCATATAACGCACGAGCGCATATTATACGCGAATAAAAAAGTCTTGTGTACATTGATCAATCAGAAGGGGTGCTAATTGGGATTGTTCACGAGTCAATATGTTAGCAAATATCGCTGTTTAGAGCGGGGCGCTTATTACGTCGAATATGATACACTAAAACTAAGAAATGAAGAAATCATGAGAAGGGCTCTTTGATTTTACTTGTGGAATGAACTGATTCATGTGATTTCTCCATCTTAAGTTATGTTATGGTTGATGTACAATTTCTCTATAATTTTGCAAACCGTATTCGACGTAATAAGCGCCCCGCTCTAATAAGCGCCCACGGCGATATTTACTAATATATTGACCAGTGAACAACCCCAATTAGCACCCCTTCTGATTGATCAATGTACAAAGGACTTATTTATTCGTGTATGATACGTATGTTATATGCATTCTTAATTATGGGAAATTAAATTCTGGAAAAAATATATCTGTCGTATAATAACATCAGATTGCATATTTCAACTCTGTTGTTTTTCACCAAAATAATGTTCTAATAAGAGCCCCCTATTTCTAACTTTGAGAGAGCCCTGGGCGCTTATTAAGTTGAATACGGTAATGATCTATGGTTGTCAGATTTACTTGAGTGCCTGTTCAGAATAGGCAGTGAATTCCTGGCTCAGAATCAACTGCAAGAACAAGAGTGTGTCTTCATGATGGTGTTATTCTCATTACTTGAAATGATTACTTTTTCCAGTACAGAGGGTCGTTTGGGTAGCCTAGTGGTTAAAGCGTTCGCTCGTCACGCCGAAGACCCGGGTTCGATTCCCGACATGGGTACAATGTGTGAAGCCCATTTCTGGTGTCGCTGGAATATTGCAAAAAGCGGCGTAAAACATACTCACTCACTCACTCACTCCAGTACAGAAACATGGTGACCCGTGAAGATCCGGGGTAGAATAGGTCTTCAAGAACCCATGCTTACTGTAAAAGCCGACTATGCTTGTCGTAAGAGGTGACAAACGGGATCAGGTGGTCAGGCTCGCTGACTTGGTTGATGTATGTCATTGTATCCCAATTGCGTAGATTGATGCTCATGATATCAATCACTAGATTGTCTGGTCCAGACTCGATTATTTTCAGACCGCCTTCATATAGCTGGAATATTGCTGAGTGCCGTGTTAAACAAACAAACAAACAAACGAAAACATGGTATTTGTGTAATATCAACATTATGGTTAGAGTCTCTCCATAAAGAATGACTTTGGCATTAATTATGAACCTTTACTTTTCAAATAATATAGCCTTTTCGATAATTCATGAAACACCGATTCTCTTATTTTATTGCTCTCAGAGGAATGGACTTTATGATGGCACCAACATTACAGAATACCCTGTGTGTAATACTAATAATAAGCTGTAACCATGGTAACGGAATATGGCTTTCAGAACAGGCATTTAGGATAAGTGTCTCTTATAACAATACAATGATGATGATGATCTTGTAAGAAAAATTGGACCCTATTTTCAGGGCACATCAGTGATACTTTACTAATTCTGTTTTTATCATGTTTATCGTGAGTGAGTTGGGTTTATCGCCGCTTTTAACAGTATTCCAGTTATATCGTGGCGTGTCAGCTTAATGTGGGAAGAAAGCCTGAAGTGATGCAGGTCTCAGACGTTTACCACTTTTGTGAAACCCACGAGCACGGGTATGGTGCTGACAAATCTAGAAACATAATTGGGGTGAATCGGGATTCGAACCCACAATCATAGGTTTCTGGCGTGTCCAAGGGACGCAACTGTGCACAGCGAATCGCGACACTTTAGACGACTGGGCCACCTGTGCCCCCTATCATGTTTATAGAGATATGACAGACAGAAAATATGATTTTTTGTCTACCGGTATATATCAGATTGTTTTTTGAAAGAAATAGCATTCACAACAAAATGACGCCTATCAATTCTTCTTGCTGAATTCCATGTAATTGGAGCCGTATGTTTTCAGACTTAGGAGAGAATTAGATGGTGATATACCAATATGATGCTGACCTGCCTGGGGCGTTAATGATTACCGTATTCGACGTAATAAGTCCCCAGAGCGCTCTCAAAATTAGAAATAGGGGGCTCTTATTAGAATGTTATTTTTTGGTGAAAAAAACAAGAGTTGAAAGATAAATTTCTTGGTTTAATGCTTACAGCCTGAAATGTTTATGTATGACATATATTTTTCCAGAATTAAATGCCCGTAATTAAGGATGCATATAACACATGAGTGCGTATTATACGCGAATAAATTAGTCTTGTGTACATTGATCAATCGGAAGGGGTGCTAATTGGGGTTGTTCACTAGCCAATATCTTAGCAAATGTCGCTGTGAGCGCTTATTAGGGCGGTGTGCTTATTACGTCGAATACGGTAACCATATTGCCTGTACTGTGTTAGAGGTCTGTACTGAGATCCATGTCTGTAACCTGACTATGACTGCATGCAACATTTGCTAGTGAACGGCATGTAGTGGCAGTGGACAGAATATGTGTTAATCATGCTGACAGTTTTGTTGAATCAGCTATGTTTATTGTGAATTAGAATAATTACATCCCATAAACAGTCGTGGTATTGATTATTTGTCTGGCTAACACTTCCTGCTGACTTGAAATATGCTGAGATTTTGAATGTAAACAGAATGTTTAGCTTAATTCTGTCTGATTCTATTGGTATTTTTTGTTATGGTCCACTTGAATAATGTGGAAATGTCTGGTCCATTAACATGATTAATGGGTTATGTTTTTCTCTCCAGATGCTGAGAGAAATATTGAACAATTAATGAAGCAGTTTGACCACATGGTATTTAAGAAGCATAATTCTTGTTTGTGTTTCTTGTATGTTTCCTGGGATACAGGGTTGTCCTAGTGGTACTTCCAGTTTGAAACAGGGAGGTCGGCCTGAGGAAATAAATACTTGTATGTGAATGAAAATATTCCACTTCCCTAGACTAGTAGCCTAGGAGATCCTTACCCTAGTCCCACAACCCGAGCACTGCCACACAACCTGATCCCCAAGATACCCACCCCACAATCTGACCCCCAAAATACCCACAACCTGATACCTGCCCCACACCTTGACACCCAACATGCCCAAGATACCTACCCGGTAACCTCATACCCACCCCACACCCTGAACCCCAGGATACCCACCCCAAAATCTGACCCCAAAAATATCCACCCCACAACCGGATACCCGCCCCACACCTTGACACCCAAGATACCCACCCCACAATCTGACCCCCAAAATACCCACCCCACAATTTGACCCCCAAGATACACGCCCCACATCCTGACCCCCAAATAACCACCCCACAATCTGACCCCCAAAATAACTACCCCTGAAATACCCACCCCACAATCTGACCCCAAAGATACCCGCTCCACACCCTGACCCCCAGGATTCCCACACCAAAATCTGATACCTGCCCACAAACTGACCCCAAAAATACCCACACCCTGACCCCCAAGATACCCGCCCCACAACCTGATACCTGCCTCACAGTCTGACCCCCAGATACCCACACCCTAACCCCCAAGATACCCACCCCACAATCTGCCCCCTAAAATACCCACCCCACAACCTGATACCCGCCCCACACCCTGACCCCCTAGATACTCACTCCACACCATGACCCCCAAAACACCCAACCCACAATCTGACCCTTAAAATACCCATCCCACAATCTGATCCCCAAAATACCCACCCCATAATCTGACCCCCAAAATACCAACCCCACAATCTGAGCCCTCAAAATACCCACCCCACACCCTGACCCCCCAAGATACCCCAACCCACCCACACCCAACCTGACCCCCAAGATACCCACCCCACAATCTGATACCCCCCTAACCTGACCCCCAAGATACCCACCCGAAAACCTGCCCCCCCAGGATACCCGCCCTACATCCTACTCCCCAGAATACCAGCCCCACAACCTGCCCCCCAGGAGTGAGGAATTCTCGTGCGTTGTATCTCTGTGGCGTAACAATGTGTGGTTGTTCAAGAGGAGAGGTGTCGGTTCATGGAAGAAAGGGGGGTGTTTTCCACATGACCGCTTTTATTGCTTGATGTTGAATATATCCTGATCGTATCGCGCTGCTGGAATGTTCTCCTCGCAAGGCAGTTTGACACTTCATAACATTTTAATCCTGTATTTAAGATAATAATGGATCTTCTATTGAAGAATTCTCTTATCACTGGGTATATCAGTGTATTAATAAACTGTGATTAAATGGACTTCTTGACGTTTGATAATCAATATTAATAACAGTACTCCGATGTCCCAGGAAACAAGTATTTCATTATGGTTATTTGATATAGTTTTGAAGTCACCTGTTGTGGCTAATGGCTGTTAACTGGTTGATAATGCTGAGTGTCTGTTACATGTTGAGTGAATGATTCCACACAGAGACACAACCGTGCCATTGTTAGGATAGTTCCGGCTGTTGTTAAGGAGTAGTTTAGTGCACAGTTAGTGTCTTACACCAGTGAGGTGTGTTGTGACTTTAAGTACCTATGGTTTAACTGTGTTGAATTACCATCAAGGTGTCTTCAGTTTAAAAATTACTATATTAATAAGGCTTTGTTTTAAGAACTAACCAAGTCGGGAAATCTTATCTGTCAATCAACTTTTATTTGTTTTAAGAACTAACAAGTCGGGAAATGTTATATGTTAATCCATTTTGTTTTCTTATGCAAATATTCTTGGCCAAGATGCAGGCTGCAGAATAAACAAGACTATAAACCTCAGGATTGATTTGACGCTAATTACTGACACCTAGATGCAAGTTGTCTTAATTTTCTAAATTAAAAAAAATATCAAGGAAAGCATGAATTCAGTGACATACCATATACAGTATTTTGTAATTTTATATGTTACCATGGTTACAACCAGGGATGTGAAATCTCTGTGGAAACACGGAAAATCACGTTTTTTTAAACAGTAGTCCCCTGAAAAATCATCTTTCGCGTAAAAATATAATCAAAAATAATAAAAAAAACACTCCGAAAAATGTTATCGAAAACCGGACAACCGACGCGGATTGTCCTGTTTTCGAGCAGAGCTTTCAGCATCATAGGTTTTCGGACGTCATATGTTTTCTGTCACGAATATTTGCACTATAATGCGGGGTTCGGCGTCACATAGAAATTGTAAATACTCAGATGATGGCTTGTTTTCAAGATAAAGTTGTCTTTTAGCCTATAAGTGAATGACATGTTTTACAGTTGTTCATGTGATTAGCAAGAAAACAATGAATGTTTTTTCAGCGTCCGAAAACACATAACACGGGGATATGTGTTATATTAATGTCTTATGTTTGCAATGGAGTTTTGTTTTGTTTTTTCAACAAAAGGTAAATAAGTACAAGGTAAGTTTTTTTCAATATGCTTCAACATGGGGAAAGGGTCAGACATTGCATGCTTGTGACAATTGTCCTTGTGTATGGGGGATGGGGGGGTCAAGTTTATGGCAGTATTGCCCCAAGACCTGGTGGGTAGCCGGGTGTGCGGAAGCTCTGCCTGATTTTTTAAAAGTACTGATTTAACATAGAAATTTTACTGCATCAGCCATCTTTGTTGACTTTTGCCAATGACTTTTTACATTTCTTCGTGTGAATGTTGACCAAACTGCTTAAAATGCTATCAAATGTTTAAAAAAATTCAGGGGAGGGGCATGCCCCAAGACCCCCCCTTAACTTTTCCTCTTTTGGGGGGAAAACCTGCTCACATCTCTGTACAACTATTAGCATGTTAAGTGAATGTTTCTTTGTGAAACAGCTAAAAGAACTAGTGAGGTCTAAGTTTTGTGGATACAAAATTCCAAAGACATCTGAAGGATCTGATAGTGCTTCTTTATGCAAGTTTTGGAATTGGCTGTGGTAGCATCAAGATCATAATGGCAGAATCTAAATGTATTCTTGATCATGTGTATAGGAGTAGGAGGCAGACATACTAAGCTCACTTTGATGTGAAGTATGTAGCTCACCTGGACACAGTAAGAGACTGCCTCACTTAACTCACCTGGACATAGGAGACTGACATACATAGCTCACCTTGACAGAGTAGGAGACTGAATTACTTAGCTCACCTGGATTGTAGGAGACTGACATACATAGCTCACCTGGATACAGTAAGAGACTGCCCTACTTAGCTCACCTGGACACAGTAAGAGAGTAACATACTTAGCTCACCTGGTTAAGGTGAGTTAAACTTAAAATATCCCATACACCAGGGGGTTGGGGTGGGGGTGGCAGTGGGAGGTGAGTTCTGTCTGTCACAGGGTGGCAGTGTACGAGGTTTGAATTCTGTCAAGTGTGAACATTGATAGCGCTGTTGACTCTTGTTGATAACTGCTTTCCACTACAGCAGATAAGATTAGCATGTGCTGACAGTGAGGAGGTCTGCCTGTGTGTTGCAATAGTTGTAAAAGGCAACTAACAGGATCGGGTGGTCAGGCTCGCTGACTTAGTTGAGACATGGAACAGGCATGTTCTGGGTATTATTAATGACAATGACAAGATGAAATACCTCAGTTTTGGATTCACTGCATTAAAATTTACTTTCTGCAGTTTTGTCTGTAAATAATCAAAATTAGACCAGACAATGCAGTGATTAACATCATGAGCATTGATCCAGGAAAATGGGATACAATGACATGCATCAACTAAGTCAGTGAGTCTGACCACCCGATCACGTTAGTCGCCTCTTACGACAAGCACAGTTGCCTTTTACGGCAAGCATGGGATGCTGAAGACCTATTCTACCCCAGATATTCACAGGTCAGTCACATTTGTATATTGCCCATGAGGAACAACTGATCCCCGGTACTTTCGCAACCTTTTCCAAGATGTTTTGGTGACATATCTACCCATGATTTTCGTCTAGGTAATGTAAATGCTGCACTCAGCAATATTCCAGCTGCAGGTTGCTGGGGACGTCTGACCAGGTTTCTTCACAGGGTTATCTGCCCCTGAATCTCATGGGGTCACATGGTCATTTGTGTGCTGATGATGACATTGCTTTGTGTCCAGATGCAATTGTTCAGCTTCTAGTGACAATAAGTGCCTGTAAATATAGTATCAAGATCGGTACATGCTGTACTTTTTGGTTCTTAGTGCACATTCCCTTATATCATGTTATATGCTACTCAAAAAATGAACATCCATTTTTAAATATGACTATGGTTAATTTTCAATAGTTGGTCAGCATGAAGAAGTATGTCCTGTCAAGAGTTGAGAAACTGATGAAAATATCCTATTGCTCTTTGTTTCCAGAAATCACTGTCCTTACAATGACCCTTTCATACTTATTATCCCCCGCCCAACAAAGTTGGCGGGGGATATAGAAACGGGCTCCGTCTGTCCGTCCATATGTCCGTCCGTCACGTTTCGTTTCCGGAGCATAACTCAGAAACTGTTTGATATTTTTTCATGAAACTTTGCAGGCCTGTCAAGTATATGCTGAACTGGTGCCATTTGCTATTTAGAAATTTTAGAAATGTTAATTTTTTACGTTTCCATGGCAACAAGATGGACTTAGGTTCTGTAAGGGTAGGGTTCGTTTCCAGAGCATAACTCATAAACCGTTCAATATTTTTTCATGAAACTTTGCAGGTCTGTTAGGTACATGCTGCACTGGTACCTTTTGCTATTTAGAAATTTTAGAAATTTTAATTTTTTACGTTTCCATGGCAACAAGATGGACTTAGGATCCAAACTCTCCTTTTTTTTACAATTTCCATGACAAGTTCCATCTCGGTTAAAAAAGGTTAGGGTTGGTTTAGATTTAATTATGTCTCAAATTCTGCAACAGGGGTGGGGGATATAGCCACGTTAGTGGCAAACTCTTGTTTATTTTGATCCTTGCCCCCAAACCAAATCAGTATTGGGGGGCGGTGGGATAGCCTGGTGTTTAATGCATTCGCTCGTCACGCCAAAGACCGGGGTTCGTTTCCCCACATGGGTACAATGTGTGAAGCCCATTTCTGGTGATATTGCTGGAATATTGCTAAAAGCGGTGTAAAAACATACTCACCACCCAATCAGTATACAGGAATTGAGGTTACCTAAATTTGGCTTAACATATGTCCTAAAAAGGTCCCACCTTTCGTCTCCGATTTAGCTCTGCCACTAATTGCATCAATTACGGTATGAACATATCAACTATGATCATTTCACATGCTTTTGACTTGTTCGTGGTAGAAAACCATAGCACTGCGAATATTATAAATGTATACCATTTGACCTTTGAGGTGAAATAATGATTTGTTTGGATTAATCAGTCGTCTGGAGCTGGGAAGGTTGTGAATTCACCAGCATCTGTATCAAACTATCATTGTCATCATCAATCAGTTCTGACAGATGTTAAAAGTGTTTAAAAGGACGCACAGGAAACTAATATAGCGAGTGATTGAATGTTGTTGAGTGCCGCTGTAGGCTATGTCAATGCCACCTGTCAATAATCGGATCAGAGTGTCACAGAATCCTGGCATTCAGCTGAGTCGCCAAGCCGACGCAGTCCTTCATTTCTGTCAATTTTTATGACAAGCATTATTTTATTTTACTGATAACCATTGTACCTGGAATCCCAAACAGAGATTTGTTTGTTTGTTTGTTGTTAAACGCCACACTGAGCACTATTCCAGCTATATGACAGTGGTCTGTAAATAATCGAGCCTGGACCAGACAATCCAGTGATTGACATCATGAGCATCGATCCATGCAATTGGGAAACGATGACATGCATCAACCAAGTCAGCGAGTCTGACCACCCGACCCCGTTAGAGACCTCTCACGACAAGATCATCTGTACCATATGTACAGGGAAACACTATTAATATATTAATTAATTCCTAGTCAAAAAGTCCGGATTTTAACAAATTTTAAAGATTAACAAGTTTGACATATCAATGTTACACAGCTATGCCCTTTGTATATGTGTTATTGTATAGATGGATGTATATATCATAAGTTATTAAATCAGTACAAGTTTGAATTCCTGAAAGAGCATTTCAGAGAAATTGTTAGATAGACCATGTTGACAGAGTGGTCAACTGCCAGACTGTTTCCACCTGTGGTAGAAAATACATCATTTATAAGTCCAGGTTAAATCATACCACTCAAAACAAGTTGAGGACCACCCAGTTCTTTCTTATATCGATTATTAATCTTATTGTAATATGAAAGAATCGGATGTTTTTAACATTTTTTGAGTATTATTTGAAATGAATGAGTGAATAAATATTGCTTTGCTCCAAAGCAACAACCCTGTAGCTAATTGATGTGATTAGTTGTTCTGTAAACAGTATGTCACTGTATGAAGCTTGTTCACCTGATAAGGGGTAGAATAGATCTTCAGCAACCCATGCCTGCCGTAAAAGGCGACTAGTTTGTCGTAAGAGGTGACTAACGGGGTCGGGTGATCAGGCTCGCTGACTTGGTTGATGCATGTCATTGTATCCCAATTGCGTGGATTGATGCTCATGGTATCAATCACTGGATTGTCTGGTCCAGACTAATAATTACAGACCGCCGTCATATAGCTGGAATATTGCTGAGTTTGGCGTTTAACAACAAACAAACAAATCAAAACAATCCAACCCCAGAATCAGTGTTTGATACAGTGTCTGAGTGACATTTGTTGCATAAAAATAGTGGAGGATACACGTTCATCTCTAGTACCTATAGGTACTGACTATGCTGGAATCTAAAAGGGAAGCTACTCTAAATGGCTATCATACTCTGAGATCAATACCTCTGTAAGTGAATTGCTTCCCTTTGCTTATTGATCGATGATTAGCATAAATCAGACTAAGTTTGACTATAACACAGGCCCAAGATGCAGATATTGCAGTATTTGACTAGATGATCAACCAGTGGAATCTGTACCAGTCTTGTGAGACAGTCGGTGACAATGACACAACTTATGAAAGGAGAGTATTGATCTGTTCCGGGCATTGACATATTACCGTTAGAATGCTGTGTGCGGCCATGTGGTCTGGGATCAGGCCTCCCTACATCGGCATGAATTAGTCATCTACAGACCAGCAAGGCTGCAGGATGGATATTCGGACCTTCGGCTAACTGTTGAATGGGAAGAGTCAGCCTTTCGGCTGCACCTGTGTGAGAGTGTGGACCTGAAACAGACAGACGTCCGGAGCAGACGGCAACATCGGACTGAACTGTTGTTGAATCTGCTGTCAAAGCTGGATCACTGGAGTGTGAAGGACCGAGGATAGTGTCCGGCCACCTGATGAATGGATAGTTTGAAGTATGTGTAGTGTAAGGCCAGCCTTGTGTCCATTGACAAAATAGTTGATCTTTGTGGGACATGTGATATGTTGTTTATATGACAAGGGGTGGGAGTTGGTCTATAGACAGGGTACTGGTAGAGACGTTTGATAGAGTGCTATGTCCTTGTCATAGAAGGATTATTTATGACAGACTGTTTGGATAATTTGGTTAACTTCTGTCCTGATTTGTGTTTGATGTAGTTATGGACTATTCTATCATGTTCTGTAGATGGATAGACGTATTATTGGGATTAGGGCTCCTTGTGTTTGCCTTTATGTCTTTCTATTAGCTTTAGCGTAGGTTTCTGCTTTTACCCATTCTCGGATAAAGATGGTTTGATGGTCACAGCTCATGATTTGCACTGAGGATTCATGTTGAGGGTTTTATTGAATGACTTTGTTGAAGGTCCAGAAAGAAACCATTGATTTTGTTGATGTTGTGTTGGAAAAGCCATCTCAGTTGTATATGGGAGTTTAGACTTAAATGTTGTAAATAGTCAACCGCAACACAAGAGAATACCAGTCTGATTATCTGCTGAAACAGATTTTACTGGGCATAAAATGACATGAATGGATCGCGAAAAGCGATCTCATATTTGGGAGTTTAATGGACATAATGATGTTAAAGCAGTCTTGTATGTAGGAGTTTACTTGACATAATGATGTTAAAGCAGTCTTGTATGTGGGAGTTTAGTTGACATAATGATGTTAAAGCAGTCTTGTATTTGGGAGTTTGGTTGACATAATGATGTTAACATGGTTAAAGCAGTCTTGTATGTGGGAGTTTAGTTGACACAATGATGTTAAAGCAGTCTTGTTTGTGGGAGTTTAGTTGACATGATGTTAAAGCAGTCTTGTATGTGGGAGTTTAGTTGACATGATGTTAAAGCAGTATTGTATGTGGTAGTTTAGTTGACATGATGTTGAAGCAGTCTTGTATGTGGGAGTTTAGTTGACATGATGTTAAAGCAGTATTGTATGTAGGAGTTTAGTTGACATAATGATGTTAAAGCAGTCTTGTATGTGGGAGTTTGGTTGACATGATGATGTTAAAGCAGTCTTGTATGTAGGAGTTTGTTTGACATAATGATGTTAAAGCAGTCTTGTATGTGCGAGTTTGGTTGACATAATGATGTTAAAGCAATCTTGTATGTAGGAGTTTACTTGACATAATGATGTTGAAGCAATCTTGTATGTGGGAGTTTGGTTGACATAATGATGTTAAAGCAGTCTTGCATGAGGGAGTTTGATAGACATAATGATGTTAAAGCAGTCTTGTATGTGGGAGTTTAGTTGACATAATGATGTTAAAGCAGTCTTGTATGTGGGAGTTTGGTTGACATAATAATGTTAAAGCAGTCTTGTATGTGGGAGTTTGGTTGACATAATAATGTTAAAGCAGTCTTGTATGTGGGAGTTTGGTTGACATAATGATGTTAAAGCAGTCTTGTATGTGGGAGTTTGGTTGACATAATAATGTTAAAGCAATCTTGTATGTGGGAGTTTGGTTGACATAATGATGTTAAAGCAATCTTGTATGTGGGAGTTTAGTGTCAGAGGAATTCTATTTTGCTGTACCATTGTAAGGCCACATTCTTAGCTTCAAGTTATATACAAATTATATGTCGTATTTGTCTCATAACGCCAGTTTTTGGATGTCTACCAGTCCAACAGTTAAGGATCAGTTTCACAGGGCACTATCTACAATGTCTCCGTTTCACTCAGGGCACTATCTACAATGTCTCCGTTTCACTCAGGGCACTATCTACAATGTCTCCGTTTCACTCAGGGCACTATCTACAATGTCCCAGCTTCACTCAGGGCACTGTCTACAATGTCTCAGTTTCACTCAGGGCACTGTCTACAATGTCTCAGTTTCACTCAGGGCACTATCTACAATGTCCCAGTTTCACTCAGGGCACTATCTACAATGTCCCAGTTTCACTCAGGGCACTATCTACAATGTCTCAGTTTCACTCAGGGCACTGTCTACAATGTCTCAGTTTCACTCAGGGCACTATCTACAATGTCCCAGTTTCACTCAGGGCACTATCTACAATGTCCCAGTTTCACTCAGGGCACTGTCTACAATGTCCCAGCTTCACTCAGGGCACCGTCTACAATGTCTCAGTTTCAGTCAGGGCACTATCTACAATGTCCCAGTTTCACTCAGAGCACTATCTACAATGTTTCAGTTTCACTCAGGGCACTGGCTACAATGTCTCCGTTTCACTCAGGGCACTGTCTACAATGTCTCAGTTTCACTCAGGGCACTATCTACTATGTCTCAGTTTCACTCAGGGCACTATCTACAATGTCCCAGTTTCACTCAGGGCACTATGTACAATGTCCCAGTTTCACTCAGGGCACTGTCTACAATGTCCCAGTTTCACTCAGGGCACTGTCTACAATGTCTCAGTTTCACTCAGGGCACTGTCTACAATGTCCCAGTTTCACTCAGGGCACTGTCTACAAAATTTGTTTTCAATATTTGGATTTTCTGAAAAAATACAGCTGGATTAAATTTATTTGTATAATATTTTTTTACTTCAACATTTTTGCGATTCAAAAAACTACTTCATGGAATTCTAAATTGGGGGTACAGTTTCTATACCAATAGGAGAGGGTCAGTGCAAAGTTTGATCTCGATAAGTGAATATTCCGAGAAAATATTGCTTTTTTCATGTTTTGAACTATATATATTGAAATATTGGTGTATAGGTAAGCCCTGCTCACTTTCTTTCTTGTCTTTAATGGCAAAGCGACCTTTACCATTGATGGTGTATAAAATACCCCCTGTCATTCTAATTGTGTTTCTTTTTGTGAATTTACAATATTTAAGATGGCAGATCCGTCAATATGTAAAAACAAGCCAAAAAAGAAGACCTGAACGAACTCTTCATTTTTATTGTGTAACTGTAAGTGCTGGTACTCAAATTCTACTCCTAAGTTTCCCAGTGTTAGAATTAACTCTTGAACTAAAGATGCTGATTTGCTTGAAGTGTTCTTTGTACATCCAACAGTGATAGCCTGATACAACGATGGATGAAACTATTGATGCATCGCAATGGTCCATGGTCGATATCAGTGTATCATTCAAGTTAAGCTATCAGTTAACACTGAGGCAACCCTAAGCTCTTGTGAAATGAATGAGATTGTCTTCTGTAATCTGATTGGTTGAAACACATTGTTCTTTGTGGATTGGATCCTGGAAAGTTTTCTGACTTTTCACTGCATATGGATACTTTCTAATGGCTGGAGGCCATCAGGTCCAAATTACCTTCCCCGCCATGATGTTCGCAGTGATACACAAATCTGAAAACACACGTATTGTTTCTCTGAGCTGATAGTATCGACAGACAAATACCGTATTCGACGTAATAAGCGCCCTGTTCTAATAAGCACCCACAGCGATATTTGCTAATATATTGGCTAGTGAACAATCCCAATTAGCACCCCTTCTGATTGATCAATGTACACAAGACTTATTTATTCGCGTATAATACGCACTCGTGTGTTATATGCAACCTCAATTATGGGCAATTAATTTCTGGAAAAATCTGTCGTACATAAACATTTCAGGCTGTCAGTGTAAACCATGAAATTTTTTTCACCACATAATATTCTAATAAGAGCCCCTATTCCTATTTTTGATAGCGCCCTGGCGCTTATTACGTCAAATACGGTACTCTTAATCACTTACTTTCCTAATTGATTGATCTTAATTCCAAGGGTGCACGGGTGGCCCAGTCATCTAAGGCGCTGCGATTTGCAGTGCAGAGTTGCGTCCCTTGGGCATGCCAGAAACCTATGCTTATGGGTTCGAATCCCGGATCGCCCCGATTATGTTTCTAGGTTTGTCAGCACCATACCCGTGTTTGTGGGTTTCACTGAAGTGGTAAACGCCTGAGACCTGCATCATTTTGGGCTTTCCTCCCACATTTAGCTGACATGCCATGATATAACTGGAATAATGTTAAAAGTGGTGTTAAACCCAACTCACTCACTTATTTCCATATTCAGAAAGTTTATATTGGCTATCAATCACAGGTACACCCCATAACTCCAACGACTTTGATTTGAAAGCCTGCTGCTGCCTCTTGCAATGGATGACTTGTTAGGCTTTGTCATTAAGTCGATTCCTTACCATATTTCCTATTTTATGACTTAGTGGTACGTGTCATCATTTACCAATTGTATCTCATGGTTTCAAACACTGGATTGTCTGGTCCAGACTCATTTGTTTTCAGACCGCTGGAATATTGCTGACTAAGGCTTCAAACAACAAACAAACAAAACATAAATTCCATCTTGACAAAAGTTCCAAAGTAAAGATCAACAAACTTGACCCACAGAGGTCAGTGGTGAGATGAGAAACTAGATGCTGTGTAAGTCCTGCTATAGGCTTGATTATGTTGGCAGCGTGTTGACTGTCGATGTCTGGTACAGCATTGTATACTGCCAAGTCCAGTGGTTGTAGAGGGCCTATTTATTTTGTCAAGGTAGGAGAATGGTGGACAAGAAACGGGATACTGTTTTTCCTGTGGGGTTAAATGGTTGTAATCTGATCCCGGGGGGACGAAATGACGGCTGGTTATTTTGTAAGTTTGGTGAATCAGGTTGTGGGTGACCGTGAAGTACAGTGCCATGATTTAGTACTGGTCTTCTGAAGGCCAATCTATATACATGAGCTGTGAGATTCCAGGATCATTACAGGCGAGTGAGAGTTCCCTTGCATTCAGGACTAGTTTGGAATTGGTCTTGTTTCAAACACTGCTTGTTCAATGCTATTCTTGGCTGGAGTAATATTAGTATGTATTATGACTGTTTATTACCAGCTTTTGATATTTATCAATGCTGAGTTGTCTGTTTTGATATTTGTTTCCAACATCATTCGATGGATGAATTTTTTGAGTCATATTACTATTCTGATCACTTTTGTTTATATAAAGTTCTGTGTCATGAGCATTTGATACAAGTTATGATACTTGTTATGATATTGAATATCTAATGGCGCCTTATTTCTTTTAATGTAAAATTCTTTTAAGGCTTCTGGGGGCGATTTGTTCTCTGTACCTGCAGACATTTCCAGGATTTTAGGAAACCATGAGATGGTCACAATGGCGCCAAGTTATGGATAGTTCTGTGGTATCATTTGTTTCATAATTCCAAAGTCCATGCATCCTCTCTTTGTAGTCTGGCTGCAGTTGTCTTAGGGTTGGCGCTTGATGTGCAGAGTTGCTTCCCTTAGGCGTTTCAGAATCCTGTGATCATTGTTCAAGTCCAAGAGGTCCTGGAGGTGTTTCTTGGTTTGTCAGCAGCAAACTTTTGCTTGTGGGTTTCACTAAAGTTTTTGGTGTCTAAATAAATCCTGTATCACTTCAGGCTTCCTTCCCACATTCATATGATTAAACTGACACATTGCGATATAACTGAAATATTGTTCAAGATGGTGTTAAACCTAACTCACTGTTATCTCTAGGGCTTGGACGATATCAGCGTTTCCGTTTACCGGTAATTACCAGTTTTTTATCGATAAAATTAGGCTTGGACCGGTAATTCATATGACTGCCAGTCCCTGTGGACAGGCAAATAAAGTACCTTATAAATCTTTGTTGTTGAACAAAACATCTGTGATATTCATTTTAGTACATTTTTTGAACAAAGTCAACTTGTCTGTTACCACCATTTGTAGCAACTTCGCCTGGAAATATAAAAAAAAGGAAGAGAAAATTGTGACTGAAGTTTGTGTGAATGACGTATAGATCTAAGTTACTTCCGAGATGACATCTTTGCAATAAACATGATGTTGAAAGAATTAAAACCTAATAATTTTCATGCGTACTTTTATTTGTTGAAAGTTGGTAGTGGCAAAAATTAGGGGGGACTGGTAATTTTTAGAGTTGCCAGTCCACAATGACTGGCAGTTTCAAAAGCCAGCGGGAACACTGGATACGTGCATTTGCACTTTTCTGTGGTGCGTAAGCCATGTTTTCATAGACAGGATGGCCAAATACTTGGCACACTATCGATTTACAGTTGGCAGTGTCAAGTATTGCGCAATGGATGAAAATATTTACGTTTTCACCACTCAATTTCACAAGTAATTAATGTTTGGTGAAACATTTATTAAAGAATACATTTAAGGTTAGAATCGATACTTTTTACTTTGTGTGCGATTGTGATCGACACTTGTATCCAGAAGTAAAAAATTGCGAACCACCAATGCATCAGTGCATCGTCCCACTGCTATTTATCTCTGTAACGCTAACAACTCTATAGGAGTTGATGACACATCAATTGATGCTTTGTTTGTGACTGATATTATCACTGTATCAGAATGATCAGCCCAAGACAATACTGGTTTCTTTAGCCGAAGCTCTTCAACCTCCAACAACGCGACCACCGACGCCAATGAAACGTGTCATTAGCTATATTTCATTATACGCGAGTGAATTCCTATAACATCAATTTGAGATAAAGTATAGTGTCTTGAAAGGTTTCATTCCAAGATTAACTAAATATCTCCTGGAAAGTAGTTCTCGAGACCTCTGTTTTTCCTCAGGGCATCCTTTGACGGCGGTTCCATTAGGATGTCTCCACATTCATAAATGTAGCAGGTATTATTACATCATTGCCTTCAGGCGATATTGAACTGTCCGGCACAGCCCTGCTCTCTGGCTTGTAAACAGATACTGATGGTGGGGTCAGCATCTCGCCTACCTCCCTTCCCACACTGCGAGATCATATGTAGACTTGCACAAGTCTCTAAGGCAATAATTATTACCGTATTTGACGTAATAAGCGCTCCGGGCGCTCTCAAAATTAGAAATAGGGGCTCTTGTTAGAATATTATTTTGGTGAAAAAAACCAGAGTTGAAAGGTAAATTTCATGGTTTATTCTGACAGCCTGAAATGTTTATGTACGACAGATATATTTTTCCAGAATTTAATTGCCCATAATTAAGTGTGCATATAACAGATGAGTGCGTATTTTAAGCGAATATATAAGTCTTGTGTACATTGATCAATCGGAAGGGGTGCTATTTAGGATTGTTCACTGGCCAATATATTAGCGACTATCGCCGTGGGCGCTTATTAGAGCGGGGCGCTTATTACGTCGAATACGGTAGTTTAAATCATAAGTTCTAAATTATGTATATTATGAGAACAAGTTGGAGTCCTCAGAACTGTCCACATATCTAGACTTGACTCTTAGGAGGATAGAATTACATCACTTTCAAGGCCTTTTCTATCAGTACAGCTTTGGAGCAAGGCTAGATCAGATGTATCCTTGACACTGATCGGTCATCATGGAGTAACAGTCTCTTCTTGGATATATTATAATCCGGTAGATGAAACACGATCAGTGATATATTTCACACGCTCATGTATTGCTTGGGTATTTCTCTTGCTTTCTGGACAGAAGATCAATACTTGCATCATAGCATAGCTTGGGTTTAGTGTTGATATTGATATTATCATTATGTAACATGACAGATTGCTTGCTGATGCAGTCCAGAGCTTGTGAAATGTGTCCACGGGATTGCCATTGCACATGCTGCTCTCTTGTCAGTGTTGTAGGAGAGCTTCAGCATGGGGATTGGATGGCCAGAATGTCAGCTTAGTATTGGTAATGCTTACAGGATATTGTAGGGTGTGACCATCTCTCTTGGATCTGAACTTCAGTGATGTTTCAAGCAAGTGTTTGTTTGTTGTTTAACGCCACACTCAGCAATATTCCAGCTATATGACGCCGTCTGTAAATAATCGAGTCTGGACCAGACAATCCAGTGATTGATGTCATGAGCATCGATCCACCCATTTGGGATACGATGACATGCATTAACCAAGTCAGCGAGCTTGACCACCCGATCCCATTAGTCGCCTTTTACAACAAGCATAGTCGCCTTTTACAACAAGCATGGGTTGCTGAAGACCTATTCTACCCCGGATCTTCATGGGTATTTCCAGCTTGTGAATGCTTCACATCGTTGCTGCTATATCTATTCTTGACCGTCTCAATATTCTGCATATGGAAGGTTGTTCACAGTCTGTCATAATATAATTTCTCTCCTGTATAGATTGTACATGTTATCATCATCATCAGTACAGGGGCGGTCGGGTAGCCAAGTGGTTAAAGCATTCGCTCGTCATGCCGAAGACCCGGGTTCGATTCCCTATTTCTGGTGTCCCCCGACGTGATATTGCTGGAAAATTGCTAAAAGCGGCGTTAAACCATACTCACTTATCAGAACAATTTCAATTTTAAGACTTGCTCTATATTGTTGCCAACTTAGTGACTGCACGGTACCTATTTCTGTTATTACATAACAATGTGAAGGTCAAGGTGGTATTGCTTGTACAACCCAGGTCTTCCTTGTGAAACCAGGATCTCCATGTCGTCATACATAAGACAAACATTCAGAGCTGTAGTTTTTAAATGGGCATAGCCTACTGTCCAAATTTACTTCAGTGGTATAGGGCAAGCATTGTTTAGGGTGCAGAGGTCACCTTGAAACATACAGTGTTGAAACTAGGGAAATGGACTTTCAACTGTTGTATAATCATGATAATAAACTGTTTGGGTCCAGGTCATTGAGGTAACCAAGTGTCTCTTCAGAATGAAAACACTTCAAAACAGAATTTTTGAAGGTGATTGAATTTTTTTTTATGCTCTCACACATCTAGTTATACTGTACAGTGTATTTATGAATACTCACTATTGCACGGGAATCACGCACGTTGAGACGCCCAATGCTAACACTGTATTTGTGTGCGCGTGATTCCCGTGCACCCTTTTGAGTTGAGTTGATTGGTTCAACTGTGTCCTATGGCCCTGTGATGCAGGGGTAGCATTATGCAGATGGCTGTTTCAATGAATGCTCGTTCCACCCATGACGAACAGGTCTGGTTGTTGATGAAATATAGTGATAGCTAAATAGACAGATTTTTTATTCATGTCTTTAAATGTAGTATCCAGTTATGTATGACTGTTTAATAATCTCATACCAACTTTGACTGGAGTAGATCCGATAGTTTTTCAGATATTGTAGTAAACGTTGGTACCTTAAATTAACTCCCAGACTATAGAGTGGGTCAATCTGCGTCAAGTGATTATGTATTATGTCATTGGTTATGGGACATTGGTTACTGGATGTAACAATCTGTGTTGAAGTGCCTTGGACTGTATGACACATCACTGTCACAATTCAGAATTACCTCCCTTAGCCATTCAGGATCTGCTGAACCCCATACCCGTGCTTGTGGATTTTACCACAGCTTGTTTGCAGTTAAGGGGTCAGTGATCTGTGTCACGTTGAGCTTCCTCCCACATTAAGCTGACCCATGATACAGTTGAAATGCTGATTAACATGTGGAAAACTCTGGAAATCCCAACTCACATTCAATATAATGTAACTATGGAATCAAGTTTGGGCTTGGGCCAGACAAACCAGTGGTCGATATCAGTGTTCCACATTGGGGCACATTGACACCCCTTCAGCAAGGATGTAAGAACAGTGTTCCCGCTGGCTTTCGAAACTGGTGGACTGGCAACTCTAAAAATTACCTGAGTCCCCCTAATTTTGTCCATCCCAACTTTAAAAAAAAAACCAAAACGCATGAAAGTTACCTGGTTTTAATTCTTTCCACACATGTTCGATGACGTCATCTCTGAAGTTAGATTTACACGTCATCGACACCAAAGTTCAGTCACAATTTGCTCTCTGTTTCGAATATTTCTAGACTGAGTTGCTACTATATCGCCATTGTTTTGTTCAACAACCAAGATTTATAAGGAACTTTATTTGCTGGTCCACAGGGACTGGCAGTCCCTTGAATTACCGGTCCAAGCCTAATTGAACTGGTAAAAAACTGGTAATAACCGGTGAACAGGAACACTAAGGATAGGAGTGGAAGTGCTTACTGTAGGCTCGGTGCATCACTATACTGTGAGCAACTATATGAGTGTTGGGGCTGATGGGTACCCTTGTGGCTAAAGTGTTCACTCGTCATGTGGAAAGCTGAGGATTGATTCCCCACATGGACACATCGTGTGCAGTCTGTTCCTAGTGTCCCCCCTCCATGATATTGGGTTCGCCTCGATTATGTTTCTAGGTTTGTCAGCACCATACCCGTGCTCGTGGGTTTCACCGAAGTGGTAAACGTCTGAGACCTGCATCATTTCGGGCTTTCCTCCCACATTAAGCTGACACGCCGTGATATAACTGGAATACTGTTAAAAGCGGCGTTAAGCCAACTCACTCACTCACTCACTCCATGATATTGTAATGTTCGAGACAGCAGGGTAAAACCAACCTTCCTCATGCTTAAATGTCTACCTTGGTCTTTGGTTAAGTATCTTAATGACAGACTGTATCATTACGGTTTCACTACTGAGGACCTTTTTACCTAGAATGTGTATTGTAGGTGACCTTGGCCTCAGAATATGTATTGTATTCAGACAGACCGTATCATTAGAGCTCCAGAGTTGGGACCTGTTCTGCCTTAGAGTGTGTATTGTAGGTGACCTTGGCCTCAGAATATGTATTGTATTCAGACAGACCGTATCATTAGAGCTCCAGAGTTGGGACCTGTTCTGCCCTAGAGTGTGTATTGTAGGTGACCTTGGCCTCAGAATATGTATTGTATTCAGACAGACCATATCATTAGAGCTCCAGAACTGGGACCTGTTCTGCCCTAGAATGTGTATTGTAGTTGACCTTGGTCTCAAGATACGTATGGTATCCAGACAGACTGTATCATTAGAGCCCCAGAACTGGGACCTGTTCTGCCCCAGAATATGTATTGTAGTTGACCTTGGTCTCAAGATATGTATGGTATCCAGACAGACTGTATCATTAGAGCTCCAGAACTGGGACCTGTTCTGCCCTAGAATGTGTATTGTAAGTCACGATGGCCTCAGGATACGTATGGTATCCAGACAGATTGTATCATCAGAGCTCCAGAACTGGGACCTGTTCTGCCCTAGATTAAGCACAGGGTCTACACATAGAGTAGTCTAATCATTATATTGGTTGTTTAGCCGGAACCAAGTGAAAGATTGAACTGTGTGTTCTGGAAACTCAGTATCCTGTTAAGAGGCAGCTATTCCCAAGTGCAGTACTTTTCCACATAGGGCCATGGTAAGGAGAATAGTAGACACGATGTCAACTCATTCACTCCGTGGGACGTTACAATTTCGCTCACTCAGCAAGTGTGATTGAGATGAAGATCGGAAATAGTGTATTCATATCGCTAGGGTTTAATCCAGGTACTGTATATTGGATATGATTTCACGTAGCGCCTGTCCGAAACCATGACAACTAGATCCAGGAACCACTTAGCAAATTGGCTTAAAATTGCCTCTGCTACCTCGTTTTGAAATGGAAGTCGTTTGCATTAAGTGTGAGATCATCGTTAGTGGGGGACATGTCCATTAGATACAATGAGTTCGGGGAATATCATGCATGGTGAAATCCCTGACTTCAAGGTAAAAGTTATGGTAATGCAAAACTGTTGATCAGCTTAGTGTTTGTTTGAGAAGATTTTTTGCGGTGGTAATATTAATATGATGATCCTCAGGGAGATTCCTATTTCAAAGTTGTCGAGTCTTATTCGGAAATAGTTGGCAGTTGTGAGCATCAAATGTTCAGTATGTTTCACAAGAACAGCAATGCTTTCAGAAGTGATTCATTTCCGATTCAATTTGAAAGCTTATTTGAAAAATCATTTGTTTCAGATATACCGCAAAGAAAGTTTGAATGTGATTAGTTGTGTTTGCGTGACAACTAGTTACAATGTATGTTTACTCTGGATTTGGTTACTTAATTGAATGAATACAAAAATCTCCTTTAAGAGGCATAAATTCATCAGCTTTTCAGTAGCTTTTAAGTCAGCTTGTGTTTCCTGTTTTGTCTCTACATTGACGTCAGTGTGTGGTTAACATTATGGCTTGAAGAGATTCTACATCTATACCGAAATGATTTATATATGAAACATCGAAGAGAGATTAATAAAAAGAATTCAGCCTCCTTCTGCAACAGCAATACGTTGCTACGGAAAGTAATTTGTGAAATGGAAAGCGATTGAAACAGAATTACTTCTTTGGAAAAGTTAAAATGGGAGTCTGGCTTAAAACGCAAATTATTTTTTAAGCCACAAGGGAAGCAATGATTTGGGTTAGGTCCAATTTGCCACCGATATCCATTGTATGGAGTGTAGATCGATGTATAGTTGTATGTAGAGGTACAGAGGGATTGCAGATCACGCTCAGATCAATATACATGGTGTGTGTGTTTCTACGGGGCTGGGTATTTGGTCGGATCTGTAACCCCGTTTAGTCAAAACATGCTGTGTGTGTAGGAGGTAGAATCAATAGCGAGGCGGCAATGATGCAGGAAAAAACCAGTTTAGTCTGGAAAGTTTTGAAGTTTGGAATACAGACTTGTTTGTTCCTTGTTTTTCTGGAGATAGATTTGTAATAAAAGTCATATTTAGGAAACCTTTAACAGATTGAAGGGAAAATATCAAGTGTGATTGATTAGGCCAGGCTTTTTTTATTTTTCGGATTACGGATTTTTCAGCCCAAAGTCCAGGGTTTGAGGAGGGAAAAATAACCCGAAAACGCCAGATGCATTCTTTTTTAATGCAGAGGGCCTCTTTAGGCATACTTTAGGAACATATTCTGTGCTCAAATGACCGCCATTTGTGACGATAAAGCCCCTTGTAACAATTAAAATTCTACCACTTACAACACGGACAAATGTCAAGGGAAGCTATTCATATTCGGCTTCGAGATCAACAAAGTGTATCTCTTTACTTGTTTACAACGGTAAATTCATATGGTTTTTTTTTATTAAAAGGTAATGATAACAAATAAAATAACTGACTACATGGCTATCGGCGGTGAAAAAAAATGGAAATCTGATATTTTTTTTTTTACATTTTCTCAAAAATTAGTGTCGGCTGGTCCGTGATCCGAAAAATATAAAACGCCTGGCCTTAATATAGGTTTAATATAGGGTTTAGTGTTGCATCCAAGATTATTGCACTTATATAGCGAATTGCATTCATGTGTGTGTGTGTGGCTGCTTGTACTAATGCTGATTTTATAGTGTTAGCCCTCTGAGATACCATCCCGCAGTTTAACATGAATACCCCACTCAGACACAGCCAACCAGTCCTTGTTTTAGCCCCTTAGTATCTGAGCTGGATAGAACCATCTTTCTGAGGAAGATCTCTAGGGTCTGTTGTTGAACAAAACATCAGTGATATTCATATTAGTGTATTTTCAAACGAAGTCGGTGACCATCAGGGTTTCCCCTTGTCTATTTTTAGTGCAAGGGAATAGGATTATTATTTTGCTTTGCTTTGAGGTTAAATATATATTTGAAGTGACCTTGTTTCGAATTTTTAAAAATAAAGAAAATTGTGACTTAACTTTGTGTGAATGATGTGTAGATCTAACTAAGTTACTTCAGAGATGACATGCATTGAACATGGTGTTGAAAGAATTAAAAGCAGGAATTTTCATACGTATTTTTATAAGTTTAAGTTGGGACTGACAAAAATTAAGGGGGCCCGGTAATTTTTAGATTTGCCAGTCTCAAAAGCCAGCGGGAACGCTGATTATAATTAGCACAGTATTGGTTGAGTCTGCCTCACAGAAAAGGTTCTTATAACAGTTTTAAGACAGGTTAGATCAGATCTTAATCATTGTTAGCATCCGTTGATAAACTAATGAAGGGTAGTTACTATGCGGAAAATTCTCACTAGACCGAATAATGAGACTGTGAATAACGGCTTAAACCTCCGCCTGCCTCGAGATGTTACTCATCTCAGGGTGGATAAGTGATGTTTGGTTCTGTCTCTAATGCTGTAGGATGCAGTAAAATGGGGCCTTTCCTCCATTAAAGTACATTGAACTTTCTGTTGCAGTCTGCAAATCTAACCAGGAATTCTGGAATATGGCAGATAAGCCTTATCGGAGTGTGTTCAGTTTTCTAGCGTATCTATTATCTGGTCAGATTATGTTCAGTAACTCTCTGGCGAACTGTGTGTTGAACTGTGTGTTAGTTTATCAGCCATTTAACTCTGTTTTAATTGCAGATAATACCTTCTGCTTGGCTAAGTAATTATGCCAGGTTTATTTTGGTCATGGAAGTGCTGTCTTAGCACATTCTGATTGGTTGACGCCTTGATTGGTTCACATTGCAAATCTGTCCCGCAGTAAAGATTAATTGACATTCTGATTGGATGGGATGGATTGATTGACAGTTAATGAAGCAGTCAAATAAACGCAGTTAGGTGATTAGATGGTAGATTGGAAAATAGCATTATAGTCGCGGTTTTGAGAACAATTATACTTTATCATGCTGAAGATGTATGTCTGAGAAGTGCATGTTCAATTTATTAGTTGGTATTCCAATTTATTTGATTTTTTTTATTTGCGTTAAAAATGCCTACATCATTATACTCCATCCTAAAAGGGGGGGGGGGGTATATGGCTATACCTTGTATACCAAGGAATTCATTCCACCTTCCGAGGCCATTTATGCCAGCTATAATTTCAAAACTACGTCATAGATTCTTTTCAAACTTGGTGAACACTTTTTATACCTTTTGGCGAGGTGCAGTGCAAAGTTTGATTTCAATATTTGGATTGTCTGAAAAATACAGATTTGTTCATTTTTGTACTTAGAATTTTTTTGCTTAAACATTTGTGCAAAGTTTGATTTTGATATGTGTATTTTCCGAAAAATATAATGTTTTTTATATTGTGAACCCAGAATTTGTGTTAACTTCGACATTAGTGTGGCCTGTGACTTGAAAACTCCTTTACAGATTATTTTCTAATTGAGGGTACAGTTTCTATACCAGTAGGAGAGGTGCAGTGCAAAGTTTGATATTGATAAGTGGATTTTCAGAAAAAAAATTGCTTTTTTTCATGTTTTGAACTTAGAAATACATTGAGTCAAAGTCGGAGGTATTTGTGAGCCCTGCTCTCTTTTTGTCTTGTTTGAATTTTGGTATTTTGTTAAGCATTTATTATGATGTATATATATGGCAAAGTTTGTCATGGAATCTTGGATATGTTAATTTTTAAGAGTAAATATGGTACTGTCGTTATTTCACAGTCAGCAACATTCAAGGTATGACAGGACAGCCTGAAAGCGAGCACTGGTTTATTGTTTTGACCACATCTGCAGGGTACCATGACCTGTATCAGCCAAGTCACACTGTGTAACCACGTGATCATCATTTTAGTCCCCCCCCAAGTAGGAATTCTGGGTTAGAATAGGTTCCCAGAAACCTATGCTGGTTGTGAGAGGTGACCAGATGCAGACTTGGTGGTTTGGTACGGATGCCACGGATCATTGCTCTCAGTATCAATCGCTGGATCCATTATTTCGAGCCACTTTCATTTGGCTGGAATATTGCTGAGTTTTATTTAAGAAACAGACAAACAAATAATTTTTTGTGGCTTCTTTCAACAAGTATATGGGCCAAGCTGTTCTGCCCTAGAATCCTCCCGTGATTCAGATGCTGAGATGCAGTGTCATCAGGGGAGGTAAGCTACAAGTATATGGGCCAAGCTGTTCTGCCCTAGAATCCTCCCGTGATTCAGATGCTGAGATGCAGTGTCTTCAGGGGAGGTAAGCTACAAGTATATGGACCAAGTCATTCTGCCGAGGAATCCTCCCGTGATTCAGATGCTGAGATGCAGTGTCTTCAGGGGAGGTAAGCTACAAGTATATGGACCAAGTCATTCTGCCGAGGAATCCTCCCAAGATTCAGATGCTGAGATGCAGTGTCTTCAGGGGAGGTAAGCTACAAGTATATGGACCAAGTCATTCTGCCGAGGAATCCTCCCATGATTCAGATGCTGAGATGCAGTGTCTTCAGGGGAGGTAAGCTGCAAGTATATGGACCAAGTCATTCTGCCGAGGAATCCTCCCAAGATTCAGATGCTGAGATTCAGTGTCTTCAGGGGAGGTAAGCTACAAGTATATGGACCAAGTCATTCTGCCCTAGAATCCTCCCATGATTCAGATGCTGAGATGCAGTGTCTTCAGGGGAGGTAAGCTGCAAGTATATGGACCAAGTCATTCTGCCGAGGAATCCTCCCAAGATTCAGATGCTGAGATTCAGTGTCTTCAGGGGAGGTAAGCTACAAGTATATGGACCAAGTCATTCTGCCGAGGAATCCTCCCAAGATTCAGATGCTGAGATTCAGTGTCTTCAGGGGAGGTAAGCTACAAGTATATGGACCAAGTCATTCTGCCGAGGAATCCTCCCAAGATTCAGATGCTGAGATTCAGTGTCTTCAGGGGAGGTAAGCTACAAGTATATGGACCAAGTCATTCTGCCGAGGAATCCTCCCAAGATTCAGATGCTGAGATTCAGTGTCTTCAGGGGAGGTAAGCTACAAGTATATGGTTCAAGTCATTCTGCCTAGGAATCTTCCCAAGATTCAGATGCTGAGATTCAGTGTCTTCAGGGGAGGTAAGCAACAAGTATATGGACCAAGTCATTCTGCCGAGGAATCCTCCCAAGATTCAGATGCTGAGATTCAGTGTCTTCAGGGGAGGTAAGCTACAAGTATATGGATCAAGTCATTCTGCCTAGGAATCCTCCCAAGATTCAGATGCTGAGATTCAGTGTCTTCAGGGGAGGTAAGCTACAAGTATATGGACCAAGTCATTCTGCCGAGGAATCCTCCCAAGATTCAGATGCTGAGATTCAGTGTCTTCAGGGGAGGTAAGCTACAAGTATATGGACCAAGTCATTCTGCCGAGGAATCCTCCCAAGATTCAGATGCTGAGATTCTTTGTCTTCCCAAGGTCAATTATCCTGAGATGATGCAGCATGCAGTTTTTCTCTTCTGACTGTTGCTTCAGGTTCTACTGATATGTGAATACAAAATAAGCTGCAAAGCTTATCTGCAAAGCTTTGAAGATAGTCACAGGTTTGTTGGTGCTATTCAGTGCTGGCAGAATGCTAATGGTGTTTCAGTCGTTTGAACTATTGAACAATTGTGAAGTGTGATAGGAAACGTTAGAGAAGATTCTTGAAGGTATAGTTCGGGAAATCCCATAACGTACAGGTAAACCTTTACATATTTTGAGATTTTGCTGAAGACGGCTCATGATCTATTAATTCAGTTCATCTAGGGGCTACAGGATCAATAGTCTATGCTAAGTTCACATGTTTGTCCAGTAAGTGAAATGGCAGTTTAAGAGATTTTTGTGAGATGTATATTACTTGTGAAAACACTTCAGCTATTGAGCTGTGTATAAATCAGCCTTTTTATTGGGTATGTTGATGCGACAATCATGTCGCACACGTTAATATCTTGGGAATATTTTGGTGACCTTTTTGTTATATTCATCGAGGAACTTCACACAGTTATCCACTGTGGAAGTATATGGCGAGACAAAGCTCTGATCCAAAGAGATTTTGAAAGTGCATTCAATTTTTTAGCCTTTGGGTTAGGAAATTGTGTGTCCATAATGGCATCCATAACATTTTTTTATTTTTTCTTGTGAACTGTGAGATTGAGTTGTCAGATGCTGCTCACCCGAAGTGGGGTGAGATTGTGTGAGGGAGAAGGGTAGGGCTGGAAGAGTCCAAATTTACTACCTGTGTACCCAACACCCTATTACCCTACCCAGACCCGTGAAGATTCCGGGGTAGACTAGGACTTCAGCAACCAATACTTGCCGTAAAAGGTGACTATGCTTGTCGTAAAAGGTGACTAATGGGATCGGTTGTCAGGCTTGGTGACTTGGTTGATACATGTCATCAATCCCAATTGAGCGGATCGATGCTCATGATGTAAATCACTGGATTGTCTGGTCCAGACTTGATTATTTTACAGACTGCCATCATATAGCTGGAATATTGCCAAGTGTGGCGTTGAACAACAAACAAACAAACAAACAAATGTTACCCTACCCTATCCGGGTATCCACTGTAGGTCTCAAGAAATGGGTTTAAAATGTCCGATTTGGAATAGTTTGACCATAGCCCTGACAAAATGTATTTAGATACACATATGAAGTGATCTGGTCATGTGTACGCAGAAATTGACTGAAGCTTTATCTTTATTCAAACATATAAAAGTCAGAAGGAATGCGTTCATAGTCGGAAAGAAATGTGAAAATTAGTGAGTTGCAGTGTAACCATGAAGTTCTAGGTGATTTTTGTCATTAAACAATGTATCACGTGACCAACCCCGGGTTCGTGTAGTCCTGTGGGTACACGGGTCCTGCTCAGGACCCACCTGACCCGAGTACCCGAGCTACCTGCCCAAGCTGTAGAGGAAGGCGTCCAATGTGGCCATTGTTCTTTTTCTAAAAGGGGGCACGGGTGGCCCAGTCTTCTAAGGCGCCGCAATTCGCTGTGCAGAGTTGCGTCCCTTGGGCACGCCAGAAACCTATGATTGTGGGTTCGAATCCAGGTTCGCCCCGATTATGTTTCTAGGTTTGTCAGCACCATAGCCGTGCTCGTGGGTTTCACCGAAGTGGTAAACATCTGAGACCTGCATCACTTTGGGCTTTCCTCCCACATTAAGCCGACACGCCGTGATATAACTGGAACACTGTTAAAAGTGGCGTTAAACCCAACTCACTCACTCTTTTTCTAAAACAATATTCTTAAAAATGAAACTGTATTGGTGAAATGGCCTATTTATGTAGGTCTTCATATTTATCGATTGTAAGAACATTGTTTTATATTTTACCATGTTTACTGTAAGTAGTACATTTAAACATAGTGTATACCAGACCACGTAGACAATGAGACGTCATCACATCAGAGACATTCTGACATCTAGTCAAATACGTGTCACACATGACATGTCTTCCTTTGAAGTCTAATAGCTTGTTTTATACATTCCAAAAAGCTTCAGTCAAAATCTGTGGTTAACTTATCATGTTGAGTTACTTTGTTGCTGTTTGTGATGACTACAAAGGGTGGTTAGCTCAACTGGTGTGCAGACCATAAGGTACAAGGAAGATTAAATGTTCACAGCTGGTAGCATCGAGCAAAGGACACGTTTTATTCAGGCAAAAAAGGGAAAACTCATTGTTGTGATGTGTCAATAGATTTTTGTTTTCTCTTGATATTTTTAGGGCACAATTGTCTTAGGCACTGCAATTTGCTGTGCAGAACATGTAGAAACCGATGATTGTGGGTTTGAATCCTGGTTTGCCCTGATTATATTTCTAGGTTTCTCAGCACCATACCTATGCTTGTGTGTTTCACCAAAAATGGTAATCGTCTGAGACCTGCATCTCTTTGGGCTTTCCTCCCACTTCGGCTGACATGCTGTGATATAACTGGAAAACTGTTCAAAGCAGCATTAAACCCAACTCACTCATTCTTGTAGGTTTGGCTCTGATAGGACTTCAGTATTATGAAGAAATAACACTGTCACTGTGTGCACACTGAGAAATAACCCAGTGGAGCACAGCTCCATGATCCTTCTGTCTGCAATGTCTGAATTCAATATGGATGTGACCAAAATATATTGGAATCTTTCTTCATTTCAGAGTTTGTTACCAATAACTTGGAACATTTGAATTTTGAACATATGCCAAAAACTGGACAGTTTTACATCAACTGTTGTGTGATTCTTGACATTTTTTACTCCAAACCAGCCAACAACATTTCTAAAGGATATGGTTATGGATCAGAGGATATGATAAAATGACCTTTTTCTACTGAGCAAATCTAGTTGGATGGTAAATCATATGTAATGATTTATTTGAAGAACTAGAATGCATTCCATCAGTGCTGATGTGACTTGTGTATGAAGATTGTGTATTGAGTTACTATTCTGTGGACTTAGTTGACCGTGATCTCGAGGACTTGACCTCATCATGGAGTGTCTGGCCTACAATCAACAGAGGTTCGCCTCAGTCATTGAGAACATCAACAGGGAACTTCATGAAAAAGGTGAGATCGGTGTTAGATATAGGGCGGCCATTTTTTTGTTGTTGTCTCTTTGACCTTCAGGTTGTCATTGTTGCTGTGCTTTTCTTTTGGGTTTGTTTTGTGTCTTGATGTTTGTTCCTTCATGCTGTTGAGTAAACATGTAGATGGTAGATGTGTCAACTGTGTCTTCATGGTTGTTTTGTTCTTACCCTTCTTTTGTGTACATTGTCGCAGTTGGTGCAGCAAATGTGGAATTCTTTTTTACAATGTTTGGAACTTTATAGTGTCAGAAAAGAAATGTCTCCTCTTTTAGCATTGTTTGGTATTCATATCTGATGGTTTGAGATGCTGTCCATGTTTTTTCTTGATGTAAGAACTAGTAGTTTTTTTCAGGTTCTTTTATCATATTTATTTTTCCAGAAGTATTATGGTACATACAGTATGGAACAGCAAATATAAGATAGCTTTGCGATAAATAGCAAAAAACAGTGAAGATTTAGGCATGGTTTATTTCATAATAAAACATTGTTCTATCATAACGTCATTTCTGGAGATTCAGACATACGCTTGCAACTTGATAATGTCGTAAATTAACAATGCTAGACCACCGTCATATAGCTGGAATATTGCTGAGTGCAGCATTAAACAACAAACCAACCAACCAATGCTAATTGTGAGAGGGTATTGAGTTGTTCCTCTTAGATGTAGCTGGGCAATATAGATAAAGGCAATGGCTGAATTATCGCCCTCAAAAGTGGTCAAGATAGCAAACTGTAATGGCGGAAAAGGTACAGGTAACGTCTGTCAGTTGTTTGTGTTTGTGAGATTATTCAGGGAATACCAAACTTAACCCCCTGTTAATAGAATGGACTTGTCCGACATTGCTGTGATCAAATTGTATTCAGGGAGGCATCATTATATAAATTTGGTAAAATATTTTTAAATCTTGTTAACTGTATCAACATCCTAAAGAGGCTGTTGATATTTCGTTTGAGAAATAAACGTCTCATGGTCGTTGTTTAACGTACATTTATACAATGCAGGGAGAATAAACCACTCAGGTCTGCACCCTAGGTAGTTTATTTTCCCTGCAGTGTTTTAGTGTACGATAAACACACACCCCCACCCCAAATTTCTCCATCGTGTATTTCTTAAATATATCATGGAGAAATATGCTGGAGAAGTATTTTCTTTTTCTACAGGATCATATGACCTGGAGTAGCAATAAAATATGCATTAATAATGGGAAAATACTATTGATTAGATATGAAATATGAAATATCAATTGAAACATCGTATATCAACAAAAGTCATGGTGTATGCTTGTGGTTTGTTAACATGGGGGTGTTTGAGTAGGTCAGCGGTTAAAGCAGTCGTTCATCATGCCGATGGCCAGGGTTCAATTTCCTGCATGGTACCTCATGAACAGCTTCTCTGGCATCCTCTGGCATCCCCTGGTGTCCCCTAACATCCCCTGGTGTCCCCTGGCATCCTCTGAAATCCCCTGGCATCCTCTGGCGTCCCCTGGTGTCCCATGGCATCCGCTGGAATCCCCTGGTGTCCCCTGGTGTCCACTGGTGTCCCCTGGCATCCGCTAAAATCCCCTGGCGTCCCCTGGTGTCCCCTGGCATCCGCTGGCGTCCTCTGGTGTCCCCTGGTGTCCCATGGCATCCGCTGGTGTCCCCTGGTGTCCCCTGGCATCCCCTTAAATCCCCTGGCGTCCCCTGGTGTCCCCTGGCATCCGCTGGAATCCCCTGGCGTCCTCTGGTGTCCCCTGGCATCCGCTAGAATCCCCTGGCATCCTCTGGTATCCCCTGGTGTACCCTGGCATAATCTGGCATCCCCGGGCATCCGCTGGAATCCCCTGGCGCCCCCTGGCATCCTCTGGTCCCCTGGCATACCCTGGCATCCCTGGCATCCTCTAGCATCCTCTAGTGTCCCCTTGTATTCCCTGGCATCCTCTGGTGTCCCCACGCATCGCCTGGTGTCTCTGGCATCCTCTGGTGTCCTCTGGAATCCTCTGGCATCCCCTGGTGTCCCCTGGCATCCTCTGGCATCCCTTGGTGTCCCCTGACATCATCTGGCATCCCCTGGTGTCCCCTGGCATCCGCTGAAATCCCCTGGCGTCCCCAGGTGTCCCCTGGCATCCGCTGGAATCCCCTGGCGTCCTCTGGTGTCCCCTGGCATCCCCTGGCATCCTCTGGCATCCCCTGGTGTCCCCTGGCATCCCCTGGTGTCCCCTGGCATCCTCGGGCGTCCTCTGGCGTCCCCTGGTGTGGTATTGTTGGTAGTTTGCTACAAGCGTGGCTGTTGCCCCAGGGGGAAGAAACAGGTGCCCTTCAACCACTGCCCTGCATCCTTCAGACAGACAGCTTATCAACAGTTTTGTTTACAAAGCTGAGATAATGCTGTTCTATTTTACAAATGCATGCATGAAATGTGTAGGTGAGGAGCTTGTGTTGACAAGCTACACAGTTATGTCACAAGTGACTATATAAACGTGATCGGGAGAGTCTTCTGTGGCAGCTGGTGGTCAGTGTGTTTGGATACGTGTGAACTGTATTGTGTAACACTACATTGGTGTGACGACGTTGTTGACCTGATGGAGATACAGTTGTTACCGTCTGCACCTTCTCTGGACAGTTTGGACCACGCTTGTGTGAAGGGCGACAGTAGGGACAGTTTTGAGGATGAATTTATGGACAGTTTTGAGGATGAGTTCATGGACAGTTCTGAGGACAGAGGTATGGACAGTTTCTGATATGTTCAAGTTAGACTTACAACCGCTTGCCTGGAATTGGTATGCAGTTATCTTTTACATGTGTTGACATGACCTTGTTTGACCTTCATTAAGATCTGTATGGGTAGCCCAGTAGTTATATTGTTTGCTTGTAATGCAGAAAGTCTAGGTTTAATCCCCGAAAGGTTCCCTTACTCGTTCACCTAACCTGTTATCTAACTTGATCCCACATTTCTTTCCCTGACCTGTTCCCTTACTTATTCTCTCAATTGTTCCCTCACCTATTGTCTGACTCGTTCCCTTGCCTGTTATCTAACTTGTTCCCAAATTTCGTTCCCTGTCTTGTTTCCTCACTCAGTTCCTCACCTGTTATCTACCTGGTTCCCTCAGTTGTTCCCTCACCGTTCTCACACTAGTTAGCTTTCTCGTGACCTTACTCGTTCCCTCTACTGCTGCTCACCACATTCACCAAGTGTTTCCTAACTCATTCCCTCACCTGTTCGCCCAATCATTCCCTAACTCACGCTATTCGTTCCCTCACCTCTTCCCAACCTTGTTCCCCCAATCGTTCCCTAACTCAAGCTAATTGTTCCCTCACCTGTTCCCAACCTCGTTCCCTCACCTGTTCGCCCAATCGTTCCCTAACTCATGCTAATCGCAGCAAATCCATCTAACAGATACTGTAAATCTGGAAATTAATGCGTCTTCAAATTGATATGACTGCTGACCCCAAGCCAAAAATGTGACTCAATATCAATGTGACTCCCCCACCCCATCCCAGTGGAATGATACATATCCTTACCTTAATCCAACCAACCAGCAAATAGCTTATTAGCACTGTGTAAAGCACTTCTGTAATAACCAAAAACAGTGTTTTCCTAAAAACAACAATGTTTACTCTGTTGACTGGCATTAAGGAAGTTCAAAGACAATGTAATAATTGAACCAGTAACAGTTCAGTGATTGGTATACGGAGAAGGTGTCAACAAGCTTTGACACAAGTGGGTAGAACTCTTGACCCCAGCAGTGATAACTCACCGGATGCCTATTGTGTAATTCCTATTCTTTGAATGACATTGTTATATACTTGTTACAACTGCTGCTCAATAAACCGTGTTTGTGTTTATATTCACTGTAACTTGATAATGCCCTCATATTGCTTGATTACGGGCCATTATCACGCCTGTTGTTAGGTGACGTCATAGGGTAGGGATAGGTGACGTCACGTTCAATAGTGACGTCATCTGGTTTGTTCTATGCAGTTTCTATATTTGTAAAAGTGGGTCAGTGGCATTCCTTTTGATTACAGTAAATGTTTCAAAACCGATATTGTTGTTTCTTTTTATTTGAAAACAAGTTTCATCCATTTTAGCTATAATAACGGTAACACTCTTTTCTAGGGCATTATCATTTGCAGAAGCCTCAGGTCTTTTGCTTATATGCTAAAGGACTTCATGAGGTCGATCACTGTTCATGCTGTGGACAAATGTCCTTTATTTCACAATCAGTCACAGTAGATTCTTTCTGCATCATACTCCATCATTTCAACTTCCTGTTCTAATTTCTCCCAACACCTGTCCACTGCGGAGATTCTGTATACAGTCCCAGCTGTGAAAAGCAAATCCTGCCTCCATTCCTCAAAGAGAATTGCTGATGAAGCCTGCGGTGTAACTATGTTAAACTCGAGAGCATGACATGAATTACAGCATTAATGCAATAGGCTTCATCCCAGGGAATAATGCATGTACGATAATCTCATGGAGAGCTGTCAAGTGCGGCTAGATTTTTGATTAACATGAAATTCACTGTAAGATGATATACTTGTGAACAATGGCGTTTTACTCGTAGGAGGTTTCATAGAAGGGTCTGTATAAAAACAACATGTATATAAACAGGGTTTTATCTTGATTTACAAAATTTGAAGGGAACTTTGTACCCATGTGGGAATCGAATGATTACACTAATGCCCCCAGTGAAATAGAACCTTTCAAGACATTTTGGGTCATCTTCCCGAGGCAAGAGAGTTAACTGACTTTAAAAGTCCAGTTTCAACCCTTGCCGAACTAGGCTGGTATTATAGAGTTACATTTTGACTGGGCTAATGAGTCTATGCATAGTCTAATCAAAATCGTGCACCAAAATCGAAATTTGGTTTGTAAACTGTCGTGCAGATTTCGGTCAATTGCAGGATTTGCAAAGCATGTGCACCGCCAACTTGTCGGCAGATATTTTCCAAATCTTTTTTTGTTTTTAATCAAGGTGCTCACATGATTTGATGCATTTCGCGATGTAAGACACATTTTATCACAATATAGCTCTTGATTATCGATCAGGTCGTCCTGACTGGGTGCGACCATTTTGTGTGAAGCAAACGCAAGTGATACGAGAAGTGGAATCTGATTGGTCCGTAGGAGAGGCTTAGAAGGGACATAACTTGTAGTAGCCACTGGCGCTACGATCGAGCCCAGTAATTCCAGCCTAGTTCGGCAAGGGTGGAAACTGGACTTTTAAAGTCAGTTAACTCTCTTGCCTCGGGAAACTGGACTTTGAAAGTCAGTTAACTCTCTTGCCTCGGGAAACTGGACTTTGAAAGTCAGTTAACTCTCTTGCCTCGGGAAGATGATTTTGGGTATGTCTGTTCCCAAATCAAATAGCAATGGTTTAGGGCACAGATTAATTTGAGACTGTGATGAGTGAATAGCTTGCTGAAATGAAGGTGAAGTTGATACAAATGACGTGAGACCCTTAAGATCCGGGGCAGAATAGGTCTTTACCAACCCATGCTTGCCGTAAAAGGTGACTATGCTTGTCGTAAGAGGCGACTAACAGGATCGTGTGGTCAGGCTCGCTGACTTGGTTGATGCATGTCATTGATCCCAGTTGCGTGGATCGATGCTCATGATGTCAATCACTGGATTGTCTGGTCCAGACTCGATTATTTACAGACCGGACTCATATAGCTGGAATATTGCTGAGTGTGGTGTTAAACAACAAACAAACAAACAAACAAAAACAAATGACATGATCATGAAGATGATTCTGTGAATCTACTAATGTGCAGAGTTACCTCCCTTGGATGCTCCAAATACCCGTGACTGTGGGTTTCAATTTCGGGTTCGCCCTGGTAATGTTTCTAGGTCAGCACCATACCCGTTCTCATGGGTTTCACCAGAAGGGTAAACCTCTGAGACCCGCATTACTTTGGGCTTTCCTCTCATATTAAGCTGACATGCTGATATGACTGGAGCACTGTTAAAAGGGGTGTTAAACCCGACTCACTCACCATCAGGCAGTCATTACGACACACAGCTTGGAATCCTTTCACAAAGAGTGAATGAGATGTTTTCCCAGCATAATACAGTGATGTTGGAGGAAGCTATAGAAAGTCATGACGTCTTGCTGAAAGATCATTTTTTGACAAATCTAGGATGCTTACCCAAACTGATGGCAGGGCAGGCATCCAACCGATTCAAGCCATTGGACTGCCTTTTACTTACTGATAACAAAACCTTTCAATATTTGATCGATTTAATTCAGCTATCAGCTATTTCACTTTCTGGAAACAGCTTTGAAAGCATTTTCAATATTTTACTGGGAATTTCTTTGCATGTTTTGAGAGTGAGTGAATGTTTTTTATCTCTGCCGACAGTAATTATTATATATCAGCAATAGAAACAAGAAGAGTGCTTGTGACCTATTCTAACCTGGGTCTATACAGGGTGACAAGCAATAGAGTTCTGGGGACCTATTCTAACCTGGGTCTATACAGGGTGACAAGCAATAGAGTTCTGGGGACCTATTCTAACCTGGGTCTATACAGGGTGACAAGCAATAGAGTTCTGGGGACCTATTCTAACCTGGGTCTATACAGGGTGACAAGCAATAGAGTTCTGGGGACCTATTCTAACCTGTGTTCAAACAGGTTTTAAGAAACTTTAGTTACGATTGGAAGAATAACACTAAAGTAATCATGGTTTTCTCATAAATGTTACTCAATTCAACTAGTTATCAGTCTTGAAGAAGATCAATAGTGAATAAAATTGGTGTCAGTTCTCATGCGAACATTACGAAGGAATCGGCCTGGGTTTATGTCTGTAAAGTTCTGGGAATTGACAACGAAGCAAAGCTGTCAGTTTCTTCATAGTTTAAGTATTACTCAAGAAACCCACAACAACATGTCTATTATTCCAGTTTTTCTACAGTAAATACACACCAGCCCTAATCAAATTTCCCCGCTTCGGTTGTCTCTGATTTATTCATTTGGTTTCTCACACCCACAAACTATCAACACAGGAACAAGAATTGGTTTCCATCTCGATATAGGTCAAGACGTCTTGACCTTGTGGCGGAGAGAGTATTGACCGGATTGATTGTCAGGTGGGTGTCAGCCTGGCACTGAAGGGCAGTCAAGATGTGAGCCTTTAGAGTCATCAAGCATCGGAAGTTAGAGTGATAGCCATAATTAAACAAGGTGATGATCTGAAAATTAAACAAATTGGAAATGGATGGTGATTTAGATATTGGATAGTCATGCTTACCATGACTCAAATTGCTTGGAACTATTTGTTGAATCAAAACTGAATTGATTTTTGTGATACTCTGTTATAAATGATGATTTTATGTGATTATTCTGTAAAGGTTATTTGTTGATGAGAAGTAGTATTTTTAGTATATCCTGTGTATGTCTAAATGAATAATATTTACCAACACACTTGTTTATTTAAGTTATTTATCGGATAGGAAAATAAAACAGAATTATTTTGTAAGGATAAGAATTTATGGATGAACAACTTCTTTATTACAATTAAGAGCGATGTTTCGGTGTTGGTTCCAACACCGTTATCAAACGTCACTCTTAATTGTAATAAAGAAGTTGTTAATCCATAAATTCTTATCATTACTTAGTACTCCAACTTCTAAATGCCTATCAAAGATGTCAGAATTTTTTGTCAATAACAATGATTGACAGTGCATGAGTTGGACTTTTAATGGTTTCTTTTATGAGTTGATAGGGGGATTTTTTGTAAGAACTTTCAGCTTGGTTATGTAAATAGATATCGATTATCAGCTGAGTGGGTTTCTGTATCGTAAATTATTGAATGACTAAAATCCAAGTTTAAAGTTGTATTCCAAGATATGAGTTTTTTTGTTTATTTCTTGTTTAACGCCGCACTCTGCAATATTCCAGCAATATGACGGTGGTCTGTAAATAATTGAATCTGGACCAGACAATCCAGTGATTAACATTATGAGCATCAATCCACGCAATTGGGATACGATGACATGCATCACCCAAGTTATTTGGACGCAGTGTTGGAGGGTATATATATCTGTATAGATAGATTCAGTACGGCAGTTATTTGGATGCAGTGTTGGAGGGTATATCTGTATAAACAGATTCAGTGCGGCAGTTATTTGGATGCAGTGTTGGAGGGAATACCTGTATAAACAGATTCAGTGCGGCAGTTATTTGGAAGCAGTGTTGGAGGGAATACCTGTATAAACAGATTCAGTGCGGCAGTTATTTGGACGCAGTGTTGGAGGGTATATCTGTATAAACAGATTCATAGATTCAGTGCGGCAGTTATTTGGACGCAGTGTTGGAGGGTATATTTGTATAAATAGATTCAGTGTGGCAGTTATTTGGACGCAGTGTTGGAGGGTATATTTGTATAAATAGATTCGGTGCGGCAGTTATTTGGATGCAGTGTTGGAGGGTCTATTTGTATTAATAGATTCAGTGTGGCAGTTATTTGGACGCAGTGTTGGAGGGTATATTTGTATATATAGATTCAGTGTGGCAGTTATTTGGACTCGGTGTTGGAGGGTATATTTGTATAAATAGATTCAGTGCGGCAGTTATTTGGACGCAGTGTTGGAGGGTATATTTGTATAAATAGATTCAGTGCGGCAGTTATTTGGACGCAGTGTTGGAGGGTATATTTGTATAAATAGATTCGGTGCGGCAGTTATTTGGATGCAGTGTTGGAGGGTCTATTTGTATTAATAGATTCAGTGTGGCAGTTATTTGGACGCAGTGTTGGAGGGTATATTTGTATATATAGATTCAGTGTGGCAGTTATTTGGACTCGGTGTTGGAGGGTATATTTGTATAAATAGATTCAGTGCGGCAGTTATTTGGACGCAGTGTTGGAGGGTATATTTGTATAAATAGATTCAGTGCGGCAGTTATTTGGACGCAGTGTTGGAGGGTATATTTGTATAAATAGATTCAGTGCGGCAGTTATTTGGACGCAGTGTTGGAGGGTATATTTGTATAAATAGATTCAGTGTGGCAGTTATTTGGACGCAGTGTTGGAGGGTATATTTGTATATATAGATTCAGTGTGGCAGTTATTTGGACACAGTGTTGGAGGGTATATTTGTATAAATAGATTCAGTGTGGCAGTTATTTGGACGCAGTGTTGGAGGGTATATTTGTATATATAGATTCAGTGTGGCAGTTATTTGGATGCAGTGTTGGAGGGTATACTTGTATAAATAGATTCAGTGCGGCAGTTATTTGGACGCAGTGTTGGAGGGTCTATTTGTATAAATAGATTCAGTGTGGCAGTTATTTGGACGCAGTGTTGGAGGGTATATTTGTATATATAGATTCAGTGTGGCAGTTATTTGGACGCAGTGTTGGAGGGTATATCTGTATAAATAGATTCAGTGCGGCAGTTATTTGGACGCAGTGTCTGAGGGTATATCTGTATAAATAGATTCAGTGTGGCAGTTATTTGGACGCAGTGTTGGAGGGTATATTTGTATAAATAGATTCAGTGCGGCAGTTATTTGGACGCAGTGTTGGAGGGTATATTTGTATAAATAGATTCAGTGTGGCAGTTATTTGGACGCAGTGTTGGAGGGTATATTTGTATAAATAGATTCAGTGTGGCAGTTATTTGGATGCAGTGTTGGAGGGTATACCTGTATATATAGATTCAGTGCGGCAGTTATTTGGACACAATGTTGGAGGGTATATCTGTCTAAACAGATTCAGTGCGGCAGTTATTTGGACACAGTGTTGGAGGGTATATCTGTATATATAGATTCAGTGTGGCAGTTATTTGGACGCAGTGTTGGAGGGTATATCTGTATAAACAGATTCTGTGCAGCCTTGTGTTCACATCTCCTGCACCGCCTCTATGTAGCTGTCATGTCCCCGAGGGCTGAGTTTCATCTGTGCTGATCGTACTTCGAGAGCTGATGGTCCCTGATTGGACAGTCTAGCTGATGCCAAGTACTGGGAATGACACGCCGGGGGATATTCCAAGCTAGAGTTTCTGCTAATTTGTGATAATCGTTGTTCGAAGCTTGTTAAAAAATGAAGTCTGAATATGATGGATGCAACTATCAGAATTTAATTTACTAAATAATCTTAAGCATGAACTTTTAAGATTAATGTCCGTAACAGGTTTATTTTGGATCTTTTCTGTGCTTTAGGGCCTTTATGATATATCACTGGGAACAGTCCAAACAAGATGGAAGTGACACATCCAAGAACCAACATATGTCCTCAAATAAATGCCTACCTTGAATAAACATCTGCCTTGAATAAATGCCAACCTTGAATAAACATCTGCCTTGAATAAATGCCTACCTTGAATAAACATCTGCCTTGAATAAATGCCAACCTTGAATAAACATCTGCCTTGAATTAATGCCTACCTTGAATAAACATCTGCCTTGAATAAATGCCTACCTTGAATAAACATCTTTCTTGAATAAATGCCTAACTTGAATAAACATCTGCCTTGAATAAGTGCCTACCTTGAATAAACATCTGCTTTGAATAAAATGCCTACCTTGGAAAAACAATCTGCCTTGAATAAATGCCTACCTTTAATAAACATCTGCCTTGAATATATGCCTACCTTGAATAAACATCTGCCTTGAATATATGCCGACCTTGAATAAACATCTGCCTTGAATAAATGCCTACCTTGAATAAACATCTGCTTTGAATAAATGCCTACCTTGAATAAACATCTTTCTTGAATAAATGCCTACCTTGAATAAACATCTGCCTTGAATAAGTGCCTACCTTGAATAAACATCTGCCTTGAATAAATGCCTACCTTGAAAAAATATCTGCCTTGAATAAGTGCCTACCTTGAATAAACATCTGCCTTGAATAAATGCCTACCTTGAATAAACATCTGCCTTGAATAAGTGCCTACCTTGAATAAATATCTGCCTTGAATAAGCACCCATCATGAACATGTTGAATAAAGGCCTACCTTGAATAAATCCTTACCATGAATAAAGGCCTACCTAGAATAAATGCCTACATTGAATACGCACCTTCCTTGAAGAAGCTTTGCTTTGAATAGAAGGGGAAAGGATTACACAGTGTCAGTGGTATGTTTTCAAAGCGTTTAAGTTGTAAGGGTGTGGTGGAATATATCTAGAGAAATGTATCCCCAATTTGATCTCTATGATGTGTTTTGTGTAAAGTTTGTGAAACATCAGGAAGGGACATTTGATGAAAATTTTTAATTTTTTGCTTCAAATACCAAATTAAAGAACACCTTCCTAGTATACATTCCACTCAAAGTACCTTCCGAAATAAATAAAACTCTGATGGTTATAGCAGGATTTACGTCCTTACACCAGTGCAGTTTATGCAGTGTTTGTTTGTTTGTTGTTTGCTGCCGGACTTGGTAATAGTCCAGCTATATGACGGGGGCCTGTAAATAATCAAGTCTGGAACAGACAATCCAATGATTGACATGGTGAGCATTGATCCATGTAATTGGGATCAATGACATGCATCTATCAAGTCAACGAGCCTGACCAGCCGTTCCTGTTAGTCACCTTTTACGATCTTCACTGGTTTTTTTATGCAGTGAGGACACCAAGTATCAGGCAAGCAGCCTGATGAGTTGTGTTCTTAAGTGCATCAATGTTTCTATAGTCAAACATTCCGGATACGGTTTGAGTGGAAGTCATGTCAGTTACCAGTTTGACATTGTGAACACCTTAAGTCACTAAAATAAAAAAAAATTAACTAAAAAAATATTTTTGAGCTGTGTTGACGAGGATGTTAAGAAAGATGACCATGAAATTTCTCATCTGTACCAAATTATCCAGACTAGAGACGCTCCAAATGAATGATAGTCCTGCACCATGATTTTGGAATTATATTATTTAGGTATTTTTTTTTTACTAAAAGCCTGGGCAAGTCTAGATCAAACTTACCAAGTCTAGTTTGCTTGATTCCACATGGAAACAGCAGAAGAGGAAAGGCACTTTCAAAGAAAAAAATAAAGAAAATTTTCAAGGCATGTTTTCTTTGACTAAGTGTTAGTCTACTTGTGGGTCACATTGAGAAGTTACAACATGTACAATATGTGCATTCTTTATTTTTCTGTATTTCTACACATCGGTTACCATGGGAAACATCTGTCAGAAGGTATAACACAGACATGACAGAGGCAGCTTGATTGATAGGAAATGTGATAGTTAATGACTTGTTCACACTGGGTCTCTAGGTGAGATATGCAATCAGCTCTTGTTGAAACTCTCTCAAAGGAACCTTCAAGGTCAATGTTACATTTCTAATTAGCCCTTCACTTAAATAATACTGTTACCGCTGCTTTGGGCTTAACGATTAAAGTTATCTTAAATCAATACAGCAGTATCTGTTAACAATTGAGGTGTTGAAATGTTTACAGATATTTTTGGTTTGGGTAACACGTTAGAAAGGGTAGATGGAAAATAAAAACAGATTTAAAAATCTGAATATTTGGTCAGTTGTTAGGTGTTACATAGATGCAGAATATACGATGGATTTAATTAGTTTTAACAGGAAAATATAAATGGTTAATGTTGTGTAGGTTTTTTTACATCTGCCAAATGTCTGTCAATGTGGACTGGCTAATGATAATAAAAAGATATTTCTTTTTGTTTTGGACGTTGTGGCTGTGGTTAGTTGATCTGTAAATTGAAACTGTATAGTGTGTCAGATTAACTCCATTACAAGTTTCACCGGTTGCAGGAAGGAGGTGAAACAGGGTTTAACGTCGCGTCCAAGATTATTGCACTTATATAGCGAGGTGTGCATGCGTGCGTGCTGAGATACCATGCTGCAGTTTAACATGAATACCCCACTCAGACACAGTATACTGACTCCGAGCCAACCAGTCCTTGTTTTAGCCCGAGCTAAAAACAGGGTAACATCTTTTAACATCTTTTGGTATGATGCGGCCGGGGATCCAACCCCGGACCTCCCGCTCTCCGGGCGGATGCTCTACCACAAGACCACGGAGGCGATGCTTGCAGGGAGGGATGGAGGTTGGTTTGCTGTGTACCAGAGCTAGTTGAACACAGACAACAGCTCTATGATAATCACCTGCTTATTTGATCAATAAGATATCTTGCATATGAAAGGTAATTGGATTTGTTCAGAATGTCTACAGTGAAGTATGAGCTCTTGGAATATATGTGGCATTAATTGGTAGAATTGACAGACATTCCTGTTCGTGAAGTTATCAAGCTTTTGCACCTCGCACTAATGTTGACTGTGATTATCTTTAGTATGCTCAGTGTCAAAATAGGGGGGCTAAATTGAAACTTTATTTATTGTCAAGAAATGCTTTTTCTATTTGAAGGTTTTTGAAAAACCTGTTTTCACAGTAGGATCATATTCCATGGAGAACATTTATGCATTGCTCCATAGCAACAGTATTATACAATACTACATGACCGTGAAGATTTGGCGTAGAATAGGTCTTCTGCAACCCATACTTGCCGTAAAAGGCGACTATGCTTGTTGTAAGAGGCGACTAACGGGATCGGGTGGTCAGACTCGCTGACTTGGTTGATGCATGTCATTGATCACAATTGCATGGATTGATGTTCATGATGTCAATCACTGGATTGTCTTGTCCAGACACGATTAATTACAGTCTGCCGTCATATAGCTGGAATATTGCTGAGTGCGTCGTTAAACAACAAACAAACAAAACAAACAAACAAACATTGTTCCAGTCAAAAAATATTTGTTGTGATTAGTTGTTAGTTGAATTTGTCCCTAGGTCATTATAGAAGAATTAACAGCAGTTCTTTTATGTATTTCAAAGTTTGAACCTTTATGTGACTTCTTCCTAAATTGTTCCAGCAGACGTGAGTGAGAAAAGGAGTTGTTGGGTGTAGTTCTGCTTCTAATGTAATGTAGTTTTCTTTTGTCATGGCAGCTTAATGGGGGAGGTTTAACCAAAGTGACATATGTCTGACATGTCTTCAAAATTTGGTGATTGTTGCTGACATACCAATCTTGGATTTGACCCACGGTCAGCGGATCCTGGCACAGTTAAGGTACATAACTGAGCACAGCAAGTTGTGGTGATCATAGTGATGGAATATCGAGTCACAAATGTTGTTATTAATTAACTTAGAAGTACTTCAGGGCTCACAAAGTGATTTTAGCGCTAAGACTGTTATAGAGACTGTACTTTAACAAAGACTTATGACAGCACTAAGATAACTTTCTTGAACTGGGCTGGGGAAATAGAAAGACTACTATCATGCTGCTACCAAGTCGGGTTCAGTGGTGGTCTATTTCATCAATTTTATACAATGTATACAAATACACTGCAAATTGCTGGCACAGTTCCAGATTGATTTATGAAATATAGATGGAATGTTTGTGAGATATACGTACATGAGTTATTTAGGTTCTGTGTTCGTATAATCAAGCATAAGTGGATTTATTATGCCTATTTTCATTAATGCTCGCCCATAGTGAATTTCTCGAGCCAATTATGCACAAAGTCTTCAAATTAATTTCTGCCCATTCTGGTTGAAACTTGGGAAGACAGCTAGTGTCCTGGAAGTTGAATTAGAGGTTTAATGTGTCTGTGGTGGCGGTCGGGTAGCCTAGTGGTTAAAGCGTTCGCTCGTCACGCCGAAGTCCCGGGTTTGATTCTCGACATGGGTATAATGTGTGAAGCCCATTTCTGGTGTCCCCCGTCGTGATATTGCTGGAATATTGCCAAAAGTCTTGTAAAAGCATACTCACTCACTAATCTGTCTGTGTGATTGGCTTACCCACTAGTTTCTTATCGGTTTTCTTTGAAATGCTAGAAGTATAAAGTTCACAGGCAGTACACTGACAATGTTGTGGAAATCATGTGGAAACAACACATACCGGTGATCATGGTAATAGTATAGCTTGGTATCAAGTCAAACCTTTGACAGACATTGTCGATTGTGCTTGAAATGGGCTGCAAAATGAAACACACATAGAAATAAAGTAGTGAGACTGTATAGAACTGATTACTGATGACATATTTTTTGCTCTACAATCATCATGGTGATGATGATGATGATGATGATGATGAGTGCAACATTATCTTTAGGAGTGCAGGGGTAGCCTTGTGGTTCAAGCAACTGCTCTTCAAGAAAGGGTTTGATTTCATGACATGGGTACAATGTGTGAAGCCTAATCTTGATATCCTATCTTCCTAATGCTGGAAACATATCAGTGGCATTTGTCCATTCGTCTATGATCAATCACTCGCCAACCCCAAAATCAATCACCCACCAACCCTCTCTAGATTGAATGAACAAATAAATGAACACTAGTTTCTAGGACATCACATGACGGTGTTCCAAGATGGAATAATAGTCTCAAAATAGACTGCATCATCATGAAATTTGAAAATCATCATCAATTAATAAAGTCATATCATATATAAAAGTTAGATTTATGCAGAATCTTTCTTTCATAATGTGTATTTATGTTATTCTTTTAGTGAAATATTTTGCGGCAGGGAAAGTTTTCTACTTTTGTTAATTTATGATGGTGTATCAGCTGTTCAGATTTTGCAAAAGATGAACAACAAACTTGGTACCAGTTGGAATAGGTTTGGTAGAGGGATCCATGCTGCTCTGTGTTGGTAAAAACAGTGCGTCGGCTCCCGTGTGCTCAGGTACACGTCTGCTGTATCTCAATGGTGGAGGAGTGAGGCAGACGACTTCCTCACCACGTGTGCAGTCAATCAAGGGGATAACAGGAATAAACAGACACAAATAGTGTCTTCCGCATTCCCCAAAACTACACCAAACATCTGCACCAGCTTGCAATAGGCCATGATGAGCAATTTGCCTGCAGCTAAGAGATCATTATAAGATCATCTATATACAACCTTTCATCCCCTGTTTTGTAAATAGACTCTACATAATCATTTGAAGACAGGTTCATTACCTAGAATATGGGGCTGATGAAATAAAGGTAAAACTGGATAGTTTAATGGGTTTTTAAATAAAGTTTGATCTTTAAATAAAATGATTTGGTATTAACTACACTTGGATGGAATACAACAAATGCGATGTTGCGGCAACACCGGTCACTTTGTACCCTGAAGAGGATTTATTGCATGGCCGAGCTACTGTTATTTGATAAGTCTACTCTCTGCCGGGATGTGCTAAAGTGGATTTACCATTCGTTCAATCAGTGTTAAGGTAAGCACAAGTCTGTTCGTTTAGTCCACGCTTCAGTATGTACACAATCTACACCAGCGGTTGTCTTCTGTCTCCTGGTAAGGATTACCTGAAATAGCATTTTGAGAATATTTATTCAAAGGTAAAACTGATAATATATGTGGTGTCTCCTTAGGCAAGTGACTTTGTTCGGAATGTGTCTCTGTTCACCCAGCAGTGAATGGGTACCCGGTAGGATGAGATCACAATGTGGTTGTTAACAGACCCGTGATGATCCGGGGTAGAATAGGTCTTCAGCAACCCATGCTTGCCGTAAAAGGCAAGTAATGCTTGTCGTAAAAGGCGACGAACAGGATCAGGTGGTCAGGCTCGCTGACTTGGTTGATGCATGTCATTGTATCCCAATTGTGTAGTTTGATGCTCATGATATCAATCACTGGATTGTCTGGTCCAGACCGCTGTCATATCGCTGGAATATTGCTAAGTGCACTGTAAACAACAAACAAACAATAAAAAATACACTTCTTTAAAAAAAATTTGATTAAAAATTAATTATCTTTTTTTTGGTGGCCTTTACAATGATGTGTCTGGGGTTCTGCAGAGTTACTGCCCTTGGTTCTCTTGAACATGGTTTCTGGACTTGATGTTTATTTTACTGTTCTAGAAGTTTAGTGATTTGTCAGTAACATGTTTAATATGTGGTTTGTGGTAGGGCTGGGATGAGTCCAAATTTACTACCCGGGTAGCCACCCCCCCCTATTACCCGACCCTACCCAGGTACCCAATATAGGTCTCAAGAGATACAAAATGTCCGATTGGGAATATTCTTTTTTACCACAGCACTTGCAAAACGTATTTAGATACATGTATTAAACGATCTGCTCATGCATTCACTGAAGTTGACTTAAGTTATATCTTTATTAAGCCATATGAAAAGTGTGAAGGAATGGGTACATAGTCAGAAAGAAATACAAACATTTGTGACTTGTAGTGTAACCATAGAGTTCTAGATATTTTTTGTCATTAAACTATATATCACATGACTAACCACAGGTCCGGGTAGTCCTGTGGGTACCCGGGTCCTACTCAGTACCCACCTGACCTGGGTACCCGAGTTACCCAGCCCAGCACCCGCATGATCCACGCACTTTTGTACATTAGCGCCAGTTGGAACATTTGAAATTCATTTGAGCATGAAATATATAGAGCTTTTCTTCATTATGATTATCTTCATAGATAATTGCAGAAACAACAAACTGTTTCCCAGACAACAAACATAGATAGTTGTAGAAACAACAAACTGTTTCCCAGACAACTAACATAGATAATTGTAGAAACAACAAACTGTTTCCCAGACAACTAACATAGATATTTGTAGAAACAACAAACTGTTTTCCAGACAACTAACATCGATAATTGTAGAAACAACAAACTGTTTCCCAGGCAACTAACATAGATATTTGTAGAAACAACAAACTGTTTCCCAGGCAACTATGATAGATAATTGTAGAAACAACAAACTGTTTCCCAGACATTTAACTGTGTGAGTCAGACTTCATTTTGGTGGTCACAAAGGCTGAACTGATGTGACAAGATGTTATTACATACACCATTGGTTGCCGTTGCAGCCTAACAGGCAACTGAATTAGGTTTGCTGAAGGAACAGCTAAAGTTGTGGTGGACAAATTGCTGCGTGGCACATTGATGGAGAAATGGGTGGTTTTAGCGTCTGATCAGAGATGGGGGAAATTGCATTGTATTCATGCTTGATAGAATTTATCTTTATGTAATTTGCAGGGATTTTTACACAGTACAATGATGGAGGCATTACTTAGGGTTCAAATTCAATTATGAACACCCTTGTTTGGAAGCTGTGGTTGATCAAGCTTGTTTGAAGTAGTGGTTCAGAAGTAGTATGGGCGCTGATTGGTGAACATACAGTTTATAATTTCAGTAAGTAGGTTTTACATTTTTTTGGTTAAAAAAAATGTCTGCCAAATAATTTTGTAATGACACATTTGAAAAGGGCTCAAAGGAAAGAAACAGTTAAGCATATTTCTGCCCCAATGATTTTGACATGATATAGGCTGGTGTAAAGGATTGAACGAATTCCTGAGTGATTTTTCCCCCATACAATAAATTGGATGAGGTTGATATATAAAACTGTTGGAGTCTGTTTTATGTGTGTCAGTGGAGCACTATCCCACAAGGATGCTACTACAAATGTGGAGGATGCTGACGTGCTTCAGGCTGTTCAGGAAGGGGTCCTGCTGCTGACAGAATGACTTGCTGCAGAGAACACCACTCTGGTATATTGTTAGACTTGCACAAGTCTCTAAGGCAATAATCATTATTTTAAGTCATATCTTTCCAGATTATGTAAATAATAACAAGTTGTCCCTTTTAGAGACTGGAGTCCTTACTGTCCACGTATCTAGACTTGCCTATTTGGAGGATAGAATTATTACATATCCATGGACTTTTCTTTTAGTACAGCCTTGGAGTAAGGCTAGGATATTGTCCTTGGAAGACGTTATGGTGTGGAAATGTTATAGGCAAGAGTTTGATGGGATAGATGATTGACATGTGTTGCTATGTCACTTTTGGGGCTATTTATCTATAACACAGTCTCTTCTGACTGTGACAGTTTGTGTGGGGAGTAATTTGGTTGAGTTACATGGGGCCTGATATTGATATGCTGGAGTCCCTTTGGTTCAGGGCTTGGGGTTCAGTCCAGTGGGTAAGTGTTTGCTCGTCTTGCTTCAGACCTGGGTTTAGACTCAGGGACAATTTGTGAAACCTTTGTTAGTGTGTACCTCTGTGAAGATGGCTGGAGGAGAAATGCATCAACCAGTCAACGAGCCTGACCACCCGATCCCGTTTGTCGCCACTTATGACAAGCATATTAGTCTTTTGCAGCAAGAATGGGTTGCTGATGACATATTCTACCCCGGATCTTCACGGGTCCCCTCAGACAATGAGTTCTCATTCCCCCCACCTACTTTCCCCAAAAGGAAAAGCATTCAAACCAGTATGTAACACCAGAAGTAGGTCAGTTGGTCCTGTTATATGTTATGTTGTAAGTGTGTTTGAAATGTAGAACTTACCAAAATAAACCAAGTTCTTTTTTATTTGTGAAGACAGTCCTTCCAAACATGGTAGGAAGATTGTTGTGTCCAACGTATCGGGGCAGCTGCACCATTGGAAGCTCGCCTGATAAAATAACCAAGTCAAAGTACCAGGGCGGTATCTTAAAAAACAATTTTACACATATTTTTAGGTGCTGTGATTTGATGATATGGTGAAGAGTTGTGGTCTAGGGCTGTGATCTGGTGATAAGGACAAGAGTTGTGGTCTGGGGCTGTGATCTGGTGATAAGGACAAGAGTTGTGGTCTAGGGCTGTGATCTGGTGATAAGGATTAAGAGTTGTGGTCTGGGGCTGTGATCTGGTGATAAGGACAAGAGCTGTGGTCTGGGGCTGTGATCTGGTGATAAGGACAAGAGCTGTGGTCTGGGGCTGTGATCTGGTGATAAGGACAAGAGCTGTGGTCTGGGGCTGTGATCTGCTGATAAGGACAAGAGTTGTGGTCTAGGGCTGTGATCTGATGATAAGGACAAGAGTTGTGGTCTGGGGCTGTGATCTACTGATAAGGACAAGAGCTGTGGTCTAGGGCTGTGATCTGCTGATAAGGACAAGAGCTGTGGTCTGGGGCTGTGATCTGGTGATAAGGACAAGAGTTGTGGTCTGGGGCTGTGATTCGGTTAATATGGTCAAAAGTTGTATTGTATTCCAGTACCCTGTGATTTGATCTCAAGAGGCTGATCAACAGACAGTAACTGTTCTAAGTAATAAGTACTATTTTGATAAATGGTACAGCAACAGGAGATTTAGGATTTAAAAAAAGAAAATGTGAGATGATCTGTGTCAGTGACAAGATGTGTAATGTTTCATGGTTCTACAAACATGACAAATAGCCTCTTAGCCTACAGGCTGCCTTTGTCAGCTGGCTGTAAGCTGTTTCCAAACTTGGATGGAAGTCGTCAGAAAGAGATAAAAGATTCTAAATGATGAGAAGTTGCTCTGTAACTTCCTGTTTCTTTGAATAATTCACAGTGTCGCCCCATCGTGTCACAGCAGCTTCAGCAGGTACATGAAGCCCATGTTGATGTGTCATTGAATAATACAGTTATGCACCCACAGGGAGAAGAAGAACCACTCACAGCTTCAAGCACGTATGGCCATCAGGTTTTTTTTGGCACGTCCACATTTTCATCCTTTCAATTTTTAAACAAGTTAGGGATGTAAATTGGAATTTATTTTCAAAAGCCACATGGCTGTGGTGTGTTGGAATTTGTTATCGAACAGATTTTGAACCTGATTTATCCTTGTGAGAACTCTTGTACTCTGAGGGTGTTGTTGTCATTGTACGGAGTTGTCTCCCTTGGTGGCCAGGATCTACTGATTTTGGGTTTGAAGGTCAAATTCCTAATGTGTTTTTTGTCACCCGTGAAGATCCGGGGTAGAATAGTCTTCAGCGACCCATGGCTTGTCGTATGAGGCGACTAACAGGATTGGTTGTCAGTCTCACTGACTTGGTTGAAACATGTCATCGTATGCCAGTTGCGTGGATCGATGTTCATAATGTCAATCACTGGATTGTCTGGTCCAGTTTGGATTATTTTCAGACCGCTGTCATATAGCTGGAATATTGCTGAGTGCGGCATTAAACAACAAATAAACAAACAAACAAATCCTAATGGTTTGTGAGGACTGTCCTCCATCTTGACGGCTCCCACAAACTGGTACATGTTTGTAACCTGCATCACATTGAGCTTTGCTTACACATTAGGCTGACCTACTGTGATATGACTGAGATGGTGAATGGCTGGACGTAATGGCTGCGGACAATGAAAACTGTTTGGACTGGGATCCCCAAAGAAGATCAACCATGATTTGTGGCATTACTAATTTGTATGTAATGAGGATATCCTCCATGGTCTAGTGGATAGCGGGGGGGTACACGGGTGGCCCGGTCGTCAGGGCGCGATTGGCTGTGCAGAGTTGCATCCCTTGGGCACGCCAGAAACCTATGATTGTTGGTTCCGGTTCGCCCCGATTATGTTTCTAGGTTTGTCAGCACCATACCCGTGCTCGTGGGTTTCACCAAAGTGGTAAACGTCTGAGACCTGCATCACTTCGGGCTTTCCTCCCACATTAAGCTGACACGCCGTGATATAACTGGAATAATGTTAAAAGCGGCGTTAAACCCAACTCACTCACTCACTCACTAGTGGATAGCATGTCTGCTTGGAGTGGATGCTTGGTGGACCATCTCGTGCGTAACCTACCTGATTGTGTGTCATCATGACCATCTCATGTATGACCTGTCTCATGACCCGTGAAGATTCCGGAGTAGAATAGGTCTTCAGCAACCCATGCTTGCCGTAACAGGCGACTATGCTTGTCGTAACAAGCGAATACCGGGATTAGGTGGTCAGGCTCGCTGACTTAGTTGATGCATGTCATCAATCCCAATTGCGTGGATCGATGCTCATGATATTAATCACTGGATTGTCTGGTCCAGGCTCAATTATTTACAGACTGCCGTCGTATATCTGGAATATTGCTGAGTGTGGCGTTAAACAACAAACCAACCAACAACCAACCTGTCTGATGGCTTGTGACTGACACTGTCAAGAATTGTTTTTTCTGACTCCAATGTGATTATTTATGGGCCACTATTAAGCTTGAATACTACTGACAGGGGCATAAAGCTCCCACTCATGTACGTACTTCATTTACCGTCTCACTCTCTCACCAACCTGTTTGTTGGCAAGTATTCAACAAATTTGAATAAAAGAAATAGCCACAAATTTGTGTCCCCTTTTCAAAGAAAATTAAATTTGTCTCTATTTGACTTGTTTATTAAATCAGCTTCACTTGGTTGATATCAATTTCTGATGAAGTGACTTTGCTCTGTCCTCTAAGGGTTGGACTCCTTGAAGCAAGGACTTCTATTCTCCAGTCAATTCCCCACAGGCCCTGCATTCATTCCTCAAACTGGTCGTAATATGGAAAGCAAACATGACAGTCTAGCCAATTATTGCGGCTTTGTGTGCATCAGTCGAGTTGGCCAAGCTGTACAACATCATTGCAAAACAACAAAAGGCAGTACATGTTGGGAAACACTTGGCTCTTTGTCATGAGGGACTTGTAAAAATGATTCTACTGGATGTTTTTTTTTTAATATTTAGAAGTAATGAGTGTTTGGTATAATTGCTACTGAAAGGCAGTAACAGTTTATGATCAATGTGCAGTTTCCATAGTGACAAGTTGAATAATTCTGGATGTCAACGAGAAATGGATGATGTTTGAATGCAAATGCACGAATTATTGAATACATAACTTCAGTTTTGCTGTCTGTTGATGGACGTGATAGTTAAAAGAACAAGATAAAACAAAAATGGCCATAGTCTAATAACCAGATGAAAAATAAATACAAACTTAAGCGTATTGTTTATATACCAATATTGGAACCTCCTTATGGACAAGGGTACTGTGTATAAGCCAACTGTTTGTATCTCCTCATGGACAAGTGTACCGTGTATAAGCCCACTGTTTGTACCTCCTTATGGACAACTGTACCATGTATAAGCCCAGTTTATATCTCTGTATGGACAAGTGTACAGTGTATAAGCCCAGTTTGTAAGTTCATATGGAAAAGTGTACCATGTATAATCCCAGTTTGTAACTCCATATGGACAACTGTAGCATGTATAAGCCCAGGATGTACCTCCTTATAGACAAGTGTACAGTGTATAAGCCCACTGTTTGTACCTCCTCATGGACAAGTGTATGGTGTATAAGCACACTGTTTGTACCTCCTCATGGACAAGTGTATGGTGTATAAGCACACTGTTTGTACCTCCTCATGGACAAGTGTATGGTGTATAAGCACACTGTTTGTACCTCCTCATGGACAAGTGTTCAGTGTATAAGCATACTGTTTGTACCTCCTCATGGACAAGTGTATGGTGTATAAGCACACTGTTTGTACCTCCTCATGGACAAGTGTATGGTGTATAAGCACACTGTTTGTACCTCCTCATGGACAAGTGTACCATGTATAAGCCCAGTTTGTACCTCTTTGTGGACAACTGTACCATGTATAAGCCCAGTTTGTACCTCTTTCTGGAAAAGTGTACAGTGTATAACCCCAGTTTGTAACTCCATATGGACAAGTGTACAGTGTATAGGCCCACTGTTTATACCTCCTCATGGACAATCACACTGTTTCAGAAAAACACCAGCCTACAGTACAGTCATAGCTGATTGTGAATAGACAATTCTAACGCTCACGCCTGTATCTTAATTTGGATCTGAGCTTGCGACTATCAATTATGGGGATTACATTTCCTCGGACTGTCTGAAGTGATGTCATGACGGCTGATGATATCTGTTTTGTTATTCGCCAAATAAGATTTATCCATTAATAGGCCCGATTCATTTCCGGGGTACAGCGCACAGACCATATGTTGGTCATGGAGTGAAGGCGAATAGGTGACCATATTTGGCAAACGAACTCCAGAGAGTTTTGAGGAGTTCTGTCCTGCCCCACTCGACACATGTTACATGTGGTGTCTCCTTCATCTTCCTGAGGCAAGGGAATTAACTTACTATAAAAGTCCAGTTTCCACCCTTGACGGTGCACATGCTTTGCAAATCCTGCAGTTGACCGAAATCTGCATGACAGTTTACGAATCGGATTTCGATTTCGTTGCGCGATTTTGATTGGACTATGCATAGACTCGTTAGTCCAGCCAAAATGTAACTCCATAATACCAGCCTAGTTCGGCACGGGTGGAAACTGGACTATTAAAGTCAGTTAACTCTCTTGCCTTGGGAAGATGTGTCTCCTTAGGCAAGAGACTTTGTTCGGAATATGACTCTGTTCACCCAGTTGTGACTGGGTAGTGAGTGAGTGAGTTGGGTTTAACACCGCTTTTAACATTATTACAGTTATATCACGGCGTGTCAGCTTAATGTGGGAGGAAAGCCCAAAGTGATGCAGGTCTCAGACGTTTACCACTTCAGTGAAACCCATGAGCACCGGTATGGTGCTGACAAACCTAGAAACATAATTGGGGCAAACCCGGATTCGAACCCACAATCATAGGTTTCTGGCGAGTCCAAGGGACGCAATTCTGCACAGCGAATTGCGGCGCCTTAGACAACTGGGCCACCCGTGCCCCTGACTGAGTAGGATGATATGGTAATATGACTGTTACCCTAATAAGGCAGCTATGGCTTGTATACTCCCCAGGGAGATGAGAATGAAATTCAAGTGCACACTAATCCACTGATAATGTAGCACTTTGAGCATTTTTTAGGTTGTGGATTCAGCACATTATAAATATGCACTTATTATTATTTTGCCTGATGAACGTAAACTAACTTGCAAAAGACACTCCTTTATTTTTTGCAAGTATTTTTGAGAACAGACTCTTTTGTAAATGATGTCTTCTGCTACATATTAAAGCCCTAAAAAAAATTGATGGAATATCTTGTGTTGTTAATGGAGAATTTGAAATTCTGATAAACGTGTTAAGAGCTTGTCTTTTTTATGACAAATATTGGTCTGTATTTGACATCAATTGCTTTCAGACTTTTTTGTAATATTTATTACAAAGAATGACAATCTCCTGTTTATTTTCATATCAATGAAATATTTTATACCTCTGTTGAAATGTGAAACAGCATTACAGTGACATATTCGTTGAAGTTAATTATTTTTTGTTTTCTTGATGAGCTTTCCTTTACACAAACTACGTGATCTAGACTACCAGTTGTCAGACTTTCATTTGTGGAAACATCAGTGGCTGAGTGGGTTCGATCGGTGACTGTGTGTGCTGGCGGTTAGGTGCCTCACTTTAGCAGTGTGGGTTCGAATCCTGGAGGGGCGGTCGGGTAGCCTAGTGGTTAAAGCGTTCGCTCGTCACGCCGAACACCCGGGTTTGATTCCCGACATGGGTACAATGTGTGAAGCCCATTTCTGGTGTACCCCTCATATATTGCTGGAATATTGATAATGGCGGCGTTAAACCATACTCACTCACTTGAATCCTGGATGGGACTCAACCCCAAAAAGTACTAGAATCTGTACTTTTCTAAGAAAGTGTTATCCCAATAATACACTTGTTAGCTTTCTATTAAGTTTGCGAAATTACAGGAAAAAGAAAAGAAAATCTGTTAAAAGTAAGAAAATCTGTTAAAAGTAAGATAAAAAGTATGCAATTTGCAAAAAAAGGTTTGTTTACGTTCAACTCTTGACAACCCTTTTTGTTTTATAGATATTCATACTCCCAATACAACCTAACCCAATGTCCCCCCCCCAACGCCCAATTTACTCTTGGCGTACTGACCAATAAGATCTGTAGGGTGAGAAATTAGTCCCATCACCCAGATGGAAATGTTACAAGCAGTAATGTTTAGCTGAAGGCTATTGATTATGGTACTATAAATCTTGAAATTAAGTGTCTCCAAATTAATACGACTGCTGACCCCTAGCCAAAATTACGACTCAAAATCAATGTGACTCCCCCCACCCCATCCCCAGTGGAACGATACATATCCTTACCTTAATCCAATCAAACAGCAAATAGCACCACTTATTAGCACTGAGTAAAACACTTCTGTAATAACAATAAACAGTGTTTTCCAAAAAGCAACACAGTTTTTTTTGTTTATTCTGCTGACTGGCATTAAGGAAGTTCAAAGGCAACAAAATAATTGAACCAACAACAGTTCACTGATTGGAATGGTCAATGATGCAAAGTTTGACACGAGTGGGTAGAACTCTTGACCCCAGCAGTGATAACTCTACGGATGCCTATTGTGTAATTCCTATTCTTTAAATGACATTGTTATATACTCGTTACAACTGCTGCTAAAAAAAACGTGTATATATTCAAGTTGGTATTTCCGCTATCCAAAGTGTGACGTGAAGCTGTCTTATTGTTGGTAGTCATTTTGGAGACATAAATGCGAAGTTTCATTAATGCAAACAAAGACCACTCACACTTTTCGCATTTAATTCCTGCTCGTGTTATATCAACTACCAATCTCATTAAAATCAGATCTAAGTTCCTGCTGCCCCTATACAAAGATCTGAGGACATCCCATTACGGCTCTAGTCAGAATGACCTTTCGAGAACTTTGACTGACCACTGAAATGACTAACAAGAAGTCGACATCAGCCTATTAGGAATCAGCTTTCCCGAACATACAGCACACGTTTCAACCTGGCGACTTCCATTTCAGACTACGCTTGAAAAATATGTTGACACAGTTCTCTATTAAAATTTTGAAAAATGAACAAATGAACATTCCGGAAGGTCTCATATATGGTTGAGATTGTATGGTAGTGATTTCCATGTACTGTGCAACGCCTCTTCTGTTCAAATGTTTATCCAACGGAAGCGAGAAATAGGCGATAATATTGACGGAATCAGTTGTACGGACCGTAACTGTGGTTCGGACTACCCTGTGTTAACGTTTTCGAGGTTGTATGATCAGAAAACACATTCCGACTGTCGCTTTCATGATCTGGTAAGCGACGCTCTGATTGGTCGGATGAAAGTTCGTTCTGATGTGACCCGTAATGGGATGTCCTCAGATCTTTGTTTAGCGACAGCGAGGACTAAGATCTAATTTTAATGAGAATGATCAACTACAGGCTTCACTGTATTAGGACAGACAACCAAAGCTGAAACATAGACTTTAAGACAGACCTTATCCTTTATTTGCCACTCAAGACAGCTACATATTATCCAGATCTGCTTGTCACTCCTGTTGATGTACATTGTCACTTGAACGGCTGACATTAGCACTCAGTGGCCGCTATATATCATCACTGATTTTTTAAGTTCCTCCATAGAGACTTAAGATGCCTGACAATTTGTCAGCTTCTTGTCTGAAGATTATTTCTGAAATTTCACCAAAAAAATGGTCATTGATGTTTTTTTTGTATGACCATTTTAACAGTTTTTTTATCTGTTCAGACTGTAGCATTAGTGAAAATCAAAATAAATAAAATTAAAATTTTAAAAGTGGTTTTGTTAAAGAATTGTCAGTTGTGGTATCTATAAATTAAAGGTATTTTTAGTTACCAAAATTTTCTTTAACACATTCTGCAGTAAGAAAAGAAAATATTCTCAAATTTTAGTTTTATATTTATGAAATTGAAGAAATTTATATAAATGAAGAAATGAAGAAACACCCACCTGATGGCCGTCTTTCAGAGCCTACACATTACAGGGTTGTAAGATACTGGTTCCCCAAAAGCTAGATTAATACTTGACAGTTACTTTGACCCAAAGGAAAGCTGACTGGACTGACAGGTCTCAAACAGTTTTGGTACACTGCAAGGTAAAATAGTCCGCATCTTATAACAAACCTTTTCCCAAACAAATACAGTTATGATGAGGGGTCGCATATGATACCAGCAGACAATGTTTGTTGTTTAATGCCGCATTCAGCAATATTCCAGCTGTATGAGGGCGGCCTGTAAATAATCCAGTGATTGATATCATGAGCATCAATCCATGCAATTGGGATACGATGACATGCATCAACCAAGTCAGCGAGCCTGACCACCCGATCCTGTTAGTCGCCTCTTACGACAAGCATAGTCGACATTTACGGCAAGCGCGGGTTGCTGACATGCATCAACCAAGTCAGCGAGCCTGACCACCCGATCCCGGTATTCGCCTTTTACGACAAGCATAGTCGCCTTTTACGGCAAGCATGGGTTGCTGAAGACCTATTCTACCCCGGATCTTCACGGGTCCACTAAACCAGTACTTACATCCAGCAGTGATGTGATGTTACAGAAATATGTCCAAGGTTGATTGTTGGCTAGCCAGGCTTTGCTTGGATGTTGTAGTTCTGAATGCATTGTTTTTGGAATGGAAAAGGAATGCCAAATTCTGCTAGGATATAGAGTAATATATCTTTCATATCTTGACTTGGAATACATCCATTGCTTGTATTGTCAAAACATGTTTACATCACTTTGGTAACGAGAACCTCGTAACTTTATCCTTTATACTTTACAATGTGCCAAAGTGTCCAAGATTGGCATTTATTGTCTCGCGGAATGATTTCCCACGTAGACTTACTGGAGGAGATCAAATGATATGGTGCCAGCAGGCGCCACACAGAGTGCGGTACAACTGTGATAGTGCTTATAAAATATTGTCTTGTCCTCATCCATTCCAACTGATTAAGTAATCAAGATGGCCATGACGCTTCATTGAAGGGACTGGTTCTCTGTTAACGTATCAGTACTTTACAAAGCAGGGGACTTGGTGATGAAGTATATTCATTATCTCAAACTTTATTTTAGCATCTTTAAATAGACAATCCATATATACTACTCAAAATAAGTTAAGGAACTCCCGATTCTCACATGTTACTATAGGAGACACTTTTTTTATTTTTCACAGATTTTTTCTAGCTTTTCCACTCAAGGTCGGTCGAAATAAAATAAAAATAAATGTCATTTATTTATTTATTTATTTATTTATTTATTTATTTATTTATTTATTTATTTATTTATTTATTTATTTATTTATTTATTTATTTATTTATTTGAAAATCTTTCTGCTGTGGAGTTGCAGGTGGCATCTTGAATCCCAGATGGTCCCATCATGTATTCATGGAACTTATATAGAACATTTTATATTGTATAAGAGGTTCTATATTAGTAGCGGGAGACATAATAAAAATATATAATGTTTAATTAATTTCTTAGACCGGCTGCTTTTTAGTAGGGGCAGCAGGCCCGTGAAATGAAAAGTAAAATATCTGTGGCCACAGTTTAAGAGGGAACTTTGGTAACCAATATCAGTGCTGTAGTCTTGTTTAATTCCCATTTCACGTCACTACATTGTCACTCCGAATCTGGCAGTCACTCCATCCAGTGTTCCAGTGCTAGCAGGTCATGGCTTATGTGGCTGACCATAGCTCGGCACTATTTCAAAGTAATTATATAGTGTTCATATCGAACAGCTATTATTATGGGCCATTTGTGAAGTCCCCAAGTCATACCGTGTGGTCAGTCTCCTTTGAAATAACCTTTGACTAAGAGCTTTATATAGCAGAAGCAATCTACTAGACACTGCCTTTGTGTCGGTGAAGCTTGAAGATTGTGGGAAATTGTTCCTGGCGGCCACGAAGGGCTGACACTGACATTTCCCCTGGAGGAGACTGACGTGGTGACCAACCTCGCCGTCCTGTTATGACAGGAGTGGGACACCCCTGTCAGAATTAATGTCCTGTAGAAACGGGCGGTCATTGCGAGGATCAGATGGTGTTGAACAGGAGTCTGACGAACTGGTCAGCATCTGTGGTCTGCAGGACATCTAAAAGATACATTTAGAGATATATCTAAAGGATACATTTAAAGATACATATAAAGGATATGGCTAAAGGATAAGTGTGCAGGATACATAAAAAAGAAACATTTAAAGATTCATGTAAAGGATTCATGTAAAGGATTCATGTAAAGGATTCATGTAAAGGATTCATCTAAAAGATACATTTAAAGATGCATCTAAAGGATATGTCTAAAGGATATGTGTGAAGATGCTTCTAATGGATATACATTTAAAGATGCATCTAAAGGATATGTGTGAAGATGCTTCTAAAGGATACATTTAAAGATGCATCTAAAGGATATGTCTAAAGGATACATCTAATGGATATGTCTATAGCATACATCTAAACGATATGTCTAAAGGATATGTCTAAAGGATACATCTAATGGATATGTCTAAAGGATACATCTAATGGATATGTCTAAAGAATATGTCTAATGGATATGTCTAAAGGATACATTTAAAGATGCATTTAAAGGATATGTCTAAAGGATGCATCTAAAGGATACGTCTAAAGGATACATCTAATGGATATGTCTAAAGGATATGTCTAAAGGATGCATTTAAAGATGCATATAAAGGATATGTCTAAAGGATGCATCTAATGGATACGTCTAAAGGATACATCTAATGGATATGTCTAAAGGATATGTCTAATTGATATGTCTAAAGGATGCATTTAAAGATGCATATAAAGGATATGTCTGAAGGATTCATCTAAAGGATATGTCTGAAGGATGCATCTTAAGGATATGTCTAAAGGATGCATCTAAAGGATATGTCTGAAGGATGCATCTTAAGGATATGTCTGAAGGATGCATCTAAAGGATATGTCTAAAGGATGCATCTAAAGGATATGTCTAATGTCTGCATCTAAGGGATATGTCTAAAGGATGCATCTAAAGGATATGTCTGAAGGATGCATCTAAGGGATATGTCTGAAGGATGCATCTTAAGGATATGTCTGAAGGATGCATCTTAAGGATACATCAAAATGAAACATATAAAGATACATGTGAAGGATGTGTCTAAAGGTTACAATGAAAACTTTGTTGTTGCAGGCTACCTGGTGGTGAATGATGACGACAACATGCAGGACCTAGTTCCCAGCTCCTCCGCCAAGGCCGTGCTGCAGCAGCGACAACTACTCACAGACATGAGTAAGTCACACAGCCAGCCTAGAGTCAACTGAATTAATTTTACAGAGCCAACTTGAGTCAACTGAATTAATTCAAGATGTACTTAAGTAAACAAAAACATTTCATAGAGTAGAATCAACGGAGTTAATTCTAAGATGCTGCACTTGAATTCAAATTGAATAATTGATAGATGTACCTGGATTCAACAAAGTTACCATGATTAATTTACAACTTTTGTACCTCAAGTTGACAGAATTAATTCATAGAATCAACCGAATTGATTCCTTTGCTTCTGAGCATGTTGACGGCTAACAGAATAAGTAATGCTAGTTGTAGAGAGGATGCTTGCTCCACTGTAAGGCCTTGTTAGCACTTAGTAGCCTGTTAGCACCAGGACGGAGAGCTAGCCTTCTAGCCAGCCGTCAATACACGCTTGGCCTCGTCATAGATGCCACGTCATACGCTCATTCGTCACCGCTCGCCCCTTTCTGTAACCTGCAAGAAGACTCGTACCCCTGTCAATGAATATTATGTGCAAATATATGACAAACCAATCAGAGTGCGCATATGACTTTAAGTTCTTCGTCAAAGAATCCCTCAGGAAAAATTTTTGATTTTACATGTGTCTTGCATCTAAAAATATACCCAAGACACAGTGAAATGTGTTCAATCATACTGTATAATTCCGCATGTCCTGATGTGCTTTAAATTGCATCTGAAATATATATAATATATGTGAACCATTACGCAACGAGTTGGTAATTGTTTTAGGTATGCCCGTTTGCGCTAAGACCGAACCCAGTTGCAAAAATGGCCATGAGAGGGCCACAAGTCGCTATTCGGCTTGTCCCAGAATAACACGAGTTGGTCACAAATGGTCGTACGCTCTGTCCCCAAAATCAAAGTCTGGCCTCTAAAAGATGCCGGGTCCATCATTTTATGAAAATAATTACCACTATCACAGTAACTGATGGTACCCGTGAAGATCCGCGTTATATAGGTCTTCAGCAACCCATGCTTGCCGTAAAAGGCAATTCTGCTTGTCTTAAGAGGTGACTAATGGGATCGGGTGGTCAGGCTTGGTGACTTGGTTAATTCATGTCATCGATCCCAATTGCGTGGATCGATGCTCATGATGTCAATCAGTGGATTGTCTGGTCCAGACTCGATTATTTACAGACTGCCATCATATAGCTGGAATATTGCTGAGTGCGTTACAAACAAACATTATCTGACGGCATGTAATGATTGCTCCCTTCATTCAATAATGACTGTTTTCCTGTACCTTACTATGACAAGAATTTGGGATTCAGTAAAGCAGTGAGTCGCCACTGTGCCAGCTTTAAAGATGGGTGCCGGGTCAACGGCTTGCACAAAATTAAGACGCCCGGGCTTTTAATTGAAGAAATATGGTAATCACATTCGAAATGACAAGTGTCGACTTTGTGTGTGCTGAGTTTAATTTACAGTTTCAAGTTTTAACCTTGATGGCATGTTGGTGGAACTGTACATACCTTGGAACTATTTCACTTCAGGGGCCCAGAACTATGACGTGATCCGGTTTGCCACCTACAGGACGGCATGCAAGCTGCGCTTTGTGCAGAAGAAGACAAGCCGTGAGTGGGAACAGTTTAGCTCATTACTCTGCAATCTTCTGTAATTTCTCGCACTGCAGTTTTCAATTTAATGACAGTGTTGAATAACAGTACAAAAAATATGTGCAGTGAAATAGAAGTGGCTGTTAGTTGAGAGAGCGTTGAGTTGTTCATGTGTGGGAAGTTTTGTTTGATGTTTTGTTTCCTTGCTGCGTTGTAGCTGTTGTGTAGTGAGTAGATGTGTGGGTCGGGAGTGAGTGAGTGAGTGAGTAGATGTGTGGGTCGAGAGTGAGTGAGTGAGTAGACGTGTGGGTCTAGAGTGAATGAGTGAGTGGGTGAGTAGACGTGTGGGTCTAGAGTGAATGAGTGAGTGGGTGAGTAGATGAGTAGATGTGTGGGTCTGGAGTGAATGAGTGAGTGGGTGAGTAGACGTGTGGGTCTGGAGTGAATGAGTGAGTGGGTGAGTAGATGAGTAGATGTGTGGGTCTGGAGTGAATGAGTGAGTGGGTGAGTAGATGTGTGGGTCTGGAGTGAATGAGTGAGTGGGTGAGTAGATGAGTAGATGTGTGGGTCTGGAGTGAATGAGTGAGTGGGTGAGTAGATGTGTGGGTCTGGAGTGAATGAGTGAGTGGGTGAGTAGATGAGTAGATGTGTGGGTCTGGAGTGAATGAGTGAGTGGGTGAGTAGACGTGTGGGTCTGGAGTGAATGAGTGAGTGGGTGAGTAGATGAGTAGATGTGTGGGTCTGGAGTGAATGAGTGAGTGGGTGAGTAGATGTGTGGGTCTGGAGTGAATGAGTGAGTGGGTGAGTAGATGAGTAGATGTGTGGGTCTGGAGTGAATGAGTGAGTGGGTGAGTAGACGTGTGGGTCTGGAGTGAATGAGTGAGTGGGTGAGTAGATGAGTAGATGTGTGGGTCTGGAGTGAATGAGTGAGTGGGTGAGTAGATGTGTGGGTCTGTTGTGAATGAGTGAGTGGGTGAGTAGATGTGTGGGTCGAGAGTGAGAAAGTGGGTAGATGTGTGGGTCTAGAGTGAGTGAGTGAGTGAGTAGACGCGTCGGTCAAGAGTGAATGAGTGAGTGGATGAGTAGACGTGTGGGTCTAGAGTGAATGAGTGAGTAGATGTGTGGGTCGAGAGTGAGTGAGTGAGTGGACATTTGGGTTTAGAGTGAGTGAGTGAGTAGACTTGTGGGTCTAGAGTGAGTGAGTGAGTGGGTGAGTGGGTGAGTAGATGTGTGAGTCAAGAGTGAGAAAGTGGGTAGATGTGTGGGTCTAGAGTGAGTGAGTGGACATGTTTGTTGAGACTTGAGTGAGTGGACATTTGGGTTTAGAGTGAGTGAGTGGACATTTGGGTTTAGAGTGAGTGGGTGAGTAGATGTGTGGGTCTAGAGTGAGTGGACATGTGGGTTTAGAGTGAGTGAGTGAGTGGACATGTGGGTTTAGAGTGAGTGAGGGGACATGTGGGTTTAGAGTGAGTGAGTGAGTGGACATGTGGGTTTAGAGTGAGTGAGTGAGTGGACATGTGGGTCTAGAGTGAGTGAGTGGACATGTGGGTTTAGAGTGAGTGAGTGAGTGGACATGTGGGTTTAGAGTGAGTGAGTGAGTGGACATGTGGGTCTAGAGTGAGTGAGTGGACATGTGGGTTTAGAGTGAGTGAGTGAGTGGACATGTGGGTTTAGAGTGAGTGAGTGGACATGTGGGTTTAGAGTGAGTGAGTGAGTGGACATGTGGGTTTAGAGTGAGTGAGTGGACATGTTTGTTGAGAGTTGCGTGAGTGGACATTTGGGTTTAGAGTGAGTGAGTGGACAAGTGGGTGTTGACCACAGTGTTGTGTTTCCTCCAGTGCACCTTGTGGACATCTGGAACATGATCGAAGCATTCCGGGAAAATGGCCTGAACATGGTCGACGCCCATTTTGAGCTGAGTACATCCCGCCTTGAGTCGCTATTGACAACAGTCTTCACACAACTCAACAAGAGGCTGCCCCAGAACCAACAGATAGTGGTCGAACAATCGGTGAACCTGCTGCTGAACTGGCTGATTGCAGCCTACGACAAGTAAGTACTTCATCGATAGGGTGGAACAGACCTTCTTACAAGTGAGTACCCCATTGGTCCTAACCTCTCACAACAAATACGTACTTCATCGATAGGTTAGTACATACTTTCATACGACAAGTATTTCATAGATAGGTCAGTACAGACTTTCTTATGACAAGTATTTCATAGATAGGTTAGTACAGACTTTCTGATGACAAGTATTTCATAGATAGGTTAGTACATACTTTCATACGACAAGTATTTCATAGATAGGTTAGTACAGACTTTCTTATGGCTAGTATTTCATAGATAGGTTAGTACAGACTTTCTTATGACAAGTATTTCATAGATAGGTTAATACAGACTTTCTTATGACAAGTATTTCATAGATAGGTTAGTACAGACTTTCTTACGACAAGAATTTCATAGATAGGTTAGTACAGACTTTCTTATGACGTCGCGTCTAAGATTATTGCACTTATATAGCGATGTGCATGCACGTGTATGTGTGTGTGTCTGCTTGTGCTAGTTCGGACTGATGCCGATTTATAGTGCTAGCTCACTGAGATACCATGCCGCAGTTTAACATGAATACCACACTCAGACACAGTATACTGACTCCAAGACGACCAGTCGTTGTTTTAGCCCCTTAATGCCGAGCGTCAGACAGGGTAACAACAAGTGCCATCTTTTAACTTCTTTTGGTATGACGTGGCCGGGGATCGAACCCCGGACCTTCCGCTCTCGCGGCGGACGCTCTGCCACTAGACCACGGAGGCGGTCCGAAGCTTCAGTGTTCCTGTGACCTGGTTTATTGTGTGTTTTTGTACCCTGACAGTAGATACCGTCAGCCACTTGTTAACCTTTCCAAAACTCAATAATCTACACCCAGCCATGACAAAGTTGAAATATTGCTGACAGTGGCATAAAACAACATTCGCTCACCGACTCAACCAGACATGAAATTTATGGTGTTTATTGAATACAGACCAACCCTTCAGACACAGACTCCCCTGGCCGTCAGTGTCGTATCCCTGGCCCCTGGGTCGGTAACTAATTACATACGCACCGTGATGGGCCAAGTCTCGTGAGCCAAGGTCGGCCAGATCTGTTGTGATATTGATAGACTGATCTGGTCGCACCCTGTATGGCCTTGGTCACTTAAATGTCCATTGTTGCTACTGAGTGAAGTATAGTTGATGGCAATACAGTCGTTATACAGCGAGACAGACTTGTGTTGGGGATAATAGGACGGAAGAGTCTGAGAGTGAAGTGCATACAGAATAATGGATAATAACTGTGATATAATTATGTCAAGATAATTATGTAGTAATGATGGTGATAAGAGAGATCTAAAGTAAATTCCCATTCTTAGATATAAGAATATCAAATAAGATAGTCTTTCATTATTCCAAAGGAAATTTCCTTCACCATTATCTTCTCAGCAGCAGAAATAATGTTCAATATGAATTTTGGGGATACAAAATATATAATAAATTGGTGTATGTTTATCATTAACAAAAAATGACAAGTTTTATGCAGCTGACTAAAATTGAAAATGACATGATTTTTTGTTTGTAATGTTATAGAGGTTATTATTCAGACTGAAGATTGGTTTGTTTGTTTGTTGTTTTACGCCACACTCAGCAATATTACAGCTATATGACAGCGGTCTGTAAATAATCGAATCTGGACCAGACAATGCAATGATTGATATCATGAGCATCAATCCACGCAATTGGGATTGATGACATGCATCAACCAAGTCAGCGAGCCTGACCACCCGATCCCGTTCTTCGCCTCTTACAACAAACATAGTTTTTGACATGCATATATTTTTGCCTAAACTTCAAGATTAGTACTCCTACTAAGGCTAAAAAAAATAATAGTCTTGGTTCTCAGGCACCGCCCGCATCATCATAAAGTCAGCTAATGTTTTGTTTTTATTTCCATTTTCAAAAAAATAAATTAAAAAACCCTAATACTTAGAAAACAAGTGATCCAATATAGCACGCAGTTACTTCCCTTTACATGAGCACTGCTTTACTGCGTATCTTGTGTTATGGTCATGGCGGCAAAAGGAGTTTTATTCTTGTTTATGTAGGGAGGCCCTTTCCCAGGTTGATGGTACACAACTGTTTATTTGGTTACGTACTAGTTTGAACAAGCGAAAAAAAAAATCCTCCCACCCGCACGATTTTTTTTAAACCTAATGAATGAAAAATTTACAAGTTTTCATATGGCCAGATGCCTAAAAATAATTGATTGTTTTTTTTATTAGACCATTTCTTACAAAGATGTTGTGATACAACTTGATTCCTCTTAATAGCGATGTTAATCCAAACTCACTCACTCATTCATTTTAACTAATTGTAAGACGAGAGTCAGCCAAATTTGTTTGGTCCAACGTCATTTTATTCCTTTTCTAAATTCAGTCATTTTTAAAAAACAAACTAAGAAAAATTTAAAAGGCCTAAAAAGTACATTACTCACTTCTTTACTAGAGTAATACGAAACTCTCAAAGAACAAGTATTTTTAGAAATATCTATTTAACATGAAATGAAGCCTAACAATGAATTGCTTCCTTGGCCGGAACCATGTATTTGGCATTATTATGCCTCAAAGTGAGACTGATCAATCAGACAGCAGAACTACTAACCCCACATGAGCCCGTATACCGTCAGTAAAAATCAAGTGGTTGTTACTGACCTAATATGAGACTGTATACCGTCAGTAACGGCCATTTTGGATTTTCCAACACCCACCTCACATATTTACAGGAAAATTCTGGTCCTGAAATTCATTGCTCGGCACTGTTTTGTGATTTTATTGTATTAATTGTGATGTGCAAAGACTTTAGTTTTTAAAGAAACCATGTTCATGACTTGCTGATTATTTTTTTCTGCTGACCTAGTGTGACATCATATATGGCGACTTAAAACACCAGAACTAACAATGTCTCCTAGAGATTCAACAAACTCCCCAGGCCACTGCTATTCCCTGTCAATACTGTTTTCTGTTTATGATATTTTATGGTATTAGATTAGATTAATTTGCTATGCACATTTTAAAATGGAATTGAAAATGATATCCTAAAGTATTATTGATGTGAAAACGTTTGGTTTTTTGATAAAACTGGAAATTGCATGTAGATCATTTGCACTGCGTGCATTAACAATCCGAAACATTTATCATAGCAGAAAAATGACATCTGCATCTCAGACAGTTTCATATTCAACATACTGACGGGAGCACTGATTGCCTATAATTGGGTCCTCGTCTCTGGATAATTTGTTATGTTGTATTTCCAGGGAAAACACAGGAAAGACCCGAGCGTTCACCATCAAGGTTGCTCTCTCCCACATGTGTGCTGGAAAGTTCATGGACAAGCTGAGATGTACGTATGTCACCAATACTTTAGTCAGTCACTCTGCTGTAGTTTTACACGTCAAATAGGATTTGTGTTGTGTTTTATTGTGTTTCAATTGAACAAAATTCTTAACATATTAGGACTGGCTTCGATATATATTGAGATTGATAATCAGTAACTTAGAACAAAATTCTTGAAGATTAATTTTTTAACGTGGCGTTATTGTGATCTAAGGTAAGACATATTACATATTCGGACTGGCTATTCATATGAATTGAGATTTATATCGATATATATTGAGATTTTTATTGAGGGTTTTTAAAGCGTGGCGTTATTGTGATCTAAGGTAAGACATATTATATATTACGACTGGCTACCGATATATATTGAGATTGATAATCGGTAACTTAGGACAAAATTCTTGAAGATTAATTTTTTTAACATGGCGTTATTGTGATCTAGCGTAGGACATATTACATATTAGGACTGGCTATTGATATAAATTGAGATTTATATTGATATATGTTGAGATTTTTATTGAGATTTTTAACGTGACATTGTTGTGATCTAAGATAAGACATGATTACATATTGGGACTGACTATAGATATATATTGAGATTGATAATCGGTAACTTAGGACAAAATTCTTGAAGATTAATTTTTTTAACATGGCATTATTGTGATCTAAGGTAGGACATATTACATATTAGGACTGGCTATTGATATAAATTGAGATTTATATCGATATATGTTGAGATTTTTATTGAGATTTTTAACGTGGCATTGTTGTGATCTAAGATAAGACATATTACATATTGGGACTGGCTATCGATATATATTGAGATTGATAATCGGTAACTTAGTATCATCAATTATCGATATATTATCGGTGAAGTTCCTCTAAGCAAGAAAGTCCTGAGTGCAATCAACATCTTGGCTCTGGTGAGCAGTGACACATTCATGCATAGATTACTTTGTGGACATTTGAGATATAACAAAAACAGCTGCTTTCCGTCTTCGACAATTAACATAATGACATATAATTATGACATATGATTGACATATTATTGACATATTGATAATAACAAGTCTGTTTCGGTAAATCTAAACTTTTTTCATCACAATAGTTATGTTAGTTATTATAGAAGACAATAATTTTATACTGATATAATCGTTCATATTTATTTTCTTCTATTAATAATCTTGGAAGCCACGTTAAACCCAATATCACCTCACCTCACAGATCCTGTCGGACCAGAGCATTACATTACCTGGTACGATGATCGTGTATATGGAATTTGAATAAACAATGTTTCACAACAAAACCATTCTGTACTCAATTTCTATGTTGATTCTGTTCTGCTTTTCAGACATTTTTACCCAGATATCTGACACAAGTGGGTATTTGGTGTGGGCAAGGTTTGAAGATTACCTGGCGGACCTGCTTATGCTGCCGACGGCTGTGTTCGAGGGGCCATCATTCGGCTACAACGAGACTGCGGCAAGAAGTTGCTTTGATTCAGTAAGTTGACCTTGTTTAGATATTGTTGTTTGGATGAAAATGTGAGCATGATTTTCCACCTGTGTTAAATGATTAATTACCAAGAAAAAATAAGCAGTGATAGAAACTGTGGACTTAAGTCCACTAGTCTTTATAAGGCTAAACAAATAATAGTCTTGGTTCTCAGGCACCGTCCGCATCATCATAGAATTTGCTGCACGTTTTGTTTTTATTTCCATTTGCTGACTATGCTTGTCGTAAGAGGCGACTAACGGGATTGGGTGGTCAGACTCGCTGACTTGGTTGATGCATGTCATCGTATCCCAATTGGGTGGATCGATGCTCATGATGTCAATCCCTGGATTGTCTGGGCCAGACTTGATTATTTACAGTGTGACATAATCCATGTGATTGTGACACAATCCAGGTGACTGTGACACAATCCAGTTGACTGTGACACAATCCAGGTGACTGTGACACAATCCAGTTGACTGTGACACAATCCAGATGACTGTGACACAATCCATGTGACTGACACAATCCAGATGACTGTGACACAATCCAGGTGACTGTGACACAATCCAGGTGACTGTGACACAATCCACCAGGCGACTGTTACACAATCCATGTGACTGACACAATCCAGGTGACTGTGACACAATCCAGGTGACTGTGACACAATCCAGGTGCCTATGACACAATCCAGGTGACTGTGACACAATCCAGGTGACTGTGACACAATCCAGGTGCCTATGACACAATCCAGGTGACTGTGACACAATCCAGGTGACTGCGACACAATCCAGGTGACTGTGACACAATCCAGGTGCCTATGACACAATCCAGGTGACTGTGACACAATCCAGGTGACTGTGACACAATCCAGGTGGTTGTGACATGACTGTTGTATCAGTGAGTTCGACACACTTTACACACATCTAAGGCTTAGTCTGGCACTTGATGCATTTGTATTTAACATTAGTGGTTGAAATACAAAAATAATGCAAAATTTTATTGGGGAAAATTTCTCTTGTTGAAATGAAAAAAGTTTTTTTTACACTTCACTTGAAGCTATAGAAGCCTTATGAGACCCATGGTATTTGTTCCGTGATCATGGCAGTCAGCACGGCATGTTTGAATGAGGGAACGAGATGAATTAAACTAAAAGTTCTACACATTAAAGCGTTGTGTCCATGTGACTGACACAATCCAGGTGACTGTGACACAATCCAGGTGCCTATGACACAATCTAGGTGACTGTGACACAATCCAGGTGACTGTGACACAATCCAGGTGACTGTGACACAATCCAGGTGACTGTGACACAATCCAGGTGACTGTGACACAATCAATGTGACTGCGACACGATCCAGGTGACTGTGACACGATCCAGGTGACTGTGACACGATCCAGGTGACTGCGACACAATCCAGGTGCCTGTGACACAATCCAGGTGACTGTGACACAATCCAGGTGCCTATGACACAATCCAGGTGCCTATGACACAATCCAGGTGGCTGTGACACAATCCACCAGGTGACTGTGACACAATCCAGGTGACTGTGACACACTCCAGGTGACTGTGACACAATCCAGGTGCCTATGACACAATCCAGGTGACTGTGACACAATCCAGGTGCCTATGACACAATCCAGGTGACTGTGACACAATCCAGGTGACTGCGACACGATCCAGGTGACTGTGACACGATCCAGGTGACTGCGACACAATCCAGGTGACTGTGACACAATCCAGGTGGCTGTGACACAATCCAGGTGGCTGTGACATGACTGTTGTATCAGTGAATTCGACACACTTTAGACACATCTAAGGCCTACTCGATGCATTTGTATTTAACATTAGTGGTTAAAATACAAAAATAATGCAAAATATTATTGGGGAAAATTTCTCTTGTTGAAATGAAATTTTTTTTTTTACACTTCACTTGAAGCTATAGAAGCCTTATGAGACCCATGGTATTTGTTCCGTGATCATGGCAGTCAGCACAGCATGTTTGAATGAGGGAATGAGATGAATTAAACTAAAAGTTCTACAGATTAAAGCGTTGTGTCCATCGGTCTGAAAACCCAAGTAATAAAAACGACTTAGCTGTGTCTCACCAGAACTGTGTTCTTTATCATATTACACTTGCACCCTTGGACTTCTGTTTGAAATGACCGTCATGTGTTGAGCTAAATTTTGTGATTTATTTGTGCTGAAGAATGCTGACAGTGGTAGATTAGGTATGAGCTTTATAGTGAGAGCACCATGTATGCCAATTCAACTCTGATATCTGCTCAGTCATCATCAGCATGTGCATTCTCCACTAGACTGAAGGTGCTTCTCTTGAAGACTGTTTTTGAATAATTGAGGTAATTCATTTAGTCTGTGCGTGGAATTCTGTAAGCAACATGTTCATTTTTTAATTTTATGGAAAACTTTAATGTGGGGTATTTTTCTGAATTGATAAATATCCCAACAGTAACAATTTAAAAATTGTAGGTGTTACCATGGTTACAATACGTTTGAATACTGGTACTTTATTTGTGTTTGTCTGTTCTTGTACATGATATTTGGTAGGGATAAATGATATTGAGACGTTTTATAGGAAATTCCTCTATTGGATGTTATTAGGCTAGTGTAAGTATTTTCGGCATTACGAAAATATGCAAGGGTCTGAAAGAAATATGCTTTACATAAGTCTGACTAACTTGTGTTGAATATTTGAGGAGTTCATCTGGAAATGATAGGTAGTCATTTCACTGTATATAGGACAGTTTTGTTGGAGATCTTGATGTCTTCCACGTTGACTGGTTTTTTTTATTGCCACTTGAGACCCATGAAGATCTGGGTAGAATAGGTCTTCAGCAACTGGTGCTTGTCGTAAAAGGCGACTAATGGGATCGGGTGGTCAGGTTCGCTGTGGTGGTCATTGTATCCCAATTGCGTGGATTGTTGCTCATGATGTCAATCACTGGATTGTCTGGGCCAGACTTTATTATTTACAGACTGCCATCATATAGCTGGAATATTGCTGAGTGCAGCATTTAACAAACAAACAAATGCCACTTGATGCACGAGTACATTAATATTATGTTTGTTTCGTAACGCCACACTCAGCAATATTCCAGCTATATGACGACGGTCTGTAAATAATCGAGTCTGGACCAGACAAGCCTGATATCATCGCAATTGGGACACAATGACGTGCATCAACCAAGTCAGCGAGCCTGACCACCCGATTCCCGTTAGTCGCCTCTTACGACAAGCATAGTGGCCTTTTACGACAATCATGGGTTGCTGAAGACCTATTCTACCCCGGATCTTCATGGGTGACATTGATATTAACAAGTTGGACAAGCTTATTCATCACCGGTCTTGGATTATTGTCAGAGCACATGGAAAAAGAAAAAATCAAATTAGTTTTTTGTTGTCTTGCCTTGTGCAGTTTACTGTAAACGTTTTGAAATGATTTGGAGTGGCTAACAATATTCGTAACTGCATCTGGAAAGTTTTGCGACATCCTGTTGATGAGATTACCAAAGATCAAAGCTACTTTTAAATATGTTATATTTCATGAGTGGGAAGTGGAAGTTAAAGTGATGTTGTAGTTGACAAGGAAAGTTGGAGTAGCATGTTTATCAAACAGAAGTAGTCTTAGACTGTCTGAATTTCTAAGTGTTTGGCCAATAAAAATTCTAGTCTTGGTTCCCAGGCACCGCACGCATCATCATAATGCGCCCAGCACATTTTGTTTTTACTTCCATTTAAAAAAAAAATCTAAAAAAATCCTAATACTTAAAAACAATGCTATCCAATATAGCACACAGTTACTTCCCTTTACATGCACACTGCTTTACTGTGCTGACAGTTTAGTTTTGACAGTAGTCAGACAGAACCCAGTAAACCCCATATTAAGCCACCATGCTGGGATATACCGTATTCGACGTAATAAGCGCCCATGGCACTCTCAAAATTAGAAATAAGAGCTCTTATTAGAATATTATTTTGGTAAATGGTGAACGTAAATTTTGTGGTCTATGCTGACACCCTGAAATGTTTATATATACGACAGATATGTTTTTCCAGAATTTTATTGCCCATAATTAAGGGCACATATAACACACGAGTTCAATTAATACATGAATAAATTAGTCTTGTGTACATTGGTCAATCGGAAGGGGTGCTAATTGTGATTGTGCACTAGCCAATATATTAGCAAATATCACCATGGGCGCTTACTAGAGCGAAGCGCTTATTATGTCGATTACGGTAACTGGAATACCGTTGAACCCAACTCACTCACTCACTCACTCACTCACTCACTCACTCACTCACTCACTCACTCACTCAAATCTGGGTCATGTTGTGATGAGCCGGCTGAGATTTGACCTCCTCACAGGTCACCTTCACTCTGGTCCAGAGGTTCAATGGTATTGCTACTGCTGTCCTAACACATCTGGTGTGGTGATGACCTGACTGGTGCCGAAGTCAACGATGTGTTCCTTGTCATCCCCACATCTTCATCCCGATCAATAACCAACTGCTTTTGCAGATGGCAGTCTGAAGCTTGGAATCTTTTACGACTGCTTCCAACAGTATCCTTGAATCAATCATCTACCTGTGCACAGAGCTACAGATAAGCGACATATTTGCTGAAAAATACTCCCCCAAAATATTCAAAACCCAATTACTTTCAATTAACTTGCATACAAAAACTCATGCATTAAATGAAAAACTCAAATGTATAAAAACAGCACGCCTGAATCCCCCATAAAGCTTTTTCAGCATGCGTACAAAGGAGCTAATTTCTGAGACATAATTACGAGCTAATTTACTTTCCGAGTGAAGCCTATATATTTAGAACAGTTATATACATCTAAAACATTTTTTTTAAATCTTAAAATGTTCACTAATTTTAGGAAAAACCCAACAGAGTGATGAATAGATGAGTGACAGAATATTTTTGGTTACCCAATGAAAAATGTAATAACCCAATTAAATTAGAAATCTTAGAGTAAAAACTCGATGCTCAAAAGTTATCTGGAGCTCTGTGTGTATATTCTCCATGATATGACATCAAAGGAAAAAATGCCATTTTCTTCTGTATTTTTTCTTTTATCTCACCACAGCATTACCTCAACATAAATCTTGTATTTCATTTGATATGTTCTTGTCTTTGATTAAGATCTTGTAGTAAAACAGAGTGGATTATTGATTAACTTCAAGAAAGAAGATTGGTGTCCTGATATACATGGACATCCTATTGACTTGACGTGACTGTAATTACTCGCGGCATTAGTTCGTCCTTCCTCGACGTTACCCGATATGGTACATAAGTCAGTCTTAATAGAATGTACAACATAGAGCTATCATGTACAGTAGGTCTCTCATCTGGGGTCAGTTATCTCCTCGTCATTAGGTTGTAATGTTTTGAAGGATCCTCCTATATTCTTTTTTTTATATTTTCTTCGAGTTTTACCCTTTATGCACCTTAGGTTCAGTTTGAGAGTTAAGTTGGTTGTTTTTATGCACAATCTTCATCATTCATTGCATCCCAGCAGCTTTGATTATTACTCATCTTCCTTATGCAAGGGAATTAACTGACCCGAAAAGTCCAGTTTCCAACCTTGAAGAACTCGGCTGGAATTATGTAGTTATATTTTGGCTGGACTAATGAGCCTATGCATAGTCCCATCAAAATCGCATCCCAAAATCGACATCCAGTTTGTAAGCTGCTGTGCAAATTTCTACCGATTGCAGGATTTGCAAAGCATGTGCATCAACAACTTAGCGCCAACTGATATTTTCCAAATCTTTTCATGTTTTTAATCAAGATGATCATGTGATATGATACACTTCCTGAAGTAAGACCTGTTTTTTTACAATATAGATCTTGGTTATCAATCAGATCGTTTTCTCTGGGCACTACCATTGCAAGTGATATGAGAGGTGGAAGCTGATTGGTCAATAGGAGGGACATAGAAGGGACATAACTCATAATAGCCACTGATGCGCTACAATGGAGCCCTGACATTCCAGCCTAGTTTGGCAAGGATAGAAAATGGACTTTACAGTCATTTAACTCCCTTGCTTCGGGAAGATGATTATTACTGTGTATGTAGAAATGTGGGTTGGTGTAGTGGTTCAGGTGTTATCTTGTCATGATGAAGACCCAGGTTTGATTCCCTGCATGGTCCATTCTGGTTGTCATATGGCTTGAATATGACTGACAGTTGTGTAATCCATACTCACTCATATTCAAAATTTTCACATAATTTAGAATGTACTTTTTATGCATACAAGGATATTATATGTAAAAAACCCAGGTTTTGTGGGGGGGGACAGTGTAAAATATGTCATGTTTAATAACTCTGCCTTGTTCCGTCTGTGGCTACTACATCTCTACCCCATTGTGGTCACAGGTGGGCAAGCTGTCAAGGGAGACATTATTCGCCACGCAGAGTTACGTCCCTTAATCATGCCAGGATCCTATAATCATGGGTTCGAATCCCAGATTCACCAGTTAAACCCTTGGTTTGTCAGCACTATCCCATGTTTGAGGATTTCACGAAAGTGGTATATGTCTAGACGTTTTCCTGATGCACCCTGATATGCCGCAACGTGCCATGATATTGTCCTGATACCCCGTGATATACTGTTGAAAGCAGCATTAATCAAAACTCACTCACTCACTCACTCACTCACTCGTCATGTAGCTGGAATATTGCTGAGTGCGGCGTTAAACAACAAACCACTCACACTCACTCACTCACTCACTCACTCACTCACTCACTCACTCACTCTCTCACTCACTCGACCCGTGAAGATTCCGGGGTAGGAAAGGTCTAGAGCAACCCATGCTTGCCGTAAAAGGCGACTATGCTTGTCGTAAAAGGCGACTAACGGGATCGGTTGGTCAGGTTCGCATGGTTGATGCATGTCATCGATCCCAATTGCGTGGATTGATGCTCATGATATTAATCACTGGATTGTCTGGTCCAGACTCAATTATCTACAGACCGCTGTCATATAGCTGGAATATTGCTGAGTGCGGCGTTAACAACAAACCAACCAACAACTCACTCACTCACTCAGTGCTATTTCAGGTCAATTCTGGAGCTAGAACACAAACTGAAGATTTAGTTTGTGCATCTTCTGATCTGTGTCAGTGGTTGCCAGGTGACTCAAGCCTACAGTCTATCGTGTAGATTAGTATAATCCTGGTAATGACGGGCGAACCAGCATCCCTATCTGCTCCTCTGTCACTATTAACAAACCACTTAACTCCCATTAGTCAGCACATCTCGCGTGGGGTGTTGTTATTGATTTGGTGTTGATGTTGTCAAGGGTGTCGTTCGTGTAATCCCAAACTCTCCACATGGCACTAATGAAAGTAGAGATCATGACAACCCTGTGAGGAATGCAGGGCCATGTTCCACAAAGCAATCTTAGCGCTAAGACGATTGTAGCTGTGATACGTTAACTAGACTTTCAACAGGAGTAGCACTAAGATCACTTTGTGGAACAGGGCCTAGAGCCGTGAACCCAAACTAACATTTAGTACCAGAAATAAAGTTGTCTTGTTTAGAAATAATAAAATATAAAATAAAAAATAAAATCGAAACAGAGCCAAGAACAATGCTTAATTTCAGGCCCAGAGTTGAGCCTATCTAGACTTGCCAAATCATTCTTGACTTGAGTTGGAAGCCTTTCTTAATCTACAAAATAAAGAATAAAATCAGGAGAGTTGGATTGCTTTCTTAATCTACAAAATAAAAAATAAAATCTAAATGGAGCCGAGAACGATGCTGAGTTTCAGGCCCAGAGCTGAAGCAACCTAGACTTGCCCAATCATTCTAGACTTGAGTTGGATTGATTACCTAATTCATTCTCTAGGAGACGGACTACCCTGACCCCTATTTTCTGTGAGCATAATGACCATCTAAGCTTGGCGCCATGGGGATTGAGGGGTAGAATTGGTCCTTTGTAACTGATTGTCATATGAGTTGATGAGGACTGTTACGTGGTCATGCTTGGTGAATTGGGTGTTGATGTGTCTTTGTTCTCTGATGGTGTGGACCCTTGCTCATATTTCACAGGTTTGTCTGGTCCAGAATTGATTATATATAGACATCGCTGATATTGCTGGAATATTGCTAACTATAGCATTAAGCAACATTCACTCAATTACTTACATTTTGTGTCTGTGGTGAACTGACGTCTGCCACTCGGGACTCAGGTTATAGAGAATCTCGCCCAAATGCCTTTTGATATCAGGTTACTGTGACACGAGTTCATAAAAGTTCATAAAAACACCAAGGCTTGCCGAGGAGTCCCAAACAGTCACCGAGTGTTGATGTATTTGATATGAAAAGACACTCGATTGAGATACTATTTATCATCCAAAATCCTACTTACAACTTTTTCAGTTTATTCAAACAGTCAAACCTTGTTATCTTGAACCCAGTTGTCTTGAAAGTACCAATATCTCAAACGCCTTACTATATAATGGTCATGCCTCGTTATGTGGAATGTCTGGATATCCGAAGTTACAACACAGTCCCACTGGGTTCGAGATAACAGGGTTTGACTGTAGTTATAGGGGGGCACGGGTGGCCCAGTCATCTTAGGCGCCGCGATTCGCTGTGCAGAGTTGCATCCCTTGGGCACGCCAGAAACCTATGAATTTGGGTTCGAATCACGGTTCGCCCCGATTATGTTTCTGGGTTTGTCAGCACCATACCGTGCTCATGGGTTTCACTGAAGTGGTAAACGTCTGAGACCTGCATCACTTCGGGCTTTCCTCCCACATTAAGCTGACACGAGGCGATATAACTGGGATAATGTTAAAAATGGCATTAAACCCGACTCACACTCACTCACTGTAGTTAGAGCCATTGTCTTGAGTGTAAACAGTAAAGCTCACCAGCTTCTGTGAAAAAAGTTTAGATATGTAAGCTGTGTTCAAGTGGGAAGTTCTGAGAGTGACTTGTAACTGTGTTGTGCACATGGACCCATGATGAGATCACCCACCTCATGATGTTGATTATGTTTAACATTATGATGATTATTATTTGCCTGCTTTTAATTTTATCCTACAGTTCTTGCCTAAAACATTTGTCAACATCTGATCAAACAAGACACCCATTGCATTAAATCATATTTCAGAAGATCTAAGAAGAAACATAAGTTTAGAAATATGAGCCCTTGTTTTCTGGATTGAGAAAGAATAATAGAATTGATTTGTCAGAAATGATCCTTTTAGGCAAAAAAAGTAGTAGTCTTAGTTCTCAGGCTCCGCCTGCATCATCATAAAGTCTGCCTCACATTTTGTTTCTATTTCCATTTGAAAAAAATGTTAAAAAATCCTAATACTTAAAAAACAAGCGATCCAGTATAGCATGCAGTAACTTTCCTTCACATGTGCACTGCTTTACTGCACACCTCGTGCTATGGTCATGGCGGCAATAGGAGTTTGTATGCTTGTTGATGTAGGGAGGCCCTTTCCCAGGTTGATGGTACACAACTGTTTATTTGGTTACAAACTAGTTTGAAGAAGCTAAAAAACAAACAAAACAATCCACCTGCACTATATTTTCAAAAGTCATTCCCGGAGAACCAATTCTTTTATTTCTTATGAAGTTTCAACATATGAAGTTTCAATTCCACTGGTTGCCTCTTAAGTGTTGGAAATCCGTGTCCAGCCACTGTTTATCTAGATCCCCACTGCCCCCCTGTGAAAAATTCATCCTTTACAATAATGGCTGTTATGACAATCACTCTTATTCACTCGGATGAAGGACGACTATAATCACTCGAGAGAATATTTCAAAAACAATTCCACCTTCGTCAAAAACAACAAAACTAATTCCGACAATTAGCAGCATTGAACAACCACAGAAAAATGGGTATCACGATGTCCGAGGAACATGGTGTCAAATCTGCCGGTCCTTTTATCCTGATTGAGGAGGCTAAACGCTGAGCTGTGAGTCGGGATGAAAGGATGGTGGATACGAAGCAGTCAGCTGATCACGTTCATCTCTAGCATCTTCGTATTGATCTGGACCAGTTTGATCAGAATGTGCTGATTTCCAACAAATCACCTTCCACTGGAAACCTAACATACAAAGGCTTAAGGGACACTCTTAATGAGAAAGGGCTATTTATTCATGTTTTGTGTAGACTCTTTCTTCCACCGACTAATTACCCCTCATCATTGTCGGTTGAAGGCCGGCGTTTTTAAGCCAGCGAACGTTTCTGAGTAGCGAGAGTTGTGATTGTCCTGGAATGGCAACTTTGATGACTCGGCGGGTAGGTAATTGGTTGTATTCACGACAACCGATATTAAAGTTATGGGGAGGATGGCTTCGCACAGGTAAAAGGTTGCCAACGTTAATTGAGGCAGCAGATTTGCTGGCATGGCCTGTCCACCTCTATTGTTCGGGGAAGAGTCGATGAGGGACTATTGTACCTGTAGCAGACTGCAGGTACGTACATCTGATCATTACCTGTCATTGAGGCCCAAATTTTGGATGTGAATGCAGACGTGTTAGTGTTGACCCTGTGACTGACCTTGAGGGCTGACCTTTTCAAAGACAGGAGATTGGAGCTCTTCGGCTTGGCTTCAATGAAAATTGATTGGGCATTCAGAATATCCACTGACTTGATTCAGAGCTGTTAATGTGTTTTGTGGCTGATCTGTTATACATACATTTGATTTTGATGTTATGATTGTGGCTTCAGAGATAATTATATTTTGAGGCCTCATGCCTTTACTGCTACGTCTGTATGATGGCATTTTGTTGTCTAGTTATTTTGTGTAAAAGTTGTGTGTATATATCGTATGTAAATGATTAGTTTTGCATTGGTATGGCACAGGAGCGCTATCCACCATGTAATTAATTGTTTCTTGTTTGTCATATTCAGCAAAGGATACAAAATTGGCTATATGATTCATAAAAACTTTATGATGCTGATGCAAAAATCAATCAGTTAGAAGCCTAACTGTCTGTGGCTGCTGTAGAATTAAGATATGGTGCAGTATGCAGGTGGGTTGAGTGGGGTATGTCACAGAATGGAGGTGGGGTATGTCACAGAATGGATGTGGGGTATGTCACAGAATGGAGGTGGGGTATATCACAGAATGGATGTGGGGTATATCACAAAATGGAGGTGGGTTGAGTGGGGTATATCAAAGAATGCAGGCGGTTTGAGTTGGGTATATCCCAGAATGGAGGTGGGGTATGTCCTAGAATGGATGTGGGGTATATCACAGAATGGATGTGGGATATATCACAGAATGGATGTGGGGTATATCACAAAATGGAGGTGGGTTGAGTGGGGTATATCAAAGAATGCAGGCGGGTTGAGTTGGGTATATCACAGAATGGAGGTGGGGTATATCACAGAATGGAGGTGGGGTATATCACAGAATGGAGGTGTGGTATATCAAAGAATGGAGGTGGGGTATATCACAGAATGGAGGTGGGGTATATCACAGAATGGAGGTGGGGTATATCCCAGAATGGAGGTGTGGTATGTCACAGAATGGAGGTGTGGTATATCACAGAATGGAGGTGTGGTATATCAAAGAATGGAGGTGGGGTATATCACAGAATGGAGGTGGGGTATGTCACAGAATGGAGGTGGGGTATGTCCCAGAATGAAGGTGGGGTATATCCCAGAATGAAGGTGGGGTATATCACAGAATAGAGGTGTGGTATGTCACAGAATGGAGGTGGGGTATGTCACAGAATAGAGGTGTGGTATGTCACAGAATGGAGGTGGGGTATATCACAGAATGGAGGTGGGATATATCACAGAATGGAGCGGGGTATATCACAGAATAGAGGTGTGGTATATCACAGAATGGAGGTGTGGTATATCACAGAATGGAGGTGGGATATATCACAGAATGGAGCGGGGTATATCACAGAATGCAGGGGGTATGTCACAGAATGGAGGGGGGTTATATCACAGAATGGAGGTGGTGTGTCAGATGTCAGAATACATACCAATATTTCATAATCTGTTGCAATTGATGTAATTAATCAAACAATGGAGAGACAGAACGTTCCAAATGTCTACAGAAGATTTAACTGAACTAGAAACCCAACTGCTTAGATATGCAAATGAGATCACTGAAGAAATAACTGAAGACGGAAGTGGCATGAAAATGGATCAGGGTATCGTTCGATGCACAGTAGCATCGTGTGACCGAGTTGGGACACGTAATGAAACGAGTTATTGATGAGGTCAAGGCAGTGGTCAGTAGAGGCTGGAGTGTTGACCACGCCGCAGGTGGTGATAGAACTGCTGCCCACCACCACCCAATGAAACCAGGGGAATAATTGTTTCTCGTGCGAGGAATTTGTTACTGAGAAAAGGTCATGGCATTGGCTTCAGAATGGATATGCGAAGATTGCTTGTTGACATGTTTTCATTGGGTGTGTGAGTTGCATCCATGAGGATGTGATAACCGGAACCTGACAGAGGTGAGCTTATGGGAACAAGGAAAGGTATTGTTATGAATAACGGATCTGTGGATTCAGGATCTGTGGATTCAATATCTGTTTGAAATTCTAAACCTACACATCCAGACATGGAATGTCATGAAGTATTAATATTATATCAATGGAATTAAGTTCTCCTTTGGATCAGATTTCTGTGTGAAAGGTGTTGGAGCTTCTGTTGATTTATCCGACGCCGTTTGAAATCCAAGTTGTTTGTCATTTTACCGGTAGATGATATGACGACTGATGGATTCAGCAACAGCCAGGGGACAGCAACATCATATGCGTGACCTAGCAACAAGAATAGTGCATCATCATCATCATGTGTTACCATGGTTACGTGACTACAGATTTTATTTGCTGTTTTCAATGAATTTTCAGCCATGTAGCTTTTTGAATACATATTTAATCATGATTCTTCTTCACAATCTTCACAATGGGATTAGCTGTTTCTGTAAGACTAGAACCAAATTATAGATTTATTTGCCTCAATTGAATGATATCTCCTGGACCATTTTCAGAGTCCTGGCAGATGGGAGTCATGGGGTTGGAATATGGAACTGCTACATTGTCAAATGATGACAGCCATGTTGTGTGTCGTAGCATTTGGCTGAAACTCAGGTCATTCTAGTGCTTAGCCAAGTCCCAACTGATTCTTAATGCGGCACCCTAAGTTCCCTGTGACAGTGTATCTGGTCCTATGGGGCTGTAATGGACTATAATATTATTTTATTTGCAGGAATGAAATTTTCAAATTGAAACTCATGTGACTCTGAAGAACTGAACGACCTTTAATTATTACTTTGCAATGGAGATACAGAATCATATAGGCCTTGTGCTGTCTTGGATCCTGTGGATGGTTTTGAGTAGGCTTTGATGACAGAATATTTATCATATATATATATACTCATTGCCAAAAGAAACTCGAACCATAGACAGACAGACAGACAGACAGACAGACAGTTTGTTCAGTAATTTAGGCATCACGGCCCATAGTACAATGCAGATTGGATATTAACATCTGTCACTTGATGTACATGATTAGATTTTAAATCTAGTTACACATTCCTCATTTTAAAGACATGTTTTAAGAATACAGAAACAGCATGGATCATATCAGGATTTTCAGAGTTTAGCAGATTTATCATTAACTGACGGTCTTCAAAAATACCTTGCAACATGGGGAGAAATTTAAAACTTAAATGGGAATACGTTTCACATATAAGTAAGACATGGTATTCATCCTCTACTTCTCCGGATGAACAGTTTGTACAAATAGAGCTCACAATATCACCGTCTTTGGATCTGCGACATACATTTACATTACAATAGTTCAATGAAATTCTAAGTTTACAGTAAGCTCTGATGAAACTTTTATCATTTAAACAAGTTAAATATCTTCATTTTGTAACAATGATTTTACTTTGCTGTAATTGCTAAGATAAAGTGATTCTTTATCTTTGACTTTGCGAACCATAGAAACATACAGGTGAGGTGAGGTGAAATGGGGTTTAACGTCACTTCCAAGATTATTGCACTTTTATAGCCACATGCATGTACGTGTGTGTGTTTGTGTGGCTGCTTGTACTAGTCCGAACTGATGCCGATTTATAGTGCTAGCTCACTGAGATACCATGCTGCAGTTTAACATGGATACCCCACTCAGACAAAGTATACTGACTCCGAGCCGACTAGTCCTTGTTTTAGCCCCTTAATGCCGAGCGCCAGACAGGGTAACAACAAGTACTATCTTTTAACGTCTTTTGGTATGGCGCGGCCGGGATCGAACTCCGGACCTTCCGCTCTCGGGGCGGACACTCTACCACTAGACCACGGAGGCGGTCAGAAATAGAGAAGTTTGTATGTTAAGAAGAGATGTTTCCAATGTGTACCACTTAATGACAAAACTAACAATCAGTCAAGTGTTACCAAAGTCTCTTTTCTTATCCCATTATGCTGCATCTGATTTCCAAACTTTCCATGCTAATCCTGCTTGAGACAAGTGGTGTATCTCGAGTCATGGATCTGTGACGTCACATGTGATGCGTTCATGAGCATCGGTTCACACAACATAATAGTAAGTTCGTTTGTGCATCGAACCAGTCTCTTGAATATGAGTAATTCTTCATATACTACTCAAAAGAAGTTAAGGATCAGCCGATTCTTTAATAATGGTAAAGTTAATCTGTCATGACATTAGAGATTAACTATAGTAATATGAAAGAATCAGGTGATCCTTAACTTCTTTTGAGTAGTATATACGAACCATCCTGTATGGTGTTCGATTGTTTTGTCAGTGAGTGTATGTGTGTGATGATGTGTCAATGTACATGGTAATAGCCAGGAAACAAGGTGGGCAGGTGCCGATTGTTTGAAGCCAGCCATACCCAGGTTGGGACATGCCCGCGTAAGCCACCTGTATCATCAATATTATTGTGTGGCATTTTACAAGCTGTAGCATCAAGGAAGACGGAGATGACTTATGAATTTCAGCACCTTTGTTCTTTCAATCGGACATTTCGGCTCAGGTGCGGGTACCATTATCACGAAGTAATCAACAACTCCAGTGCCGGCGAGTGCATTGATCAGGTGGTCAGGCTCGGTGACTTGGTTGATTACACGTCATTGTTAGCCGACAGTGTTGTTCATTGCTCACAATATCAAATCACAGTACTGGTATTTATTTCTTGACACGAACATTGACATTGTTCAGATTCACATGTGGATGTTGCCCTCTTTATGTCAAAGGCTATTTTTATGCAAATTATAATAAGATTTTGTTTTCTGATAATAATTGTACTATTTTCATGCAAATGATAAAATGATTTTGTTTTCTCATAATATTGGTATTATTTTTATGAGAATTATAACATGATATTTTTTTTCTGATGATAATAGTACCGGTACTATTTTTACGAAAATGATAACAAGATTTTGTTTTCTCATAATAATAGTACTATTTTTATGAAAAAGATAAAATCATGGGCGGATACAGGGGGGGAGGGGGTGGGGGGGTGCGCACCCCCCCTTTTTATTTCGAAAAAAATCTTTATTTCTGTATAAATTACCACCAAAGACAATAAATAGATCTTAATTGTGCACCCCCCCTTTTCAAAAAAGCTTTATCCGCCCATGAAAATGATTTTGTTTTCTGATGATAATAGTATAAAAATGTTTTGAAAGACAAACGACCTGATTTTCAGAAAAATTCTACAAAATATTTTGTTGAACAGACTTCCGTGTTTCATTGCACTATTTACAGGGAAGCTTAACCCTGAATCATTTGCTAGGTTGAATGGTGATAACAGATATGGGTGCCCCCTAAAAAGCCCTTAGGATACCTTTTGGACACACTGACTCGGGAGTGAGCTAGTGCCAGATTGCATCCTGCTACAACCAAGGGAGTGAACCTTGGAAGCACGGAAGGTCGAAGCGTCCCCTTCCCCGGGTGGTCACCATGACATTGTACACAATGTTGTAACATCGGTGTTCTAGAGGCATTGCAAGTGTTGTGATGGATGGCTTTGCTACAGGGTTGTGAGTGCTCACTAGACAGCAAACTGCCTGATTTATCAGCATAATCGTGGGAATTGGTTGTACAATCATGATTGATGATTGGATTATTCCTCCTGATTGATCTTCGAAAGTAAGGTTGACCTGATTTTGCTGTTTTTCGGTGTTTTGACATGTTCAGCTAAACCACATCACATGTAACAAAAACATACACTTAATTTTTAACAAAAACACACTGGCCTCACTCCTTCTCACTTTGTTTCTGACCGCCTCCGTGGTCTAGTGGTGGAGCGTCCGCCCGGCGAGCGAAGGTCCGGGGTTCGATCCCTGGCAGCGTCATAATAAAAGACATTAAAAGATGGTACTTGTTGTTACCCTGTCTGGCGCTCGGCATTAAGGGACTAAAACAAGGACTGGTCGGCTCGGAGTCAGTATACTTTGTCTGATTGGGGTATTCATGTTAAACTGTGGCATGGTATCTCAGTGAGCTAGCACTATGAATCGGCATCAGTCTGGACTAGTACAAGCAGCCACACACACATACATGTGCATGCAAATCGCTATATAAGTGCAATAATCTTTGACGCGAATTTAAACCTCATTTCACCTCACCTCACTTTGTTTTCAAGTACTGAGTAGTAAGTAGTTAATAAGCCTTCACAGGGAACGAGAGTGATTTAGGGTTGATAGAGGTGGCAAAATTTGACAATTTTGTTCAATTGTTGGCTGTTTGGTATTCCAATCAATTTTCAATCATTTCAATTAATTTGAACATCACTGATCACGGGAGTTGTACAATATCAGAGTTGAGCATATTTGGTTAGAACATTACATGATAATGAATTCTTTTACTCAATTTGTCTGAATTGTTTTCATGTAGAATAAAGCTCCACACAGACAATATGACAACAGCATGCTCCAATGTTTGACCAGCTTGATGTGCTTGGCGACTATGTCGTAAGAGGCGACTTGTTGTAAGAGGCGACTAACAGGATCGGGTGGTCAGGCTCACTGACTTGGTTGATGCATGTCATCGATACCAATTGAGTGGATCGATGCTCATGATGTCAACCACTGGATTGTCTGGTCCAGACTTCATTATTTACAGACCGCCGTCATATAGCTGGAATATTGCTGAGTGTGGCGTTTTAAACAACAAACCAACCAACCTAGTCTCTGTTTTCGTAGATTCTGTGGTTATGCTTTTCACTTTCTAGAGTTGTTTCCCTTAGCAAGCCAGATTTAGCTGGCCATTGGGTCGAATCCCACACTTCGGGTGTTCGTGATAGATTAATCTGGTAGGCTGGGATATAACTGAAATACTGTTCAAAGTGCTGTTTTCACAGGTGCAATGGTGGTTGTGTGTTTTATTACCACATACTAGGGCTGGGACAGGTAACTCGGGTACTCGGGTTGTGTGGGTACTGAGAAGGACCCCGGTATCCACAGGACTACCCGGACCTGTGGTTATTTATGTGATATATTGTTTAATGACAAAATTGATCTAGAACTATGTGGTTACACTACAAGTCACTAATGTTCGCATTTCTTTCTGACTATGCACCCATTCTTTTATATGTTTGAATAAAGACAAAACTTCAGTCAACTTAAGTGTATGCATGACCAGATTGTTTTATACATGTCCCTAAATACATTTTGTCCAGGGCTACGGTAAAACTATTCCTTATTGGACATTTTGTACCTATCTCTCAAGACCTACAGCGGGTACCTGGGTAGTGTCGGGTAATAGGCGGGTGGTTGCCCGGGTAGTAACTTTGGACACGTCCTGGCACTATCCACAGAGTTAGAAATAACAAAACGTATGTGCACTTGTGCAAATATCACTTCCTGCGCACCAGTGCCTTGTGTCCGTCATTGTTGACGTCATTCGATCGCATTGTGATGTAAGGACAGAATGACGTCACACTAGAAACAACGTCATAGATGAAGATTGTTGACGTCATTAGACAAATTGTTGTTTCCTCGGACACCAGTGGTGATAAGAGCTTTTTTGTAAAAGGGAGTTCCAAAGGATTTAGTAATGATTGGTAATGAAGAAATAATTACACTCACATGTGGGGGCACGGATGGCCCAGTTGTCTAAGGCGCTGCGATTCGCTGTGCAGAGTTGCGTCCCTTGGGCATGCCAGAAACCTATGATTGTGGGTTCGAATCCCGGTTCGCCCCGATTATGTTTCTAGGTTTGTCAACAACATACCCGTGCTTGTGGGTTTCACCGAAGTGGTAAACGTCTGAGACCTGCATCACTTTGTGCTTTCCTCCCACATTAAGCTGACACGCTGCGATATAACTGTAATACTGTTAAAAGCGGCGTTAAACCCCACTCACTCACTCACTGTCTCACTCACTCACTCACTCACTCACTCACTCACTCACTCACTCACACTCACATGTGTGTCATACTGATTTTTTTAAACTCGTGTAAGAATTCATGAATACTCTCGCTATTGCTTGGGAAATACAAGAATTCTCACACTCGTTTTGTAAAACACATGCTCGTATAATAAATAATCTTTATATATCTGTTATTGTTGGTGTTATAGACTAGCTGTATCACTATTTATATATGGCAATATTTGTGCAACAGACCAGCCGAGTTCAAGTGACGTCACATCAGACATAATTCCACGATAATGTACAGGCCAGTCAGCCGACACGTATGGGTTTTTCTGAGCGATTAGCCAATGAGATAGCATGATTCTTAACAAGTTATTACAGTGTATGTTATATCTGGCAATGTTTATGTTACAGACTAGCCGAGTGAGCGTCAACGACTTCCTGAATGTCCTGATGTGCGACCCAGGCCCCCAGTGTCTGATGTGGCTCCCAGTACTCAACAGGATGGCCCATGTGGAGAATGGTAGGAACACCCTACATAGCAGACTACCTTGAAGATCCGGGGTAGAAAAGGTCTTCAGCAACCCTTGCTCGCCGTAAAAGGAGACTGTGCTTGTCGTAAGAGGCGACTAACGGGATCGGGTGGTTGGGCTTCAGTGTATGCATGACCAGATTGTTAAATATGTGAATCTAAAAAATTCCAAATCGGACATTTTGTACCTATCTCTTGAGGCCTACAGTGGGTGCCCGGGTAGGGTCGGGTAAAAGGAGGGTGGATACCCGGGTAGTGAATTTGGACTTCGTCCCAGCCCTAATGGAAAGGTACACATGCATTATACCGGACACCTAATTTACACTCTGCCGTGTTTGTTTGATGCCAATATAAAGCTGCACGTGACAGCATCACTATTTAAGAAATAGGGCAAAAGAGCTCAAAAGTAAGCAGAAAAAAATAACCCTGCTTGCATTGGCTTGCGACAGCTTCAGCAGTGACATCCCGTCAGAGCCACATTTCAGCGAACACATATTTTGTATCTGCTTTGGTAATTAAGCATTACGTTTACTTACGAAAACATTTAATTCAAGCTGGTGATTGGGGGCAAGCCCCCCAAACCCCCTGTTATTTTTAGCGGGGTGATAAAAATAGTGTATGAAAAACATAGAAATCATTACCAAGGAATGAGCTTGTGCACATACCTTACCAAAATGGCGGAAGGTGTCCAGTATAATGCTTCTTGCATAATGGAAATAAACTGATAATGTTCTCCTTCGTGAAGATAAGACCCATGAAGATCCGGGGTAGAATAGGTCTTCAGCAACCCATGCTTGCTGTAAAAGGCGACTATGCTTGTCGTAAGAGGCGACTAACAGGATCGGGTGGTCAGGCTCGCTGACTTAGTTGATGCATGTCATCGATCCCAATTGCATGGATCGATGCTCATGCTATTAATCACTAGATTGTCTGGTCCAGACTCGATTATTTACAGTCCGCCGTCATACAGCTGGAATATTGCTGAGTTAAACAACAAACAATCAATAAATTGTGAAGATAATCAGAATGACAAATCAGTGGCACGTCAGACATGACGTAACAGAGGGATGCCTTTCATCAGTTTTGTTTGCTCTGTCCGTTACCATGACAATGTGTTCTCTTCCTCACGACGACATGATCTGTTTCAGTGCTTCATCCTGTTCAGTGCGAGGGCTGTCACCGCGAGTCGTTCACCGGGTTCCGCTACAAGTGCCAGCGCTGTTTCAACTACCACCTCTGTCAGGATTGCTTCTGGAGGGGCCGCACCTCCGCCAACCACCGCATTGAACACGAAATGAAAGAATACACCACATATGTAAGGCATTCTTCCTTTACAAATATCAGTGTCGCGGTTTTTAATGTGAGAGATTTTATTACGAGAAAGGTTGCCCCAAAGATATTCCAGGGCATGCTAGGCTCCTAGTAACCAATGCTTGTCACAAGAACCAACTTATGATGATCAGGTGTACACGATGTGTGACCGCGTGTCATCATGGCCTGCGTGTTGCTCTTGCCATCAGTCACTGGTTTTGACTATACTTGTCGTAAGAAGCGACAAACGGGATCGGGTGGTCAGACTCGCTGACTTGGTTGATGCATGTCATCGATCCCAGTTGCGTGGATCGATGCTCATGGTGTCAATCACTGGATTGTCTCGTCCAGACTCGACTATTTACAGACCACCGTGATATAGCTGGAATATTGCTGACTGAAGTTTAAAACAGCATTCACTCACTCACATTTTTTAAGCCACACATTTTTTATTTTTTATGTCACGGACCCGCTGCCCCCACTGAAAAGCAGCCGGTCCAGGAGATAAATTAAACATAAAATTATTTATTTATTTATGTCTCCCACTGTTTATATAGACACTTTTATACACTAAAAGTGTTATATATATATTCCATGTCTACATCACTGTTAGTGATTCAGGTTAATCAGGAAGCCAGCTGCAGTTTTAACCCCATGGCAGAAAGACTTTCATATGAATAAAAAAATAAATTATTGACATACCTACTTATTTTTATTTTTATATCGATTGGCCTTGTATGGAAAAGCTGGAATTAAGTATTCCAGCATCAAAGAATGAAAGTCAGAGAATTGAAATTAATGGTTTAATTGATGACAGTAATTGAGAAAATTTTGTGTATGATCATGCCTAAGATATTGTCTTAAGAGAAGACATTTGCGGGGAAATGGCAGTTGGTTTAAAAAGTTGATAATTAAAGTAATTTCCCCATTGAGAAACTCATAATATTTGAAACCATGCCTTCTGATGATTGTGAAATGAAGTAAAAATTAGTAGTAAATAGAAAATGAAGGTGACTAACTTGAGGATTGCTATTGCAGAAATCCCAAGCCAAACAGATCGGTCACTCTATACGGAAGTCCTTCCAATGTACGCCGGTCAAATCCACTCAGAAAATGCCACACTTCCCAGATGCACCCGAGAAAACCATTGATCTTTCATACATTGTGTAAGTTTCATACATCAGTGCCGTAGCCAGCTGGGGGGGTGTTTATAGGAAACAGTTTTATTTGAATTAAGTTGGGGACAAGCGATACTTGTACAAATATTTGCTCCCCCTGTCAAAAAAAGTTAACTATGGCCTTGTACATTGTGTAAGTTTCATAAATTGTAAGTTTCATACATTGTAAGTTTCATACGTTGTGTCAGTTTCATAAGTTGTGTAAGTTTCATGCATTGTGTAAGTTTCATACATGTTAGAGGTTTCATATGTTGTGTAAGTTTCATACATTGTAAGTTTCATGCATTGTGTAAATTTCATACGTTGTGTAAGTTTCATACATTGTGTCAGTTTCATTCATTGTAAGCTTCATACATGTAGGTTTCATACATTGTGTTAGTTTCATGCACTGTGAAGTTTCATACATTGTGTCAGTTTCATACATTGTGTTATTTACTTACATTGTGTCAGTTTCATACATGTAGGGTCCATATGCTGTGTAAATTTCGAACATTGTGTTGTGTACAAGTTTCATGCATTGTAAGTTTTATACGTGTTGTAGGTTTCATACACTGTGTAAGTTTCATACGCTGTGTAAGTTTCATACATTGTGAAAGTTTCATATGTTTATTGTGTTAGTTGGGAGGAATTTTAGGAAACAGTTGGTATTGTGCTGATTGAGATTCTGAAGTGGGATATATTTTAATTATTCCCCCACCTGAACTACACATTTGAGGAAGGAATACGACCATCAAACCGCACTGCATGTTTTTACTTGTCCATCTTCAGATATAAGTTCAGTCAGCAGATAGTGCACCCACCATCACACTGAATGCCAGGGTTCTGTTCCACACATCAGTTAATACAGTGCATGATCACTCACATAGTGCATGTTGATCTACAAGTATTACCCGTGTTTCACAATATTCTGATTTTTGTTGAAATTTTTGTTGTTGGTTTTTCAGTCCACCAACACCTATACCTGTTCACAATGGATTCCCTGATCACCCCATTATAACATCAGGGGATGTGTCTTCCCTTGACAGTAGCTCCGCCCCTAGGAGGTGAGTGACAGCTGCGGAATGTTGTGCAGCACGCGACCACTATGTCAGTTCATGCTTGTGCAGCAGGGTGGCGAGTGTGGCATCCTGATGGAGCACCCTGCACTGTTGTCATATTGCATATCATATCTGCACTCACCATTTCTTACATCACTTAGTAAGAATTAGTTTTGACGTGAGTGTTATTTTTTTGGACGGCTAGTTCTTGAGTTATGTCTTTAAAATTATGTTTAAATTGGGTTCAAATTAAAGCTGTGGTAACAGATGGGTTCAGAGTATATATACGGAGATATGATACACTGGACAATAGGAGAACAGGACATAGAGATTGCATTGAGAGTTGCACTAACTTGGACTTTCCCAGTGGGTATGGTTGTCTCCCTTGGGTATTTTTAGGCAGAGTAGGTCCCCAGTACCTCGTGCTTGTCTTCCTGTGGCTATAGGTCCCAGTACCTCATGCTTGTCTCCCTGTTGCAGTAGGTCCCCAGTACCCCGTGCTTGTCTCCCTGTGGCGATAGGTCCCCAGTACCTAATGCTTGTTCTCCTGTTGCAATAGGTCCCGAGTACCTCATGCTTGTCTCCCTGTTGCAGTAGGTCCCCAGTACCCCGTGCTTGTCTCCCTGTAGCAGTAGGTCCCCAGTACCTCATGTTTGTCTCCCTGTGGCTTGTCTCCCTGTGGCAATAGGTCCCTAGTACCTCATGCTTGTCTCCCTGTGGCGATAGGTCCCCAGTACCTTATGCTTGTTCTCCTGTGGCAGTAGGTCCCCATTACCTCATGCTTGTCTCCTGTGGCAGTAGGTCCCCAGTACCTTATGCTTGTCTCCCTGTGGCAGTAGGTCCCTAGTACCTCATGCTTGTCTCCCTGTGGCAGTAGGTCCCCAGTACCTCATGCTTGTCTCCCTGTGGCTATAGGTCCCCAGTACCTTATGCTTGTTCTCCTGTGGCAGTAGGTCCCCATTACCTCATGCTTGTCTCCTGTGGCAGTAGGTCCCCAGTACCTCATGCTTGTCTCCCTGTGGCAGTAGGTCCCCAGTACCTCATGCTTGTCTCCCTGTGGCTATAGGTCCCCAGTACCTCATGCTTGTCTCCCTGTGGCAGTAGGTCCCCAGTACCTCATGCTTGTTCTCCTGTGGCAGTAGGTCCCCAGTACCTCATGCTTGTCTCCCTTTGGCAATAGGTCCCCAGTACCTCATGCTTGTCTCCCTGTGGCAGTAGGTCCGAGTACCTCATGCTTGTCTCCCTGTGGCTATAGGTCCCAGTACCTCATGCTTGTCTCCCTGTGGCTATAGGTCCCAGTACCTCATGTTTGTCTCCCTGTGGCTATAGGTCCCAGTACCTCATGCTTGTCTCCCTGTGGCTATAGGTCCCAGTACCTCATGTTTGTCTCCCTGTGGCTATAGGTCCCAGTACCTCATGCTTGTCTCCCTGTGGCTATAGGTCCCCAGTACCCCGTGTTTGTCTCCCTGTGGCTATAGGTCCCAGTACCTCATGTTTGTCTCCCTGTGGCTATAGGTCCCAGTACCTCATGCTTGTCTCCCTGTGGCTATAGGTCCCCAGTACCTCATGCTTGTCTCCCTGTGGCTATAGGTGCCCAGTACCTCATGCTTGTCTCCCTGTGGCAATAGGTCCCAGTACCTCATGCTTGTCTCCCTGTGGCAGTAGGTCCCCAGTACCTCATGCTTGTCTCCCTGTGGCAGTAGGTCCCCAGCACCTCATGCTTGTCTCCCTGTGGCAGTAGGTTCCCAGCACTTCATGCTTGTCTCCCTGTGGCAGTAGGTTCCCAGCACCTCATGCTTGTCTGCCTGTGTCAGTAGGTCCCCAGTACCTCATGCTTGTCTCCCTGTGGCAATAGGTCCCCAGTACCTCATGCTTGTCTCCCTGTGGCAATAGGTCCCAGCACCTCATGCTTGTCTGCCTGTGTCAGTAGGTCCCCAGCACCTCATGCTTGTCTCCCTGTGGCAGTAGGTTCCCAGCACTTCATGCTTGTCTCCCTGTGGCAATAGGTCCCCAGTACCTCATGTTTGTCTCCCTGTGGCTATAGGTCCCCAGTACCTCATGCTTGTCTCCCTGTGGCTATAGGTCCCCAGTACCTCATGCTTGTCTCCCTGTGGCAGTAGGTCCCCAGTACCTCATGCTTGTCTCCCTGTGGCAATAGTCCCAAGTACCTCATGCTTGTCTCCCTGTGGCTATAGGTCCCAGTACCTCATGCTTGTCTCCCTGTGGCTATAGGTCCCAGTACCTCATGCTTGTTTCCCTGTGGCTATAGGTCCCCAGTACCTTATGCTTGTTTCCCTGTGGCAGTAGGTCCCCAGTACCTCATGCTTGTCTCCCTGTGGCTATAGGTCCCAGTACCTCATGTTTGTTCTCCTGTGGCAATAGGTCCCCAGTACCTCATGCTTGTCTCCCTGTGGCAATAGGTCCCCAGTACCTCATGCTTGTCTCCCTGTGGCAATAGGTCCCCAGTACCTCATGCTTGTCTCCCTGTGGCTATAGGTCCCAGTACCTCATGATTGTTCTCCTGTGGCAATAGGTCCCCAGTACCTCATGCTTGTCTCCCTGTGGCAGTAGGTCCCCAGTACCTCATGCTTGTCTCCCTGTGGCAATAGGTCCCCAGTACCTCATGCTTGTCTCCCTGTGGCAGTAGGTCCCCAGTACCTCATGCTTGTCTCCCTGTGGCAATAGGTCCCAGTACCTCATGCTTGTCTCCCTGTGGCTATAGGTCCCCAGTACCTCATGCTTGTCTCCCTGTGGCAATAGGTCCCAGTACCTCATGCTTGTCTCCCTGTGGCTATAGGTCCCCAGTACCTCATGCTTGTCTCCCTGTGGCAGTAGGTCCCCAGTACTGTGACCTGACTGGGGGCGGTCGTGTAGCCTAGTGGTTAAAGCGTTGGCTCATCACGCCGAAGACCTGGGTTCGATTCCTGACATGGGTACAATGTGTGAAGCCCATTTCTGGTGTCCCCCGCCATGATATTGCTGGAATATTGCTAAAAGCGACGTAAAACCTCACTCACTCACTCACTGTGACCTGACTGACAGAAGCATCAGGTGGAAGGACAACATGGATCCCACATTGCACAGCCGATGCCCAATTAACCACAGGATGTTTGTTAATGTTTTTGAGATGCTAGCAATGATTTTTAGCAATGTTTCTTTTGCATTCTGTTAATCGACTTTTAAGATTAAATTTAGGAAATCAAAAACGTCACAATTAAAATCCGAATAACTGAAAACTTTGATACAAAGATAATTTGAAAATCTCTCAGAAGTCTGCTGTTGGCTCCTGGGGAGAGCTGTCTGTTTGAGCCAGGTATTCCCCTGAAGATGTAGCCAGTGACCCACTGGACCCCTGGCTTAGTATTCCGCTAACATCAATGGACAGACCACTTTGTAATTGTCAGGAAATGTTAATACATCTCTCAGTGACATTCAACTGACTAGGGGGGCGGTCGGGTAGCCTAGTGGTTAAAGCGTTCGCTCGTCACGTCTAAGAACCGGGTTTGAATCCTGACATAGGTAAAATGTGTGAAGCCCATTTCTGGTGTCCTCCGCCGTGATACAATCAGCCAGGTCACACATAGCAGGGGGCACGGGTGGCCCAGTAGTCTAAGGCGCCGCGATTTGCTGTGCAGAGTTGCGTCACGTGGGCACGCCAGAAACCTATGATTGTGGGTTCGAATCCCGGTTCGCCCCAAATATGTTTCTAGGTTTGTCAGCACCATACCCGTGCTCGTGGGTTTCACCGAAGTAGTAAACGTTTAAGACCTGCATCACTTGGGGCTTTCCTCCCACATTAAGCTGACACGCTGCGATATAACTGGAACAGTGTTAAAAGCGGTGTTAAACCAAACTCACTCACTCAATTGTCTGGAAACGTGAATACATCTCTCAGTGACACTCAGGTGACAAGGGGAGACAACCAGGCTCCGTGTTGAGACACAAGGAGGGTGGGATTTTAGGATGACTTCATTGAGTTGTTGCTTGTCTGATTACACAGCTGGTGATCAAGGCCTGTCTGACTTCCGTGGAGTTTGTTGTCTTTACTATACTTTTTTCATTGCCCTTTTAAAAGGCCTTTTTCTAAAACTTGTTAATTGAACAGACATTCATCAGATCTTTCTGTTGTCTTCACTTGTATCTGGTTTGTTCCACAGCCCAAGTAAACACAATGCAAGTACAGACTCATTTCGGATAGATGACGAACATCGACTGATTGCCCGCTACGCCGCCCGACTCGCAGCTGACAGCTCCAAAGCAGTAAGTTGTAGTCAGAGTTTATTGGACCAAATCAATAACCAAAGAACCCTATGGGGAATCCAAGGCTGTATATGTCCCTGTAACACCATGCTTGTTTCTGGGGCAGAATAGATCCCTAGTTCCCCATGATTGTCCCCCTTTGGGGTTCTGAGGCAGAAAAGATCCCCAGTACCCAATGCTTGTCTCTCTTTGGAATTCAGAGGCAGGATAGATCCCGAGTACCTCATACCTGTCTCTGTTTGGGATTCTGATGCAAAATATATGTACAGTACCCAATGATTGTTCCCCTTTGAGGTTCTGAGGCAGAATAGATACCCAGTACTCCTTCCTTGTCTCTCTTTGGGACTTAGAGGCAGAATAGATCCCCAGTACCCTATGCTTGTCTGTCTTTGGCATTCTGAGGCACAATAGATCCCCAGTACCCCATGCTTGTCCCTCTATGGGATTCTGAGGCAAAATAGATCCCCAGTACCTCATGCTTGTCTCTCTTTGGAATTCTGAGGCAGAAAAGGTTCCTATCACCCCATGCTTGATGTGAAAGTGAAACCAACTAAGCCCTGTTTGGGAGATTACCATAGTGGCCTTGTTTGTGTGGATCATTACTGAGACTGAAACCCCTGTTTGCCTCATCAAGCCTCACTCATCTACTGCCGGCCATGATTCCCCACCCTTCCTTGCCAACTACACCAGATGCTGGTTACTCGTTGTCCAGGTTTTGTTCACAGTTAGCATAAAGTTAAGTTCAAGTTTTCAAAGTGAGCGATTTGTCTTTCTTTTGCAGGATAATTAATGTAACTAACACACAACACAAAGCTGTTTTGGTCGATATCACTTGACAATATCGTGTTACCATTTGACAATGTTGTGTTACCATTTGACAATGTAGTGTTGCCATTTGACAGTGTGACTATTTTGTTTCTTTCTGAATTTGGTTTATTTTGATCTGTTACCATGGTAGCCCGTCCTAACCTGTGCGCAGCAGTAATTGCTCTCCCTTTGTGTTCCACAATAACAGTTTGATGGTACATAAACTGAAGGTGTACTGCAGGTGAAACATGCTTGGCTGAGATGTTCCTATGTATATAGGTACAAAATTGCGGATATGGCATCAGCCCTGGAGTGTGTAACCTTTGACCTTTAACCTTAGTTACATTACTAATAAGGGGCATGGGTCGCACCATGATTCGCTGTGCAGAGTTGCGTCCCTTGGGCACGCCAGAAACCTATGATTGTGTTTCTAGGTTTGTCAGCACCATACCCGTGCTCGTGGGTTTCACCGAAGTGATAAATGTCTGAGACCTGCATCACTTCGGGCTTTCCTCCCACATTCAGCTGACACGCCGCGATATAACTGGAATACTGTTAAAAGCGGCGTTACACCAAACTCACACACACACACATTACTAATAAGTCAGTTCGGAAGTTGAAACCTTGGTTGAGTATATTGTTTGAAACACCTGTAAAATATCTGCTCTTGAATGTCTAATCTTTGAGGTAGAATGGTTTAATGTTGTTTTTCAAGATTATTTCACATCTAGTTTCTGAAATGTACATATCTTATGGAAAAAACAGTTCATTAATTATTTTTATCGAAGGTAATAAAAAGGAGCCCAAAGACTCTCTTCATTTTCTGATACTGATACTGCAGTAATCTAGACTTGCCAAACTTTATAGACTTGCATCGGCTGTATTGGATATATTTGTATCAGGATCTGTATGACAGACTAGTAAAATAGGTTTTATGTTTTTTTTCTAGATTATTTCACTTATATACTGGCAGTGACGTGCATGCATGTGTGTGTGTCTCTGCTTGCACTGGTCAGGCTAGTTTTATGTTGCTACTTCACTGAGATATCACACCACAGTTTAACATGGATACCCCACACGTACACAGTATACTGACTCCGAGCTGACCAGTCCCTTTATCCTAATGCCAAGCGTCATGCAGAAAAAAACAAATACCATACTTTAACATCTACGTTATCAGTTTCAAGTCGATGTACAGCAATTTAACAATTTATGCTCACAAGATAGTCTCCCTCCAATCCGGCGGAATCGATGGCCAAGTTTGAATGGCGTCACACAACTTGCAGAGGCATTATCCATTTTTCTAGACTGGTATCAGCCTTACCTCTGTGGTATTCTCTTGTTTGTTTTATTGGCTTGTTTGGGGATATATCATGCTATGGAAAACTTCTATATAATTTAGCTGTGACTATAAATAACACTCCTTCGTTGGGAAGTTAATGGTAGGTGTCGAGCTCCTGCAAATGGTAATGCTCTGAAAACTAACGATCCTTCAAACATTTGAATCTCAAATTCCACATTACACATGATTATGTTGACTTCTTAAATATTTTGTAATGCTTGTTCCCTTGGTGATTAATTGGTTGTTTGTTTACTTCAAGCCTCTTCATTGTTCACTGGTAAAAAGACAACCTTTCAAGTTGTATATCCTAGGTCAGTTCATCATCATGTTTGCTATCTTAGAAATTACTTTTTGTATAAAAATTGTCTTATTTTTTTTTTAGATAATCATCTTTCTTTGTTCTTGACATTTAAGCATGGTATGATCCTAATATTGTAAAACTTTCTTACTCCTTTTAAATTGCCTTGAGCTGCTTGAGTACAGAGCTTTTAATGCCGTGATACATGACACCCTCCATTAAGCTCCATACATCCACTGCTGCTAGGAGTCTACGTCATCGTGTTGGATAAAGCACACACACTTCAGTGTATGTTGTCATCTATATTTTGGACTGGAAGCTTAAAAGCTTCTTGTTTATGATACTCTTGAGGAGGTAAAGTAAGCCATTGATATTAATGTAGTCAGAAAAGTTTCATTGATGTTTCAGTCTTGAGATGGTGGTTGATGTTTCAGTCCTTGAATGGTGGTTGATGTTTCAGTCCTTATATGGTGGTTGATGTTTCAGTCCTTATATGGTGGTTGATGTTTCAGTCCTTATCTGGTGGTTGATGTTTCAGTCCTTATATGGTGGTTGATGTTTCAGTCCTTATATGGTGGTTGATGTTTCAGTCCTTATATGGTGGTTGATGTTTCAGTCCTTATATGGTGGTTGATGTTTCAGTCCTGAGATGGTGGTTGATGTTTCAGTTCTTATATGGTGGTTGATGATTTAGTCCTTCTATGGTGGTTGATGTTTAAGTCCTTAATATGGTGGTTGATGTTTCAGTCCTTATCTGGTGGTTGATGTTTCAGTTCATATATGGTGGTTGATGTTTAAGTCCTTATCTGGTGGTTGATGTTTCAGTTCATATATGGTGGTTGATGTTTAAGTCCTTAATATGGTGGTTGATGTTTCAGTCCTTATCTGGTGGTTGATGTTTCAGTTCATATATGGTGGTTGATGTTTCAGTTCTTATATGGTGGTTGATGTTTTAGTCCTTCTATGGTGGTTGATGTTTAAGTCCTTAATATGGTGGTTGATGTTTCAGTCCTTATCTGGTGGTTGATGTTTCAGTTCATATATGGTGGTTGATGTTTCAGTTCATATATGGTGGTTGATGTTTCAGTTCATATATGGTGGTTGATGTTTTAGTCTTTATATGGTGGATGATGTTTTAGTCCTTATATGGTGGTTGATGTTTCAGTCCTAAGATGCTGGTTGATGTTTCAGTCCTTATCTGGTGGTAGATGTTTAAGCCCTTATATGGTGGTTGATGTTTCAGTCCTTATATGGTGGTTGATGTTTCAGTCCTTATATGGTGGTTGATGTTTCAGTTCTGAGATGCTGACTGATATTTCAGCTCTTATATGGTGGTTGATGTTTCAGTCCTGAGATGCTGGTTGATATTTCAGTCCTGAGATGCTGGTTGATATTTCAATCCTGAGATCATGGAGATGCTGATTGATATTTCAGCTCTTATATGGTGGTTGATGTGAGAATCGAATGCTTTCCCAAAATATGAATGTGAATTTTATCTGAATTTGAAACTGCAGGAAGAGAGATAAAAAAATCTTTTTGTTGATGTAGGATGGTAATGTGCGGTAAAACATCAAGGTAATTGACAATTAAAGTTGAGATCTTGAGTTCTGCGCTGCATATTGATTTGGTCTTTTGCCCTTTCCTATAGAAATGCAAATTTAACACTGTATTAAAATTGAAAAACACCCATTTATTAGACGCTGTGTTTGAGATATGTGGATCTGCATGACGTGTTGACATGATCGCATGTTAAAGTCACGATGTCGTCGGAGCTAGGAGCGGAGACATCAACAAGAGGAAATGAGAAGTCCTCGTGGGTTTTGTTCACGAATAAATCAATTCTTGATATTGACAGTTTTTGCAGGATGTTTTGAGAACTTTGAAGCATGTGGAATAATTTGACGAGGGACACTTAGTGTAAGAGTTCTGTGTTTGTAAAAGGCCACAACGATACACATGGGTTGTGATATGATACATTGGTCAACAGTCAGGTTGTAATAGCGTCTACAACACGTGTGATGGTTGGTCGGAGCTGTATTTACACATTTGTTGATCGTACAATAAAACACTGCAGGGAGAATAAACCATGAGAGGCGCTTGAATGATAAACAACGACCTTGAGTCGTTTATTTCTTATATGAGATATCAACATTATGTACAGCCTCTTTGAGGATGTTGATAAAATGTACAAGCTTTAAAAATATTTACCCAAATTTTAGTAATGATGACTTGTTCAATAGAATCCGACTTGGAAATGTCCAATTTACCAATTGTCCAAGTCCATTTTACGAACATGTGGGTTAAATTTTGTATTTCCCGCATATTCACATAATCCTCACGTCGATTATCTGTACCCTTTTTGCCCAGCACCGATTCTCATATCGCACCAAGTTTTGGATGTGATCGTTTGGCCGCTGCGTTTATCTGCATGGACCAGCTACATATAGAAGGAACAACTTACTTGACACTTCCCTCTAAAAAATAACCTTGTCCAATATATGACATCATCAAGTTGCGAGTACACATTCGAATCTTCAGAAATGACGTCACGATAGAACAATGTTTTATCGTGAAATAAGCCACACTTCATTCGTCATTGTTCTTTGACCCATGAAGATTCCGGGGTAGAATAGGTCTTCAGCAACCCATACTTGCCGTAAAAGGCGACTATGCTCGTCGTAAATGGCGACTAATAGGATCGGGTGGTCAGGCACGCTGACTTGGTTGATACATGCCATTGATCCCAATTGCATCGGTCGATGCTCATGATGTCAATCACTGGATTGTCTGGTCCAGACTAGATTATTTTACAGACCGCCATCATATAGCTGGAATAATGCTGAGTGCGACGTTAAACAACAAACAAACAAACAAAAATCATTGTTCTTTGCGATTTATCGCGTAGCTGTCTTATATAAGTTGAAAACATTCACTTGTATTGATGTATGCTGTCAATGGTGTGTGTGTGTTCACTTGTGGTAACTGCAGTATTAAACTCTTCTCCCTGTGTGCCTGTGGCTGCAAGTAGTGTGCGTGGTCACTTGACATGAGCAGCTCCATTGCAGTCAACTTACACACTGCTGCCACGATCAATGACCTTTTAAGGCGGTAACTAACAATGCCAGGAAAGTGATGGTGCCGTCGCCACGGTAATGAGGATGGATGGGTGGGAGAGGTTCTGACACTAGCACCTCTGATATGTCAGTCTGGTGGGATTCCAAGACATTCCTCAGCCCTAGAAATTTGATGTTAGATTTATTTTTTTCGAATGCAGGATTGTGAGAGCAGGAAAAGGCTCTCCTGAATCAATAGCGTTTTGCTTTTTGAAGAGTTCTGTAGCATGTTTGCCAGTGGGAATCTATTGTGTGGAAGGGTGTGCCAGGATGTAGACAGATCCTGGTACATGAAACTTTCTTGCATGTTTGTATGTTTGCATGAGTGTATACCGGTACTTTAATGTTGCTTTGATGCCTGGCATGGTTAAACCTTAAATACCGTATTAGACGTAATAAGTGCCCTGTCCTAATAATAGTGTTATGAAAAATACATACTGCAATATGATTGCTAACATTTTGATTTCCCCTAGCTACGCCCCTGAAGATACTCCACTGTTTCAAACGCAGCTTTCTTCCCTCTGTATACGGTACTGGTTATTTGTTATAGGGTTGTGTGATTTTTCTAAGGACTGTATCATATTTTGCTGCCCCCACCCCTGCAATACACCCCACCCCCCTCGCTCATATACATATAACATGTTTTCATGACCCCACCCCCATAATAAATAGCAAATGCCTAAATTCCAATTTATAATTTATAACAAAATTTTTAAAAAATGGAACTGTGTCATTTTTTATGGCCACCCCACCATATAGTTATGATAGTTTTTTGCAACTCTACGTCTTTTGCTGTGTCATTACTTCATGACCCCCCTATAATATAGGACCCCCCCCTATAATATAGGACCCCCACCCCCCCACCCCCACCCCCGTAATATATGACCAGTCCCTAACTCGCCTGTACAGTGTCCTGCTAGAACCAATCTAGACTTTTTATTGATATCCCGTAAAAATAAACCACATACTGATGACGTCATTTAATTTAGAAACAAATCTATTCCATGCCCAAATGCGAGCATTCACTTGTTCTTTTATCTGCTCATTTTGTTTGATAAGACGACGGCGAGTAATAAAACGGACCAATCAAGCAAATTAACAGTTATCCATCATTGAGTTCACTGTAATGTTCAGTATTTAATTCACGGAATCAATAGCGGGGCAGCTGGGTCCTCTGTCTCCTGTCTGCCAAGCTAGCAGGCATTATTGGCGCTAGTCAAATAGTTCCAACCAATGTTCATAGTTAAGGGACTGCCTCCGTGGTCTAGTGGTAGAGCGTCCGTCCAGAGAGAGGAAGGTCTGGCGTTCGATCCCCGGCCTGTCATACCAAAAGACGTTAAAAGATGGTACATGTTGTTACCCTGTCTGGTGCTCCGCATTAAGGGCTAAAACAAGGACTGGTCGGCTCGTAGTCAGTATACTGTGTCTGAGTGGGGTATTCATGTTAAACTGCGGCATGGTATCTCAGTGAGCTAGCTCTATGAATCGGCATCAGTCCGACTAGTACAAACAGCCACACAAACACACACACGTACATGCACGTCGCTATATAAGTGCAATAATCTTGGACGCGACGTTAAGCCCCATTTCACCTCACCTTATAGTTAAGGTATCCATAGGAAGGTCTTCCTGTATACATCTCATTTTAGCCCAGGGCCACATCCACAAAGTGATCTTACCGCTACGATTGCCGTAAGTCAGTGATAAAGAATGGGAGTTACGATTGACTTAGCGCTAAGATCGGGGCCGAGGCCTTATCTCAGTTTCTACAGCTGACCTTTATTTTGTATCTGCAATATTTGGTTAAGGGACATTGGCACCAGACAGCCGTTAATCGAAATTTATAGAATTGTTTTGTTATCTATAGATTGTTCATTTTAGCACAGATTAAGAAGAGAGGTCATCAATATATGTGACCGACCAGGAGAAAAGGAACCTTATCGGTCCTAGGATACAATTGTGCAGTGATGTCATAAAGATGTTTGTCGTCAACGTACTTCAGTGAAGACTGTCCAAAAATATCTTATTTTTCTTCATAATGTAATAAAAACATAATTTCAAAACCTTTCATGAAACATTATGTCTAAAAAACTGCAATTATTGCATAAACAGTTATAAGTCCGAAATTGAAAATATGATGAAAAGTCAAAATGTGATATTCACCCATGAGGTCCTATATCTCCTGGTGGGTCATAAATATTGTTTATCCCGAGGTCATCATACATGTATCAGGAGAGTTATTTTTAGTTGTTTTGACACTGCATATTACACCGCAGTAAATACATTTATTCTGCGATAAAAAAAATATTCTGTGAGATTTATGTGTGTTTGTCACTTATTTGATAAAGGTACAAGCACCAATACCGAAACATCGCATTGAAAAATAAAATGAAATCCATGTCTGTTCCATCTTCATTGATACTACAGCATCTACAATGCCACTTAAGCTGTTATGTGGGGGGCACGGGTGGCCCAGTCGTCTAGGTGCCACAATTCGCTGTGCAGAGTTGCGTCCCTTGGAAACCTATGATTGTGGGTTTGAATCCCGGTTTCCCCGATTATGTTTCTAGGTTTGTCAGCACCATACCGTGCTCGTGGGTTTCACCGAAGTGGTAATCGTCTGAGACCTGCATCGCTTCGGGCTTTCCTCCCACATTAAGCTGACAGGACGTGATATAACTGGAATACTGTTAAAAGTGGCGTTATACCCACCTCACTCACTCACTCACTCACTCACTCACTCACTCACTCACTCAACATAACAGATGTTATGTTTTACTGGAGCTGACCAACTGCTGCAGCATGTACTGCTGTTGAACACATGTAATTGGGGACTTTCAAGACACTAACAGTTTTGTTTGGTTGACGTGATGGAAACCCCCAGACTCACCAAGGTCATTAGTGCATGTGTTTAAGTGATATCCTTGCCGACAGTCTCACACAGGCCAGAGGGTCGTGATTCGGTTAGGTAAAGGTCAGTTTAGTTAATTGCCAGTTGTCTATAAGTCATGGCTTGTCATGTTGATCAGAAAACACAATCAGAAAAGCATTTGTCAAGATATACTCGGTATTCACTTCAAGGTCTTTTTATGGTGTGATAAACAGTGATATATGTAAGAAGATGTGATAAGACTGTTTATCACACTATAAATAGCTGAGATATCACTTTCTCACACCATAGAAAGATATGATAACACTATTGTTCATATTGTAAAAAGATGAGATATCACTTTTTTCACACTATGAATAGATACATTAACACTGTTTTTCATATTGTAAAAAAGATGAAGATAACACTGTTGTTCATATATTATGAAAAGGTGAGATGACATTGTTTATCACACTGTAAAAAGATGAGATAACACTTCTTACAATGATGTCTTCTCATGATGTCAATCACTGGATTGTCTGGTCCGGTCTCGATTATTTTCAGACTGCCATTATATGGCTCGAATATTGCTGTGTCTTGTGTTAAACAACAAGCAAACAAACAAACAAACATCATTAGTCATGATACATCCTTCTGGAAATTTGATTCAGGTCTTATGATGTGATGTTCACGGGGCACACCAAGATAAGATTTGTCCTCCGTGGAGGCACTGGTGGCTCAGTTGTCTAAGGCACCACAATTAACTGTTCACTGCTCTGTCCAATCACACAGGATCTTGGGTTTGAATCTCAGTTAGTCCTGATCATGTTCTAGGCATGTCAGCACCATACCCACGCTCGCAGGTTTCGCCAAAGTGGTAAACGTCTTAGACCTGCATCACTTAATTCAGCCTAATGCTCCTACATCAAGCTTACGCTGTGATATAACTGGAATACAGTTCAACTCACAGACTCTCTAGAATCATAACCGCGGTCAAATGGCTGAAATATTGCTGAGTGCAGCGTTAAAGAACAAACAAACAAACAAACAAACAAACACAAGAATCATTAACATTGGCTGTGTGTAGTTTTATTTGGGTAATAGATTCATCAGTTACACTTGGATTGCTGTGATGGAACTGAAATTCTGGGCACACCATGAAGGCTTATTCAGGTCATAAAATTTGATTCAGGTCTTATTATTTGATGTTCAAAGGGCACACCAAGACAGGTCATGACCTCCATGGGGGCACCGGTGGCTCAGTCGTCTGAAACACCACAATTAACTGTTCAGTGTGCTGTCCAGCAGGCATGTCTGAAATCTTTGGTTCAAATCTCAGTCAGTCCTGATCATGTTTCTAGGTTCGTCAGCACCATAAGGGCTTCACCAAAGTGGTAAACGTCCTGGATCTGCCTTGCTCCTACATCAAGCTAACACTGTGATATAACTGGAACACTGTTAAACTCACTCACTAGAATCATAACAGCGGTCATATGGCTGAAATATTGCTGAGTGCAACGTTAAACAAACAAACAAACAAACAAACTCAAGAATCATTAACATTGGCTGTGTCTATTTTATTTGGGTAATAGATTCATCAGTTACACCTGGATTGCCATGATGGAACTAAAATTCTGTCTAATGATATAGGTTTTCTGATGTTCACGAGGCACGCTACGAAGGCTGTCATTGTGCACTGAATACTTACTTTCAAAATTTAAAACACTCTTTCCACATCACAAACAACTTTCATGATCTGTTTCATCGATGCAAGTACATGAATTGGTCTGAGGGACACTATGAAGACTGTCGTAACAAATGTTCTATTTGGGATAACACTTTTTTCGTAAAGTACAGATTCTAGTACTTTTGGGGGTTGAGTCCCATCCGGGAATCCAACCCACACTGCCAGAGTGAGGCACCTAATCGTCACTTGTTACTTTCAAAAATTAAACACATTTTCTACATCACAAACAACATATTATGATCTGTATCATCGATGTAAGTACATCATTTGGTCTGAGGCACACCATGAAGGCTGTCATCGTGAACTAAATTGTAACTTTCAAAATTTAATACATGTTTCACTTCACAGACAACTTTCATGATCTGTATCATCGATGTAAGTACATCATTTGGTCTGAGGCTGCAGAGTGTCAATAATTCTACAACGATAATGGCAAATTACTTCTTTCAAAATGTCAGGGAATTATGTTCATGGAATATGAGTCTCGAGTCTGATGGACGGAAACATATTTCTAGACAGTTGTAGGCGTACAGCTTCATTAGCTCCATACATTTATCCTAATTCATAGAAGCCTGCCTCCATCGGTCTACATCTGCTGCTGAAGCCGTCAACTGCTCACTCTCCTAGGACAAGTACCTTTCGGGCTGACAATTAGACTCTGACATTTCTCCCGTGTCAGTTTTCCCCTTATTTTCGCTTACCTTTAACTAAAAACGTTGCCTTGAGTCATCCAAGAAGAGTTTGACGTCAGACAATTGCAGCATGGTTTGAGTGAACATCAATTGTTTTGCTCACTAGGTTCAGTCATCAGTGGGACCATGGACGCAATTTATGACCAGATGAAGGGAAGATAACTCTAATTGTTACCTCTTTTTCAAGAACGCCATGATCATGGAATCAATAAGATAATTCATTCCAGTGGGTTTATTTTCGCTTTTGATGGGGTTTATATTCACTTGAAAGATTTTGGTTTTTAACCATGGATAACATTTTTGCTCCGTTGGGTCCTGCTGTAGTGTTTGGTTGCGAAACGGAAGGGTACGTTGCCCCGGATCAGGCTTATGACTGACCTGCGACTGAGTCAACAGGATATTATTGTAATCCTGCACCATGCTGTTAAAACTTGTTTTTATTCATCAAATTGTGGTTTTCACTTTTCCTGAATAGAGTTGGAAATTGATATTGATGTTTTTTATAGTTTTTATATTGGATCCTGCATTGTGAGATTATTGTCTGCCACTGATGGGTTGTGAAGATGCTAAGGAGAGATGCTGTTTGATGAGGGCTCCACATGCCGTGCCGTGTGAAACTGAAACATTGCAGTGATTAATCTGGACCTGCTCAGAAGCCGATATTCGGCCCAAGTCTGCAGCTGTCGACATTGCAAATTCCAAATTTGAATTTAATAATTCTCCATTCCTCATACTCTTGGAAAATAAGATAATTAAAATCAGGGTTAGCTGCACAGCTACTCTCCTCCTCCTACCTCAGTGGGGCAGAGGCTGTAGCCGAGTGGTTAAACCGTTTGCTTGTCATGCCGAAGACCCAGGTTCGATTCCCCAGATGGGTACAACGTCTGAAGCCCTTTTCTAGTGGTGATATTGCTGGAATATTGCTAAAAGCGACATAAAACAATACTCTCACTCACTCACTCACTCACTCTGACCTCAGTGTTACAATAGAAGGATGCAGATAGAACAACACAAGACCAGATTGTTTAGCGCATGTCAGGGCTCAAAATTACTAGTTCCGCTGTTCCTGCGGCACATCTGGAATAGGAAATGACAGGCTTGAATTTTATGTACAGTGCCTCGTGGGCACGGCCATTTTTGTTAAAACTACTTCCATTAATTACCATTTCATGTCTTGACAAAATAAAACTGTGAAATGAAAGGGCGTTCCCCATTCGTTGCTTGTAACCCTATCGCTAAACGACTTCCTGTTGTAAATCCAATGCATCGGCAATATTCTTTGATTTCCGTTGAATGTTTCTTCCAAACGTTTGAGGAGATGTTCAAGATTGCATGAAATACATTTGAACGTACTCGCTTCTTTCCGTAATTTTGACAGAATATCTCGAATATTACATAGGCCCTGCATTTTGAAGGTAATCGTGTCTTTCTGTTTTTGACAAATTATCGTGCTTTTCAAACGGAAGTAGTTATTCGTATTGACTGTTGTGAAAAATCTACCAGACAATCGCTATTTGTTAAAATGGAAGTCTAAAAAGAAAAACTCCATATTTTGTTATTTCTTCAATCCTACTGCTGTTACTTCTAATAAAGTTACTGCAGACTACGAACAAGGAAAATAGACTATGTTGCAGAGTGCTAGAGCTCACATTGAAATTGAAAAAATCTCTGAGAAGCAAAAATAGAATGCTGAAAGTACAGATTAACAAAAGCCAAACTTATCTAAACAAAAGCCAACATGATACATTCCCAGTAACTTGGCTCTTCCAAAGTACAAATCATGGTTAATATGTAACAGGAAAAAATAATAATAATGTTTTGCAAAATTTGCAAAGAGTATGGTCAACCAGTTGAAAAATATGTAAAAAAAATCTTTTAATGGTTTAAGAGGTTTCAGAACCAGCAATCTTGAAACACATTTATATCATTTAAAATCTTGATCTGATGGATTAGCTGCCTTTTTTTATACAGCCCTGCTTGTATATTTGTTTACTAATTCATTCCTATTCAGCACTATATTTACATAACATCATCTTACATGTTAATATTCTACCCGTGAAGATCCGGATTAGAATAGGTCTTCAGCAACCCATGCTTGTCGTAAAAGGCGACTATGCTTGGCGCAAGAGGCGACACACGGGATCGGGTGGTCAGGCTCGCTGACTTGGTTGATGCATGTCATCGTATCCCAATTGCATGGATCGATGCTCATGATGTCAGTCACTGGATTTTCTGGTCCAGCAGAGGTATAATTTAGCAATGGCAACATGTTATATAAAACCACCGATGATATAAAAGTGAATAGTTATAAGATAACACTGACCGTGTAAGTGTGTTAAAAAACTAATCAACATTATGCCGATTTCACTTTTACCTCATTAGCGATGTTACCTGTTGTACTCGTTAACAATGTTACCTGTGTCGACATACTTGTCGTCCTGACCGGCCACCTGACCAATGTCCAGCTGTCCATTATATGATGAATGGGTGTGTCTCTTTGTTCTCCTGTTTCACTTGATTGTCCCCCATTGATCTGCGTGATGGTTAACCCTTCTGGTGAGAGAACCTGCCATTGACCTGTGTCCAGAATCCACCGAGATCACACAGAGGAAGGACGTCAATAATTAATCTCCCTGTTTATCCAAATTGATAATGTATTTCCCTTAATGAAGACTTGCTGTTCAGAATATTTTGGATTTGAATTTCTATGACATTGAAAACGAGGAGCTGGTATCGTAAGGGTTAAAGGTAAGAGAGTTGGACATAGTCTTTGTTTGACACAGAAAACCATGTTCTGTTTTTTTATGAATATGAAAGTAAAGGTTGTTTTTGATTCTATGGGAAGCCTGGCTTTTTTTGTGTCTAAATATCTAATCTGTAACTGAGTATTCTGGAAACAAAATAATTGGTCTTAATATTTTACCAAAATACACTTGACATGCTGGATGTTGTGGGTCCCCACTGATCATTTGGTTCCTCCCTTCACAGAAATGAATTGTATGTCTTAAAGCTCTGTCTAAAAAACTAAATATGATTGTCAGCCCCTGTGCCTAGTGCATCACATGCCTGGTGTCAAGAAACACTGAAAAATTTAAGTGTTTTGTAAACTCTTTATAGAAGCCTATATTTAAACACTATCATCTGATGAATGATGCCAGAAAACGTTTGGATTCAAATCTAGTTATGGCCAGGGATGTTTGTGTGAGACAGAATATTGTTTCAGGGCCACAGTATCAGATAGTTGTCCCTGTGCCTAGTGCATCATATGCCTGCTGTTTTTTATGAATATGACAGTAAGTGTTGTTTTTGTGTAGCTGTGAGTGGAGCCAACTGCCGTATTTGACATAACAAACGCCCAGGGCGCTCTCAAAATTAGAAAGAGGGGGCTTTTATTAGAATATAATTTTGGTGAAAGAGTTGAAAGATTGTAAATTTTGTGGTTTATGCTCATTGCCTGAAATGAAACAAAAGAAAAGTCTAAGTGTGTTAGACACGACAGATAGTGAGTGGAGCCTACTGCCGTATTTAACATAACAAGCGCCCAGTGCGCTCTCAAAATTAGAAAGAGGTGGCTCTTATTAGAATATAATTTTGGTGAAAGAGTTTAAAGATTGTAAATTTTGTGGTTTATGCTGACAGCCAGAAATGATACTAAAGAAAAGTCTGTGCGTATTATACACGACAGATATATTTTTCCAGAATTTAATTGCCCATAATTAAGGGTGCATATAACACACGAGTGTGTATTACACACAAATAAATAAGTCTTGTGTACATTGATCAATCTGAAGGGTGCTAATGAATTGGGATTGTTCACTAGCCAATATATTAGCAAACATCGCCGTGGGCGCTTATTAGAGTGGGGCGCTTATTACACTGAATACTGTTTGGTTTGCAATAAGTGTGAAATTAAGTGCAGAGGTATTCTTCCGAAAGGTTTTGAATGATGTAGGGTGCCTATTGTAGTCACGGTCACTGTCAAGGTTGATTTTGCCTCTTGTTTGAAACATCACCTCAGGCTATTGCCTTGTCCTGCACAATGACTGTGGAATATATGTATTTTATGAAAACAAAACCATAGATTTACATAAGAGAAAATCTAGTCAACTTGAGCGGGGTCTATTAGAGTCAGGAAAATAAATTGTGTGCATTTTAGAACCAACATCAGGAAAATTATTTGTTTGATTTGAGAGGAGAGAAATGTGATTAAGAAATGAACGATAAGTAGGAGTTGTGTATTGTACACTCTACACAGCAGGGAGAATATACCGTGAGGTTATTGTGCGATAAACAACGGCCGCGGTTCGTTGTAACGTACAAATAGGTACGTACTTGTTATGGGTGACACAAAAATTCCAAGCATGTGGATGTTTATTTGGATGGCTGATCAGAGGGAAAGTAGTTCAGTGGTTAAAGTACCTGCCTGCCTCTCCGTTGATGAAGTTTCAATTCCTAATAAGGGCACTGCATGTTAAATCTATTCTTGGTGTTCCTGTTTGGGATATTGCTTATATTTTGATGAGAGGTGTAAAACCATGCTCGCTCAGTCACGCTCGCTCGCTCGCTCGCTCACTCACTCACTCACTCACTCACTCACTCACTCACTCACTCACTCATTACTACTACTACTACTACTACTACTGATACTACTACTACTGGTGCAAAATAGGATTGCAATGGATAGTAACATCTACTGATTGAAATCTGTAACTGGTAACAGTTTGTGAATATAACATTTATTGTGTACAGTCTGCAATACTCTGTGTATTATTAATAAATGTAACAACACTGGGATATTATACAGTCAATATTCTTACAGTAAATTCTGCAATCAATGATGCTGCATAGCGTCATACTTGAAGTGTATTGGCTGGGATAAGATAATCAATCGGACCTTGATGTATCCATTTGAATGTTGTAAGGAGGTCGTCATTGGCCAGCTGTCAAGGCGAGGGCACTACCTGTAATTGCTTCTTTACAAACCCCACATGGAGCCTGGAGCCTTGGTGGAGCCAATGAAGAGTGCCCTGTAATGAGACTGACAGCACCAACAGCTGCAGGCTCCATCACGGTGGCGCCAACTACTTCCTAGCGCTGACCATGTGGGATCTCAGCATGAAGGTCACTGTGAAGCTAGTGGTCATTTGAAAGGTCAAATTATATCCTACTTTCCCTTGTCAATTAGTGACCATGCTGGACATTGTTACATGGACAGCCTTGTTGATGCCAGTAGGGTTCTGTCAGTGGCACCAATGGTTGGGTAGGGAATAATTTATCATGTCTTTGGTGTATATTTGGTGATCATGTTTCTAAAGGGACGTTTGATATTCTATGGAGAACCTGGCATTTTTTTGTGTCTAAATATCTAATCTGTAACTGAGGATTCTGGAAACAAAATAATTGGTCTTAATATTTTACCAAAATACACTTGACATGCTGGATGTTGTGGGTCCCCACTAATCGTTTGGTTCCTCCCTTCACAGAAATGAATTGTATGTCTTAAAGCTCTGTCTAAAAAACTAAATATAATGGTCAGCCCCTGTGCCAAGTGCATCACATGCCTGGTGTCAAGAAACACTGAAAAATTTAAATGTTTTGTAAACTCTGTATATTTAAACACTATCATCTGATGAATGATGCCAGAAAGCTTTGGGATTCAAATCTAGTTATGGCCAGGGATGTTTGTGTGAGACAGAATATTGTTTCAGGGCCACAAGATCAGATAGTTGTCCCTGTGCCTAGTGCATCATATGCCTGCTGTCAAGATATACACGGAAAAGCCAATTTAATTAAAATCAGACCATAGTTCTCGCTACCGCTAAACAAAGATCTGAGGACATCCCATTAGGGGTCACGTCAGAACAACCTTCGGAATGTCGGAATGTGATTTCTAATCATGCAACCTTGAAAAACTTTAACACGGGGTATTCCGAACGATAGTTACGTGCTTAACGTCTGAATCCATACAATCTAGACCATCTGTGAGCCATTCCAGAATGTTCTTTTGTTCAGGTTTCAAATTTATGTGATTTCTAATCATGCAACCTCGAAAAACTTTAACACGGGGTATCCCGAACGATAGTTACGGGCTTAACGTCTGAATCCATACAATCTAGACCATCTGTGAGCCATTCCAGAATGTTCTTTTGTTCAGGTTTCAAATTTTTAATTGAGAATTTGTCAAAATATGTTTCGAAGCGTAGTCGCCAATTTGAAATTAGTGCCGTAAGCATGAGAACGCTGCCTTCTGATGGGCTAATGTCGACTTCTTTTCAGTCATTCAATTGGTCGGTCAAAGTTCGGGAAAGGTCTGTCTGATTTAAATCTGAAAACTTTCTGTCCATCATCAGATTACAATGTTCTCTACAGTAAACTAAGGTTATAACGAACTCAAGGGCATCACTAGTTTTAGTTCATTATAACCCTAGTTCGTTATAAGCATATATACAGCAAATGGACGAGACCAAAATACTGTTTCTTTTATCCATCAGTTCGCCATAAGCATGTTTGTTATAATGTAGTTTACTGTATAGAACATTGTATTCTGATGATGGCCAGAAAGTTTTCAGATTCAAAACAAATGTTTGCCAGGGATTTATGATATAGCCGGAATATTGTTTCAGTGTCAAATGGTTGCCTAAACAGAGGCGGATATTGCGGAAAGTAGATCCCGTTTAGTATGCCTGAGTGGGTGACATTTTGAGACGTGATTGATAAAACCATCATTAGTCTCTGGTCAACTACCACGGAAATACTGCTGCCCTCTGGTCATGTTTGTCTGGTTGGCCACATTAATACCATCAGATCTGACATTTTGGCTTGTTGAGGCTTCTGATGAGGCGAGCCATACTTGGCTGGAGATATAATCAGGGTGTGTTGATGATGCAAGATTCCCTGGATGTCTCACAGACTCTGGATGACATGTTAACCACCCCACCAATGTCTTTGCGAGTCCCATGACATGTTGTTCCAGCTGTCTCAGTATCACAGAATTGGGTTCCTTTACCCTGCTGGTGTAATATTGTTGAATTTTCTTTGAAAAACGTTTATGTTCATATGATGTTAGTTTCATGATACATTTGATCGTGGTAAACGTCCGAGACCTGCATCACTTCGGGCTTTCCTCCCACATTAAGCTGACAAGCCGTGATATAACTGGAATACTATTAATTGTGGCGTTAAACCCAGCTCACTCTCTCACCTAAAAGAACAGGTTTTACAACTTCAAATTCATTATGTTTTTGATAAATTAATATAGCAACTTGAGAGTCAGGATTATACAATCAAAACAAATTCATGTTCAGTAAAATGATATGTTTCATGTTTTTTTATGAAATGATAAATAAATCATTTGTCTGAATAAGAAATCACAGGAGAAGTAACATGGAGAAATGTTCTCCATATCATGGCGTCACAGTTAACAACCCCAGTCTTGTTATTTACTAGACCTATCACTGTCATTCATAGACCAGGTTAAACTCGGTCTTCAGCAACCCATGTTTGTCGTAAGAGGCGACCATGCTTTTCATAAGAGGTGACTAAGGGGATCGGGTAGTTAGGCTCGCTGACTTGATTGATGCAGGTCATCATATCCCAATTGCGTAGAACAATGCTCATGATATCAATCACTGGATTGTATGGTCCTGACTAGGTTATTACAGACCGACGTCATATAGCTGGAATATTGCTGAGTGCAGCTTTAAAGCAACAGACGAGCAAAACAAAACTGTCATCCATGATAGACAGTTGCCTAGTCAGTCTGGGTCAGTGAATGACATCTAGGGCAGAGCACAGGCATCCGACTGAGGTCATCACCAGTATTTTGTCATATTTTGGGGAAGCAATCCTGGCAAGCAAAGGACAATTTCTAGTGGCGGTCATCATGGTAGGTTAATCCACAACATTGCTATGAGATTCGTATTCTCAATTTGAAGGAAGATGTACCATGTGCAAATGTTGTCATCCTCAAATTACTTCAGAGAAAAGTATTAATATTGACTTCAACAGAAGTGTTTAATATTTTCTATTTTAAGCTTATGAATGACCTTGACCTGCTCTCAAAACAGGTCAAGGTTCATCAATGCTCTGGGACAGTGGGGTGTGCATGTTAAACTGCTGCATGCTATCACAGTGTGATTGCACTATAAGATATAGAGTGAACAATATTCCAGGCATATCACAGCAGGGGACACCAGAAATGAGCTTCACCCATGTGGGCAATCGAACACCATTCTTCGGCGTGACAACAAACGCTTTAACCACGAGGCTACATCGATAGAAACTAACAGTTTTGTCCACTAGTCCTTATAATGATAACATGTAGCAAACTCCTTATAAGGCAAATTTCTTCTCTTCCTTATGATACCTTAACTATTGGGCAGTTTGGCAAGTCTATAGGACTAGTGTCAATTTCTAACCCGTAGGCTACCCCACCGCCCCATGATACTGAAATCATGTTCATCAATGTTGCAAATACCTATCATCTTTTTTTTAAATTTTCTATTCCATCTTGTTTAGACTCTTTTCAATTTGTGGGACAAAAGTGCTGGCATAAATATCCTGAAGGCTTGATTGGTCCAAGTACGCTGTAACACACCTGTAACATTCTGCCATCTGTGACTTGTAACATGCAATACTGGTATAAATAACAAGGAAGTAAACTATAGCCACGTTCTGAACAATTAAAAAAAATAAACTCAGTTACTTTTTGTAAGAAATGTTGGGGAGCTGTGCAAGCTGTGTGTATCCTACAGGGATGTTGATGCGTGTCATGGACGACTTCAGCCTCCCTGTCTGACAGCCTCATCAACGCCCATCCCAGCTCACTCTCAATGAAATTAATACTTAAACTATTCTTCCTGTTCTTCCAACATGTAATTGGTTTCACACCAGGTTTCTAATAATCTCATATTTTTTTAATTTTTTTAAATTTTTCAATTTCTGTAATGTTTTTCATCCAAAATGGTCAGTTACCAGAGGCAACATTTGTGAAACAGACATGCTTGTTGGTATGCACAATGTTGAAAGCTTTGCAACTTCTGGGAGACCAATTATCTTTCTTACAGATACATATAGACTGGTTATACAGATTTAGGCCAATATGCCAAGATGAAGAGAGATTAAAATAGGTATGTAGTCAGAATTGTCTGGACCGCAGGACAAGATCACTTAAGAATTAAGTGTATTAGTTTGAAAACTCGGGACATTTCATGCCTTGTGCACTTCTTGTGCTTAGGCCACACATGCTTTAGTTTTCGTTTCACAGGCTGCTGTCCCTATTGAAATAAGGCCATTCTAAGAAACGCAAAAATATTTATGTTTATTATGTCTCCCACTCACTGTCAGTGACTCAACAGGCCACCTGCAATTCCATGGCAGAATGATTTTCATGTAAATACCGTATTCGACGTAATAAGCGCTCTAAACATTAGAAATAGGGGGCTCTTATTAGAATATTATTTTGGTGAAAAAAAAACAGAGTTGAAAGATAAATTTCGTGGTTTATGCTGACAGCTTGAATTGTTTATATACGACAGATATATTTTTTCAGAATTTAATTGCCCATAATTAAGGGTGCATATAACTCACGAGTGCGTATTATACGCGAATAAATAAGTCTTGTTTACATTGATCAATCGGAAGGGGTGCTAATTGGGATTGTTCACTAGCCAATATATGAGCAATTATCGCCATGGGGGCTTATTGGAGCGGGGCGCTTATTACGTCGAATACGGTAAATAAATAAGTGACATTTATTTTTATTTATATTTAACCGACCTTGTGTTGTAAAGCTGAAGACAATCTGTAAGTTTATGATATATAACGATGTGCATTCATGTAGAGGTGTGGAGTGTCTGCTTGTAGTGTAGTACTCCGGATTAATGCCAGTTTTATAGTACACTGAGATAACATGTAGCAGTTTAACACAGACCACTCAGCCACAGCATACTGTGACGACCACTCATTGTGTTATCCCCTTAATGCCGAGGGCCAGGCAGGGTAACAATAAGTACCATATTTTAATGTCTTTTGGTATGACGCGGACGGGGATCGAACCCTCGACGTTCCTCTCTCTGGGCAGACGCTCTGTCCGCTAGGCCACTGAAGCAGTCGCAGATGACGATGATGTTGGTTCGGGTTCTGCAAGAACCAGGATGTTACATGTTCTTGATGTATTGAGTCGGAAGTAGCAAGGTTTGTTAAGGATGCCATCATTAAGGTCTTATTTTCCAACCTATTTTGTATTTCTGCTTATATCCGATGAGATGGACTACCACATGTTCATGACGCAGTCGCACTCATGTAGTCAGTTATGTACTCTGTACTCGGTCCATATGTCCAGTTGGCCTTCATGACTCGGTCCATATGTCCAGTTGGCCTTCATGACTTGGTCCATCACATCCAGTTGGCCGTCATGACTAGGTCCATATGTCCAGTTGGCCTTCATGACTCGGTCCATATGTCCAGTTGGCCTTCATGACTCGGTCCATCACATCCAGTTGGCCTTCATGACTAGGTCCATAAGTCCAGTTGGCCTTCATGACTAGGTCCATAAGTCCAGTTGGCCTTCATGACTAGGTCTATATGTCCAGTTGGCTTTCATGACTCGGTCCATAAGTCCAGTTGGCCTTATGACTCGGTCCATAAGTCCAGTTGGCCTTCATGACTCCCTTACTGTGCAAGCGTGATGCTGTCTTGGTATTGAAGAGAGTTACAGACTCCAATAGACTCAGTCTTTGGTAAAAAACAAATGGGTCATTGGATAGTGACTTCTATGGATTATTTCCTTTATTGTATGGCAATATATTCAATGTAATGGCATGTCCTCCATAGAACAGAGAATCTTCCAGTAATGAAATGACTTGGCTGGGGGTGCAGTTAACATGTAAGGTGTCTGAACAAAGAATGGTGCCCCCTCGGGGACCATCACTTGTGTACAATAATACCTTGCTAATCCAGACCCCTGTTTCACTAGGAACCGTCCTGTCAGTCTGATGTGAGTTACGACTGACGTGTTGCTGTCACCACATAGACAACAGTTATGCCGATGCCATCAACGCATGCAACAGCTGGCCGGGAAATACATTTCTGAATTTCATCTTTAGAAATGATTCATCCTGTGTAATTGTTCATGATTAAGTATACACACTGTTTATGTGGCGCTGTGACAGCTGGTGAGAGAATGCTGGCTGCTCATCAAGTCCACATATTGAATATCAGTGTATTGTACGTCAGACTCATCAAAGTTGAATTGGTGAACAGGACCTCCTGGTGACACTGGGTGAACGTATTGGACATCGGCGTATCATACTCCAGTTTTTGGCAACATCCATGACAACATGGTGGCCAGAAGTGCCGGATGAAACTGTCGTGTGTGAACTATCTAATTCTGAGTTTCGTGGCTGGTTCTCACGCCAGTGCATCTGTAACCAAGGTTCATATCAACAACGTGAAATGCTTTGATGTTTTTTTGGTCGTACAAAAAGAGGCTGTCCCCCACATTACAAACTGGATGTGAAAGGTGGACAGTTTTGTCACCCGTTGTGTCAAAGGCCCTTGCAAATGTTAAGGATAATTATTTGCCAGCATCCATCAGGTATTAAGTTGGTGTGGATAAAGTGGTGACCGGTGGTGGTGAGACATCTTCATGTGTGAGGCTCTAACTGCGGATATACCCGTCAAGAATCAGCCTCCTATAGAACAGCCCCTGGTGGAGGATTGTCCACGCTCCTCATGGAGTATTTGCTCGTGTATGATGATATCAACCAATGGCGCCTAGCCGCGGTATATGCTCTTCGGGTAAGGTCGTTAAAAAAAGTATGGGTTTTATGGGTTTTATACCCTTTAATTATTGTGTGTGTGTGTGTGTGTGTGTGTGTGTGTGTGTGTGTGTGTGTGTGTGTGTGTGTGTGTGTGTGTGTGTGTGTGTGTGTGTGTCTGTCTGTCTGTCTGTCTGTCTGTCTGTCTGTCTGTCTTAGTGTGTGTGTGTGTCTGTCTGTCTGTCTGTCTGTGTGTGTGAGTGTGAGTGTGTGTGGAGGTGGGGGTTGATATATGTTTTGTTTTAATCGTGACTAAAGAGTGAGAGATGCCTTGCAATGGAGTGACATGGCTAGGACACTATATAGGGACAGTGGGAATCTCATTCATACACCACTAAGTAGATGACGAGGCAATGGGCTACCTTAAGTCATGGGAGCTCATGTTTTAGCTAAAAACCATGATATCCTAACTCAAATGAAACTACCTACCAACCAACAAACACCCACTCATATCAATTTATTCAAAAAGACGACCTCATTCCTATGTCCCAACTAACTTCCATGTAAAACACATGCTCGGCACATCTGTGATATTGTTTATTGACCCATCCCTGCCCCGGGCTGTCCACAGTGATCGGGCAAGCCTGACATGATGACCACAATAGATGATCAATACATGTAATTAAACATCATATTTCTTCCTGCCTCCGCACTGAATAAAAAGCATTCTTGAAATAATAGCAAGGCAGTTCCCTGATCAAGGTCCAAGTGTAGAATTACCAGCAAGCTGTGTAGGGGTCTCGGAGTTCGATGTGAAGAGCAATCTGATGACCGAGCTGCTCGGAGGCGTAATTGAGACGGAATTGGTCCACTGTCATTGGAGACGTTTTTGGGGCTCTGGAGTGGGAGGGGAATCCAAATCAATCGCTCAAATTTTTCTGTGGAGAGTTGTGTCCCTTGCCATGCCAGGATCTTAAGCCCAGATGAAGCAGATGTAGTGTGATGTAACTGAAGTACTGAGAAGTGGCAATAAAACCCAACACACTCACTCTGTGGATTGAGGAAACATATTGACATTGCTCGTTCCAGAATGGATCGGTGTTTGAAAAAAATCGTATCAGTGCAAATTTGTTGAGGTTAAATTCATCCAATGTGCAAGAAACAGGCAGTATTTCTCTACAATCTCAGTGGTTATGCTCACAGCATAAGGACCAGTGACTGACTCAAGGAAGGTAGTTTCAATTGATTACCAGTTTGTAAATTTACACATTACTAAATGATATCACAGATAAAACTGGAACATTGTTTTACAAGTGTATTTTTCCAATATAGTTTAGTTAAGTGCTTAACTTACACATTTGACATTTGGGACATCTCAGCAATAGAAATTGGCACTAGTCCTTACCAAACTACCTAATAGTAAGGTATCAAAAGGACCAGTTGATTTTGCCATTTTTAAGGGTTTTGCTATATGTTACCATTATATGGACTTGTGGACTAAAAATGTTTGTTTCTACTGCTGCATCTTGAAGACTAGCTTTATATATTAATGATCTAGCCTATCAATGTCAGATATCAAGTAGAGCTTATTCGTATTTTCATGTCATTTCATGTCATCCTCTTTTTAATGTGTCAAAAATATAACTTACAACCACACAGAACATGCTCAAGTCCAATACAGTTGTAACATGATGTAGAGAAGCATTGTCCTCAAGGCTACAACGCTACAAGGCTACTCTGGCTGTCTTGAAATACAATCTGCCATCAATGCCAGCATTTAACACTGGGAACTTCACAAAATTTGTTCAGTGAGTGATATAAAATATTAATCTTTGGATGGTGTGAGTTCATTTGGAAAACCTCCCTGTATGCAATGAGGTAGAAAGTAATTAATAGCAATGACAGTTTTGTAATGGAAATATAGATAGTTAGGTTAATAAAATATATAAATCTTGAGCTCAGGCACTTTCTGCATCAGTTAAGTCGCCAGCATGACAGCAATGTATTTTTGCCTCAGGTCAAAAAATGAAAATTCTGGCATCAGGGAAGGGCACAGTATGAAATTAGAGTGAAAAGAGGCGGCAAGCTTACATAAATGTCTCCGAAGGTCGTGCCTTTCATTTATTTTTTAACTCTTGTATGGGTCTTTATTGAAAAATTAAGTTGATGGAGAACTGCCAGAGGTGCGGTGATCACCAAGAGCTAGAAATGAAAATGTCGTCTTCCATTGTGGTAGTCAATTTTGCTTGTGTTGGCTGGGCAGAGTGAAGGTAGGTCATTGGTTAAAGCACCTGCCTGCCACACCAACCAGAGACCCTGGCAATGATATAATATCTTGGGGTTCAGATTTGGGATATTGCTTAAATTTTGATAATTATGGTAAACTCACTCACTCACTCACTCACTCACTCACTCACTCCACTCCACTCCACTCCACTCCACTCCACTCCACTCCACTCCACTCCACTCCACTCCACTCCACTCCACGCCTTGCTTATTCACACCACACCACTCCATTCCACTCCACTCCACTCCACTCCACTCCACTCCACTCCACTCCAAGAATATATCTAAACTTTGGAAACCAAACCTTTTTCACCAAGGAGAGTTAATTCCACTTTTTATCAATACATGTCAATTTTATTAGACTCAAATTTCTTTACACTCCACCACAGGCAATAACTGCCCTTACCGATTCCCAGAGTATACTCTATGGCAGGGTCTTCATCACTCGCATGCTATAGGAAGTGAAAAAAATAGCTTGAAGCCTCCTCGAGGAGTACCTGTAGACACAAGGCCAGGTCACATGGCCATATTGATGTGCTCCTCTATTGGCCAAATATCATGCTCTCGGCATCAGGGGAAGACGTCAGTGGCATAGACGGCGGCCGCCCGATGAATCAATATGTTAAACCACAGATTCTTCATTGACTACAACACACAACTCCGGGAATAAATATTGTATGAATGGACATAGAAGGGGTTTGGGGACTGCAGACCACAGACACACATGTTTTGTCAAGATGTGTATGTGCGGTTGTGCTTCACTGAGTTGCTTGACTGGCTTAAGTCACGCAGTGGGCGGATCGCTCGTGTGAGGTAGACAAATAATTCATGACAGTTGGGGAGAGGGGAATTCCGCGGAAGTGACCGGAATCAAGTGGAATTTCCAGGTTGGGTGACAGAAGGAATTTCTAATTCACAAGTTTGGACTGAACAGGACTGTCGTCTGCTGAAGTGCTGAACAGGATATTGTGATCTGCTAAAGTGCTGAACAGGATATTGTGATCTGCTGAAGTGCTGAACAGGTTATTGTGATCTGCTAAAGTGCTGAACAGGATATTGTGATCTGCTGAAGTGCTGAACAGGTTATTGTGATCTGATGAAGTGCTGAACAGGATATTGTGATCTGATGAAGTGCTGAACAGGATATTATGATCTGCTGAAGTGCTGAACAGGTTATTGTTATCTGCTGAAGTGCTGAACAGGTTATTGTGATCTGCTGAAGTGCTGAACAGGATATTGTGATCTGCTGAAGTGCTGAAGTGCTGAACAGGATATTGTGATCTGCTGAAGTGCTAAACATGATATTGTGATCTGCTGAAGCTAGTGCTGAAGTGCTGAACATGATATAGTGATCTGCTGAAGTGCTTTTCAGTTAAAGTTTAGGATATTGTGTTGAATCAAGTGTTTTTTATCTATCATTACTGATGGTTGCTTATTCAATCTTGCCCTGTTGTGGGAGGAGTGACATGTAATGATTATGAAAGTTTGGATTATTTGGAAATATGATTTGAAACTTTGTCAAGATACATATTAAGAATTTCAGGTTTGTAAATGGCCATTTCCTTTCACAAAGTTGGATAGTGGCAGAAGATAAAATAGAGTGAATAGCTGGATAGTGGCAAAAGACAAAACAGAATGGATAGTTGGATAGTGGCAGAAGATAAAACAGATTGGATAGTTGGATAGTGGCAGAAGATAAAACAGATTGGCCAGTTGGATAGTGGCAGAAGATAAAACAAATTGGATAGTTGGATAGTTGGATAGTTGCAGAAGATAAAATAGAGTGGATAGTTGGATAGTAGCAGAAGATAAAACAGATTGGATATTTAGATAGTGGCAAAAGACAAAACAGAATGGATAGTTGGATAGTGGCAGAAGATAAAACAGATTGGATAGTTGGATAGTGGCAGAAGATAAAACAGATTGGCCAGTTGGATAGTGGCAGAAGATAAAATAGAGTGGATAGTTGGATAGTAGCAGAAGATAAAACAGATTGGATATTTGGATAGTGGCAAAAGATAAAACAGATTGGATAGTGGCAGAAGATAAAACAGATTGGATATTTGGATAGTGGCAGAAGATAAAACGGATTGGACAGTTGGATAGTTGCAGAAGATAAAACAGATTGGATGCATCCGAATTTATAACATCAGTTTACGTCCCCAGTAGTTTTGACCAAGCTATGAGATCAAGTGAGCTTCTGATATGGAAACAATGTGAATGTTGTATAACAAGAGATTCATAAGTTTCGCCTTGCAATACTTACGGAGACTATAATCTGGCCAACTTAAACAATGTTTATTCCGTGTGCAGTGTCGACGTGTAATGACCACAAAGTAGATTAAGCGATCGTACCACAAGCTGACAGCATTATAAACACAAGTGATTCAATCAGCTTATAAAACCCAAGACTCTTCGACCACCGTTCAGACATTGATACACAAGGCCACATGGACACAGAGCATCTGTCAATGACTAAGGTGGTATTCACTGACGTATGGATGATACGAAGTATTGAACAATAACAATGGCTTGACAAGAACACTAGCATGGTGATTACTGCATGCTATTACTCCATGAAGCCGGCCAGGATTACTGCCGGAAATTGATACGAGCTGTATTGATGAGTGTGAGTGCCTTGGTGAGGGTGTTCACCAGGGTGTGAAAGGGACCCGCCTTTACTTGCTTTACTCGGCTGATACCCGTTTCTTTACCTGTGTGTGGTTTCAGTGATGGTGTCTCAAGATGGTGAGTGTTTAGGTGTTCACAGAGAAGCTGGAAAGGATTGATTTTGTATTTAGTTATATCACCTAGACCACAGAAAGAAGTCTTTTGAAGACTGTTCTTAGATATATGTGATATACTGATTCGTTTATTCTATATATGATGGTACGGTACCAGACAGTGTTGAATCTTTTCAAAGAGGGTTCTAAGAATTCTTGTGTGATATACTGATATGTTTATTCTGTATATGATGGTATGGTACCAGACAGTGAAATGTCTTCAAGAAGATGGTTCTTAGAATTCTTGTGTGATATTACTGATAAGTTTATTCTGTATATGATGGTACGGTACCAGACAGTGTAGAGTCTTTTCAAAGAGGGTTCCAAGAATTCTTGTGTGATATACTGAAATGTTTATTCTGTATATGATGGTACGGTACCAGACAGTGTAGAGTCTTTTCAAAGAGGGTTCCAAGAATTCTTGTGTGATATACTGAAATGTTTATTCTGTATATGATGGTACGGTACCAGACAGTGTAGAGTCTTTTCAAAGAGGGTTTCAAGAATTCTTGTGTGATATACTGAAATGTTTATTCTGTATATGATGGTACGGTACCAGACAGAGTAGAGTCTTTTCAAAGAGGGTTCCAAGAATTCTTGTGTGATATACTGAAGTGTTTATTCTGTATATGATGGTATGGTACCAGGCAGTGATGTGTCTTTAAGAAGATGGTTCTTAAAATTCTTGTGAGATATTACTGATACGTTTATTCTGTATATGATGGTATGGTAGCAGACAATGGTAATTAAGTGTTAGGAGAACTAAATGAAGACTTAGATATGAATATGTTACTTTGTTTGGTAATGGTGTCTAAGATAGTGGTGAGTAAAGCATATGGCAGGACAAAATGGTAAGGCTTAAGAGCTATGTTGAGAGAATTACTGTAGTATTGTGATCCACTAGCATTGTGATCCACTAGCATTGTGATCCACTAGTATTGTCATCCATTGGCATTGTGATCCACTAGCATTGCGATCTACTAGCATTGTGATCCACTAGTCTTTTATTCCACTGGCATTGTGATCCACTAGCATTGTGATCCACTAGTATTGTAATCCACAAGCATTGTGATTCATTAGTATTGTGATCCCCTAGCATTGTGATCCACTAGTATTGTGATTCATTAGTATTGTGATCCACTAGTATTGTGATCCACTAGCATTGTGATCCATTAGTTTTGTGATCCAGTAGCATTGTGATCCACTAGTATTGTGATCCACTAGCATTGTGATCCACTAGCATTGTGATCCACTGGCATTGTGATCCACTGGTATTGTGATCCACTGGCATTGTCATCCACTAGCATTGTCATCCACTTGTATTGTGATCCACTAACATTGGTTTCCACTGGTATTGTGATCCACTACCATTGTGATCCACTGGCATTGTCATCCACTAGCATTGTCATCCACTTGTATTGTGATCCACTAACATTGGTTTCCACTGGTATTGTGATCCACTACCATTGTGATCCACTGGCATTGTGACCCACGGGTATTGTGATCCACTGGTATTGTGATCCACTAGCATTGTCATCCACTAGTACTGTCATCCACTAGCATTGTCATCCACTAGTATTGTGATCCACTAGCATTGTGATCCACTAGCATTGTGATCCACTGGCATTGTGACCCACGGGTATTGTCATCCACTGGTATTGTCATCGACTAGCATTGTCATCCACTAGTATTGTGATCCACTAGCATTTTGATCCACTAGCATTGTGATCCACTAGCATTGTGACCCACGGGTATTGTCATCCACTAGCATTGTCATCCACTAGTATTGTGATCCACTGGCATTGTGATCAACTAGCATTGTGATCCTCTAGCACTGTGATCCACTGGCATCGTGATCCACTAGCATTGTGATCCACTGGCATTGTGATCCACTAGCATTGTGATCCACTGGCATTGTCATCCACTGGCATTGTGATCCACTAGCATTGTGATCCACTGGCATTGTGATCCACTAGCATTGTGATCCACTGGCATTGTCATCCACTAGCATTGTCATCCACTAGTATTGTGATCCATTGGCATTGTGATCCACTAGCATTGTGATCCTCTAGCACTGTGATCCACTGGCATTGTGATCCACTAGCATTGTGATCCACTGGCATTGTCATCCACTGGCATTGTCATCCACTAGCATTGTGATCCACTAGTATTGTGCTCCATTGGCATTGTGATCCACTAGCATTGTGATCCATTGGCATTGTCATCCACTAGCATTGTCATCCACTAGCATTGTGATCCACTAGTATTGTGCTCCATTGGCATTGTGATCCACTAGCATTGTGATCCATTGGCATTGTCATCCACTAGCATTGTCATCCACTAGTATTGTGCTCCATTGGCATTGTGATCCACTAGCATTGTGATCCATTGGCATTGTCATCCACTGGCATTGTGATCCACTAGCATTGTGATCCATTGGCATTGTCATCCACTGGCATTGTGATCCACTAGCATTGTGATCCACTGGCATTGTGATCCACTAGCATTGTGATCCACTGGCATTGTCATCCACTAGCATTGTGATCCACTAGTATTGTGCTCCATTGGCATTGTGATCCATTGGCATTGTGATCCATTGGCATTGAGAATGAAGGTGATAAAAAGGGTTTCTCGTACAAGAAAATCATCTATTCCCGGTATTTATGTTGTGTCTGTATCGAGTGTAATACAGCTGACAAAGTCTATACTACGCGTGCCATTAAAAAGTAAGGAACTCTTTAGCTTGGAGTACAGAATGGTGTGAACTTGGCAAGCTGACAGGAAGCCTTGGGAACTGGAAATGGTTTGAGAAATGTTTCGGTTTTTACACCATGTTCAATAATTCATCAGATGCTACAAGATTGAAGATTGTGTGCATTTGTTTGTGATTGTTGTTGAACAAAACACTATTTCAAAGCAATATTTCAGCTTCATGACATCAGTCTGTATAAAGTATATTTTGGACCAGACGATCCACTGGTGGATGTTATGAACAACGATCCACGTTGTCATGGGTACATTCACACACCTTCAACCAAGTCCCCTTACCCCTTTTTGAAAACCAAATATAGTATCAGGTCTTTGAAAAGCATTTAGAAGTGATGCACCTTTTGTTGTCTTATTATTTTGTTGTCCTTACCTGTACAACCCGTGAAGATATCCGGGTTAGAATAGGTCTTCAGCAACCCATGCTTGCCGTAAAAGGCGACTATGCTTGTCGTAAAAGGCGACTAACTGGATCGGGTGGTCAGGCTTGCTGACTTGGTTGATACATGTCATCGATCCAAATTGCATGGATAGATGCTCATGATATCAATCACTGGATTGTCTGGTCCAGACGCGATTATTTACAGACCGCCGTCATATAGCTGGAATATTGCTGAGTGCAGCGTTAAACAACAAACAAACAAACAAACAAACCTATATATGCAGTCTGCGTCATGGCATTGATTCAACTGATGAAGGAGTAAGCATATACTCCGAAACGTTGTGTTCCTCATAATAAAGAAGTTGACATCCATACATTCTCTTCCTAAAATGTAGTATGATTTAGACAATTTCCCCTCCCTTTTTAAAATCCTGGATACGCCCTTGCCAACTCATTCAATAAGTCACCTCTTACGACCTGCATATGTTGCTCGGGACAAATTCTAATCCCCATGAGTTTCCAATTTGGTCACCTCTTACTACCCCGGTCCCCATGGGTGAGCCTTTAAGGGGCATGTGAAGTCAGAACATTTGTTTGTTAAACGCCGCACTCAGCAATATTCCCGCTATATGACGGCGGTCTGTAAATAATCGAGTCTGGACCAGACAATCCAGTGAATGACATCATGAGCATCAATCCACGCAATTGGGATCGATGACATGCATCAACCAACTCAGAGAGCCGGACCACCCGATCCCCTTAGTCGCCTTTTACGACAAGCATAGTTGCCTTTTATGGCAGGACATTAGTTGAAACATGACAAGTCTTTCTAATGTTCTTATAGGAGGTAAATCTTTGCTAACATACAGTTTCAAGTGAGTTATCCCAACAAGTTTACGCTATCCTATGTTAAATAGATTATTGGTAAGACATTAACTTGTTCATAGCGTTACTAGAGTAACCTCATTTGTGGTCAATTTGTGCCGAATACACCACATGGGAGAAGGTTGGGAAATGAATATTGGCGAACATTTACGTTTAGGTTGCAACAACAATGTAATTCATGGATGACATGTTTGCAAAAGTCAAAGTTGAACACATAAAAAAGTGACTACGATGTTAACTAAAGAAATTACATTACGAAAAAAGGCTGCAAAAAAGGTCCTGGTAAATAAAATTATTGACATCAATTAGCACCGGAAAACGTAATCTAAGGCAACAGCGTGGCTTGTGTACAATTAGGGCAGGGGTTTGACACATGGAAAATGAGCACATGGATCAGATGAAACTTGGTATGTCAGCATTTTGTTTGAATTATCTACACAATAAGTTTAGCAAGCCCAAGTAAGATCAAATTTATATAAGACCCGGTTTGTGATGGTCGGTTGGTTGGTTTGTTGTTTAACGCCACACTCAGCAATATTCCAGCTATATGACGGCGGTCTGTAAATAATCGAGTCTGGACCAGACAATCCAGTGATTAATATCACGAGCACTGATCCACGCAGTTGGGATCGATGACATGCATCAACCAAGTCAGCGAGCCTGACCACCCGATCCCATTAGTCGCCTTTTACGATAAGCATAGTTGCCTTTTACAGCATGCATGGGTTGCTGAAGACCTATTCTACCCCGCATCTTCACGGGTCACCCAGTTTGTGAAAGAAACAAAGAAGGCTTTCCCTTAGTTATGGCCTGTTTGGGTCCTGCTCGTACATTGCTACTAGCAGCGAAGTCCTTGAATATCTCAGTGATCTCCATCGTCTGTTGCCTTTAGTGCGTGTTTCTCTGTGTGGCGTTGTTTTGACAAATTCTCTGTCATAATGGTCATGCTCATTCACTCTCGTTTCACACCCTCACAGAGGAGTCTAGACAGATGCATTGGGACATTTTCTATATTTCCTGATTTTGATGAGACTTATTGTTCTTTGTAGCTCAATCCCTAGGAAGATCCGGGTTAGAATAGGTCTTCAGCAACCCATGCTTGCCGTAACTGGCAACTATACTTATCATAAGGCGAGAATGGGTTCAGGTGGTCAGTCTCACTGAATTGGTTGATGCATGTCATTGTATCCCAGTTGAGTAGATTGATGTTCGTGATGTCAATCACTGGATTTCTGGTCCAGACCCCATTATCTATTTATTCATGCCATCATAGAGCTGGAATATTGCTGAGTGTGGCGTTAAACAACAAACGAACATTGTAGCTCAATTTGTTTCACCTCACCACCCTGCCTGTGAAGATCCGGAGTAGAATAGGTCTTTAGCAACCCATTCTTGCTGTAAATGGTGACTTACAATGCTTGTTGTAAGAGGCGACTAATGGGATTGGGTGGTCAGACTCGCTGAGTTGGTTGATGCATTGCATCGTATCCCAACTGCGTGGATCGATGCTCAAGATGTCAATCACTGGATTGTCTATTCCAGACTTGATTATTTACAGACCACCATCATATAGTTGGAATATTGCTGAGTGCGGCGTTACAAAACAAAACAAAAACACCTCACCACCCAACCGTTTATCAGACGCGAACACAGACACACACAATAGACACTTACATAGACTTACACACAGACACTTATACACAAACACTTTCATAGTCTGACATACACACGTTTATACACAGACAGCCATACATACAGACAGACACATACACAGCCTGATACATACAAACACGTCATCTCTTCACAAACATGCCTGGTGTATAACCCATGTTATTCACATCTGATTCCATGTGTAGAATTGCCATATCCCCTGATGTTTTATTGATGAAGTGTGTGTTGATGTAAGACTGCCTCTGACAAGATTCTTACAGGCTATAGCTCTCCCCACCACAAACGAGACTGTGGCGGACATAATTACGTATCTGATGACCATGTATGACATGTCATGTATGACATATGCTGTTTGACGACAGCTCCTGGTTACAGGACATAGATCTTGAATATTGATGGCTGGTGTAATTGCACAGAGGATTTTATTGATGTTAGGATGATCTCAGGGTAATGTAGAGGTACATTAAATCATGTGCTCCATACAAGTCCACAACATGTTTCTGAAGTGTCCATTCCCTTCGGACGATGTATTGAGTTTATTTGATGCTAGCCCATGGTCCCTGGGATACAAAGTGCAGATATGCCTCAGAATAATAAACCCTTTGGTCAGTTGAAGTTTTGTATGGAAAAAGCTCAGAAAATCTGTACAAAGTATTTGGTTGCAGTCAACTATGTATTGAAACTTTAAAGTTGATGAATTATGATTTTGCTTGGGATACTGAACAAGTTAATTAATTTATTTCACAAAAAATACGACGTCAGTTTAGAGAATTTCAGGAGAAAAGAAGTAAGAGGGCTTTACACAAACTGTTGGTCCGGACCAGTCTGTGTCAATAGCTATGGATCCTTGTCTAAGTCTGTGTCTAGACCATGTCTATTATTTGGCAGTCTATTTCTGGACAGGTCTAGACCATGTTGTCTTCCAGTTCAAGCCTAACTAGACCCTGTCTTTTATTTTTGTTGTTGTCAATTCTGTGTCTTGATGACGTCTATTATATAATTTCTGGTCCATTCTGTGTCTAGACCATGTCTGTTATCTATTTTCTGGTCCATTCTGGGTCTAGACCATGTCTGTTATCTAGTTTCTGGTCCATTCTGTGTCTAGACCATGTCTATTATATAATTTCTGGTCCATTCTGTGTCTAGACCAAGTCTGTTATCTAGTTTCTGGTCCATTTTGTGTCTAGACCATGTCTGTTTTTGTTTTTTCTGGTCCATTCTGTGTTTAGACCACATCTATAAAAAAATTCTGGTCCATTCTGTTTAGACCACATCTACTATATATTTCCTGGTCCATTCTATGTCTAGGCCATGTCTGTTTTTTTTCCCTCTGTCCAGTCAAGTCCTCAACAATATTTATGACCCTATTGCTTGTACACCAACGCTGTCCTTTCAACAAACATCAACTACTAAATGCTAGGACAACCCCACCAAGACAGGCCCTACCCATATTGCAGGGAGATTTTTTGTGTCCTTCATAAATGCTCGACTAATGCTTGAATAACTTGCATCAGCCATGACAATAATTGCCTGATGAAAGTGCTAGGTATTCATTTGTGTGACCTATAGTGTAATTCAGCAGTAGCTAGTATTGATCAGACCAAGATGTCCTTTACAGATGGAACCATCTCCTGTCATCCTGTCTAGAGAACAACATCCCGCCCCACTCTCTCTCTGCATCACTTCATCTTCTCCGAGGATGGTCAGCCAGTAATATTCAATGCAACACATTTACCTGTCTGGTTCCTGTTTTTGCCATAATCTTTAACCACTATTGATTTTCGATTGATGGAAAGAATCCTGTTTGAGGTCAGAGGCAAATATTTATCTTCAAGCATCTTTGAGATCTTTGCCATTGATTTGTCCCGGGTTGGTAACCTTTGTTCAGAAAATACCTGCAGTGTGTTCAGAAAATACCTGCAGTGTTTCTTTAACGACTTTCATGGAAGATTTCTGCTCTGAATTTATGGTCGAAACATTTTGCGTCACTTATCCGTACCTGGCGATGCCTGTGTTGCATGTGACTTAACCCATTGTGGCTAATGTTTGCTTCTATCAGCCAAGTGCTACAGGTTAGTATTAATTTACATTAATCTTTTAGGCCAGTATTATCCATCCTCATCTCGGGGGACTCCACATTAGTGCTTGATTGACTAACTTCTGTGAGGTAGGGAAATCATGCTAATGGTATATTTAGATACCTGTTTAGAAGGGTTGCCATGGAGATGACTTACAGTATTGACTGACAAACAATTTGTTGAATGAAAGCAAATTTCTTCAATAACTATTACAGTATGTGTTAAGTATTGATTGACACAGCGTGTTATTGCTCCGGTAAGAATAATATTGATGATGGAATGAAGGGGATTAAGGGTTGAATTTTGAGCTTGTTGATAATTATTGTTTGAATCAGGTTAATGGGATAGGATAAGGATGCTTCTGAAGAATGTTTATTCTCTCTCTCTCTCTCTCTCTCTCTCTCTCTCTCTCTCGCTCTATCTCTCTCTCGCTCTATCTCTCTCTCTGTCACTGTCTGTCTCTTGCTCTCTCCCTCTCTCTATATTTCTCTATCACTGTCTGTCTCTCTCTCTTGGTCTCTCTCTCACTCTCTCTTTGTTTCTCTCAGTCTGTCACTGTCTATCTCTCTTTTTGTCTGTCTCTGTGTGTTTCTCTTGCTCTCATTCTCTCCCTTGGTCTCTCTCTCTCTTTCTTCTGCTCTGTCTATCTCTCTCTCTCTCTCTCTCTTTCTCTCTATCTCCCTCTCATCACTATTAATTGGGAATAGTGTTTAAAATGGCATTACAACTCACTCACTCAATTTCTCTGCCAAAATGCATTCATGCACTCAGTCACCCAATTAAGACATTTTTTTAGGTCATTCACAAATGCTTGAATAGTGTCATTCAACAACCCACTCCCACGCATTCACTCACTCACTCATCACTCATCGGTCACTCACTCGCAGAGCTTCATGTGATCCTCTTCAGTGTTATGATTTCATTAGTTTGGTGCACAAACATCAATTTCACCCCAACATTTCTGTTATTGTTGGCTCAGAAATCGCCATGTATATTGCATAAAGCTATTGTCATTTCTCTCTAAAGGATTGATTCGGATGCTGATGACAGCAAATTAGCTCCAAACTACACAGGAGTGTCATTGATTTTCATTTGAAATTCGTTTTGTTGTCCTGCATGATGATGTGTACGTATCCTGCCTCCAACAAGGTGGCGCTGTTTGGATGTTGATGTGGGTGTAGAACATCGCGGTAACTTACCCTATGGTTGACTGGATCAGGCAGGTAATGCTGTCTCTTGTAAATACTAGGTGGACCCTGTGCAAATATTTGGACAAGAATATCTTGTAAAGTATTGCCTCAGATATTCGACTCAAGGTCGCACAAATGAAAGACTTAACAAACATCTGGGGGTTTTTAAGTTATAAATTGGCTTTAGAATTTTTTAATGTTTTTTTACGAGTGGCGGTTGCTATGGCAGGGCAGGACATGTTTATCTTTATCACAAGCACATCTTGGGCATCACTGATTTTCAGCGATCATTTCAGATAATTTTCACCTCTTTTTTGCTCAGAATCTGTTTCATTGAATAATCAAGACTGGTTATTCTCTGGCATTGACGTTTTGTGTTTAGTGGTTTTATAGATCTAGCGTGAGTCACTACTGCCTTGCTTGTCTGTAGTCTTCAGGGGGATATTCCTAGATTGCCAACACGTTCATCAGTTTGCCCTCTTCTCGAACACTGGGTGAGTGAGTGGGCTGACATGTGGTGATATTTCTGAAATACTGTTTAAAGCAATGTAAAATCCACTCAGCCATTCACTGCAACTCTCCATGCAGAGTTGTGTCCCTTAGCTGTGCCAGAATCTGCTGGCAGTGGGTTCAAATCCAGATTCACTCTTTTAGGTCTTTTGTTTGTCAGCACATTAGATGTGCTTGTGGGTTTCACCAAAGTGGAAGACACTCTGACCTGCACCACTTTTGTTTTTCTTCCCGAACTGACAAGCTCTAATATTCCGCTACAGCGATGTTAACCCAGTATTCACTCACTCACTCCTTTACAGGAGCAGTCGAGTAGCCGAGGGGTTAAAGCGTTCGCTCGTCACGCCGAAGACCCGGGTTCGATTCCCGACATGGGTACAATGTGTGAAGCCCATTTCTGGTGTCCCCTGCCGTGATATGGCTGGAATATTGCTAAAAGCGACGTAAAACCATACTCACTCACTCACTCACTCCTTTACAGACTGAGTTTGGTTGGAGGTTTCCTGATGTTCAAGTGTGTTCAAACTTACCTATTGATGGTTGTTTGTTTGGTTTCAGTCTCAGAGTCCATCCGAGCTCAACTTCAGTCTCGACACCAACAAGGCACAGAGAGAACTCATCTCCCAGCTGGAAGCCAAAAACAGGTACGCCCATTATCAGTGCAATTTCATTAAAATCAGATCTTAGTTCTCGCTACCGCTAAACAAAGATCTGAGGACATCCCATTATGGTTCACTTCAGACCGACCTTGCACGAACTTTGACCGACCAATTGAATGACCAATCAGAAGGCACCTTTCTCATGCTTTACGGCACTAATTTCAAATTGGCTAAAAGATGGCTAATAGATGGTCTAGATTGTATGGATTCAGTCGTTAAACCCGTAACTATCGTTTGGAATACCCCGTGTAAAAGTTTTCGAGGTTGTATGATTAGAAATCACATTCCGACTGTCACTTTCATGATCTGGTAAGCGACGCTCTGATTGGTTCGGATGAAAGGTCATTCTGAAGTGACCCATAATGGGATGTCTTCAGATCTTTGTTTAGCGATAGTGAGGACTAAGGTCTGATTTTAATGAGATTGATTATCAGTGTATACAGGTATGCACGGGTGTCAGTGTCCGAAAGAGACACAGCCCGTAGGCCCAAGACGGACATATTTGTTCTCGGGCTGATAGTTTTAAGTTTCAGCAGGCCCTTACAGCTTGCAGTTTCTAATACTGTCTTTGACATAAACAGAGTTGAAAGATAAATTTCGTGGTTTATGCTGACAGCCTGAATTGTTTATGTATGACAGATATATTTTTTCAGAATTTAATTTCCCATAATTAAGGGTGCATATAACACACGAGTGCATATTATACACAAATAAATAAGTCTTGTGTACATTGATCAATCGGAAGGGGTGCTAATTGGGATTGTTCACTAGCCAATATATGAGCAATTATCGCCCTGGGCGCTTATTAGAGCGGGGCGCTTATTACGTCAAATACGGTAAGCTAAAAACATGGTAAGTGAATCATAACACAAAGACTGCTGTGTGAAACGAGGTCAATCTTCAAAGTACTCCGCTCGTTAACCATGCATCCTTATAAATCTTTGTTGTCGGACAAAACATCAGCAATATTCATATAAGTATATTTTTCGCACAAAGTCAGCTTGTCCGTCACCATCAGGGTTTCCCTTTGGCAATTTTAGTGCAAGGAAATAACAATTTGCCTTGCTTCGAGGTTAAATATATATTTTGAGCTACTTCGTCTTGAAATATTTTAAAAAAGGAGAAATTTGTGACTGGACTTTGTGTGAATGATGTGTAGATCTCACTAAGTTACTGCAAAGATGATGTCATGTTAAAGGATTTTTTATGTTTTTTTATTTGTCGTTTTGATATGTTTTTCTATTTGTTGAAAGTTGGGACTGACAAAAATTAGTGGGGACTGGTAATTTTTAGAGTTGCCAGTCAACCAGGACTGGCAGTTTCAAAAACCAGCGGGAACACTGTGTTAACTCAGGCCGGTGTACCGACCACACTGTAGCCGCGTCAAAATGTCATATAGTTTCATGAACCTACCACTCACTCATATCACTCATGTATTGAATCTATCTATCACTTTTCTCAAACTCTGAAAATATGTATTTCATTTCAATTTATCACATTTTATCAATAGATTTAAAATTATTGACTTTTTCCCGCACATTTAGTGGGCAGCCCTATAAGGAAATCATAAAATTGCCAATAATCTCCATCAGGACATTATAAATGTGGTTGCTTAAAAAAATTCATCAAAATCAAACCTTATTAAGGTATAAATGCATTATTCAAATAATGTAATAAACATAACTCTCTTATTTATAAACAGTAGGTTTATCAAATGGTGTGTGACATGTTGTCACAAAGATGTTTTACAAGCTGATAAGTTCCTTGACAAATGTATAGGCTTCATCTATCACCACAGAGCCTTTTCCACTGGGCCTACAGTTTTTCAACTGGGCCTACAGTTTTTCAACTGGGCCTGCAGTTTTTCCACTTGGCCTACAGCTTTTCCACTGGGCCTACAGTTTTTCCACTTGGCCTGCAGTTTTACCACTTGGCCTACAGCTTTTCCACTGGGCCTACAGTTTTTCCACGTGGCCTACAGCTTTTCCACTGGGCCTACAGCTTTTCCACTGGGCCTACAGTTTTTCCACTGGGCCTGCAGTTTTTCCACTGGGCCTACAGTTTTTCAACTGGGCACAAGGTTTTTCCACTGGGCCTACAGCTTTTCCACTGGGCCTACAGTTTTTCATCTTGGCCTACAGCTTTTCCACTTGGCCTACAGCTTTTCCACTGGGCCTACAGTTTTTCCACTGGGCCTACAGCTTTTCCACTGGGCCTACAGCTTTTCCACTGGGCCTACAGCTTTTCCACTGGGCCTACAGTTTTTCCACTGGGCCTACAGCTTTTCCACTGGGCCTACAGCTTTTCCACTGGGCCTACAGCTTTTGACATGTGCTGGCCCTTCAGGCTCTCTGTTAACTCTGATGAGTTTCAGGCACTGACAGGTGTGGATTTTTTATCGTTTTAGTCATCATTGACACGTGTTTTGTTACTGATGCAGTTTTAAACTGGAGAGAGAGATCGAGGTTTTTATCCCCTGCCGCACCATACCAAAAGACATTAAAAGATGGTAATTGTTGTTTCCCTGCCTGGCACTCGGCAATTAGGGGCTAGGACTGGTCGGCTCGGAGTCAGTATACTATACTGTGTCTGAGTGGGGTATTCATGTTTAACTGCGGCATGGTATCTCAGTGGGCTAGCACTATAAATCGGCATCATTCCGGACTAGTACAAGCAGCCACACACACACACATGTACAGGCACGTCGCTATATAAGTGCAATAATCCAGGACGCGATGTTAAACCCCATTTCTCCTCACCTTCAGCTGCATAGAAAAGGTGTTATACCATATTCGATGTAATAAGCGCCCATGGCGCTCTTAAAATTAGAAATAGGGGGCTCTTATTAGAATATTATTTTGGTGAAAAAAGTTGAAAGATAAATTTATGCTGGCAGTCTGAAATGTTTATGTACAACAGATATATTTCTCCAGAATTTAATTGACCATAAGGGTGCATATAACACATGAGTGCATATTATACACGAATAAATAAGTCTTTTGTACATTGATCAATCAGAAGAGTTGCTAATTGGGATTGTTCACTAGCCAATATATTAGCAAATATCGCCGTGAGCACTTATTACGTCGAATATGGTAAATGATTCCTTCGCAGCTGAACGGAGTTATCTACACTAAATATTTATGGAAGAGATGAAAACCCCGCTAAACCTGAATTAAATGGTCTATTAATCATGGGAGAATGCTTTCTTGTTTCAGAAGCCACATTCATCAGACTCGCTGTAAAATACCTTAAAAAACACACTTTCCACTGTTGTTTTCAACATGTGATCACTAAATATTTATGGAAGCGCACTTGCAAGTGAAGAACTTAAGTCTGGGCCTAATTGCGGTATGTTTAAAGGTTATTGTACCATGTTTAATTGAGGCAATTACTCTGGCTAAGCATTTGTTTCAAAGAGAGTGGTTCTTGTTTTTTGACTGTATTTATGTCTTTATGGACAAATCTGCCTGTGGTTGCTGTCCCAGCCTTAATGGCTCTGTAAAGGGAACACAGTCTGTATCTATGAGGTGATAGTCTTGTTTTCAGTGCTTGTCTCTCTTCTTTAGGACCCGTGAAGATCCGGGGTAGAATAGGTCTTCAGCAACCCATGCTTGCTGTAAAAGGCGACTATGCTTGTCGTAAGAGGCGACTAACAGGGTCGGATTGTCAGACTCGCTGACTTTGTTGAATCATGTCATCGATCCTAATTGAGTGGAACGTTGCTCATGACATCACTCACTGGATTGTCTGGCCCAGCCTCGATTATTTACAGACCGCCGCCATATAGCTGGAATATTGCTGAGTGCAGCGTAAAACAACAAACCAAACCAAACCAAACCAAAACCTCTTCTTTAGTTGCATTCCAAGAACAAAATTCTTAATTTTGGGGCACAGGCTGGGTAGAATTGTGAGTTTGAATCCAGATCTGTTGTGATGATGCTTGTGGTCTTTGCTAATGTGTGGCTGTTGGAATTACATAGTGTTTAACATCTGCACCAATCTCTTTTAATCAGATCTTGGTTCTTGCTATCATTGACAGAGATCTAAGGACATCAGAACAACCTTTCATCAGAAAAATCAGAGCTCTGCTTACCGGATCAGGAAAATGACATTAGGAATGTGTTTTTAATGATGCAACCTCAAAAAGGTTAACAGAAGGTATTCCAAATGACAGTTGAGGGCTGTACGACTGAACCAGGCAATGCATAGCCTGTGGAAAGTACTGCCATACAATCTCGGCCATCTGTTAGACATTCCTGAATGCTTGTCTTCCCATGGGTGTGTGAGAGCAGAACAGACCCCAGTACCCATGCTTGTCTTCCCCTGGGGGTGTCAGGGCAGAACAGGCCCCAGTACCCATGCTTGTCTTCCTATGGGGGTGTCAGGGCAGAACAGGCCCCAGTACCCATGCTTGTCTTCCTATGGGGGTGTCAGGGCAGAACAGGCCCCAGTACCCATGCTTGTCTTCCTATGGGGGTGTCAGGGCAGAACAGGCCCCAGTACCCATGCTTGTCTTCCTATGGGGGTGTCAGGGCAGAACAGGCCCCAGTACCCATGCTTGTCTTCCCATGGGGGTGTCAGGGCAGAACAGGCCCAAGTACCCATGCTTGTCTTCCCATGGGGATGTCAGGGCAGAACAGGCCCCAGTACCCATGCTTGTCTTCCCTTGGGGATGAGAGGACAGAACAGGCCCCAGTACCCATGCTTGTCTTCCCATGGGGATGTCAGTACAGAACAGGCCCCTGTACCCATGCTCGTCTTCCCATGGGGATGTCAGGGCAGAACAGGCCCAAGTACCCATGCTTGTCTTCCCATGGGGATGTCAGGGCAGAACAGTCCCCAGTACCCATGCTTGTCTTCCCATGGGGATGAGAGGACAGAACAGGCCCCAGTACCCATGCTTGTCTTCCCTTGGGGGTGTCAGTACAGAACAGGCCCCTGTACCCATGCTCGTCTTCCCGTGGGGGTGAGAGGACAGAACAGGCCCCAGTACCCATGCTTGTCTTCCCCTAGGGTGTCAGTACAGAACAGGCCCCTGTACCCATGCTTGTCTTCCTATGGGGATGTCAGGGCAGAACAGGCCCCAGTAACCATGCTTGTCTTCCCGTGGGGGTGAGAGGACAGAACAGGCCCCAGTACCCATGCTTGTCTTCCCCTAGGGTGTCAGTACAGAACAGGCCCCTGTACCCATGCTTGTCTTCCTATGGGGATGTCAGTACAGAACAGGCCCCTGTACCCATGCTCGTCTTCCCGTGGGGGTGAGAGGACAGAACAGGCCCCAGTAACCATGCTTGTTTTCCCATGGGGGTGTCAGGGCAGAACAGGCCCCAGTACCCATGCTTGTCTTCCCCTGGGGGTGTCAGGGCAGAACAGGCCCCAGTAACCATGCTTGTCTTCCCATGGGGGTGTCAGGGCAGAACAGGCCCCAGTAACCATGCTTGTCTTCCTATGGGGATGTCAGTACAGAACAGGCCCCAGTACCCATGCTTGTCTTCCTATGGGGGTGTCAGTACAGAACAGGCCCCAGTAACCATGCTTGTCTTCCTATGGGGGTGTCAGTACAGAACAGGCCCCAGTAACCATGCTTGTCTTCCTATGGGGATGTCAGTACAGAACAGGCCCAAGTAACCATGCTTGTCTTCCCATGGGGGTGGCAGTACAGAACAGGCCCAAGTACCCATGCTTGTCTTCCCCTGGGGGTGTGAGGGCAGATCAGTCCCCAGTACCCATGCTTGTCTTCCCATGGGGGTGTCAGTACAGATCAGTCCCCAGTACCCATGCTTGTCTTCCCATGGGGATGAGAGGACAGAACAGGCCCCAGTACCCATGCTTGTCTTCCTATGGGGATGTCAGGGCAGAACAGGCCCAAGTACCCATGCTTGTCTTCCCATGGGGATGTCAGGGCAGAACAGGCCCCAGTACCCATGCTTGTCTTCCCATGGGGATGTCAGTACAGATCAGTCCCCAGTACCCATGCTTGTCTTCCCATGGGGATGTCAGGGCAGAACAGGCCCAAGTACCCATGCTTGTCTTCCCATGGGGATGAGAGGACAGAACAGGCCCCAGTACCCATGCTTGTCTTCCCATGGGGATGTCAGGGCAGAACAGGCCCCAGTACCCATGCTTGTCTTCCCATGGGGATGTCAGGGCAGAACAGGCCCCAGTACCCATGCTTGTCTTCCCATGGGCATGTCAGGGCAGAACAGGCCCCAGTACCCATGCTTGTCTTCCTATGGGGGTGTCAGGGCAGAACAGGCCCAAGTACCCATGCTTGTCTTCCCATGGGGATGAGAGGACAGAACAGGCCCCAGTACCCATGCTTGTCTTCCTATGGGGATGTCAGGGCAGAACAGGCCCCAGTACCCATGCTTGTCTTCCTATGGGGATGAGAGGACAGAACAGGCCCCAGTACCCATGCTTGTCTTCCTATGGGGGTGTCAGGGCAGAACAGGCCCCAGTAACCATGCTTGTCTTCCCATGGGGATGTCAGGGCAGAACAGGCCCCAGTACCCATGCTTGTCTTCCTATGGGGGTGTCAGGGCAGAACAGGCCCCAGTACCCATGCTTGTCTTCCTATGGGGATGAGAGGACAGAACAGGCCCCAGTACCCATGCTTGTCTTCCTATGGGGGTGTCAGGGCAGAACAGGCCCAAGTACCCATGCTTGTCTTCCTATGTGGGTGTCAGGGCAGAACAGGCCCCGGTACCCATGCTTGTCTTCCTATGGGGGTGTCAGGGCAGAACAGACCCCAGTACCCATGCTTGTCTTCCTATGGGGATGTCAGGGCAGAACAGGCCCCTGTACCCATGCTTGTCTTCCTATGGGGGTGTCAGGGCAGAACAGGCCCAAGTACCCATGCTTGTCTTCCTATGGGGATGTCAGGGCAGAACAGGCCCCAGTACCCATGCTTGTCTTCCTATGGGGGTGTCAGGGCAGAACAGGCCCAAGTACCCATGCTTGTCTTCCTATGGGGATGTCAGGGCAGAACAGGCCCCTGTACCCATGCTTGTCTTCCCATGGGGGTGTCAGGGCAGAACAGGCCCCAGTACCCATGCTTGTCTTCCCATGGGGATGTCAGGGCAGAACAGGCCCCAGTACCCATGCTTGTCTTCCTATGGGGGTGTCAGGGCAGAACAGGCCCAAGTACCCATGCTTGTCTTCCCATGGGGATGTCAGGGCAGAACAGGCCCCAGTACCCATGCTTGTCTTCCCATGGGGATGAGAGGACAGAACAGGCCCCGGTACCCATGCTTGTCTTCCCATGGGGATGTCAGGGCAGAACAGGCCCCTGTACCCATGCTCGTCTTCCTATGGGGATGTCAGGGCAGAACAGGCCCCAGTACCCATGCTTGTCTTCCTATGGGGATGTCAGGGCAGAACAGGCCCCAGTACCCATGCTTGTCTTCCCATGGGGATGAGAGGACAGAACAGGCCCCGGTACCCATGCTTGTCTTCCTATGGGGATGTCAGGGCAGAACAGGCCCCAGTACCCATGCTTGTCTTCCCATGGGGGTGTCAGGGCAGAACAGGCCCCAGTACCCATGCTTGTCTTCCCATGGGGATGAGAGGACAGAACAGGCCCCGGTACCCATGCTTGTCTTCCCATGGGGATGTCAGGGCAGAACAGGCCCCAGTACCCATGCTTGTCTTCCCATGGGGATGTCAGGGCAGAACAGGCCCCAGTACCCATGCTTGTCTTCCCATGGGGATGTCAGGGCAGAACAGGCCCCAGTACCCATGCTTGTCTTCCCGTGGGGATGTGAGGGCAGAACTTGTGAGCACCAATAAGGATAATTACTCATAATATTTGTTGGCCTCCATGAAGTTACTGAAATATTGCTGCCTGTGGTTCGAAATATATTATCTATACCCGCTGGTAGAATGAGAACAAGTCATGGCATTAAATGCAGCCTCTCACATATGTCGCTTTTGTCTAGGAATTCTGACTTACTGAGTGTCTTATGAGAATCCAATATTGATAAAATGAGTTTACATGAATTCCCCTATATTAACAAAATGATTTTGAAAATAAGTTTGCATGTTATTATTTCAACCTAACCCACCAAACAAGTTCATTAAGCTGCTATAGATATCTGTAATCAGATCTAGTCGTGGGCAGAAAGGACTGGTCTGATTGGCTCATAGGCTGCTGACATCCACACCCACATTAGCGGAAGCTTGATCCATTTGATGAGTTGGTTGGAAAGAAAGAAGTTGCAAGAAGCATATCATGTTTGCACGACACAAATTCTATTTTTTGTTGTTGCTCAAAGGAGTTGCACAGATTAATGAAATGACAGATCGGCCGTTTGAGGTGTGGGACTTAGGCAAGGTAGTGGCCGTTGCTCATCTCGATTCACGTCCTCTGTTGCACTACAAAGCTGAGGAAATCACATTATTTGCCTTGGAAGAGATCTAATTTTGGCGCGGCCATCTTCCCGAATAACATGGATGAAATAGCCGGGCAGTTAATCTTCTGATTGTGAGACGAGGAAGTGAAATTAGATTGGAATAATTCGGCTGCATTTGCATATACCTTCGTGAGGCTGACTGCTTGAAGATTTGAACCCTTGTGTGTGTGAAAGCTAGGATAAATATGATTTCCTTGAGAGAAATCAGTCAGTCACCCCATGGGCGCTGATTGTTGGGACATTGTCGATGTCTAAAGCTGGACAAGTTTCTGTTAACTACATATTGAATAAAGCCGTAATGGTATTGTTAGGAAACCAGAGTGCCATGCTACTACTTTTGAAAACAATTGCATTCACATTGATCTTGGACCACTTCCGTGGTCTAGTGGTAGAGTGTCCGCCCGGAGAGTGGAAGGTCCGGGGTTCGATCCCAGGCTGCGTCATACCAAAAGATGTTAAAAGATGGTACTTGTTGTTACCCTGTCTGGCGCTTGACATTAAGGGGCTAAAACAAGTATACTATGTCTGAGTGGGGTATTGATGTTAAACAGCAGCATGGTATCTCAGTGGGCTAGCACTATAAATCGGCATCAGTCCGGACTAGTACAAGCGACCACACGCACACACACACACACACACACACACACACACACACACACACACACACACACACACACACACACACACACACACACACACACACACACACGTTCATGCACGTCTCTATATAAGTGCGATAATCTTGGACGAGACGTTAAACCCCATTTCACCTCACCCATTATTTATGACCGCTTCATTGGCACCCCACTTTCTCAAATTTGATCAACTTAAGTACAAGTTTGTGAGAAATAGAGCGACAAATCCCTTTCCGTATCCAATAGAAATCTTAGCATAAAGCAGAGTCGACTGTATGATTCTGACTCTATCATGAGCATGTGTTTATGAATCACTATCAAATAGTAATGGATACCAGGTTTTCGCGAAAAGGTGAGCGTATCCTACTCCGTCAGTGGCACCCATCACAAACACATGCAAAGGAAAGTCAGTTGTTCACCAGAAAAAAACATCGGAACATATGGTCCAAATAGGGAATTGCATCGGACATGATTTTTGTCAAATCAAATTTTGAAATGTCCTCAACATGTCTACCATGAACATTTTTTTAAAGCTTTACTGAGGCCTTGAATGTTGCTAAGGAAGACATTCCTGTTGCACTGAATGATATAAACTTTTACAAACTTGTTTAACCTGACAATTTCATGTCTTTTGCCACCAATTTACCTGACATTTGTGCCATTAGTGCCATAGGAAACAGTTTTTAATTTAGCTCACTTCCTGTCATGCAAGCTTAACTAATCTTTCGTTTCTCAAACACAAGAAGTACTTCTTTCAGTTCTGGACCCGTGAAGATCCGGGGTAGAATAGGTCTTGTGCTGTGACACAAAGATATGCAAGTTGACATTCTGAATAACTGTTCTTACAAAAGTCTTCATCTGCTTTGAAACATTTTATGCATCTTCCTGAGGCAAGCGTGTCCACTAGCCTATATGAAAGCCTAGTTTCTTCCCTTGGCACACAACCTGTGAAGATCCAGGCTAGAATAGGTCGTCAGCAACCCATGATTGCCGTAAAATGCAACTATGCTTGTCGTGAAAGGCGACTAACAGGATCGGGTGGTCAGGCTCGCTGACTTGTTTGATGCATGTTATCGATCCAAATTGCGTGGATAGATGCTCATGATATTAATCACTGGATTGTCTGGTTCAGACTCAATTATTTACAGACTGACGTCATAAAGCTGGAATATTGCTGAGTGCGGAGTTAAACAACAAAGAGACCAAACCAAACCAAAACCCTTGCCACATTAAGGCACAGGAAAGTGGACTTGATTTGACAAGGGTGGAAACAAGACTTTGATAAGGGTAGTGCAGGTTAAACAAACCAACCAACCAACCAATCTTTCAGTTTTGTGTCCAGGTTCCCATGGAATGACACCCGTGAAGATCCGGGGTAGAATAGGTCTTCAGCAACCCATGCTTGCCGTAAAAGGTGACTATGCTTGTCGTTAAAGGCGACTAAAGGGATTGGGTTGTCAGGCTTGCTGACTTTGTTGATGCAGGACATCGATCCCAATTGTGGGATCGATGCTCATTATATCAATCACTTGATTGTCTGGTCCAGTCTGTTATTTACAGACCGCCGTCATATTGCTGGAATATTGCTGAGTGCAGACAGTACAGACAGTAAAGACAGCACCATGTTCTATTTCCAGTTGGACCAGTTGAACGCTTTAGTTTAATTTTCCTCTTAAAGCTTGTCCATGTCCTCTCCAGCAGCCTGAAAGTAGCTCATTACATGAAGAAGGATGTGGCCACACTGGCCAAGGACAGCGTTATTGTCAGGAGCACCTGTGTGGACAAGCCTGTGGCTGGCAGGTGACGGCATGTTAGGAATGGCTTATGGACAATTGTGTAGAGACAATCACTTGTGTCGTGTTGAATCAATATGTCTCAGCAAGGAGCTGATGCAGATGCCTCATGGAGCTCATCTAGCCAAGTCCGTATTTAAAAAAGAAAATATTTGCCAATTAGGAACGTTTTAAATCGATGCATTAATGTACTGAAAATAATGACCCTCCCCTCATGCTTGTCTTTTTGCTGGATGACCCTCCCTACTTGTACATTTTTTATGAACCTCCAGGAAAAGACAAAATGCAAAAGCACTTGAAATTTTTTATAATGTCGATTTTTTTTTCATGACCTCCCAAATTTGAGTATTGTTTGTTATGACCTTCCCAAGAGATTGTCATATTTTTTGGTGACACACTGCTACTCACCGACCTACTCACCCCAATAATAAATGACCGGTTTCGTAATCAAATCTGTTTCGGTATTTTGCGGACCATTTGGAGAGTGGTGTGACTTGGCCGACTTTTCTGGTTGGTCGTTTAGACAGAATGTTTATCACCTGCTGATTTTTTTCCAGACAGAAAAAATAGTGGAAAAAGTAACTTTGAAATTTTACACAGACCAGCTCTGGGACCAGTTGAGGCACCTGCCTACTGTGGTATGGCAGAGTAATTGTAACAGAGTAAGAAGGTTCTGCTTCCGAGGAGTTTCAGCAGCTGGGAGCATGCTATGGAATGTCACGAGAAAGACCAAATGCCAACAACCTTTGAGACTCACATTAGGAATAAAGTGGAGAATGATGTATGCTGTCCAGAAATATATGCAATCTTCTGATTCCCAATAGAAAAGAGATTAATGTTTCTTGTCATAATTACTAAAATGTAATTGAAGTTACTATGGAAACCTATCCTCCATGGTAGATTGCTGGACGCACCCACAACGGGTGACCCTTGAGTTAACTGGAAGACGATTGGCTCCATCTGCGACACGGATGCATCCTTCAAGCTAAATTGACTCAAGGAAACAAAACATGGCAGCTCGTATATTTTGTGCTTCCTGTATTATGGGTCGGACATTTTTTGTGTGTGAATATATGAAGTGCATTGCATTGATATACAAGATGCTGTGTGTTGATGTTTGCAAGAAGATGTCAGTTCCCTCTTTCGTCCCTCGTTAGTATATTCAATGGAATTCTCTACCTGTAAATCTGTCTGTATGAGGCAGCTCTCTACCTGTAAATCTGTCTGTATGAGGCAGCTCTCTACCTGTAAATCTGTCTGTATGTGGCAGCTCTCTACCTGTAAATCTGTCTGTATGAGGCAGCTCTCTACCTGTAAATCTGTCTGTATGAGGCAGCTCTCTACCTGTAAATCTGTCTGTATGAGGCAGCTCTCTACCTGTAAATCTGTCTGTATGAGGCAGCTCTCTACCTGTAAATCTCGCTGTACGAGGCAACTCGCTACCTGTAAATCTGCCTGTTTGAGGCAACTCTCTATTTGTAAATATGTCTGTATGAGGCAGCTCTACCTGTAAATCTGCCTGTACGAGATAACTCTCTACCTGTAAATCTGACTGTATGTGGCAGCTCTCTATCTGTAAATCTGCCTGTACGTGGCAACTCTCTACCTGTAAATCTGGCTGTATGTGGCACTTCTCTATCTGTAAATCTGGCTGTACGAGATAACTCTACCTGTAAATCTGGCTGTACGTGGCAACTCTTTACCTGTAATTCTGACTGTACGTGGCAACTCTCTACATGTAAATCTGGCTGTATGAGATAACTCTCTACCTGTAAATCTGACTGTACGTGGCAACTCGCTACCTGTAAATCTGGCTGTACGTGGCAACTCTGGACCTGTAAATCTTGCTGTATGAGATTACTTTCTACCTGTAAATCTGTCTATTCGAGGCAATTCTACCTGTAAATCTGGCAGTTCGAGGCAACTCTCTACCTGTAAATCTGGCTGTATGAGATAACTTTCTACCTGTAAATCTGTCTGCATGAGGCAATTTTACCTGTAAATCTGGCTTTTTGAGGCAACTCTCTACCTGTAAATCTGGCTGTATGCAATAACTCTCTATTTGTAAATCTGTCTGCATGAGGCAACTCTTTACCTGTAAATCTGGCTGTATGAGATAACTTTCTACCCGTAAATCTGTCTGCACGAGGCAATTCTACCTGTAAATCTGGCTTTATGAGGCAGATCTGATTAAGTCACTGAACTTGATGACAAAACACCAGCTGAAAGCTGCAGCTTGTATCTCAAGATCATTACCATTAATTGGTACGGAAACCGCGCCTGAGGGTTGTGAGTTTGAACAACAATGAAATAATCAAGACTGGCATTGATGTTGCCATCTATTCCTGGGCTGGAGTTTGTCTTTAGGTAGTGTTAGATCTTCAGACCATCGTCCTCAAAGAAGCCATTGTTTGACATCCTGAAGCCAGTCCAGATGAACCAATGGCTGATATCCTTGTCAGAAAGAATTCCATTTATAAGTCGGCCTTTCTGCTGAACTCGTCCGTGCAGGGCCGCGTGGGCAGCAAGTTGATCCTATTTTGGGATAATTGTATTAGAGTCGGAGTCTTTATTAAGTGAGTGTTTGATCAGATGAGAAGTAAGCTTGATACTGCTGGCAACATTTATGAGCCAAACTTCTGCAGCTGCTAATGCTGTTTCTATGTGGTATGGTTATGTCTTCTTCTTCCCTTGATTGAATCATTGCGTGTGCTCGGACTGAGCACACCTGGGAAGTAGGGTGGCACTATGGGTACATATTCGTTTGAGACTTTGTAACAAGGATTTGATTCCCACAGTTTGTACTAACCGTCTCTTGATCATCCAGGCAATGAGTGAATGAGTGAGTTAAATTTCCATAATCATGATTATTTCTGTAATCGTGATTCAAATCCATGAAATGCAGATCCAGGCCCTCCCAAGGGATGCAACTATGTACATACAAATATTAATGAATGAAACTAAAAATTACATTTCAATCTAATGCAGTGTTTTCCTATGAGAGCCTCGTGCCATTTTGATGATTAGTTGCAGGGAAGATGTTTCGAAGAACACAGTAGGAACGTCAAATTGTTTCGTTCATACTCTTATGAATGTCAATTTTGCAGTCATGTGACCGACCTCTCGTCCAGTGAAAAAGCTTTGTATCGTGTACACTTTAGATGAAAACATTATTTGTATTTCAATACCCTCAAAAGTCCTGGGCAGGTCTGGTAGCCTAGTGGTTAAAGCGTTCGCTCGTCACGCTGAAGACCCGGTTCGATACCCCTCAAGGGTACAATGTGTGAAGCCCATTTCTGGTGTCCCCTGCCGTGATATTGCTGGAATATTGCTAAAAGCGGCATAAAAGCTCACTCACTCACTCACTCACTCACTCAACCATTCACTCAACCACTCACTCAACCACTCACTCACTCAACCACTCACTCACTCAAAAGTCCTGTTTATGTACTGACCAGTGTCCAGTACCTCAAGGTTCTGCTGGACAAGATGTGGAGTGCTGCCAGCCATGGTGCCACAAGCTCAGAACATGCACAGTGGTTCCATGTAATTGATCCAAGAATGACCAAGCTGTATTAACACTTTCAGACGAAATTTGATTCATCCAATTTCCTGCTTTTCTTTCAATTATTTTTACATGTTTCATAATTATCCTACGATCAATATTTAATTCCTGATCATTCCCAGGGACAGGTTGTTGTTTCTCAGGGATTGTGAAAATGTTTAATTCTGAAGTATTTTTGTGTCAAACCAAGACAAAAAACCTTATACAAAAGATTTTATGTTAATGGGTGTTTGCTGGTTGGCATTCAGAGTATTGAATAATTTTATGATAGGTAATTCGAAATACCGTATTCAACGTAATAAGCGCCTTTGGCGATATTGGCTAATATATTGGCTAGTCAACAATTCCAATTCCTTCCGATTGATCAATGTACACAAGACGTATTTATTCGTGTATAATACGCACTCGTGTGTTATATGCACCTTAATTATGGGCAATTAAATTCTGGAAAAATATATCTGTCGTGTATAATACGGACAGACTTTTCTTTTGTATCATTTCAGGCTGTCAGCATAAACCACAAATTTATGATCTTTCAACTCTGTTTTTTTTCACCAAAATTTTATTCCAATAAGAGCCCCCTATATTTAATTTTGAGAGCGCCCTGGGCGCATATTATGTCAAATATGGTACCGGTATATGTGATTTAATCTCAAAGAAGGGGTCACTGTGTATTAGAGGTGAGCAGAGTATGCTTCATAACTACCCTGCAGATTCACACTAGAAACATATAGGGAAATAATTCACTGTGTTTGTATTAACACCTAATCAATAGTATTTGATATTTAAAATACCCTTTTTTAGTGATTTAATGTTTTGTTTATTATTTTCGGGTGCAGTGCTACGTATTTACCAAAGATGTAATGAAAGCACATCCAATTTGCGACAGTTAGAATTGCGCTGTGACACAAAGATATGCCAGTTGACATTCTGGATAACTGTTCTTTCAAAAGTCTTCATCTGCTTTGAAACATTTTATGCATCTTCCTGAGGCAAGCGTGTCCACTAGCCTATATCAAAGCCTAGTTTCCTCCCTTGCCACACAACCCGTAGGTCTTCAGCAACCCATGCTTGCCATAAAAGGCGACTATGCTTGTCGTAAGAGGCGACTAACGGGATCGGGTGGTCAGACTCACTGACTTGGTTGATACATGTCGTCGTATCCCAATGGCGTGGATCGATGTTCATGATGTCGATCAGTGGATTGTCTTGTCCAGACTCAATTATTTACAGACCGCCATCATATAGCTGGAATGTTGCTGAGTGCATCATTGAACAACAAATAACCAAACCAAACCAAAACCCTTGCCATATCAAGGCCACTTTTCTTGGCTTGACCCTGGCACCAGCTTGCGTAGATCACGAGTTGTGCCCCTTGTAATGAAATTGCGATATCCAATCAGATCACTGTTCTTTTCTCGTATAGCTTCACAAAGATGGCGACTACCGTAGGTGATGACCTTCTCCATCAGATAATGAAAACATTTGCGATTTTATCCCTAAAACAGGGGGTGGTTTAAAAGATGAAAAAGATATATTCATGTCAACAAAGACAGACAGCGGTAAATCACTTTCATACGAAGGTGCATCAGTCGTGGATGTTGATTTTGTGATATGTTCTCTGATTGGACTATCGATATCTGTGACAGTCCAATCATATTTAGCACAGGAAAGTGGGCTTGATGTGGCAAGGGTGGAAACAAGACTTTGATAAAAAGGGAACTGCACTCGCTTGCCTCGGGAAGATGCATTTTGTGATGCCCCAAAATTCTATTAAATAATACTTAATCAAGACATAAAGAAAAAATGGTTCAAGACATCGAAATTTCAAATAATTTGACAATGTCACATTTAATTTGATATATTTAAGATTTCAAGCTCATTATCTTGGTGATTGTATTTTAAATTTAATATATTTTTTTTTTTATGCCAATATTAAATGTAATAGGAATATTAAATGCTGTAACAACTCAGTTAGTGGATATCCTTGGCTGACAAAGTGTCGCCATGATCAAGATTCGCTTGAAGAAGGGATATTATCGAGTTACGCCATTGCAATCTAATTTGTGTCATAAAAAGGCTACCGGAGGCAGATATTAAATGAATATTTCATCCTAATTATAATGGTGAAGACACATGACCATTGAGCTGTCAGGCATGTCGTTCCCTCAGCACCCAGACTACATAAGCTCAGTCTTGATCAATGCTGGCAATAATCAAATGAGCTTTCCATGTGTTTTTCCAGTCAGGTTATTTGGCCACCATGGTGTTTTGTGAATATCTGATTACGATTGAAATCTCTTGTAGTTAATATTTCATGAAGTTTCGATAATTCATTACGCTGCAATGTATCGCTGGTTTTAGAGTGTCATTTCCTGATGGCCGCTTCACTGTATGGCTTTGTAAACATGACCTTCTGGCAGTTGGCAACAAGGCTGCTATACTACATGACCTTGTAAACATGACCTTCTGGCAGTTGGCAACAAGGCCGCTATACTACATGACCTTGTAAACATGACCTTCTGGCAGTTGGCAACAAGGCTGCTATACTACATGACTTTGTAAACATGACCTTCTGGCAGTTGGCAACAAGGCTGCTATACTACATGACCTTGTAAACATGACCTTCTGGCAGTTGGCAACAAGGCTGCTATACTACATGACTTTGTAAACATGACCTGGCAGTTGGCAACAAGGCCGCTATACTACATGGCTTTGTAAACATGACCTTCTGGCAGTTGGCAACAAGGCCGCTATACTGCATGACTTTGTAAACATGACCTTCTGGCAGTTGACAACAAGGCTGCTATACTACATGGCTTTGTAAACATGACCTTCTGGCAGTTGGCAACAAGGCTGCTATACTACATGGCTTTGTAAACATGACCTTCTGGCAGTTGGCAACAAGGCTGCTATACTACATGACTTTGTAAACATGACCCTCTGGCAGTTGACAACAAGGCCGCTATACTACATGACTTTGTAAACATGACCTTCTGGCAGTTGGCAACAAGGCTGCTATACTACATGGCTTTGTAAACACGCCCTCTGGCATTTGGCAACAAGGCTGCTATACTACATGGCTTTGTAAACATGACCTTCTGGCAGTTGGCAACAAGGCTGCTATACTACATGGCTTTGTAAACATGACCTTCTGGCAGTTGGCAACAAGGCTGCTATACTACATGGCTTTGTAAACATGACCTTCTGGCAGTTGGCAACAAGGCTGCTATACTACATGACTTTGTAAACATGACCCTCTGGCAGTTGACAACAAGGCCGCTATACTGCATGACTTTGTAAACATGACCTTCTGGCAGTTGACAACAAGGCTGCTATACTACATGGCTTTGTAAACATGACCTTCTGGCAGTTGGCAACAAGGCTGCTATACTACATGGCTATGTAAACATGACCTTCTGGCAGTTGGCAACAAGGCCGCTATACTACATGACTTTGTAAACATGACCTTCTGGCAGTTGGCAACAAGGCTGCTATACTACATGACTTTGTAAACATGACCCTCTGGCAGTTGACAACAAGGCCGCTATACTGCATGACTTTGTAAACATGACCTTCTGGCAGTTGGCAACAAGGCTGCTATACTATATGGCTTTGTAAACATGACCTTCTGGCAGTTGGCAACAAGGCTGCTATACTACATGACTTTGTAAACATGACCCTCTGGCAGTTGACAACAAGGCCGCTATACTGCATGACTTTGTAAACATGACCTTCTGGCAGTTGGCAACAAGGCTGCTATACTATATGGCTTTGTAAACATGACCTTCTGGCAGTTGGCAACAAGGCTGCTATACTATATGGCTTTGTAAACATGACCTTCTGGCAGTTGGCAACAAGGCTGCTATACTACATGGCTTTGTAAACATGACCTTCTGGCAGTTGGCAACAAGACCGCTATACTACATGGCTTTGTAAACATGACCTTCTGGCAGTTGGCAACAAGGCTGCTATACTACATGACTTTGTAAACATGACCCTCTGGCAGTTGACAACAAGGCCGCTATACTGCATGACTTTGTAAACATGACCTTCTGGCAGTTGGCAACAAGGCTGCTATACTATATGGCTTTGTAAACATGACCTTCTGGCAGTTGGCAACAAGGCTGCTATACTATATGGCTTTGTAAACATGACCTTCTGGCAGTTGGCAACAAGGCTGCTATACTATATGGCTTTGTAAACATGACCTTCTGGCAGTTGGCAACAAGGCTGCTATACTACATGACTTTGTAAACATGACCTTCTGGCAGTTGGCAACAAGGCTGCTATACTATATGGCTTTGTAAACATGACCTTCTGGCAGTTGGCAACAAGGCTGCTATACTACATGACTTTGTAAACATGACCCTCTGGCAGTTGACAACAAGGCCGCTATACTACAAGGTTTTGTAAACATGACCTTCTGGCAGTTGGCAACAAGGCTGCTATACTACATGACTTTGTAAACATGACCTTCTGGCAGTTGGCAACAAGGCTGCTATACTACATGACCTTGTAAACATGACCTTCTGGCAGTTGGCAACAAGGCTGCTATACTACATGACCTTGTAAACATGACCTTCTGGCAGTTGGCAACAAGGCTGCCATACTACATGGCTTTGTAAACATGACCTTCTGGCATTTGGCAACAAGGCTGCTATACTACATGACTTTGTAAAAATGACCTTCTGGCAGTTGGCAACAAGGCCGCTATACTACATGGGTTTGTAAACATGACCTTCTGGCAGTTGGCAACAAGGCCGCTATACTGCATTACTTTGTAAACATGACCTTCTGGCAGTTGGCAACAAGGCTGCTATACTACATGACTTTGTAAACATGACCTTCTGGCAGTTGGCAACAAGGCTGCTATACTACATGACTTTGTAAACATGACCTTCTGGCAGTTGGCAATAAGGCTGCCATACTACATGGCTTTGTAAACATGACCCTCTGGCATTTGGCAACAAGGCTGCTATACTACATGACTTTGTAAAAATGACCTTCTGGCAGTTGGCAACAAGGCCGCTATACTACATGGGTTTGTAAACATGACCTTCTGGCAGTTGGCAACAAGGCTGCTATACTACATGACTTTGTAAACATGACCTTCTGGCAGTTGGTAACAAGGCTGCTATACTACATGACTTTGTAAACATGACCTTCTGGCAGTTGGCAACAAGGGCGCTATACTACATGACTTTGTAAACATGACCTTCTGGCAGTCGGCAACAAGGCCGCTATACTGCATGACCTTGTAAACATGACCTTCTGGCAGTTGGCAACAAGGTCGCTATACTACATGACCTTGTAAACATGACCTTCTGGCAGTTGGCAACAAGGCTGCTATACTACATGGCTATGTAAACATGACCTTCTGGCAGTTGGCAAAAAGGCCGCTACACTACATGGCTATGTAAACATGACCTTCTGGCAGTTGGCAACAAGGCCGCTATACTGCATGGCTTTGTAAACATGACCTTCTGGCAGTTGGCAACAAGGCCGCTATACTGCATGACTTTGTAAACATGACCTTCTGGCAATTGGCAACAAGGCCACTATACTGCATGGCTTTGTAAACATGACCTTCTGGCAGTTGGCAACAAGGCCGCTATACTACATGACTTTGTAAACATGACCTTCTGGCAGTTGGCAACAAGGCTGCTATACTACATGACTTTGTAAACATGACCTTCTGGCAATTGGCAACAAGGCCACTATACTGCATGGCTTTGTAAACATGACCTTCTGGCAGTTGGCAACAAGGCTGCTATACTACATGACTTTGTAAACATGACCTTCTGGCAGTTGGCAACAAGGCCGCTATACTACATGACTTTGTAAACATGACCTTCTGGCAGTTGGCAACAAGGCCGCTATACTGCATGGCTTTGTAAACATGACCTTCTGGCAGTTGGCAACAAGGCTGCTATACTACATGACTTTGTAAACATGACCTTCTGGCAGTTGGTGTGTTTGTGGTAGGGGGTAGTTCACACCAGTTGTTTGTGGGAGGGGTCTTGGTTCAGACCAATTGTTTGTCGGAGGTTGTTGTTTGTGTTTGTGGTTCAGACCAGCTGAATGTGGAAGGAATTCTTGGTTCAGATAGGTTGTGTGGGATGGTGTCAACCCTCTCAACCTAGCCAACTGTTTGTGGAAGTAGCCCTTGTTGCTGAAGATGTCTAGCATGCTTGCACATGAAACAAATTAGCTTGACACATAGTGGATCTCAGAGTTCGCAATTCCCAACAGTATTTGAATGTCTCACCCAAAGTCTGAAAAAAAAACATCTGGCGAGTTCATGTTGACAGACACTCATGTTCTCCCTTCAGTGTCTGAGTATTTGTAGGGGCGGTCGGGTAGCCTAGTGGTTAAAGCGTTCGCTCGTCACGCCGAAGACCCGGGTTCGATTCCCGACATGGGTACAATGTGTGAAGCCCATTTCTGGTGTCCCCCGCCGTGATATTGCTGGAATATTGCTAAAAGCGGCGTAAAACCATACTCACTCACTCACTGAGTATTTGTAGTATTTCTGCATCTGTTTCAGGGAGATAATGAGAGAGATACAACGACTACGGCTAGAGCAAGAGGCATATGCTACGGAAAATGAGGAGGCACAATATAATCCAACCCTCCTGGCAGAGTTGCGACTACTGCGACAACGGAAGGATGAGTTGGAGGGCCGCATGCAGGCACTACAGGAGAGCAGGAAGGACTTGATGGTGCAGCTGGAGAGTCTCATGAAGCTGCTGAAGGTGGGTGGATGGGTTGACTGTCAGGTGGGTGGGTTGACTGTCAGGTGGATGGGTTGACTGTCAGGTGGGTGGGTTGACTGTCAGGGGGTGGGTTGACTGTCAGGTGGATGGGTTGTCTGTCAGGTGGATGGGTTGACTGTCAGGGGGTGGCTTGACTGTCAGGTGGTAGGGTTGACTGTGAGTTCAGTGGGTTGACTGTCAGGTGGGTGGATTGACTATCAGGTGGGTGGTTTGACTGTCAGGTAGGTGGGTTGACTGTCAAGTGAGTGGGTTGACTGTCAGGTGGATGGGTTGACTGTCAGGAAGGTGGGTCGACTGTCAGGTGTGTGGGTTGACTGTCAGATGGATGGGTTGCATGTCAGATGGATGGGTTGACTGTCATGACTGGGTGGGTTGACTGTCAGGAAGGTGGGTCGAATGTGGGGTGGGTGGGTTGACTGTCAGGTGGATGGGTTGACTGTCAGGTAGGTGGGTTGACTGTCAGGTGGATGGGTTGACTGTCAGGTGGGTGGTTTGACTGTCAGGGGGTGGGTTGACTGTCAGGTGGGTGGATTGACTGTCAGGTGGGTGGTTTGACTGTCAGGTGGGTGGTTTGACTGTCAGGTGGGTGGGTTGACTGTCAAGTGAGTGGGTTGACTGTCAGGTGGATGGGTTGACTGTCAGGTGGGTGGGGTTGACTGTCAGGTGGGTAGGTTGTATGTCAGATGGATGGGTTGACTGTCATGACTCAGTGGGTTGACGGTCAGGAAGGTGGGTCGACTGTCAGATGGGTGGGTTGACTGGCCGGTGTGTGGGTTGACTGTCAGATGGATGGGTTGCATGTCAGATGGATGGGTTGACTGTCATGACTGGGTGGGTTGACTGTCAGGAAGGTGGGTCGAATGTGGGGTGGGTTGACTGGCAGGTGGACTGGTTGACTGTCTTGAAGTTTGGTTGACAGGTTGACTTTTAGGTAGGCGGGTTGATGGTCAGGTGGAGTGGTTTGACTGTCAGGTGGGTGGGTTGACTGTCAGGTAGGCGGGTTGACTGTCAGGTGGAGTGGGATAACACGTCAGACAGGCAGTTTTTCTGAACCAAGAATCCCTCCCACGAACACCTGTACCAAAACCAAGTCTAGGGAACTGAGGCTCGCTGGTATTGTAAGGTACTGTAGAGGCAACCACTCCTAAAATACTGATGCAGCTGGAGAGTCTCATGAAGCTGCTGAAGGTGGGTGGATGGGTTGACAGTCAGGTGGTACTGTAGAGGCAACCACTCCTAAAATACAAACTTGTGAAATATTTCATGTCCACCCATTCCCACTGCAGGCATCTCAAGGGAAACCCTTTTATCTTTCACAGCCGTATTAAATGGTAAAATGCAGTAACCTTTGTCAAAGGAATTATCTGTCGTTCTAATTGTGAACACAGTTTAATTCTCTCCCTGTTCTGCCGATGATTTATGCTACGCTGCTGACATGATTGGTTCCCTGAGGCAAAACAAACATCTCTTACAGTCTCCTGTGACAATCTAGGATGTTGTTTGCAGTTCCGCAGTAGCCAGGGGAATTGGGACCATATTACAGCAGTTTAACATTCGGATCCATTCACGACAGACGTGCAGAAAAATAATTTGCTTAAAGACTATCATCATTAACAAATTGAATCTTTCTGCTTCTCAAATTAAACAAATTTGTTTTATACATGCATGTTTGGACGAACAAGACATTTCCTTGCGGTAAGGATTAATTGGCGACTGAGAGGACTCCAGCTCTCTAACAAGGACTGGAAGGCGGACAGAGCTAACAAGGAGCCATCATTTGTTAGGAGATCAATTAAATACTCTTTTAATAGAATCTCTGTGGTTCATCTAGGGACTTCAATATTTTACTTGTCAGGAACGGAAGAAAAAGGAAGTTTGTTAGAGAATGCGGTCTATCATTGACAATACGTGATAACCGCTTTCTTCTTCGAATTTTGAGGGCAAATCATCTTGCATGAATCCTTTTAAAAGAAATGTTTCAAACAAAATGCAGTTGGGAATTGTCAGAATGCTTTAGACTGCTGGATTGTTGGATTTTCTCATGGACAAGTATCTTTTATCATGAGCCAGATTCTATATTTAGTGGATAGCTTAGCAGTTCAATAAACGTTTTCTTGTCACGCCGAAGGCCTAGGTGTAATGTTACCAGTCAGTATGCAAGTTCTCCCCTCCATATCTTCAATCCCTCACTACAATGTATCGAGTAGTCTTTGTTCAAGCTGACAAGTTACTCTTCGCAGTACCACCGTACAAGTTAAAGACCTTTGGTGCCGGTGCCTCTGCTGCTGTATTTTGGTTTGGTTTGGTTTGGTTTGTTGTTTTACGCCGCTCTCAGCAATATTCCAGCTATATGACGGCGGTCTGTAAATAATCAAGTCTGGAACAGACAGTCCAGTGATTGATATTATTGATCCACGCAATTGGGATCGATGAGATGCATCAACCAAGTCAGCGAGCTTGACCACCCAATCCCGTTAGTCCCCTTTTACAACAAGCATAGTCACCTTTTACGGCAAGCATGGGTTGCTGAAGACCTATTCTACCCCGGATCTTCACGGGTCTCTGCTGCTGTAATCATTACTACTACTAACAGCAGCATTAAACCCAAAGCACTCACTCATTCACGGACTCAATATACTTTTGGTCACCAAACAAGATTAAAATAAAGTTTAATTGTCACGCTTTTTACATTGACAAGGTCCTGTTTTACAAGATGACATTATCCAGCCGTTTGTAAAGTAAGAAACAGATCTAAGATTCAATCCTAGGTATTCTTAGCTGGTTGACATCACTAAATGGTGGTTCCCCCGCCAAGTTGCCACAATTTGCTGTGCAGAGTTGTGTCCCTTAGTTGCCTAGATCTGTGATGTGTTTGAATCCCAAACTGGCCCTGACTCTTGACTGTCACCACCATCCTGGTGCTCATGGGTTTCTCATTCATAATGAACGTCATTTGACTGACAGAAAGCCACTGTATATTGTTAATCAATCTCATTAAAATCAGACCTTAGTTCTCGCTATTGCTAAAGAAAGATCTGAAGACATCCCATTAGGGGTCACGTCAGAACAACCTTTGATCCGACCAATCAGAGTGTCGCTTACCAGATTATGAAAGTGACAGTCGGAATGTGATTTCTAATCATGCAACCTCGAAAAGTTACAAATACAGGGTATTCCGAACAATAGTTTAACTGGTTTAATGACCATACAATCTAGACCATCTATGAGCCATTCCAGAATGTTCTTTTGTTCGGGTTTCAAATTTGTAATCGAGAATTTTTCAAAATATGTTTTGAAGCGTAGTCGCCAATTTGAAGTTTGTGCCGTAAAGCACAAGAAAGCTGCCTTCTGATTGGTCATTCCATTTGTCGGTCAAAGTTTGCGCAAGGTCGGTCTGACATGACCCGTAATGGGATGTCCTCAGATCTTTGTTTAGCTCATTCATGGTTTTCACTGTATGCCTTCCTTCCACTGTAAGCTAACACGCCATGATAAAGGACTGAAATGCTGTTGAATGTAGACTTAATTAACAGACTCTAATTAAAACCTCTTGACCTGGACTGAAAATTGGCATAGTTTATATTCCCTCATTAACTTTTGAAGTGAAAAATAAACCATTTGTTTGTTGCTGCAAATAAGGAGATTATGTCTTGGTTAGGTTGCCACGTGGGTGTTTGTGAAATAGTTTTGTCACAATATTTTTATATTTGATGTAAAATGCCATTATTGAATTCACTTGTTTCAGAATCATCCAAATTCACCTCGCTCAACACCAAATAGTTCTCCTCGGTCCCGGAGTGGGTTGTCCCCGACGATAGCCCCGCCCCCGGCCAAGAACTCCACCCCCAGCACCCCCATGGACATGTCTCTGACTGGCCTGGGGGGCGATGTACGACAAGCCTTCCATCAAACACCCTCCAGCGGGGGGAACGTCCGCAGTCTGCGGAATGACCTGCTAGTGGCTGCCGACTCGGTCACCAACGCCATGTCATCTCTGGTGAAGGAGTTGAACTCAGGTGAGAACACACTGCATCTGCCTGTTGGGGACATTGTAGATAATTGTTATGAGCCCAATTATGCTACTTTTGTGATGATTGTGCTACATTAACGTTGTGTTGTGACAGTTGTTTCACATTTACATTGTGTTGTGACAGGTTTACATTTACGCTGGTGTTGTGACAGGTTTACATTTACGCTGGTGTTGTGACAGGTTTACATTTACGCTAGTGTTGTGACAGTTGTGGCATATATACACTAGTGTTGAGACAGGTGTGCCACATTTACGTTGTGTTGTGACAGTTGTGCCACATTTACACTAATGTTGTGACAGTTGTGCCACATTTACACTAATGTTGTGACAGATGTGTCACATTTACGCTAGTGTTGAGACAGGTGTGTTACATTTACGCTAGTGTTGTGACAGGTGTGCTACATTTACGCTAGTGTTTTGACAGGTGTGCCACATTTACGTTGTGTTGTGTAAGGTGTGCCACATTTACGTTGTGTTGTGACATTTTTGCTACATTTACGCTAGTGTTGTGACAGTTGTGCCACATTTACGCTAGTGATGTGACAGGTGTGCCACATTTACGATGTGTTGTGTAAGGTGTGCCACATTTACGTTGTGTTGTGACAGTTGTGCTACATTTATGCTAGTGTTGTGACAGTTGTGCCATATTTACGCTAGTGTTGTGACAATTCACCTCAAATACGCTAGTGTTTTACAGTATGCACATAATGTTCTGTTCATGGTAACCAACTGTCTGCCAGCTCTTTGAGCTTATCCTCAAAAGCATGGATAATATAAATAAATTGTTGTGGCCTTATTAAATAACGTGTACTTTTTCCACTTTGTGGAACGCGATCAAGGACATAATCACGTCTCACAAACAGTCGACCCTGGCATAGCTGCACTACCTGACACGTGTATTTCTGTGACTTCCAGTCATGGTGAACAGCTCTATGACACAATGTTACATTAAGCTGTCCATATTGTCGTCATTCTTCCCGGCTATTAAGGTTCCACTTTGTTGTCATGCCATTATGCCATTTAAATGTCAATCTTGTCATGCCACCCGAGCATGTAGACCTGCTGTGATGATAGTACTTCTGGTGCTGCTCACAAGTTGGTGTTTTGACCGGAAGTAGCATGGGGCATGCTGTGGCCTTGTGTGCCTTAGGTGTTGTTGACATGATCCACTGATGCAGGTGTTGTTGACGACATGATCCACTGATGCAGGTGTAGTTGGTGACATGATCCACTGATGCAGGTGTTGTTGGTGACATGATCCACTGGTGCAGGTGTTGTTGACGACATGATCCACCGATGCAGGTGTAGATGATGACATGATCCACTGATACAGGTGTAGTTGATATGATCCACCGATGCAGGTGTTGTTGACGACATGATCCACTGATGCAGTAGTTGGTGACATGATCCACAGATGCAGGTGTAGTTGATGACATGATCCACAGATGCAGGTGTAGTTGATATGATCCACCGAAACAGGTGTTTTGACGACATGATCCACTGATGCAGGTGTAATTGATATGATCCACTGATGCAGGTGTTGTTGACGACATGATCCACTGATGCAGGTGTTGTTGACGACATGATCCACTGATGTAGGTGTAGTTGATATGATCCACCGATGCAGGTGTAGTGGACGACATGATCCACCGATGCAGGTGTAGTTGGTGACATGATCCACTGAGGCAGGTTTATTTAACAACTTTGCTCTTTTAACATTTTGTTTTTGCCCTATGAATGTACCCTCTGCAATACTGAAGTATTCACTATGAGACTTGACACTGAAGCATGACCAAAAAATATCTTTCAAAAACCCCAAATGCTTCCCCAAAACAACACTTGAATGGAAGAAGCTCAATTTGTTTTATTTGAGTGCCATTTTAGAGCACAAATAAAACAGAACACAAGTTTGATTGAGATCAGAAAGTAATCAGTGATTTGCAAGAAATGTTAAGTCTAGAATGTCCTTTCTCTTGCTCAAGATAAAGCAGGCAATCTATATAACATGACAGTAATTGGAACAGGTTGTCAGTATTCAGGTTGGCATTTGTCTGCTGATAGATTAAGTGTCAGAGGCAGGTACAACTGTGACGTGCCGTCACATTCCTAACGAGTGGCACGACCACAACACATACTTCACCCTAATGGCTGCAGTCCCAGGAGAATTTTTGAAATGTTTCCGCCATAAATAGTTGATGCATTGCTATGGAAGTGGTGCCGATTGGGAAATCCATACAGTAAAAATGACACTTTCCATATGACATTCTCATAATTTTGACAAATGTGTTGGTCATGAAAGTTGATACGAAAGTGACGTGTGTTGAGAATAGATACCTCTCTCGTAGCTTGCTGATTATAACGCAAATTGATGGGGCAGATGGAGGGAAAAGTTTCAGAGCCTGGTGGAGTCCTGCCATTCTGTCAGGTGATGAGTTTCCCTGTGTCTTGACTGATGTTTTTTGTCCCCTGGATCATACTTGGTGTTCTTAATGATTCATTTAGAAATACCAGTGTGTTAATTGTATGGTATTTTATATCAATGTGTTTTTATTTTTGTGGTATTTTATATCAATGTGTTAATGATGTGTGGTATTTCATATCAATGTGTTAATTGTATCGTATTTTATATCAATGTGTTAATTGTGTGGTATTTTATGTCAATGTGTTATTTGTGTGGTATTTTATATCAATGTGTTTGGTATTTCGTTTCAGAAAACAGTGGCAGTGAAGAAGACGATGATTTAAATGGGAAAAGTTTAGGTGAGTGTTGTGCTGCTGTCAGCAATAAAATAAATATCCATGACCTGTGTGACTTCCATGTTAGAACAAGTCCCAGCAGGCTGTGCTGGTTATAGAGGTGACTTCATGGATTGGGCGCAATGACTTGGTTGATTACTTGTCATTGTACTCTGTGTGTCATTGTACTCTGACTGTGTCATTGTACTCTGTGTGTCATTGTACTCTGTGTGTACTCTGTGTGTCATTGTACTCTGACTGTGTCATTGTACTCTGACTGTGTCATTGTACTCTGTGTGTCATTGTACTCTGACTGTGTCATTGTACTCTGTGTGTCATTGTACTCTGACTGTGTGTCATTGTACTCTGTGTGTCATTGTACTCTGACTGTGTGTTATTGTACTCTGACAGTGTGTCAGTATACTCTGTGTGTCATTGTACTCTGACTGTGTGTCATTGTACTCTGGCTGTGTGTCATTGTACTCCGACTGTGTGTCATTGTACTCTGTGTGTCATTGTACCCTGACTGTGTCATTGTACTGTGTGTCATTGTACTCTGACTGTGTGTCATTGTACTGTGGCTGTGTGTCATTGTACTCTGACTGTGTGTCATTGTACTCTGTGTGTCATTGTACTGTGGCTGTGTGTCATTGTACTCTGACTGTGTGTCATTGTACTCTGACTGTGTGTTATTGTACTCTGACTGTGTGTCATTTTACTCTGACTGTGTCATTGTACTCTGACTCTGTGTCATTGTACTGTGGCGGTGTCATTGTACCCTGTGTGTCATTGTACTCTGACTCTGTTTCATCGGAGACTTCTAGCCCTTATGGCACCTTTAACATTAACAAAACTGGTCAGGGCTAGTGGGCTAGTGCTAATCCTTTATCACAGACATCCCATATTCCTAGTACTATGACAATCTTCAACAAAGACAACCCATATTCCTAGCACCATGACAATCCTTTCACAAAGGCAACCAACATTCCTAGCACTATGACGATCCTTTCACAAAGGCAACCAACATTCCTAGCACTATGACAATCCTTTCACAAAGGCAACCAACATTCCTAGCACTATGACAATCCTTTCACAAAGGCAACCAACATTCCTAGCACTATGACAATCCTTTCACAAAGGCAACCAACATTCCTAGCATCCCCCATGCTGGGTAAATACAGGACCATGATCCACAGTCATATGTTTTTAGATTGACCCCTTTATTTCCAACCTGTACACAAGTAAGTGAGTGAGTGAGTGAGTTGGGTTTAACGCCGCTTTTAACAGTATTTCAGTTATATCACGGCGTGTCAGCTTAATGTGGGAGGAAAGCCCGAAGTGATGCAGGTCTCAGACGTTTACCACGTCGGTGAACCCAACGAGCACATGTATGGTGCTGACAACCCTAGAAACATAATCGGGGCGAACCGGGATTCGAACCCACAATCATAGGTTTCTTGCGTGCCCAAGGGACGCAACTCTGCTCAGCGAATCGCGGCGCCTTAGACGACTGGGCCACCCATGCACCCGTACACAAGTAAGAATAGCTTGCCTTTCAGGCCTAGAAGAGGTCCTGATTCTCAGTAATATGATCAATTTTCGAATTTCATAACAGAAATATTGCTCTGTTTAAAACCATTCAGTTCCAAAGTTTCAATGGCTTTTAAGTTAAAGCAATTAGGACAACAAACACTGAAAACAGTGGTTGTGTTTGTCTTCAATCATTGGCCATGATCTGCTTCATGAAAGTACAATTTTGTTCGGCTACATTGATAGAAATTACACCAATTGCGATGCTGGTGGAATAAAGTGGACAAGAACAGCAGGTCCGGTTGTAAAATGTGATACCTGGCATGTTCAGAGCTGTTTGCTCATTAGACAGAATGGGAACTGACAAGCGTTGTTATTTATCCGAGTTATTTACACAGAAACTACTTAGGGCGGTAATCACACAAACCAAGCTTAGGCCGAGATGGGATTGGGGGATAAATGGAGCTAAAATAGCCCTAATGTATCACCAGTCAATGTACTGCTGTGTGGTCAAATGTCATCATTAATATTGGTGTTTAATAACAATAATGACGGGTGTGGATAAATATCGGAGACGGTTTCATTGGTCTTGTTACAGGAAGGAAAACGAGTTCAACTTGCTAGACTTTGTCGAGTCATCATATTCATTTAAAGTAAACAGTTTCTGTGATATAAATGATTACGTTGAAGTTGCAACATAGGTTTTTATGACACTATTCAAACAGCGTTACATAGGTTTTTTTTATATTTGTTGTGTATATCTACAAAGTTATTGCTTTTAGGGTGCATGAGTGGCCCAGTTGTCTAAGGTGCCATTGTTCGCTGTGCGAAGTTGCTTTGCTTATGCGCGCCACAAACTTATGATCATGGGTTTGAATCCCGGTCCAATCCACTAAATCCGTGCTTGTGTGTTTCACCAAAGTGGTAAACGTCTGTGACCTGCATCACTTGGACTTGAGTCCCAGATCACCCAGTAGAGATCCATGGCATGTCCCAGACACATCCAGCAGAGATCCATGGGTCTAAGTCCCAGGTCACCTAGTAGAGATCCATGGCATGTCCCAGACACATCCAGCAGACATCCATGGGTCAAAGTCCCAGATCACCCAGTAGAGATCCATGGCATGTCCCAGTCACATCCAGCAGACATCCATGGGTCTAAGTCCCAGATCATCCAGTAGAGATCCATGGCATGTCCCAGACACACCCAGCAGAGATCTATGGGTCTAAGTCCCAGACTCATCAAGCAGAGATCTATGGGTCTAAGTTCCAGGCTCACCCAGCAGCGATCCATGGGTCTTTGTCCAGACTCACCAAGCAGAGATCCATCGGTTGAGTCCCAGACTCACCCAGCAGAGATCCATGAGATAAGTCCCAGACTCACCCAGCAGAGATCCATGGTTCTATGTCCACGACTCACGCATCAGAGATCCATGGTCCTATGTCCCCGACTCACCCAGCAGAGATCCATGGTTCTATGTCCCCGACTCACCCAGCAGAGATCCATGGTTCTACGTCCCAGATTTACCCAGCAGAGATCCATGAGATAAGTCCCAGACTCACCCAGCAGAGATCCATGGTTCTATGTCCTATAGACTTACCCGGCAGACATCCATGAGATGTCCCAGACTCACCCAGCAGAGATCTATGAGATGTCCCACACTCACCCAGCAGAGATCCATGGTTCTATGTCCCCGACTCACGCATCAGAGATCCATGGTCCTATGTCCTATAGACTTACCCGGCAGACATCCATGAGATGTCCCAGACTCACCCAGCAGAGATCTATGAGATTTCCCACACTCACCCAGCAGAGATCCATGGTTCTATGTCCCCGACTCACGCAGCAGAGATCCATGGTCCTATGTCCTATAGACTTACCCGGCAGACATCCATGAGATGTCCCAGACTCACCCAGCAGAGATCTATAAGATGTCCCACACTCACCCAGCAGAGATCCATGGTTCTATTTTCCCGACTCACGCAGCAGAGATCCATGGTCCTATGTCCTATAGACTTACCCGGCAGACATCCATGAGACGTCCCAGACTCACCCAGTTTCATAGGTTTAAGTCCCAGACCTGCATCACTTCTGGCTTTCCTCCCACATGAAACAGACATGCCATGATATGAATGGAATACTGTTCAAAGTCGGGTTAAACCCAACACACTCACTCATGAAATGTGTGTAAGAAGACCGAGCCAGCAGCAGTCTAGGCTGAGCCAACCTAACACTGATGCTGATGATGTTTGTTGCTGCTGCTGACGGGGTTACCCCGAGGTTCATTCAATCTAGTTTGTAAAGTTGAGCTAAACCATAAACACATGTGAAATAACAGTGTAAGATGGGTTGACGGGAGTGCAGATTAGTGGCAGGAAAATAGCTTTTACCAGCCATGTTAAATCTGGGCTTTAGAAGACACTGACAAAACAGGGGATTAAAACAGCAGCAGTGATCATGATGAATGATGGGAAGTCTGGGCACAAACTTGAGGGAGATTGTTGACTGAGTATGTAGCTGTCAGATGTTGTACAACTGTCAGCAGTGGTTCAGCTGTATCATGGTGGCCTTTGGCTGATGGATGGCACTGTGAACATACAAACTCTCATGTCTTTGTCGTGTTTGTTGTATGGCAGCATGGGTGGCCAGGCTGTCTAATCGTCTGTAATTTACCAAGCTGAGATCAATGGTTGAGTCCCATACTCAACCAGCAGAGATCCATGGTCCTATGTTCCTGATTCACACAGCAGAGATCCATGGGATGAGTCCCAGACTCACCCATCAGAGATCCATGGTTAAGTCCCAGACTCAACCAGCAGAGATCAATGGTCCTTTGTCTCCGATTTACCCATCAGAGATCCATTGGTCTATGTCCTCGACTCACCCAGTAGAGATCCATGGGTCTAAGTCCCAGACTCACCCATCAGAGATCCATGGGTCCGAATCCCAGATTCACACAGCAGAGATCCATGGGTCTAAGTCCCAGACTCTCCCAGCAGAGATCCATGGTCCTATGTCCCAGATTCACACTGCAGAGATCCATGGGTCTAAGTCCCAGACTCACCCAGCAGAGATCCATGGTTCTATGTCCCAGATTTACCCATCAGATATCCATAGTCCTATGTCCCAGACTCACCCAGCAGAGATCCATGGTCCTATGTCCTATAGACTCACCCGGCAGAGATCCATGGTCCTATGTCCCAGACTCACCCAGCAGAGATCCATGGGTCTAAGTCCCAGACTCACCAACCAGAGATCCTTGAGATGAGTCCCAGACTCACCCAGCAGAGTAAGCACTATACCCATGGGTTTCATCAAAGTCATAGATCTGCATTACTCTGGCTTTCCACGTTAAGCTGACACTATGTGATGTAACTGTTCAAAGCCGTGTTACACCCAACCAACTCACTCACTATCACCCCTGTCACAACTGGCTTTCTTCCTGTATGGTCTAGATTAACCAATGTGGAATAGAGCTGTTCAAAGCAGTGTTGACCCAACTCACTCACTCTCTCGAATTACATTGTTCTTTTTACAAAACTGGTATGGGTGTCATTTAGGTTGTATTCGGTTGTGTTTCCAAATTGCAGGGCACTCTTCCTCTGACAACTATGAGAACGATTCCATGGTGCGGTCTACGGGTACGGACGACATCGAGTCGTGGCGGGATGATATACGCTGGAGGCTGAAGCAAGAGTCCGAGTTCCTCGCCCAACTGCGGGCTCGTCGACAGCGCAGCGAGAACAGCAGCCAGACCACAAGTGATAACGAACAAGACCCGTGAGTAGACCTTTGTTTGTTGCTTCACGCCCCTTGCAGCAATATTAACGTCCCTTTCAGCAATATTACAGCCATGTGATGACAACCTGTAAATATGTGTGTGTGTGTGTGTGTGTGTGTGTGTGTGTGTGTGTGTGTGTGTGTGTGTGTGTGTGTGTGTGTGTGTTTGTGTATGTAAGTTTGTTGTTTAACGCAGCACTCAGCAATATTCTAGCTATATGACAGCGGTCTGTAAATAATCGAGTCTAGACCAGACAATTCAGTAATTGACATCATGAGACTCGATCCACACAATTGGGATACGATAACATGCATCTACCAAATCTGTGAGTCTGACCACCAGATCCCGTTAGTCGCCTTTTACGGCAAGCGTGGGTTGCTGAAGATCTATTCTACCCTGGTTCTTTATAGGTTGCCTAATAATATTACAGGCCAAAATTGTTGCTTGGAATATGTTTACAAGTGACACTTGTGTTGTGTTTTTCAGCTACATTCCAGACGATGGTGAGTCGTACGTGAGGACAGACGATGACAGTGCCCTCAACACAGATGACGGAGAGTCCTTCGTTCGCACCGACGATGATCGTAGTGGAAAAGGAGTGGAGACGACTGAGAATGCTGAGCTATATGACAATCATCCTGGGGTAAGGGATATACAGCTATATGACAATCATCCAGGGGTAAGGGATATACAGCTATATGACAATCATCCAGGGGTAAGGGATATACAGCTATATGACAATCATCCTGGGGAAAGGGATATACAGAGCTATATGACAATCATCCTTGGGTAAGGGATATACAGCTATATGACAATCATCCTGGGGTAAGGGATATACAGCTATATGACAATCATCCTGGGGTAAGGGATATACAGCTATATGACAATCATCCTGGGGTAAGTGATATACAGCTATATGACAATCATCCTGGGGTAAGGGATATACAGCTATATGACAATCATCCTGGGGTAAGGGATATACAGCTATATGACAATCATCCTGGGCTAAGGGATATACAGAGCTATATGACAATCATCCAGGGGTAAGGGATATACAGAGATATATGACAATCATCCTGGGGTAAGGGATATACAGCTATATGACAATCATCCTGGGGTAAGGGATATACAGCTATATGACAATCATCCCGGGGTAAGGGATATACAGAGCTATATGACAATCATCCTGGGCTAAGGGATATACAGAGCTATATGTCAATCATTCGGGGGTAAGGGATATACAGAGCTATATGACAATCATCCTGGGGTAAGGGATATACAGCTATATGACAATCATCCCGGGGTAAGGGATATACAGAGATATATGACAATCATCCCGGGGTAAGGGATATACAGAGATATATGACAATCATCCCGGGGTAAGGGATATACAGAGCTATATGACAATCATCCTGGGGTAAGGGATATACAGCTATATGACAATCATCCCGGGGTAAGGGATATACAGAGCTATATGACAATCATCCTGGGCTAAGGGATATACAGAGCTATATGTCAATCATTCGGGGGTAAGGGATATACAGAGCTACAGGACCATCATCCAGGGGTAAGGGATATACAGTATTATATGACAATCATCCTGGGCTCAGGGATATATAGCTATATGACAATCATCCCGTGGTAAGGGATATACAGAGCTATATGACAATCATCCTGGGGTCAGGTGTTAATATTTATGTTTGCAAATCAAGCATGGGAATTCTTGGGTAGAATTGGCCCCCTGTAATCTCCAGCTTGGAGTAAGTGTTGATACAATGGATGGGCGGTCCGACAGGTGATGTATGATGGGGCTTAGGCTTTCCTTCATTCGTTTTTACTGGTGAAATTAGCCTTGGACTGGTAATTCTTGCGACCGCCATTCCCTATGGCCCGGCAAATAAAGTACCTTATAAATCTTTGTTGTTGAACAAAACATTGGCGATATTCATGTAGGTATATTTTTCGAACGAATACTATAATTGTTTTCTTTGTCCCACCAGGAGTTGATGACAAGCAGTCGGTACACCACCGACGAGGAAAGCTACCTGCAGACAGACGAGGAGTCGTACATCCGGACCGATGATGAGGAAGGTGGCAACACAGACTGGGAGGAGTCCACTCGCAGATGGGTGAACCGATGATACATCTCCAGGCTGGTGGAGCCAGTGTAAATACCCTGTGTTGAATAGTCGGACCGTAGCGCACATGGTGCATGAATGATCATGTTGACTTGCATACCACGACCATTCGTCTGGAGAGGTCAGCCGATTGTGTATATACGCCATAGAAACAATGATTGACAACCAAGTCTGATCTGCAAGCGATACGGGAATGTATAATCCTGCTTGGGTGATAACAAATGTGTGGGTGATAACAATGATATCACATTGTGCTTGGTATGTAATACGTATTAAACCAAGAAGTATACTGGCAGCCATTTTGTATTAGGCAAGGAGCACATGTGTTGTGTTGCCATGGTTACAGGACGAACGAGCAGCTGATGACCAAGAGAATGTGATGACGTCTGTGTTCAAGAATTTGTGTAAGATAGTTTACTGTTGTCATGTGGTGGTACAAAAATCACTGCACTTCATGACCTATTGTGTATTGTGGAGAGAAAACATTGATGTGAGTCAGATTGAGGTAAGATGTCATGATGTGGGTCGGCTTGAGATATGGTGTTATGATGTTGTTTGTTTGTTAGTCCATCCTGTGTCTGCCCTAAACGTGACAGAAAGAATAACTGGAATAGTATTTTTCATCATATAGATATGTATCCAATGCAAACAATGCAATGCCACACGGAGGAGCTGTCTAGAGTCGTTTGTCATTCATGGAGGAGCTATTCACAGGAAAGATTGGATGGAAAATATTGAGTGCATGTCTTAATTTACACTAAAACCAAAGTTTTCAGGAAAGGATTGCCATTTTTAACACATTCACTGCTAATTCATGGAATATATGGTGCTGGCAACAAGTTCTTTGTGCGCATATCAGAATCAAATATGTCATAACTGTAATTTAGTTTCAAAGTTGCAATACCTAAATAGTGCTGAGGAATGCAGTTTTTTGCTTAGGATTGTGTTATTTCTTGTTAAAAATGAAATCTTTTCTTGCCCTGTCTGAAACCCACAATTGCATGAGCAACCTGGATGTCAATGCTTTTACTGTCCTGACATTTGCTTAGATTTACAGGTTATTTAACTCTTGTTTAAAATGGCAAATTTGATCTGGGTTTTCTTGTTTACGATGCTCTGGCTGACAGGATAGATTCATAACTTGAGCATCAAACTGACAATTTTTTGTCCAGATTTTTATTGACGCCAAATACAAGCTGTGTATACTTTCGAAAGAGAATGAGATAGGGAAATAATTTTGACTTTGGGAATTTAGAAAGAATCTGTTCACTTCCATGTAACTGAGAGCAAATATAGGTTTGTCATCTACCACTAATGACTACATGATGTTTTAGAACTGTTTCTGGAGTGTAAGTTGACATCTGCCTCTAGGGGCTAGTTGATGTGCTAGAGCTGTTCGTGGTATGTTGGTCGATGAAGCTAGAGCTATTCCTGGTGTAAGGGTCGTCTGCCACTAACAGTGAGCTTTTCCTGGTGCATGGGTCAATTTCTGCCACAAAGCTAGAGCTATTCCTGGTGTATGGGTCGACGTCTGCCTCCAGGGACTAGTTGATGTGCTAGAACTGTTCGTGTATATTGGTCGATGAAGCTAGAGCTATTCCTAATGTATTGGTCGATGTCTGCCACAAAGCTAGATCTTTTCATGGTATATGGACGATCATCTGCGACAAAGCTAGATCTTTTCCTGTTGTATAAGTAGTCATCTGCCACAAAGCTATATCTATTCCTGGTATATGGGTCGACATCTTCCACTTATCTAGAGCTATTCCTGGTGCATAGGTCAATGACGCTACAGCTGTTCCTGGTGTATGGGTGGACGTCTGCTACAAATCTAGAGCTATTCCTGGTGTATTGTCAACGTCTGCACCTAAACTAGAGCAGTTCCTGGTGTATTGTCGACGTCCGCCACTAAGCTAGAGCTGTTTCGGGTGTATGGGTGGACGTCTGCTACAAATCTAGAGCTATTCCTGGTGTATTGTCGACATCTGCCACTAAGCTAGCGCAGTTCGTGGTGTATTGTGGACATCTGCCACTAAGCTAGAGCAGTTCCTGGTGTATTGTCGACGTCTGCCACTAAGTTAGAGCTGTTTCGGGTGTATCGGTCGGCATCTACTGCTCACATCTAGGTGATCTACAACAGATGTTTCATAGACAGGCAGACTGAAATTTGGGTGGTACCAGCAACATGTTCAATAGGATTCCTCATCTTTTTATGCAGGATTTGTTTCCGTCACCCCTGTACATTCTGTTGGATAAGTCGAGAGATTATTTTGTTTCAAATATTGTTCGTGTAAATACTTGTATAAACTTGTTGTTCCCACTCTGTATAGTAAATAATGACCCTTATGAAAGCAATACTACACAAGCTCTCATGTTTTCAAACTTCAGATTGTCTTTTTCGCTGTTGTTCTTCCAGTAAATGCATGGGTTGAGTTTTCTATTCTTGTGGTGACATTTTGTAACATTCACATCCAGCACAAATGGCACCTTAAATTGTTCCATTGTCGGATTTCATTCAGTAACTATTTGAATATATATATGCTACTCAAAAGAATTTAAAGAACAGCCGATTCTTTCATATGACCAAAGTTAATTGTCATGCTGTGACAGATAAGCTATAGTAATATGAAAGAATTGCGTGTTCCTTTACTTCTTTGGAGTAGTATACTTTTATTTTGGTTGACATAATGCAAAACAGTATTGTGAATATTTTTGATCCAATATCGGTTGTAGAAGTCCACACATATCTTAATTACATCAGTTCTTATCATCCTCGGTAGATTTTGAGGTTAATGTTTTATTTTTATCCCGTTATCAGCTTTAACTTTTTACGATTCTTAGTTTTGTCAGTTGGTGCCATGATGTATTTTAGGTTGATCTTATTGATACAATGAAATTGACTTTTATTGAAACAGTGAGAACTCACCAGTAGAGCAAATTATGTCCGTGGTCACTGTTGTTCAAGGCGGCTATGATGGGTGCTGAGGTCAAGGTTGTTGCTGGTCACACAGGGTCAAGGTCAAGCAAAACTGTCAACTATGTCTTGAATATGTTGATAGCATAGTCAAGTATTCTCACGTTTACTTGTCGTGCCTTTTAACATACTAATGAACTACGGTTGCTGTAGCACCTCGATAGCATTGGTTTAGGGCCTGTCAGATTGGCTTTGTGCCAGTCAGTTATTACTGGACCCAATCAGTAAGTACTAGAGCCAATCAGTTAGTACTGAGGACAATCAACTACTACTTCTATTTGTAATGTGTCAAAGCACTCACACCATTATTACCCTGGTCAAGGGGATCAGTGTGCGCTCAATATAATTTCTCAGCTCCCTGGGAAGTATTCAACCCAAGCTGCCCGTGAGGCATCTTATCCTACCGGGTACCCATTCAATGCTGGGGGAACAGAGGCATATTTCGAGCAAAGTCAATTGTCTAATATGACACCACATGTGCTTCAGTGTGGGGCAGAACCGAAGCCCTAGGATCTCCCAGGAGTCACGGTCACCCAACTATCTTCTCCCTGTTGCTTAACTTCTGATTTGTTGCCTGCACTCTGGTCACAGGACCACTGGGGCCAACCAGTCAGAACTAGAGCCAACCAGTCAGAACTAGAGCCAACCAGTCAGTACTAGAGCCAATCAGATATTACACAGGCCAACCAGTTAGAACTCTGGACCATCAGATAGTACTTGGTTAGGATACGAGTGAAGATCCGTGTTAGAATAGGTCTTCATCAACCCATGCTTGCTTAAGAGGCGACTGACGGGATCGGGAATTCAGGCGTGCTGACTTAGTTGATGCATATCATCGTATCCCAATTGTGTAGGTTGAAGCTCATGATATCAATCACTGGATTGTCTGGTCCAGACTCGATTATTTACAGACCGCCGTCATATAGCTGTAATATTGCAGAGTGCGGCGTTAAACAACAAACAAACAAACAAACTTGGTTAGGAATGGCAGAACAAGTTTCTGGAGATAATTTTGTTCCCTTCCCTCTGTTTCTGTGATGGACCTCTGTGACCATGTGTGACCAGTGGAGCCGGTTTACCTGTGTTTGTTCTGTGTACTATATATGCTTGTGACGAAGTATTTGTGACCTCGAGGTATATGCGAGGTCGTATCCATGTGTTGTGTTCATCCAGCCCGAGGTGATTCCTGATGTTTTGTAAGACAATGTCTTTCATGCTGTGATTTGTACATGACCCTGTGTACAGTGTAAATATAAGATGGCAGATCTGTACCCAACTCAAACATGTCTCTCAACTGACTGTCGAACAGAAATTATTTCAAAACTAGTGACCACCTCATTGTTGCCAATAGGGTATCTGGTTATCCTGTATACCCAAGATCAACACGTAAAACCTGCGACCTGCTCTGTCCTTCACACAAAACAACTACGTAGACTCTCTTTTTAAGATAATATTTTTGGTATTAGTCTGATAGAACTCCTTTCATGGCCAACCATTATACAGTCAAGTTCTGTTAATCCAACATGGTTGGTTGAATATGATAATGTCGGATTAATGAGTATGTCGGATAAACGAAATTAAGTAGAATCAACATTTGTGATCGAAAATTGGACAACTACACGATAGATAATGAAATATGTTCTTTGAAATTAAATAATTACAAAGGAAATAGTCATGCTCTTATGTTATATTGTTAGCGGAATATGTTTTCTAATCATGCGACCTCGGAAAACTTGACACAGGGCATTCCGAACTACAGCTACGGGCTGTATCACCGATTGAAAATACTTTTGAAAATGTTAATTGTTTATTGTTAAGCAAGCTTCTCTTGCAGCCAAAGGCAACTCGTTTCACGTCAAACACAGGGCTGTGTGCTCGGGGGCAGATGACCACGGAGTATACTGATCACTGTGTCTGATTACCAAGACTGATTTTAGCAATTCGTTACAAATTAGGTGTGTCGGAGTGCGAGACTGTTGGATTAACAGGTCTAAATAGCACTGATTTAATCATTGTGTCGAATCAAGCCGATTGTCGGATTAACAAGACTTGACTGTATTTAATGTTTAATGGGAATTGGGGGGATTTTTTTAACACATTTTCTTTAACAAGAAAAATGTATAATATACTATTCAATTTTTCTATAGGAATAATCAGTTCTACACTTGACATATGAGTATCGTGGAAACATACAAATATCCCTATCAAAATTGGAGTTGTGTATATCCACAGTATATTCTTCATCCAAAACTTAAGCCAGTATATTAGAGCAGGATTAAATTAATTTGTGTACAAAATTTGCCAGATCCCCCTAGGAGATGGTCGATCCCCGACACAAGGAGGTAGGTAGGACGGGGGAGTTAGTTGTGGAAATGTCCGTCGGTTGAGTGTGAATGTGTTGAACTAAGTGTCATTACTCCTTGTGGTGTGGTGCAGTCGTGTGTTGACTCTGCACTCCCATCACAATACAAAGCAAATAAGCTGCTCTGGGTAGTGCATATCTAGACATTAGCAAACCTCATTATTTCAACTCATTACCCATGTTCATTACATCATTGTGTACGTTCAGGAACTTGCACACAAGTGATCGCTGTGATGGTTGTTTGAACATTTTGACAAGATTTTTTCTGGCCGAATCTTTTTACTGACATAGGTTCTCTGTTCTGTCTTTGTCTTCATCTTTGTAAAATATAACCCAAATATACTGCTACAAAAAAGTTAAGGATCTCCTGATTCTTTTATATTACATTTAATCGATCATGCCGTGACAGATTGACTTTAGTAATGTGAAAGAATTGGGTGATCCTTAACTTTTCTGAATAGCATATGTCCAAATAGGATCATACAGCGTTGTTTTAGATTTACAGAGATATTTCTGTGTTGCCTGGTTTAAATAAATATTTGTTTGTAGCCTGGACACTTCTTGGATATTGTGGGAGCATGGGTGGCCCAGTCGTCAAAGGCTCCACAATTCGTTGTGCAGAGTTGTGCCCCTTGGGCACGCCAGAAACCTATGATTGTGGGTTTAAATCCTGGTTTTTCCCCGATTATGTTTCTAGGTTTGTCAGCACCATACCCGTGCTCATCGGTTTTACCAACGTGATGAACGTCTGAGACCTGCATCACTTCAGGCTTTCCTCCCACATTAACCTGAAACGCTGTGATATAACTGGAATACTGTTCAAAGTGGCGTTAAACCCAACTCACTCACTCACAGATATTGAGTGCTAATCCATGAGTGTCAGGTCTAAACTGATGATTCACCTCAACCAACTTCCATTTTGGCCGCAGAGATCACTCAACTTGAACAGGTGGCCCAGCTGTTAAGAGCACCACAAGAGTTGCCCTCCTTAGTTGAGCCAGATCTGCTGAGATACTGATCAAAACCAACTCACTAATTTTCAATCAACTCTCACCAAGTGAGTATGCATCTTCCTCTTTCCAGGGGCACGGGTGGCCCAGTCGTCTAAGGTGCCGCGATTCGCTGTGCAGAGTTGCATCCCTTGGCCACGCTAGAAACCTATGATTGGGTTCGAATCTCAGTTCGCCCCGATTATGTTTCTAGGTTTGTCAGCACCATACCCGTGCTCATGGGTTTCACCAAAGTGGTAAACGTCTGAGACCTGCATCACTTTTGGCTTTCCTACCACATTTAGCTCACACGCTGCGATATAACTGGAATACTGTTAAAAGCGGCGTTAAAACCAAACTCACTCACTCACTCTTACCATAATCGTAACGATCTGATAATGCTCTACAGCATTGTAACTGTGTTAATGTGTTTAACTTTAAAAGGTTAATTTGGGCCAAGCGTTGCATGATTATTTCATTACAAGAGGACTGTGATGTAGAAATTACTTCCCTTGTTTAACACTAGATCTGTCTGAACTGTTGACACATGCCAATAACTGGGAAGAATGTGCATTGTGATCTCTTACGTGTACCATTTGATTTGTCATTTTCATTTACTATAAATACATTCTTACATGACGACTTTTGTGCTTTGTTGTTTTTTCTCAACTGGAAATGTTGTGTTTACTTTAGCATTTTTAGTGACATCTTCAGAGTCTTGTTCACCATCACCCAGTGTTAGAAGGGATGGTTGGGTGGTCGGGTAGCCTAGTGGTTAAAGTGTTTGCTTGTCACGCCGAAGACCCGGCTTCGATTCCCGACATGGGTAGAATGTGTGAAGCCCATTTCTGGTGTCCCCACCGTGATATTGCTGGAATATTGCTAAAAGCTGCATAAAACCATACTCGCTCACTCACTAATAGGGATGGTATTGCGATGGTTTGTTTGTTTTTTGTTTTATGCCACACTCAGGAATATTCCCGCTATATGACGGATGTCTGTATATAATCGAGTCTGGACCAGACAATCCAGTGATTGATGTCATGAGCATTGATCTACGCAATTAGAATACAATTACATGCATCAATTAAGTCGGCAAGCCTGACCACCCGATCAGTATATATGACGGCGGTTTGTAAATAATTGAATCCTGACCAGGCAATCCAGTGATTGACTTCATGAGCATTGATCTACGCATTTGGGATACAAATACATGCATGTGATGGTTGGTACACTCTCTGGTCACTCACAACACAGTTCAGTATGAACCCAGTGTTTCAAGTCGTGTCGGGGGCACGAGTGGCCAAGTCGTCTAAGGTGCCGCAATTCGCTTGTGCAGAGTTGCGTCCCTTGGGCACGCAAGAAACTTATGATTGTGGGTTCGAATCCCGGTTCGCCCCGATTATGTTTCTAGGTTTGTAGGTTTCACCGAAGTGGTAAACGTCTGAGACCTGCATCACACCTGGCTTTCCTCCCACATAAAGCTGACATGCCGTAATATAACTGGAATACTGTTAAAAGCGGCGTTAAACCCAACTCACTCACTCAAGTCTTGTCTTGGTGTCATCTGTTGTAGCTTCAATGTAGTAAACTGTAGTTAAGGAAGTCTGCTGGTGTGATGTTGTAAATGCTGCAATATTCAAACAGTTGTGTATAACCAGCATAAGTCAGTACATCACAGACAGGTCTATTCACTGGGGTAACTATAAATGTTTAAATCGAGGCATTTTCACCTAGTTAACTCTAAAACCTGGCACATTCACTAGGGTTAACTCTAAAACCTGGCACATTCACCAGGGTTAACTCTTAAACCTGGCACATTCACCAGGGTTAACTCTTAAACCTGGCACATTCTCCTGGATTAAATCTGAAACCTGGCACATTCTCCTGGATTAAATCTGAAACCTGGGTTCACTCTAAAACCTGGCACATTCTCCTGGGTTAACTCTAAAACCTGGCACATTCACCAGGGTTAACTCTAAAACCTGGCACATTCACCAGGGTTAACTCTAAAACCTGGCACATTCACCAGGGTTAACTCTAAAACCTGGCACATTCACCAGGGTTAACTCTAAAACCTGGCACATTATCCTGGGTTAACTCTAAAACCTGGCACATTCTTCTGGATTAAATCTGAAACCTGGGTTCACTCTAAAACCTGGCACATTCTCCTGGGTTAACTCTAAAACCTGGCACATTTACCTGGGTTAACTCTAAAACCTGGCACATTATCCTGGGTTAACTCTAAAACCTGGCACATTCTCCTGGATTAAATCTGAAACCTGGGTTCACTCTAAAACCTGGCACATTCACCTGGGTTCACTCTAAAACCTGGCACATTCTCCTGGGTTAACTCTAAAACCTGGCACATTTACCTGGGTTAACTCTAAAACCTGGCACATTATCCTGGGTTAACTCTAAAACCTGGCACATTCTCCTGGATTAAATCTGAAACCTGGGTTCACTCTAAAACCTGGCACATTCACCAGGGTTAACTCTAAAACCTGGCACATTATCATGGGTTAAACTCTAAAACCTGGCACTTCACCTGGGTTAACTCTAAAACCTGGCACATTCACCAGGGTTAACTCTAAAACCTGGCACATTCTCCTGGATTAAATCTGAAACCTGGGTTAACTCTAAAACCTGGCACATTCTCCTGGATTAAATCTGAAACCTGGGTTAACTCTAAAACCTGGCAAATTCACCTGGGTTAACTCTTAAACCTGGCACATTATCCTGGGTTAAATCTAAAACCTGGCACATTATCCTGGGTTAACTCTAAAACCTGGCACATTATCCTGGGTTAACTCTAAAACCTGGCACATTCTAAAACCTGGCACATTCTCCTGGATTAAATCTAAAACCTGGGTTAAATCTAAAACCTAGCACATTCTCCTGGATTAAATCTAAAACCTGGGTTAACTCTAAAACCTGGCACATTCACCTGGGTTAACTCTTAAACCTGGCACATTATCCTGGGTTAAATCTAAAACCTGGCACATTATCCTGGGTTAACTCTAAAACCTGGCACATTATCCTAGGTTAACTATAAAACCTGGCACATTATCCTGGTTTAACTCTAAAACCTGGCACATTATCCTGGGTTAATTCTAAAACCTGGCACATTATCCTGGGTTAACTCTAAAACCTGGCATATTATCCTGGGTTAACTCTAAAACCTGGCATATTATCCTGGGTTAACTCTAAAAACTGGCACATTATCCTGGGTTAACTCTTAAACCTGGCACATTATCCTGGGTTAACTCTAAAAACTGGCACATTATCCTGGGTTAACTCTAAAAACTGGCACATTATCCTGGGTTAACTCTAAAAACTGGCACATTATCCTGGGTTAACTTTAAAACCTGGCACATTATCCTGGGTTAACTCTAAAACCTGGCACATTCACCTGGGTTAACTCTAAAAACTGGCATATTCAGTTCTTTTGCAAGATTGAAATTGTACAATGGACTTGGCTTTTTGCAGATCTTTTACGATAAGGGAAAGGGTTTTGTCACTAATATTTTAGGTCAATGATGTTGAATAAAATAGTGATTTATTGAACAACCTTGGAACTTCTTGTGGTCATTACATTTACACAAAGTTTAAGTCCTGTATCCAGTGGTACCGAGAAACAGGCTTTAAACTTTTCGCAAAGTCTGATTAATTTAAATATTACAAAATAAATACAATATAAACCCACTGACTTGAACATAAGAAGGAACCTTCAAGCCAGGAGAAGATTTTTAAGCGGATGCTAAAAGGGCAACATTCTTTCCACTGCAAAGGTCAAGGTTACCAGGGGTCACAGTCACGTACCTACAAAGTAGGGATCAGAAGAAAGTGCTGTAGCTCTGCAACTCTTGCTGCAACGGCAAGCTCCTTCCCAGCGCATGACATCTTCGTTACACTCTCAGTAACATTGCTGCCACCAGTGATGGCAAATCTTGAAATTTGACCTCTAACCCCAAATGTAGTAACGTTTATACTTTTGATTATGTCTTTGGGAATGCCATCATAGTGAATTTTGAAAGGTTTACGTCTGACCAGATTTCCCAGATGAATTTACCTTTTTGTTTGTTTGATCAGATTGGTTCGAGATTGCAGACGAACAGAAAATCACTAAATTCCTTGTTTTATTCTTACAATCTACTTAAATGATAGTTGAAATGAAATAGAAATTCAAATCGACAAAGAAATTAATAAAGCTGAGTTATCTGCCTCATGGCAGTCAGTACTTGTTTGTAAACATAACGGTCAATGGGTTGCGAGCTCAACTCCAAGCATGGTTGTAGCCACCTATCACAGTGAGGAGTCTTGACTGGTGGCAGCAATAGTGAAGAGAACTCCGCGAATGGGCTATCGCTGTGAGGAGCTTGGCAGTGATGGCTGAAACAATGGCAGTATGGGCTTTCACCAGCCTAGTGGTTCCTGACACACTTGTCAAATTGGCCCAAACGCTGGCCTGTGACCTGTAGACCTTTCAGGTGAAGTGAAACAGCAGACTCAACAAACACATTGTTGTACAGATCAAGATTTGTATTTGTACAAAGGAAACATTTCATAATCTATGTACATCATATCAATTCTAGTTTTTGAATCTGCTTCTGTATCAAGAAAGTTTCTTTTTTTATTCATCCTGTCATCATCTTCATCTTTTTCTTCTTCCTCTTTTCATTCTTCCTCGTCTTCCGGTTCTCCCGTTTTTTCTTGATGACCTTGGGATGTGCTGCCACGTACTGCATCATCTCCTTCTGGGCAGGCTCATCACGCTTCATCTTCTGGATGGCATCATTGTCTGATATAACAAATGTATCAAACGTCAGTTGTCTGATATAACAAAAGTATCAAACGTCAGTTGTCTGATATAACAAATGTATCAAACATCTGTTGTCTGATATAACAAATGTATCAAACGTCAGTTGTCTGATATAACAAAAGTATCAAACGTCAGTTGCCTGATATAACAAAGGTATCAAACGTCAGTTGTATGATTTAACAATTGTATCAGTGTTAAAATTCTAACCTCAATTGTCTGATATAACAAAGGTATCAAACCTCAAATGTCTGATATAACAAATTACCAAACTTCAATTGTCTGACATAACAAAGGTATCAAACGTCAGTTGTATGATTTAACAATTGTATCAGTGTTAAAATTCTAACCTCAATTGTCTGATATAACAAAGGTATCAAACCTCAAATGTCTGATATAACAAATTACCAAACTTCAATTGTCTGACATAACAAAGGTATCAAACGTCAGTTGTCTGATTTAACAATTGTATTAGTGTTAAAATTCTAACCTCAATTGTCTGATATAACAAAGGTATCAAACCTCAAATGTCTGATATAACAAATTACCAAACTTCAATTGTCTGACATAACAAAGGTATCAAACGTCAGTTGTCTGATTTAACAATTGCATCAGTGTTAAAATTCTAACCTCAATTGTCTGATATAACAAAGGTATCAAACCTCAAATGTCTGATATAACAAATTACCAAACTTCAATTGTCTGACATAACAAAGGTATCAAACGTCAGTTGTATGATTTAACAATTGTATCAGTGCTAAAATTCTAACCTCAATTGTCTGATATAACAAAGGTATCAAACCTCAAATGTCTGATATAACAAATTACCAAACTTCAATTGTCTGACATAACAAATGTATCAAACGTCAGTTGTCTGATATAACAAATGTCTCAAACCTCAAATGTCTGATATAACATGTATCAGTGAGTTAAAATTCTAACCTCAATTGTCAATATAACAAATGTACCAAACCTCCACTGTCTGATATAACAAATGTATCAGTGAGTGAGTTATATTCAAACCTCAATGGTCTGACATAACAAATGATCAAATCTCAGTTGTCTGTGATAACAAATACATCAAACATTAATCTCTCAAAGACAAGCAATATAACTCTAAACCCTCAAAATTACATCTGTTATACATTATTCACAAGAACATACGTCGGCTACAAAAATTGTATCTGGCTATGTCTGTGAAGATTGTCTTAAGGTAAATGACCCCTGACTGCACTGAACTCACCATCATTCATTCAAACAGATGACATTTTCCTAAACATATTTGAACTGACAATAATTAGGAAAAAAATGGGACAGGATCACATATTTGTAATAGCAATATTTTCACTGAGTATGACACTTCCACACAGAACATACAATTCTTGTATGGAACGGTACCAAAGTATGTATTGTGCATTGGCTGCCAAGATGAAACAAGATAGTTGTTGCAGAATTTCTGTCTGAACATATAGCAAATTGGTAACGTCCTGTTTGCAGGGGACATCATATAAGAATTGTAAATTATATTTGAAAGATGGCATTACAAAATTCTCATGCAAGTATGTGGTCTGTCAGGGTTGGTTTGTTGTTTAACGCCGCACTCTGCAATATTCCAGCTATATGACGGCAGTCTGTAAGTAATCGAATCTGGACCAGACAATCTAGTGATTGATATCATAAGCATCGATCCTTGCAATGTTGGATCGATGACATACATCAACCAAGTCAGCGAGCCTGACCACCCGATCCCGTTTGTTGCCTTTTACAACAAGCATGGGTTGCTGAAGATCTATTCTACCCCCGATCTTCACGGGTCAAAAGCAGGAAATGCTAAATAAGGAATGTCTTAGCGACACATGTCAAGTCAGGTATTTTCAACATGGCCACAATGAGCCATCCCAATTTCTACTTCTTGACATCGATATATTATATATTAAAGTTTGTTTCTTATTTTGCTAATGTCAACCAAATAAGCATTGTTAATACAATTTCTAAAAATACCTAATATTTTGTTTGTTTGTTTGTTTGTTTGTTGTTTAACGCCACACTCAGTTATATGACAGCGATCTGTAAATAATCAAGTCTGGACCAGACAATCCAGTGATTGATGTCAGGAGCATCGATCCACCCAATTGGGATACGATGACACGCATCAACCAAATCAATGAGCCTGACAACCTGATCCTGTTAGTTGGCTCATACGACAAGCATGGATTGCTGAAGATCAATTCTTACCCAGATCTTCATGGGTAACAGACCACAGTCAGCGAGCCTGACCACCCGATCCCGTAAAATAAAACAATGCAGTTGTCATGGAAGTGTACAGTGTTGATGTCTGAGTACCCAGCATATACTGACAATTTCCCCATCTTCATCATTAGTGTTACCATGGCAACTCACCCTGTGTGTGTTCTGGTGCTATCAACCTGCCCATCTTGGTAGGGTATTTCCCTGAGAACAGCTTCTGTGTGAGCGGCCGCTTCAACAAGACATCCAGCTGTGCCTTCATCATCTGCTGCTTCTGCTTGTGTTTCTGCTGCTCCATCGAGTCACTCGGGTCCTCCAGGCTAGGTCAAAGGTCAAGGTCAAATTTCCATGGACTATGTTCCAATCATATGATACACAAATAAAGCTTCCCAAAAAAACTGTGCACAAAAGTATTGGCATTTCAACCTGGACAGTTTTATGTGTAAGATGTGAAGAGCACAGGTAAAATCAATCACATCACTGAAAAACTCCATTGGCTCTCTGTTGCAGCTCGCATTGAATACAACATCATTCTCAATGCATACAAATGTTTCAACAACATTGCCCCAAAATATCTCACTGAACTCTTACCACGACACTCTCCGAGGAGAACTCTCCGGTCTCAACAACAGAAACTATTTTCTATTCCAAAAATTAGATCATCCACGTTTGGCAAAAGAATCTCCTATTCCGAAGCAATTCTATGGAACTCTCTTCCAGATTATATCACCTTCAATCCAGCTCTTAAAGCCCACCTCAAAACCCACCTTTTTAACACACACTATCGTTGCTAAGCGCACTGAACACAAGATTTTGTGACGTTTATGCGCTATATAAATACACACATTATTATTATTATTATTATTGTTGTCATCATCTTCGTCATCATCATCATAATCATCATCATTATTATTATTATTATTTAAGGACCTGCATAGTGTCATTATTATTATTATTATTATTATTATTATTATTTAAGGACCTTTTTGTTGTTGTTTAAAGTTGCACTCCATGATGGTGGTCTGTACAATATTAAGCCTGGACCGGACAAACCCATGATTGATATCATGAGCAACAATCCACGCCATTGAAGTATTTTGACCCACGGTCAACCAAGTCAACAAGCCCTACCTCCATTAGTTGCCTCTAACAATCAGCTGAGGTAACTGAGGCATACGATGCTTTTGACTGGTTTGAAAAACAGGTATTCTCTTTTAAGGACAATGACGCCAAATACAAGGATACGCTCGCTCGTCCAGCATCATGTCAATCTCCTCTGCCGCCTTCACGAACCAGTCATTCTTCCGCTTCTTCTTCTTGAATCTGTAACACAGGACTCTGTCTATAATACAATCGGACACAACACAGCTATGGCTAGACTCAGCGAAAACAAAGTGCTTCCACAAAACATATACATCGTAATGCATAGGGGCTGGTAAACACAAAATACAATCACTGCACATATGTTTTTGAAGATAATGTAAAGCTGCACAAGGTGACTTTTGTGAGTGAGTGAGTGAGTGAGTGCTGTTTGTGTTGTGGTGTGTCCTGTAGTGTCACTGTCTTGTCACCGGGTTGTGTTGCTACTATGTTGTGTTCTATAGTGTTGTGTTATGGTGCATCTCATGTTGTGTTATGGTGTTTATAGTGTCGTATTGTGTCTCATGTTGTGTTATGTTATGGTGAGATGAGGTGAAATCGGGTTTAACGCCGCGTCCAAGATTATTGCACTTATATAGCGACGTGCATGTACATGTGTGTGTTTGTGTGGCTGCTTGTACTAGTCTGGACTGATGCCGATTTATAGTGCTAGCTCACTGAGATACCATGCCGCAGTTTAACATGAAGACCAAACTCAGACACAGTATACTGACTCCGAGCCAACCAGTTCTTGTTTTAGCCCCTTAATGCCAAGCGCCAGACAGGGTAACATCAAGTACCATCTTTTAACGTCTTTTGATATGACGCGGACGGGGATCGAACCCCGGACCTTCCTCTCTCCTGGCGGACACTCTACCACTAGACCACGGAGGCGGTCGTTATGTTGTGGTGCATCTTGTGTTGTTCTGTGTTGAGTGCTGCCTACCTGTGGTCCTCTGTGTCGATCTTCCGGGCCAGTGTGATGACATCCCTCAGGGAGGCGGTTGTGTGGAACTCCACAGGGAACAGGGGCAGGTCCTCATCTGATGCAGAAACATACAGCGGATACCTCCTGTGTCACACAGACTCTCCATGTGCACACAGACATACAGTGGATACCTCCTGTGTCACACAGACATACAGCAGATACCTCCTGTGTCACACAGACTCTCCATGTGCACACAGACATACAGTGGATACCTCCTGTGTCACACAGACATACAGTGGATACCTCCTGTGTCACACAGACATACCGTGGATACCTCCTGTGTCACACAGACATACCGTGGATACCTCCTGTGTCACACAGACTCTCCATGTGCACACAGACATACAGTGGATACATCCTGTGTCACACAGACATACAGTGGATACATCCTGTGTCACACAGACTCTCAGTGGATACCTCCTGTGTCACACAGACATACCGTGGATACCTCCTGTGTCACACAGACATACCGTGGATACCTCCTGTGTCACACAGACATACAGTGGATACCTCCTGTGTCACACAGACATACAGTGGATACCTCCTGTGTCACACAGACATACCGTGGATACCTCCTGTGTCACACAGACTCTCCATGTGCACACAGACATACAGTGGATACATCCTGTGTCACACAGACATACAGTGGATACATCCTGTGTCACACAGACATACCGTGGATACATCCTGTGTCACACAGACTCTCCATGTGCACACAGACATACAGTGGATACATCCTGTGTCACACAGACATACAGTGGATACCTCCTGTGTCACACAGACTCTCCATGTGCACACAGACATACCGTGGATACCTCCTGTGTCACACAGACATACCGTGGATACCTCCTGTGTCACACAGACATACAGTGGATACCTCCTGTGTCACACAGACATACAGTGGATACCTCCTGTGTCACACAGACATACAGTGGATACCTCCTGTGTCACACAGACATACCGTGGATACCTCCTGTGTCACACAGACTCTCCATGTGCACACAGACATACAGTGGATACATCCTGTGTCACACAGACATACAGTGGATACATCCTGTGTCACACAGACATACCGTGGATACATCCTGTGTCACACAGACTCTCCATGTGCACACATACAGTGGATACATCCTGTGTCACACAGACATACAGTGGATACCTCCTGTGTCACACAGACTCTCCATGTGCACACAGACATACAGTGGATACATCCTGTGTCACACAGACATACAGTGGATACCTCCTGTGTCACACAGACACACAGCGGATACCTCCTGTGTCACACAGACTCTCCATGTGCACACAGACATACAGTGGATACCTCCTGTGTCACACAGACATACAGTGGATACCTCCTGTGTCACACAGACATACAGTGGATACCTCCTGTGTCACACAGACATACAGTGGATACCTCCTGTGTCACACAGACTCTCCATGTGCACACAGACATACAGTGGATACCTCCTTGCCATACTAGGCTAGAATTATGATGTTTTACTTTAAATGGACTAACGAGTCTATGCATAGCCCAATCAAAATTGTGTAACGAAATCGACATCCGGTTCATAAACTGCCATGCAGATTTCGGTCGATTGCAGGATTTGCAAAGCATGTGCACTAAGTGGGTGTCAACAGATATTTTCCAAATCTTTTTTAATCAAAGTGCTCACATGATTTGATGCACTTAGCAAAGTAACACACATTTTAACGCAATATAGATTTTGATTATCGATCGTCTTGACTGGGCGCCGCCATTTTGTTTGAAGAAAATGCAAGTGATATAAAAGGTAGAATCTGATTGGTCAGTGGGAGAGACATAGAAGGGACATAACTTGTAATAGCAACTGGTGGCGCTATGATCGAGCCCAGGAATTCAAGCCAAGGGTGGAAACTCAATTTTCACAGTCACTAAACTCCCATGCCTCAGGAAGATGGTCTGCACATAATTCAATGTGTAACATAATGCACTTTACTGAGCGAGATAACAAATGTAAATTAGAAAATATAACTGGCTCTATCGACCTTCAAAACAGCTGACGAGATAGGTCCCCAACTCCCTCACCAACCAATGACCTGCTCCTCTGACAACACCAAACACTGCTTCACTCACTTCTGTTGAGGGTCTGTACGATCTTCCTGTAGTTGCGCACATCCTCCGGGCCGACCAGCATCACACTAAGACCCTCCTTCATGGCGCGAGCTGTCCGACCACTGCGGTGCACGTAGTTCTGTGGGATGGAGCATACAACAGACATGATTTGTTTGGATTGTTTGTTGCTTAATGCTGCACTCAGCAATATTCCAGCCATATGACGGCAGTCTGTAAATAATCGAGTCTGGACCAAACAATCCAGTGAATAATATCATGAACATCGATCCACGCAATTGGGATCGATAACATGCATCAACCAAGTCAGCCAGCCTAACCACCCGATCCCGTTAGTCGCCTTTTACAACAAGCATAGTCGCCTTTTACTGCAAGCATGGGTTGCTGAATACCTACTCTACCCTGGAATCTTCACGGGTCACCACAGACGTGAGACATCAGACATGTCAAAACACTGACAAACTACATGTACTTGGCACTGCAGTCCAGACAATCCAGTGTCTGACATCATTAGCATCGATCTGTTTGTCTGTTTGTTGTTTAACGCCACACTCAGCAATATACCAGCCATATGACTGCGGTCTGGAAATAATCGAGTCTCGACCAAACAATCCAGTGATTGACATCATGAGCATCTATCCACGCAATTGGGATACGATGACATGCATCAACCAAGTCAGCGAGCCTGACCACCCCATTCCATTAGTCGCCTTTTACAACAAGCAAAGTCACCTGTTACGGCAAGCATTGGTTGCTGAAGACCTATTCTACCCCGGATCTTCACAGGTAACAGACCACAGTAGTGACAGATGTAGAGGCATGTTGACAATACTGTCCTTTGAACAGACACGTGTTTTACGAATATATAAGCTCCCAAATAGTGCGGTAAAACATCACGCATAATTACTACCAACCACTGATGACTATGATGATACAATAGGTTGATTTTGGCATTGGATGGGTGTAACTAAAAAACATACTGTAAATCGTGAAATTAATGTGTCTCCAAAAGAATGCGACTCAATATGAATGCGACACCCCCTCCTCTCAAGAATCAGTGGATTTCCGTCTGAAGAAAATGTCCTCAGTCAGGTTTAGAATCCTCACCTTAATCCAACCTTACATTAATCCAATCACACACCAAATAGCACCGCTTATTAGCGCTGAATAAAGTACTTCTGCCAAAACAATACATGCGCGCTGGCTCGTGTCGCAAAGAACAAAGGGTGGCGTCTGTCTGGACTTGCAGGTGTGATCAGTGATGACATAAGTGAGTAGAACTCTTGTCTTGACCCCAGCAGTGACAATTCACAGGATGTAATTAGTGTTTGAATGACATTGTTTATATACTTTACATACAAGTGCTGCTCAATAAATAGTGGTGTGGAATACATCAGCGTATGTCTAAGTTGGTATTTTTGCTATCCAAAATGTCTTATTGTTGATATGAATGTGATGTTTAAAAATGCGAGCAAAGACCACTCGCATTTTTCGCATTTAATTCACGCTCGCGTTAATTTCAAGATTTACAGTTATTATCTCATAAACTTACAAAACACATCATTGGCACGAAACCAAAATCACTCACTCCCTCACAATGTATGCTTCATGTGAATATAGCAGGCACTGTACCTCGACGGTGCGGGGGACCTGGAAATGGATCACGTGCTGCACGTTGGGGATGTCCAGACCTCGGGCTGCTACATCGGATGCTATCAACACGCCATTGTCGTTGGCTGCAAGTAAAGTCACACTATCAACTCATCTTTTTATACATGAGTATGTTACTATATAAACAGTTTGCCAGGCTCTGGAAAACAATTTCCAAGCGGACATTTTGTACCAAACTTTTTAAACCCACAGTGGGTCCCCGGGGAGGGTCGGGTAATAGGGGGTTGGGTACCTGGGTAGTAAATTTGGACTCGTCCCAGCACTAACATAAAGATGTATAACAAGACATGTCTGGGCATATACAGCGCGGAAATGACTAGTATGGGTGTTACATTCATTCAGATTGGCTCCCACTCAAATCAATAGACTTGACCCATTGCACCTCACTCCCTATCTTTGCTAACAAAGAGTTTGTGTCTAGCTTTGCCATGGTAAGAAGAATGGTGATATACCAACTGTGTTTTCAAGGTACAGCTAGGTTATGTAACTGTGCGTCTGTTCCAGATTCAATTTAGCGTGGTTAAAAGTACAGGTAACCTAGCTCTACATTGAAACACAGTGTGTTTATCTCCAAAACAATCTGACACTATTATCATGATTATCCTCATCATTTAAACAGGACATGTGGACAATATACCGACATGGCTGACAATTTTGTTTGATATTTTTACTGTTTGTTTCAGGCAGCTAAATAATCAAGATGGCCGCCCACAAATATAAAAACATTCCTTCAGAATTAATGCCGTCGTATTGAGGTTCGGGTTTGTTTTTTTCGTAATATAACTGAAATACTGTTGTACTGTTATACTGCAGCATATTACAAAACTCATGGTTCTCGAAACGCACCTGAAAATCGGTCAAGGTTCTTGAGCCTCTGTCTCTGATGCATGTCGGAGTGGAGAGGTAGAGGGTTGCACTTGAGCAGGACGAAGATGGACATGAGTCGGCGGATACAGTCCTTGCTGTTGGTGAACACCAGCGTCCGACCGGGGTACTGCTTCAGGAAGTAATACAGATACAGGTCCTGGAGAGAGAGATAGTAAAATACAGTGAGTCACAGTGAGAGACAATGGGAGACATTGAGAAACAATAAGAGACAGTGAGAGATGGTGAAATACAATGAGAGACAATGAGACAGTGAGAGACAATGAGACAGTGAAATACAATGAGAGACAATGAGACAGTGAGAGACAATGAGACAGTGAAATACAATGAGAGACAATGAGACAGTGAGAGACAATGAGACAGTGAAATACAATGAGAGACAATGAGACAGTGAAATACAATGAGAGACAATGAGACAGTGAGAGACAATGAGACAGTGAAATACAATGAGAGACAATGAGACAGTGAAATAGTGAGAGACAATGAGAGAGAGAGTGAAATACAATGAGACAATAAGACAGTGAAATAGTGAGAGACAGTGAAATACAGTGAGAGACAATGACAGACAGTGAAATACAATGAGAGACAGTGAAATAGTAATAGACAATGAGAACGGTGAAATACAGTGAGAGACAATGATAGACAGTGAGCAGTAGCAGCCATGTCACAATGTAAATAACTTTAGTGTAGTCAGCTCTTACAACAGCCATGGGATCCCCAGTACCTTGCCCTGATTCCCGTAAGAGGCTAGAGACATACAAGTCTGTCATAATGCTTGATACACAAAGACGAAGTCAGTCCTACACTCTACAAGATTCCCAAACTTACTCCCCATCTTATCGTCGGGTGTTAGCTGACCTCAGCTCCTCATCTGGTGTAAGCCGATCTCACCTTCTCATCAGGTGACACAAATCTCACCTTCTCATGTAGTGTAAGCCGATCTCACCTTCTCATCCGATGTAAGCCGATCTCACCTTCTCATCTGTTGTAAGTCAATTTCACCTTCTCATCGGGTGTAAGCCGATCTTATCTTCTCATGGGGTGTTAGCTGACCTCATCTTCTCATCAGGTGAAAACAAATCTCACCTTCTCGTCTACTGTACAGTTGATCCTTGCTTCAGTCAGTGTTTCGGCTGTCCCGGCCTTGGTTGTCAGATCAATAATCTTGGGGCGGTCCTTGATCCCGATGGTGCTCATCAGCAGCTCTGTTGGTCAACAGTATCACAGAATTAATTCTTTACATACTGGACACATTCTGACCCCAACCCTGGAATAGCATGAGGGTTAAAAACAACGCTCCAGTCTCCTATCTCCACAGACAAACATGCTCTGTACAGGACAAGACATATCACAATATGGTTTAAAATTTGAGCGAGCGAGTGAGTGAATGATGTTTTAGGCCAAGTCAGTAATATTCCAACTACATCCAAAGGTCTGGACCCGGCAAACCCATCTTCGACGACAAACACATCATAGTTTAGATCTTGGTGAAGGGTACAATGGCAGGTTATTAACAAAGTCACTGAGCCTGACTACCTGATCAAGATGGTCACCTCTTATGACCAGCATAGGTTGTTGGGGGCCTAGTCTAACCCAGAATCCTCACTGAGGCCCTAACACAAGATAAAGGTTTTTGTGTACTACCAAGGCACAAGGTGCCATTCACGCTGACGACAAACACGCCACAGCTTAGATCTTGGCGGAAGGGCCGTGGTTTTTACTCAGCAAGTGGATGCGGGGTTGTACAAAAGTAGCAGTCATATGCAAAAAACATGCATAACATCAATACACTTCAGTTCAAGACAGGGCTATCTTTTTACGTAGGTCAGCAATATTATCAGCTTTCTCAAGATGGCATGAAGTTTGACAGTCAGCAAAAGATATTGATTTAACAGTGGTGGTTTGCTGGTCTGTTTCTCAGTAGATCAAGCAGATCAGGGGCATGTTTACCTAGTTTTTTCTTGGTGTCCATTTTTTCCTTCTTCTTCTTCTTGAGCCGTCTCTGGGGCCCACTGTGGAGCATGGTGAGGGTGGCCGAAAACACAAACGTCTGGCGGAGACGCTTCCGGTTCTCATCTCTGAAACGTGTGTTTGCTTCACATGAGTGAGGGCCATGTATTCAGTGTTACAGTGTTTGAAATAGTGAGTGAGAGAATTGTGTTTAATGCTGCTTTGAACAGTATTCCAGTTATGTCACGGCGTGTCAGTTTAATGTGGGAGGAAAGCCCGAAGTGATGCAAGTATCAGACGTTTGCCACTTTGCCGAAACCCACGAGCACCTGGCAACATCGAGGAGACCCGGGATTTGAACCCACACTCATAAGCCTCTGGCGTGCCCAAGGGGTGCAACTCTGCACAGCAAATTGCGGCACCTTAGATGAGTGGGCCACCCGTGCCCCCATGTTTGAAATAAAGATTGTATGCAGAACAGCATGATATCAGTACATTTTAGAAGGAAAATGAAAATTGATAATGTTTTTTATATGAAAGAGTCAACGTAACACTGGCTGCATATTTGTTCCAAACACCACAATAATGTCTTTGTCCACGTTTCACATAGATATCCCAGCTACATATGCCATGACCTCCATAGCTAACCACTGAATTGTGATTAGGACTAAGATGCCAATAACACGAGGAGGATCGCAGCCAATTTCACAAATCTTGACTTTGACTGTGATACATCTATGTTAAAGTATACAAGTCTTGTCAGTCATAGCACAAAGATGTCATAGTTAATTAGCTTCAAGCTGAGACCCTCTTCGTGTTCTTAGCACCTCAGCATATTTCACAAATCTTGACTTTGACTGTGATACATCTATGTTAAAGTATACAAGTCATGTCAGTCATAGCACAAAGATGTCTTATTTAAATTAAGTTCAGGTCGGGTCTTGATAATCTTGACAATCTTGACTCACACATTGATCATGTCCAGCAGCTTGGTCAGCTCCTCAAAGTGACCTTTCTCCACCATGCGGTCAGCCTCGTCTATCACCAGCTTGTGGATGCCGGCCACCTTGGTCAGGTGAGGATCACCCTGAAAACAGGGGAGATAACTCTGATATTCTGGTTCATAAATGCTCTGACTATTTGTCTGACCCTAACAGCATTTCAAAAACATGCAGCTTTGGCATTTATAAAATGATTAAGTGAGTCCATACTTTTCCAAACTGATTTTACGATTGTTATTCCCTTCAACACTGTCCATTGCAGGACATCTCACTTGTTGTATGAGTTCCCACAGTCTTCCTGGTGTTGCTATGACGATCTCCGGGCACTGTTTCAGCACCCGTTGCTGCTTCTGGGCGGCCATTCCACCAACAACCGTCGCAATCTAAGGGAGATAATTATATACTCATATGATTTCATCAACAGATTACGAAACATGTGAAAGTCAGTATCAGCAAGCAATTATCATCAACATTTGACATTCCTGTTCCACAGAATAACAAATGTTGTTCGTAAGGCGATTAATTTTTTTTTAGTTGGTTTACAGAATTTTGGTTAGTTCTTACAATGTTTGTGGTTGAAAAAAAAGAAGTCTTCAAATGAACATGTTGGTGGTTGAAATAAAAAATAAAAACATATTACAATTGTGAGCATTTTAAATCTTGTTTTTGGTATTGTATGGCATGTAATCCTATTGTAAATGGAACCCACGAAGGGCCATAACTCTAATCGATTTACATCGCCTCAAACTTTGGGGTAACCTATTCGCGTATTTCGCAATGAAACTAATTTGTGTGATATTTCAAGTTAACTTATTTCTTTATTTATTCTTATGCCATCAGAGTTGGCGGTATTAAAACATATCAGAAAAGTCATTTTAATTTTATTTTCATTTTGCTATCTTTCATGCCAGCAGATTCATAAACCAACACACACAAAATAAATCGCCAAAGAAAAGTTTAAGTGTGTTTACTAAAAGAGTGAGCAGGGTGGGTTTTAGCCGATTTTGGCCAAGGCACCGCCATCACCTGTAAGTTACCCCACCAACCTGCACAGTACAAAGAAACCATTAATTATCACATGGCTTTAAATGTAAGACCTCTGTGAACACACAATGCCATTTAGAAAGCGGTCAAATGTAACAAATGTTATACTTGGGATAACACTTTCTTAGTAAAAGTACACATTCTAGTACTTTTTTGGTCGAGTCCCATCCGGGATTTGAACCCACACTGCCAGAGTGAGGCACCTAATCGCTTTCGGCCACGGGAACTGTGCCAATTTAACTACAGAGGGGAACACAAAGTACATGATCTAAACTATTAGTTGTCAGGCTTTCATTTTGTGGAAGCCTTGATGGCTGGGTGGGTTAGATCGCTGACTTTGTGTGCTGGTTATTAGGTGCCTCATTTGTTACGTAAGACTTCAAATCCCTAATTGGGGGCACGGGTGGCCCAGTCGTCTAAGGTGCTGCGATTCGATGTGCAGAGTTGCGTCCCTTGTGCACGCCAGAATCCTATGATTGTGGGTTCAAATCCCGCTTCGCCCTGATTATGTTTCTAGGTTTGTCAGCACCATACACGTGCTTGTTGGTTTCACAAAAGTGGTAAACGTCTGAGACCTGCATCGCTTCGGGCTTTCCTCCCACATTAAGCTGACACGCCGTGATACAACTGGAATACTGTTAAAAGCGGCGTTAAACCCAGCTCACACACTCAAATCCTAATTAAACTGATTATATAGGAACCAAACTATTCCCTGGCCATCTGACATGTTCTACGCTGGCATACACACCCTGATATCTGTGTACTTGGCGGCCGCCATCAGGTGGTTCTTCACCTGGATGGCCAGCTCTCGTGTCGGCTCCAGTATCAACGCTACCAAAGGCTTGTCTCCCTTGGAGGTAGCCTTCACCTTCTCAAGGTCAGCGGCTTCAAATTCAATGTTGTTGATCACTCTCACACAACCAGTCTCATCACCCTACAACAGAAGCATGGATGATGATGATGATAATCATAATAATAATAATAATAATAATAATGAAAAAACCCCAAGAAATTCAGGGTATTGACACCCTCCCACGAAGAATCATGTAAGACAATAGATCCCACTACCCTCGCTCTTCCCTCAATCACTTATAATTACCAGTTATAATGGGAGGCCGTGGTTTGATTAACGTAGAGGCTCTTCATGACAGAATTGTATTTTGCACTTTTGCACACATTTTTTTGTAGGATGATTCTTTTCTGAAGCATGTCAAGACTCATGATGAAAACAAGGCATTCCACATTTTTCCTAAATGAGCCAAGGATGTGGGACATAATGTCAATGTTGATTTTGTTGATGGTTCTGTACTGCTGGACGGTACAGAAATGAGTGTCAACCAACAGCAGAGCCATATCAATCGACGCAGACTCAGTTTTTCAGGGAGAGGCTATGTGAACGACATCGCATTTATGTGCAGTGTGTTGAGAAGACAAGGAACCCTGCAGAGTCCTTCGCTTGGATGAAGTTGGCAAAGCTCACGACATTCTCAGTAGTCAAGCTGCCAAACAGGGCCACCCAACAACCTACTCTCTGCAACCAACGCTACCTAACTTTGCCTGAAAGTGAACTGTGCATTGTACACAGAATCATGTTAGTTCAGGATTAATAGCATCAAATATGTTCCTGCTATTTGCTAGCATTCAGCAACTTCAAATGAAAGCATGTCCAACAGTACTTGTCCATAGCAAAAAAATTCCTGTCTGATGTAGAGTTGGGTTTAACGGCACTTTGAACACTGAGTAAGTAAGAATGGTTTTATGCCGCTTTTAGCAACATTCCAGCAATATCACGGCGGGGGACACCAGAAATGGCCTTCACACATTGTACCCATGTCGAACCCGGGTCTTCGGTGTAACCACTAGGCTACCCGACAACCCCCTCAATTTATAAGTGTCAGGAAATCCTGAACCACCGTTTCATGAAACCCATGAACATGTGTATAGTGTTGACAAACCAAGCATCAAAATCGGGGTGCGGAGTGGGCAAGCAGTCAAAAGCGCGATGCTATCAAGCGCCAGGTGCTGAGATCGTATCCCGCTGAGACCAGGTTGTTGTTCAGCCTTGGGACCAACAATGTTTACAGGTCGTTACAGTGTTGTCACTACCCTTAGTGTACAGTACATTCACCCTGTGCACTCAAAAGAACCCACCCGTCCGATGGTAGATGACCAGATGGTGGAAATACGAATACATTCATACACCCGAAACACAAGTGTCAAAACTTGTGGTGTCACCCTGGGCAAGTGACTTAGTTCAAATGTGCCTCTGTTCACCCAGCAGGGAATGTGTACCCAATGTGAAGTGGATGTAAAAACCTTTTAGTGCCCCTGGGCAGCTTGGGTTGTATACTCCCCAGGGAGTTGAGAATGGTAACTGGAATGCAAACGGATCCACTGGTCTGGGATCAAATAAAACTGCATTTGAGCAGATACTAGTACCTGGATACCTGCGGTGTACTAATGAATAGTTTAAATTAATTAAATTTAAAATCTGGAAAAATCTGGGATTAGAACCATAATCCTTGGATCCTGGAATGCCCAAGGGAGACAATTCAGCACAGCTTGGATCACTGGGCAACAGGTGTGTAGTTAAACCAGCACCCGGCTGTAGTCAAATATTACTTGTCTGGAAGATTGAGGACACATTTTGTACTGACTGTTTTGCATTTGAGGTCCATCTATTTCTTTCATGTTTTATCTCAGACTCAAGATTCGTGTGAACATTTATAATCGCATAAGTTTCGATTCTTTCTTTACATTTGGCTAAGGAAATGCAAAACAATTTATTCTACTAGTCCCATAATCTAACATGCAGGATTATATTAGAATGGATATGATCACTGAACATTGATTTAGAAGTAAAAATTAACTGACATCAATTTCAAGTATATCTTCATCATCAGGAGGAAGATCATAATCGCCATCTTCATCATCAGGAGGAAGATCATAATCGCCATCTTCATCATCTGGAGGAAGATCGTAATCGCCATCTTCATCATCTGGAGGAAGATCGTAATCGCCATCTTCATCATCAGTAAGGTCAAGGTCTTCTTGCACACCACTGTCACTTCCTTCATGTCCACCTTTAACACCATCCTCCTTCTCATCCTCATCCTCCTCCTCCTCCTCCTCCTCCTCATCACCATCATCATCAACCTCTGCCTTCACATCAGCCTCACTATCATCTGATGATGAGTCTCTTTCCTCACCTTTCTCCTCCTCCTCCACAACTTCAACACCTTCAAAAAATGTAACAGTACGTATATCAGTATTTCAAATTTCACAATGTTCTCTGAATCTTTTATATTTTTCTGTGACAGTTCTGAGTATTTCAGACTTCTCATGAAGTAGCACAGCCAGTTCCTTACCCATTCTAACATGAGATTACATTAATGTAGAATGGAGAAGGTACAGGTTCCCTTCAGTAGCAGTGCCATCATGGTGGGGGGACACGAACAGTATGGTGACCATGATGGAAGCCAATATCATGGAGACTTGTACGTTTCGAAAAAGTCTTAAAGACTGTATACACGACTCTACAGTGAGTGAGTGAGTTGGGATTAACGCCACTTTTAACAGTATTCCAGTTATATCACGGCGTGTCAGTTTAATGTGGGAGGAAAGCCCGAAGTGATGCAGGTCGCAGACGTTTACCACTTCGGTGAAACCCACGAGCACGTGTATGGTACTGACAAACCTTGAAACATAATCGGGGCGAAGTGGGATTCGAACCCACAATCATAGGATTCTGGCGTGCCCAAGGGACGCAACTCTGCACAGCGAATCGCGGAGCCTTAGACGACTGGGCCACCCGTGCCCCCACACGACTCTACAAACCTGATCAATGCTTGTACATGTTAACAAGAACTACATGGCTCAGATATTGCTGATGCGGCATTGTAACTCGCTCACATTATGACATTGCAGCTTTCAAGAGCTACTGACCTTGTTGCTGCTGTTTGCGTGCTTCATGCTGTAAGATGTGGTGGAGCACAGGGATCCCAAACGCCAGCGTTTTCCCACTTCCCTGGACACACACAGAACTCAGATTAATATTAATTTGAACAAATGGAGTAAAGAAGAACTATGTACTTATCATGTTTACAGCTACAAAAATACATTTAAAAATTTAGCTAAATGATAAAATTTTGTTTATATTCATAGCAGTTTGAAAATTTTACATGCATAGTGGGAGCTAGGATAAGTTTAAAAATGTATGAGTTTCAACTGAAAAATTCAAAGGTGAAGGTTGAGTTAAAATTTAAATCACAGTGCCAGCCTTGAGCAAACCAAGATGGCCGCCATAAAGTCATTCCCAAATTATAGGGGGCAGTTTCGTATTCGAGGGGAAGTTTTGTATCAACACATTAACAGTTATTGTGTGGTGTATTAACAAAGTCTTATAGCTTACCGTTTCTGCAGCACCAACAATGTCCATCCTGTCCCTGATGGCGGACGGCAGTGCCAGTGCTTGTATGGAGGTCGGGGACGTGAAGCCTTGATGTTGTAGAGCTTTCAGGACTTGGCTCGGCACAAACAGATTCTTCCAAGCACGCATGTCTGGTTACAACATAGGACAGGTTATTTGTTTGGCCCACGAGTGTTAAAAATATAATATGTCTCTGTCTTAAAAAGATCTGTTCAAAGACACTGCATCACATCATGATAGTGAGTGAGTGAGTGAGTTGGGTTTAACGCCGCTTTTAACATTATTCCAGTCATATAGCGGCGTGTCAGCTTAATGTGGGAGGAAAGCCCGAAGTGATGCAGGTTTAAGACGTTTACCACTTCGGTGAAACCCACGAGCACGTGGTGCTGACAAACCTAGAAACATAATCGGGGCGAACCGGGATTCGAACCCACAATCATAGGTTTCTGGCATGCCCAAGGGACGCAACTCTGCACATCGAATCGCGGCGCCTTAGACGACTGGGCCACCCATGCCCCCCACATCATGATAAATGATATACTGGTATATTCAAAAATCACGGTTATGTCGACAACAAGAGTTAATCCCTCTCAAATACACTTTGTCGACATTGTGGCATCATTCATTCAGCAGGGTTAGAACTTAATACTAGCCTGCTAGCCTAAGGCTAGTAAATTTTATGTGGGCTAGTACAAATTGCCCAATTGGCCATTGTTTTAAATTGCAGGGGCATTTTATCTTTACCCGGGCTGGTAAAGGTTTTGAGTTTAGTTCTAAACTTGTATAGTCTATTACAGCCACGGGTTTGTTCATGAAATTTATTTGGGCTGATTGTCAGATTTAGGATTCATTTGGATATACAAACATCAACACATGTAATGCTAAATATGTTAAACAGGCACGTCCCATCATCAGTGGTAATAAATAGAGACTCAACCAAACATATTTGATAAACTTGAGTTCATCAAACTAACAATGACTTGAGATCTCTGGTGTATTCTGTCAGAAAATAATAGTTATCTTCACATCAGTGAGTGAGTGAGTTGGGTTTGATATTACTTTGAACAGTATTTCAGTTATATCACATCATGTCTGCTTAATGTGTGAGTCCAAAGTGAAACAGCAGGTCTTAGATTTTTACCATTTTGGTGAAACCCATGAGCATGGGAATGGTGCTAACAACCCTTGAAACATAATCAGGGCAAGTCTAGGTTTCTGGTAGGCTTAAAATACCCAAGGGGCCCAACCTTGCACTTTGAACTGCGGTACCAAAACTCAATGCATCACCATTGCATCTGCCATTTTTCATTGCGTTAAAAAGATTATTGCACTTATCTAGCTCTGTGTGCATGTGCGCGTGCGTGTGCGTGTGCGTGTGCGTGTGCGAAACATCTTTTGCTATGATGCAGCTAGGGGTCGGAAAACCACTGGCTTTCTTCTCTCTGGGCAGATGCTATATCCACCAGACCATGGAGGCAGTGTGTTACTCGGAACCAGACCATGGAGGCAGTGTGTTACTCGGAATCAGACCATGGAGGCAGTGTGTTACTTGGAACCAGACCATGGAGGCAGTGTGTTACTCGATCCAGACCATGGAGGCAGTGTGTTACTCGGCATCAGACCATGGAGGCAGTGTGTTACTCGGAACCAGACCATGAGGCAGTGTGTTACTCTGAACCAGACCATGGAGGCAGTGTGTTACTCGGAACAAGACCATGGAGGCAGTGTGTTACTCGGAACCAGACCATGGAGGCAGTGTGTTACTCGGAACCAGACCATGGAGCAGTGTGTTACTCGGAACCAGACCATGGAGGCAGTGTGTTACTCGGAACCAGACCATGGAGGCAGTGTGTTACTCGGAACCAGACCATGGAGCAGTGTGTTACTCGGAACCAGACCATGGAGGCAGTGTGTTACTCGGAACCAGACCATGGAGGCAGTGTGTTACTCGGAACCAGACCATGGAGGCAAGTGTGTTACTCGGAACCACTCATGATAATAAAGGAACTACAGTCAAACACTGTTGTGTCAAAGTTGAAGGGACCTACATAAATACATTGAGTTATGCGAGGTTCGACACAACCGAAATAATGACTAAACAAGGAATACTCAAGGATCAAGCTTTTACTTTGAGACAACAGTAAGTTTGACACATCAAAGTATGACACAATGGTGTTTGACTGTATGTGATTTTCAATACATGTGTAATCATGAACTACTTGCTGTCAGACAGCTGATAATGATGGACAACAAAGCCATACCTGCAGACACAGAAGGATCTGTCTGATGCGTCAGCTTCTCTCGCTCTGTCTTTGCTTTCTTAGGCTTTGGTCCTTCTCCCTTGTCTGATGAATAACAACATAAATGAACTTATGTCAACATGATACAAATAATCACCCTTGACGAGGTCAATATGCGAAAACAAGGTCCCTCAGACCCGACCCTTGACATGGTCTGACTGCCGAAGGGGTCAAGTCCGAGGGTGCTTGATTTCGCATATTGACCTCGTCAAGAGTAATCATTTGCTTTGTTATACCGAAATTCACATTAAAGTTTATGAAGTCTTTAAACCATTCTCTATTTCATTACAGTAACTTAGCTGCAAACTGTGAAATCTTCGTACCAGACGTCATCTTATTTTCCAGTAGACGAGTCAATATTCATCACGTGACAGGTCAATACTGATGATGTGACAAGTTGATATTCAAGGTCAGTGTCAATCACATGATTTCGGTTTCTACATTGAAACCTATTGTTTCATAATATGGTACAGATTAACCAATGGAATTGCAAGATTAATAGAGGCATAACAAATCATGATATTACACCTATACTAGACTAACAAACAGTCCCCGAAATAAAGTTATGTGTGAGGTCAAATAAAAATATTTCTATAATTAGTATAAATGAACCCTCGGGTACTAAGGGACGCTAGAGTTGAAAAGGTGATAATCATATGCTACTGGAGCTGAAAAGGATAAGAGTGGAAGAGAGGTGAATGGTTTGTTAAATATTTGAGTAAGATACTACACCTATACATTCATTATGTTTTCATAATCTCTGTCTCATGTCTAGTACTCAAGAATTTATCTAGACCTGCTCAAAGGCCGATTCGGTCCCATTTCTGTAGCAATGTTAGTTCCCAAAATGGAAGTATCAGATAACTTTCCAATTCATGTAATACAGTTATAACTAATCCTATGACTTTCTAAGGGTGATGTGAATTTCAGGAAGGGACTTTATTGCTTAGTTTTACACTGAACAAAAGAACACAATAACTTTGCAAAAATCCCAATTGTTAGCTAAAAACCTAAATGTTCCCGAATCATCTGCCTAGAGCACATAGGTAGGAATTCTAGATCAATCCCTGAGAACCTATGTCTATGCTGTGTGGTGAGACACACGACCCACTTGGCCCAATGAACAGTTTCCACAAGAGGAAGTATCACTTCTATATCTCACACGTCAAAGAAAGCACACCTTTTTCAGCCATTTGTTTCGCTTTTGCCTCCGACAACTTGTCCTCATCCTCATTCAAGTCAACTACATCCTGGCTGTCAATCATCAGCATCTTCCCATGCTTCCTCTTCAAGGTCAGTCCCTTCTTTTGCTCATCTTTCTTTGGAGGTTTCTTCTTTTTGGCTTTCTTTGCCTTCTTTGGATTTATCACGTTTATAGCTTCAGTCACCTCCTCCTCCTGTTTAGACACAACTGGAGTCTCTGATGGTGCTACCTGCTTTTTCTTTTTCTTCTTCTTTTTCTTAGTTTTGTTTCTTTTTTCAGCTGCTGTTGCAGTTTGAGAAGCATCATCGTCTGCTATCTAGAAAAAAGGCAAATGGGTATAGTTAATGTTTTTAGTATAACCATAGTAATACCAAGATAGTAAAGACCATTCCATATCCTAGAATTTGTTCTCTTTACCTTGATTGCTTGATTTGCTGTTCAACGCCGCACTCAGCAATATTCCAGCTATATGACGGCGGTCTGTAAATAACTGAGTCTGGATCAGACAATCCAGTGATTGATATCATGAGCACTGATCCATGCAATTTGGATACGATGACAAAAATATATTGACATGTATCAAACAAGTCAGCGAGCCTGTCCACCCGATCCCGTTAGTCGCCTTTCACGACAAGCATAGTCGCCTTTTACGGCAAGCATGGGTTGCTGAAGACCTATTCTACCCCATATCTTCACGGGTTGCATCAAGAGGGACGTCTAGGTAGTCCAGAGGATCTCCCCTTTGGAAACCAAATGTAGTTTGTTGTAGGCAGTAAACTTGACTGAGAGAGGATTTTTATATTTTGGACCCTCCCTTTTAAAATGCTGGACCAACCCTTGGATTACCATGAGTGAGTGAGTGAGTGGGGTTTAACGCCGCTTTTAACATTATTCCAGTTATATCACGGCGTGTCAGCTTAATGTGGGAGGAAAGCCCGAAGTGATGCAGGTCTCAGACGTTTACCACTTCGGTGAAACCCACGAGCACGGGTATGGTGCTGACAAACCTAGAAACATAATTGGGGCGAACCGGGATTCGAACCCACAACCATAGGTTTCTGGCGTGCCCAAGGGACGCAACCCTGCACAGCGAATCGCGGCGCCTTAGACGACTGGGCCACCCGTGCCCCCGGATTACCATGTAAAATGTGTTAGTTACTGGTGCAAATTGTTAGGGTGTCTGAAGTTCGTTACCATAAACAGTGTTATTTACGGTAACAATGCAATTTAACACATTTTACATGATAATCGACATAAACAGTAAATATACAGCTAACCCTATCGATCGAAGAGGCACGCAAGATCTGTGAAGCGAGAGCCACAGTCGGCAGCCTGAGCAAATAAACGCTATAGTAAGCTGCGCCCGGTAAACTGTATTGTGGTCCATCGTGTTCCATTTAAATAGTTTGCTATCCGAACGAAAACCGGACGATTGCATTAACTTTATGGAATATATGATTGTACTGACCTGTCCAGCATTTGTTTCCACGAGTTCGTAGTCTGTGAGTTCCTCAATAGATATTAAACTTTCAAAATCTTTGTTGGAAAATAGCACAGGCGCTATTTCGACCTTTTTCCACTTGGAGTTAGTTTTCACGTGTTTCAAAGTCGCCATTTTGTTTTGTAATCTCAAATAAGGACAAATAATGATTTTAAGCGCTCGCCACCAATCAAAGTCAGTCACACTGATCGTATGTAGTTAAAATACACATATTACTAATATATCAATATTCTGCAGGTAACAGATTGCAACAGTCGTCGCTGTAAATGCTTTGCATATCGTAAGACACTTTGGATTGCGTTCCGGAGATTATAGAGAAAACAAACATGGCGCGAATATGAAACTAGAATGGTAAGATATCAAATTGATACGTGTTAACAGATGATTGCACGGTACTTTAGCAAGTGCATGTGTAAAAAATGGTAAACAACGTCATACACAATTCATTCCCACGTGACAGACAAGTAGCTGTCACTACTGGGTTTGACAAATTTAGCAGAAATGTCATATCCTTCTGTCATGATACTATTTGGTCAAACTAGCCTAGTACACAGACACCGGCGGTAGAAATTGGTACTTGTCCTATAGTCCTTGCCAAATTGCCCAATAGTTAAGGTATCACAACGACTAGTAGACATTTGACATTTTTAAAGGTTTTTCTATGTGTTATTTCTCAGGCCTCAAAGTCTACTTTTTAACCAAGTCGCCATATGGCTACAAGTATACTTTTCCAGGTAGCCAGTGGTAAAATCAAGAAGTCTAGCCAATATTGTAGGTAGCCAAATGCATTTGAAATTATCTTTTATCAAATAACTATTATGATATGTACAAGTCATAGTTATTTTCAATAACATCGCGGGAAATAGTGAATAATTTTTTAATTCATCGATAAAAAATGATAAATTGAAATGGAATACGTATTTCAGACATTGTGAAATGTGACAGATTTAATAAATGAATGATATTATAGGTAGATCTAGGTCCATAAAAATATATACTATTTTGACGTGACTTGACGTGAGATAAACACATATTGATGATTTGAGATTTGCCGAGCGCGCTCCCCCGCCTCGGCCTCGGTTAAACGGCTCATCGTCTATAACGCCCACCAATTCTTTGGACCCCATTGGTAGCGTTGTAGCGAGGGACCACTGTATTTGAAACTTAACTGATTTTTATTACTTGTGACTCGAACAATGATGCAATTTATGTCACTAGATTATGATATACCTGGAAACTTGTTAAAAGTGGAATTAAACCCAACTCACTCACTCACTAAAACTGCCATATGCTGTTGTTTTTGTTCAAATAAAAAGGTCACCTTCATGCATTTACATTGTGTTTTGTTTAGATCTAAATCTAAATTAATATTTTATATTCGCGTAATTCAATGTTTATTGCATAGGGTTATGAAACTACTTTCAATTTGGGATATGAATTTTCTGATTTGAAAGGTGTACGCATTCATTTGGGTTACAATTATGCATACACTCATTGGGAAAAAACCTACTTGGGACAGCCTTAGCTGTGTGTATCGACAAATCAATATCAAAATCGTTTATCATGTTTTTAGGGAGCAGCACAGGGATGCTGCTACCACAGCTAGATGTAGTGGTGTTAATGCTCAACAAATAAGGCAGGTCACACAAACCTTTCGACCCGTGAAGATTCCGGGGTAGAATAGGTCTTCAGCAACCTATGCATGCCGTAAAAGGTGACTATGCTTGTCGTAAAAGGCGACTAATGGGATCGGGTGGTCAGGCTCGCTGACTTGGTTGATACATGTCATTGATCCCAATTGCGTGGATTGATGCTCATGATATTAATCACTGGATTGTCTGGTCCAGACTTGATTATTTATAGATCGCCGTCATATAGCTGGAATATTGCTGAGTGCGGCGTTAAACAACAAATCAACCAACCAACCAACAAACCTTTCACAGCTCAGTACATGTTTGCCTTTGAATTGTTGCAGGTTAGTGCTTCACCACATACAGCCTATACGTACTACAGCGCACAATCATGGGGGACATGAACGATTGCCATCGCATGTTCCTGCAGAAATTTATGTCACAGAGCCTGCTTAATGCTAAGGAAGTGAAACAGCTTTTCAAACAATGTTGTGACAAATACTCAGGTCTGTAATTGACAATACCATGAATACTTAACCTGATACTGATAGCATCTAGATTTCTTTGTCAGTTAGTGGAATCATCGTTATCATTCATTGATTCATTAACCTCATATCTTGCATTCACATACCCAGGATGACCTGAAATAAACCTGTAGAAAAGCATTTATGAACAAATGAACGTAGTAATGAAGCAGTAAAGTTTCATTGCATGAGAATTTCAGTTTGAAAATCAGTTTTTATTATTTTTATTTTTATTTTTATTTTTATTACACATTCATATACCGCAGGTATCCAGGTACTAGTATCTACTCAAATGCGTTTTTTTTTAAATTTGTTCGCTGACCAGTGGATCCATTTGCATTTCAGTTATCTTTCTCAACTCCCTGGGGAGTATACAACCAAAGCTGCCTATGGGCGCTAAAGGGATTTTACATCCACTTAAAGTACAATGTATTATCACTTATCACTGGCACATTTATGAATGTGTAAATGATGTTTTGAATGTCAACATGATCAGATTCCTTCATGTTAATCTAATTTCTTGTGACAGTGAGCATCTCTGAAGATGACCCCGATGCCAAGAAGCGTCTGTTTGAGTTTGTGAGGATCATCAATGCCAATATACACCAATTCCACATGGAGATCAAGAAAGCCATTAGTGAAGACGACGGGTCCAACCACTATGGACTGGTAGGTCACATTGATAACGGTTGTCAGGGCTCGATTTAACTATATGCAACGTGCACCAGAGCAACCTGTTATTGAAGAGTGCAACCTAATATTTATGTCCACATGTACCAGTGCAATCTATTACTGAAAAGTGCAACCTAATATTTATGTCCACATGCACCAGTGCAATCTATTACTGAAAGTGCAACCTAATATTTATGTCCAGATGCACCAGTACAATCTATTGCTGAAAATATTTATGTCCACATGCACCAGTGCAATCTATTACTGAAAAGTGCAACCTAATATTTATGTCCACATACACCAGTGCAATCTATTACTGAAAAGTGCAACCTAATATTTATGTCCACATGCACCAGTGCAATCTATTACTGAAAAGTGCAACCTAATATTTATGTCCACATGCACCAGTGCAATCTATTATTGAAAAGTGCAACCTAATATTTATGTCCACATGCACCAGTACAATCTATTATTGAAAGTGCAACCTAATATTTATGTCCACATGCACCATGTGCACCAGTGCAATCTATTACTGAAAAGTGCAACCTAATATTTATGTCCACATGCACCATGTGCACCAGTGCAATCTATTACTGAAAAGTGCAACCTAATATTTATGTCCAGATGCACCAGTACAATCTATTATTGAAAGTGCAACCTAATATTTATGTCCACATGCACCATGTGCACCAGTGCAATCTATTACTGAAAAGTGCAACCAAATATTTATGTCCACATACACCAGTGCAATCTATTACTGAAAAGTGCAACCTAATATTTATGTCCACATACACCAGTGCAATCTATTACTGAAAAGTGCAACCTAATATTTATGTCCACATGCACCAGTGCAATCTATTACTGAAAAGTGCAACCTAATCATGCTAATATTTATGTCCACTTGCACCAAATGCATGTAAAACAACTTCAAATGTGTCTTCTCTGACGTACCCTTACTTTTCAACCCAACAACAATTTTTGAACTCACTACCTTAAACAGTAAAGCTTTATGTTCAATACTGCACCAGTAACATGTGTTTTGTGATGAATTCTTGGGCTTGGAATACTGTGGGTACTTCAAGTATGTGATTATGTGTAATTAGGAAATAAATATACTGTCTTTTCAATTGAGAGAACTTTAATTTGATACCTGTAAAATTAAACAAACACAAATGGAAATTAAGATTGTTTTTGAAAAGGAATGAGTTTTTTTCACCACCATCATTTGGTGCATTATTGACATAATGTCATTTTAGCCTGGAGTCTTATCTTGTGGATGTCATGATTGGTGATTGTGAATGGTACTTAGCTTACATTAAGTGTGTGTTATGAGTGACATTGTATATTTGTGTGGTTCACAAGGGGTCCAGTTTGGGTGGACGGCATCATGCTTGATTGAGTTAAGCAAGCTGCCTGACAGGGAGAAGCGTGCTTGTGGGGTGATTGGAGTTTGAGTTGGCTTGGTAACTGATTGGTGTGGGCCGATCAACCTTTTGTTGTGTGCTGAAGTAGATAGCTTACTTGGAAATTTCTTTACTATATGAGGGCAAGTTATAGAACAGAAAGGGGGAAGGAAAAAGAATTGGAGAGGGAGAAATATGGTTTAACTGAACGAGGGCAGATCAGCCCAGCGTTATGTCTGGAGACAAAGTTAGAAGGTCATGTCGACGCCTCGAAGGAGGAAACTGTTGTTACCCAGTTATCCTGTGAACTGTGATATAAAAGTTTGGAACAATGTGAGATGGAATACGTTGGGAATGTGATTTCAAGAAATCTGAGGTGACTATTATCTATATTGCACGTTTGCCATATTGCTTTGCCTAAATAGATGTGTATGAGTGCCTTGCCCAGTAACTGAGAATTGTTATATACTTATCTTTGTTTTAATTATTAAATCTAGCTTTCAACTTCAGAGATTGTTGTGTGATTCTTGTAATTGTTATTTGTGGTATTAGCGGGAACCCCTGCCGTTCATACCACACGTAACATGTGCGATACATACACAATTTCATCTTCTTTCAAATGCATAATTTCAGCATTGGCCTGTTATCATGGTTAAGGTACTTAGGGACTGGTCATTTATTTGGAGAAGGGAGGGGGATGTTGCGAGTGGGACTGTATCACTTCATCATATTTTGCTGACACCCCCCACCCAATAATGAATGACTGGTCCCTAAATAATGTTCAAATTTATGACCTTAGTTTGTGAAAGAATGTATCTGTGAAGTTATGCTTTCCAGGTAAACATAAGCAGAACAGACATCACCAAGATGGCTTCAGACTACAACCAAAATGAGCTGGAGTTCTTCAAAAAGCTAGTAAGTATTGAATTTTTTGTTGGCAGCCTTTCCTGTGAAGAAGTTTTATTTTTGTATGTTACACAGACACGCAATATGCTCTATGACAAAGGGTTTTATTGTGTCCAGTTTACGTAATAATTGTGTCCTAGTAAGAACAGTGATCCCTCGCTATTGGGCTCTTCGATAAAGCGCTACCTCGGTTACTACGCGCGGTATCGCATGGCTCCCAAAACTTATGTACACTTTTAATACTGAGAGTTTTACACAGCCGTGATTGTATTGTTGTTCGTTGTTCATTTGCACATAATGCTTCTCATTGCATAATCAACTGTTTATCGCTGAATTGAGTTCTAATAATCTGTTTGAAAACATCCACGGCAAGTCCTGGAAATATGATTGTTCTACTACATGTAGTTAACTTTTCACACTATACATCCTTTGATCTTAGAAGCCCATGCATGCAATAAAAGAGAACCACAAGCGAAGTTTATTTTCTTAATTAGTGGGCAATCCAATTTGAGGTGACACTGTCAACTCACATGTAGTTGCTGTCACAACACGGCGGCCATTCCTTTTGATTCGGATCAAGTAATCGCATCAAACCAATTAATCTGGCTTGAATGTGTATCTATATTTGCATGAATGTTTATGAATGCGCATAGTGTTGGTCAAAACTCTTGTTTTCCGTATTTTAAGCAACATGACCAATCAATGCCACTGAATCACTCTGTACTTGTGTAATGAATTGTGATTGGCACTTCACTCATAGCGTCTGTTACTACCATAATCGATCGATATTTTCATGTAAGTAGACTACATTCACAATGAATGTGACAGTTAAGGCTTGTAAATAATAACAAACAGCGAAAACATAATGGAGATATATTTTTACACTATGAACGGTAAACAACTTGTATCATTGCAATGTGCGAGACAAGGCGAAGATCGTGAGATTGGCCGAGCGCGCTCCCCCGCCTCGGCCTCGGTTAAACGACTCATCGTCTATAACGCCCACCAATTATTTGGACCCCATTGGTAGCGTTGTAGCGAGGGACCACTGTACTTTCAATGTTCGGACAGTCCACTCAGATGTCCTACACTGGTGATATCTTCTCTTTCAGGTAGAGCTTGTGGTTGAGTCTGATGATGGAACTGTCGGCTCCATCGAGACTCTGAATCTAACGGAGAAGCTGGAGAAGAAGATCTCAAAGAATGATGCTCAGGACCTATTGGACCGCATGAGTCGGGACCAGTGGATAGCTCAGGTAGGACAGCCACGATTGACCGGAGCGGATAGCTCAGGTAGGACAGCCATGATTGACCGGAGCGGACAGCTCAGGAAGGACAGCCATGATTGATCGGAGCGGACAGCTCAGTAGGACAGCCATGATTGACTAGAGCAGATAGCTCAGGTAGGACAGCCATGATTGACCAGACAGCCATGATTGACCGGAGCGGATAGCTCAGGTAGGACAGACATGATTGACCGAAGCGGATAGCTCAGGTAGGAAACTTGACAGGAGTGGATAGCTCAGGTAGGAAGCTTGACAGGAGTGCATAGATCAGGTAGGACAGCCATGATTGACCAGAGCGGATAGCTCAGGTAGGACAGACCTGATTGACCGGAGCAGATACCTCAGGTAGGAAGCTTGACAGGAGTGGATAACTCAGGTAGGAAGCTTGACAGGAGTGGATAGATCAGGTAGGACAGCCATTATTGACAGGAGAGGATACCTCATGTAGGAAGCTTATGATTGACAGGAGTGGATAGATCATGTAGGACAGCCACGATTGACAGAAGTGGATAGCTCAGGTAGGACAGCCATGATTGACAGGAGTGGATAACTCAGGTAGGAAGCTTGACAGGAGTGGATAGCTCAGGTAGGACAGCCATGATTGTCAGGAGAGGATAGATCAGGTAGGAAGCTACTCATGCTTGTGGTTTTCACCAAAGTAGTAAACGTCTGAGACCTGCATCACTTCGGGCTTTCCTCCCACATTAAGCTGGCATGCCATGATATAACTGGAATAATGTTAAAATCGGTGTTAAACCCAACTAACTCACTCACTCACGGAGGTTAGTAGATGTCTCAGGTGAGCTAATTAGTACATATTACAAGAATAAGGAAAAGACCAATACATGATTATGAACTGTTGCAACCTTTCTGAGCTCTCCGTTAGGTAGCTGGTCCTCATAGCATCAAGGTTTCCGGTAACAATGTCTCATGACAGCTTTGTGAGCCCAGATTGCAGGTGATATTTCAGGCATCCATCAAGAATGCTGCATCTTGAATCTTAAAAACGTACAGACTTATTGAAACAAATAGTAAATGAGGGTAGATAATATACCCTGCTTACTCAACTGCATGGAGAGAAATGCTGTTTGGGGTGTATAAACTGATATCTGTTGAAAGTAGCCATAGCAACCATGATCATGAATACTTTGTTGTATTTCAGAAGGCTGGCCGAGTCTCGCTTCACACACGGGCTGTCCTGGAGCTGGAGCAGTACATCAAGGAATACTTCGTGGAGGCTGTCAAGATGTGCAACATGTGCAATAAGCTCTGTCTCAAGGTCAGCATCAATATAATAATAATAATAATAATAATAATAATAATGGGAATCCATTTGCTGCTTGATGAAGTTGTTATGTTGATTTCTTATTTGTAATTAAATTTTGACAGTAGACAGCATAAATCATCTTGCCGAGGCAAGAGCGTCCACTGGCCTTTTTATCAAAGTCTTGTTTCCACCCTTGCCACATCAAGCCCACTTTCCTGTGTTAGATATGATTGGACTCAGAGCTCCAGATAAGCTTTTGGCGTTGTGGGTATTTTACCCATGCATTTTAAAATCATTGGGTATCAGTAATTCTATCTGGGTATTCAAATTCCTGTTACCCACAAGTTTTTACACATGTGGCTATTTCAGTTAAATTTTTAAAAACATTATTCATCTTGTCCCTGCAAACTGGTGTCGTGTGGGTTCGAGAGCATTATAAGACTCAATAATACCACAATACTTCCACAAGAAAGTGTGATGGCAAATGATCATGATGTAACTGTCATCGTGGAGTTTAGCAAAGTTGACGGAATGCCCGTTTATAATGTCAAAATATGTTGCTGATTTGCTAATTGAATACGCAGGGTTACTTCACAATATTTTGATGATACGCACAAGTTATATTTTTGTAGCGTATCTGTAATGTTCGTTGCGTATTTGATACGCTTGGATTATATTTTACTGCGTATTTCTGCATTTCTGATGCGTATTTTACGCAGATACGCAGCTTATCTGGAGCTCTGGGACTATCACACATATCAATAGTCCTGTCTGAGAACGTTTCACAATATCAGCATCCACGACTGGTACACCTTTGTATGGAAGTAATTTACCGCTGTCTGTCTTTGTTGACACGAATATGTCTCTTTCATCATTTGAACTCTCCAACGATTGACTATCTTTTTGTGTCAGGCTTGAAATCGCGAATGTTTTAGTTATCCGATCGCCTAGGTCGTCACCTATGGTAGTTGCCATTTATGCGAAGCTTTTTGAGATAAGAACAGCAATCTGTTTGGATATTGCATTTTCATTACAAGGGGCACAACTCGTGATCTACGTGAGGTGGCGCCAGGGTCGAGCCAAGAAAAGTGGCCTTGATGTGGCAAGGGTAGAAACTAGGCTTGATATAGGCTTGTAGACACGCTTGCCTCGTGAAGATAGCAAAAATATTCAAGCAGCATTTCAGAATTGTTTGAATACCAGTGGGTCAAATAACTCAATACCTTGGATACAAGGCTTGATTGGTGAGTTCTGAACCTCCCATAGAAGGAATTGTGTTATAGTGAAATCTTTCATTGTTTACATGACATGTCATAGAGGTATCTCCGCAAGCCTGAGTCAGTTGAGCAAATTGTTTCACTGTGACAAGTCAGTAAAATGCAGAGGTCTATGACTGTTGGAAAATGCACAAGCTTGAGGAATGTGCAGTGATCAAGTACTGGCAGAAAAGGGGCTTAACTCCAAAATCCAAGATATGAATGCAAGACGAAGGAAGGATGAACTTCCTGTTTCATCTGAATGAGGAGTTTGGAGAGCTTTGGCGACGACCCCTGTCCTGGGAGGTCATGATGTCAGCATCACCAGAACTGATCCGGAGAATTGACGATACTGTGATGACCGGCTGGCAATTATCTGAATGTTGTGTTGTTAGTTCAGTAGGCATTCCTGGGAAAGAGTACTTTCCACTGTCACAAACTCTGGCAATGAAGACAGTATCAGCTCGTTGGGTTCCATAGCACCAGACACAACATGTCATGTCCCGAAAGTCTTTAGGTCAAGTCTTTCTATGTGAGATTCAGAACTCATAAGTCAACTCTTGTATATAAAAAAATATTGCAGTCTCATTTAATTCAGATCTTAGTTCTCGCTACTGCTTAACAAAGATCTGAGGACATCCTATTACGGGTCACGTCAGACTGACCTTGTGCGAACTTTGACCGACCAATCAGAAGGCAGCTTTCTCATGCTTTACGGCACGAATTTCAAATTGGCGACTAAGCTTCAAAACATATTTTGACAAATTCTCGATTACAAATTTGAAACCTGAACAAAAGAACATTATGGAATAATGGCTAATAGATGGGCTAGATTGTATGGATTCAGTCGTTAAACCCGTACCTATTGTTCGGATTAAAGTTTTTGAGGTTGCATGATAAGAAATCACATTCCGACTGTCACTTTCATATTCTGGTAAGCGACGCTCTGATTGGCCGGATGAAAGGTCGTTCTGACATGACCCCTAATGAGATGTCTTCAGATCTTTGTTTAGCGGTAGCGAGAACTAAGTCTGATTTTAATGAGATTGGAAATATTGTGCCATTGTGACATGTTTGTCATACCTGCTTCCTACTCGATCATTTGTTGTTGTCAGGGGTCAATAACCTAGGAGCCTGGCTATAAGTACACTCCTCAATGTTTATATCAACGAACAGGTTGATAAATGGCGGTTTTTTTTGTGTATAGTTAGCATTTGATACAGCCTTTCCTGACTCTCCTGAATTGAGCTTCAGAAGAACCTGAATATTACCAACTTTCCTCATCAGTCAAACTGTGCCAGAGTGAGTGAGTGAGTTGGGTTTAACGTCACTTTTAACAGTATTCCAGTTATATCGCGGCGTGTCAGCTTAATGTGGGAGGAAAGCCCGAAGTGATGCAGGTCTCAGACGTTTACCACTTTGGTGAAACCCACTAGCACGGGTATGGTGCTGACAAACCTAGAAACATAATCGGGGTGAACCGGGATTCGAACCCACAATCCAAGGTCTCTGGCGTACCCAAGGGACGCAACTCTGCACAGCGAATTGCGGCGCCTTAGACGACTGGACTTCCCGTGCCCCCAACCGTGCTAGAGTTGGAGGCAGTGTTTTATACCAGAAGGATATTCCACTGTTCAATTCAGGTTCTCTTGTCTCCACAGGGCCAGACATGTGAGGAGTGTGGCATCAAGATACACTTCCACTGTGCTGTCCGTTACTTCAGTCACAGAGAAGCTCAGAAGTGTCCGTCGCGGGAGTGTGGTGCGGCCTGGACCCACGACATCCCCAAGAGAGGTAGGTTCCATGTTGCTGTGCATGTCTCCTAGCATCCTCTGTGCTGCCTGCAGAGGGAACAAGGGCCTCGTTCCACAAACTAATCTTAGCACTACAATTATTGTAAATCATATTGAAGTATCGACGTGGCGCCAAGACTGCTTATGGAAACGGGACCCAGGACTCAATATATCTGAGTCTTTTGAAGTCGTGGTATCTTGTGTGTGACCTTGAGTGTGTGTGTTTGGTTTTAACAGTACTTCGGTTATATCACAGCATGCCAGCTCATTGTGGAAGGATTGATGGATGGACAGAGACCCATGACAAGTTCATACTGACTTTGGTAATAATATGCTCTGTAGGATAAAAAGTAATCTTATAATTTTACCTTATCCTGGCTCATTATCCATTGCTTATCTCATCTCGAAAAGGTAGTGGAAACTCCAGTGCTGTGTTCCCAAGAACAGAGAAAATACATCTCACCCAAACGCACCGGAAGCGCGTAACCAAGACGGTATTATTGTCACTTTTTTTGTGCCAACTGGGTGGTTGGCCTAATTTCTCTGCTGTCACAAGCCAAGCCGTCAAACTTAATAGTTTTTATGAAAAGAATTTGCTTAGATTACCTTCTTCATCATACTATAACTTGATTTACAAATATAACTGAGTTGTGAAACTATTATGAGTGTGTGTCACTCCCAGTTTTTGCAGTACTTCCCTGCTCGCAAAACTTTACAGTATGCACTAGAGACCTGTCATCTGTGGATGTCCCTGGGGGAAGACAACTTTGCAGCCTACTTGTATGTAGTACAGAGAAAGAAGTTGGTCCGTAAAAGACGTGATTCCACTGGATCATCTTCCTCAGTAGAAGCAGCTAGTCTTATCACACCTAAAAAGAAGAAAAGTAAGGTAACAACCTCTTCAGGTGAGGACAGATCTTTTGTGGTCGTAGCTGGATGGCTGCTGAGAACCCTTCCTTGCAGATGTCAGAGAAGTCCTTCGCTGCGTTTCTACTATAAGGCGAATGTGAAGAAATGGTCATCAATGAGGAAGAAGAGCTCTTCGTCATCTTAGAAGTTGTCTTCTACGTGAAAGGATTCTTTATGAAGGTTCCCACCTTAACGAAGACGTGCACTAAGGCAACCATGAAGTCGACTTCTAAGTCGCAGAAGCATGCATTCTGCATGCAGACACCCGCCTCCACGCAGCTCTCGTTGCTTGTGAACCTTTCACAGGTTTCACGCATGCAGATCTGCATTCAGGACCAGTCCTTCACGCAGCCTCAGACCTCTCAACCCCTACTTTTCACTCAGGACGCAGCATTCACAGTCGCAGTCGTTCAGGCAGCTAATGTTACTCAGCAAGTGATCTTGCTATGCAGCAACAACACACACTCAACAAACCACCTCTGCCGAACCTGGTTTCCAGATCTGATTGCCCTAGATTTCACAATGGTGACAACGCATCAGCCCATCTGGGTCTCAGTCCGGATTTTATCGCCAAGAATCAACTGCCTGGTCAACCAAACAGTTTCACAATTATCATCTATACTTGGTTCTGAAGTTACATAAGATTTATCACTATGTCCATTTAGAGCCTTAGAACTACTTTCTCCTTGATAAGAGAAGTCATACCATATATCGCTATGTATAAGGTGAGTTTTTCGTACCTAGAATGAGGGGGTTAAGAATAGGGGTCGTCTTATACACGGAGTCAAACATCTCAATTTTTTCCAGGCGTTTTACTTTCAGTTTCCACTGGTGTCAACCGGCGTTCGATAGCCAGCCCAGCATTTGACAATAAAACTTTGCATTTCGTCCTAAATAACTGTTCCAATAACTATTTCCATACATAAACATGATTTGTATCTGTTGTCCTTGAATAAAGTTTGATAATTTCTGCAAATAAAGTTGAAATGACCCTCGCCTCGATCCAGCTGAGACGGTAAAACAATCAACATCCGTGTGTAGAGAGCCGGAAGTACCGGTAATCATTTGCATATTGCACATGTGACCTAACATGTGAAGCTGAAATCAATTCCCGTTGTTTTCACAGTTGTATTAACAACTGTTGGAGACGGTGTGTGTAAGTGAATGTTGAATAAACACGCTGAATGTGAAGCAAACATAAGCCTAGTTAGTTACAACATAGTTAATTGGCGATTAAATTACTCACCATTGTCTCTTATGTTATTACTTCATAATCTATTTTTACGGACACCAATTTGATGTCATACCGTGTAAACACAAAATGGCGACATGTGCTGGAGTTACGCACGCGACCAATCATCGTAGAAAAAAACCGCAAGATAAGCATATTTTTATTGCAAATATAAGGTTTGTGTGCGCACTTGCGATGTGCTTGTTTCCAGATCGCTTTATACACGGAGTATAGGATCGATTTTGAAGGCGTGTACAGGGGGGGTCGCCTTATACACAGCGATATACGAATAGTTCTAAGTAAGCTTGAATTTTACTTTATGAGCATTTACAAAATCTTTTGATTTTATGGTACTCCTCTCACAAGAGGTGTTACCCCAGTACCAATTGATGTCAAGGAAGATTAAAAACATGTTCTCACCAACCATGAGATTCAAGCAATTAGTATGAGTCAGGATATGGTATTTAAGGTAAAAATATCATTGATCCTGACTCATACGCTATAGCGCCCACCCTGCCATCCCCACTTCCAGTATACATGTTTGGGCCGTGAGGGTAAGCGAAATGAAAGAGTGACGAGTGTACTGGCTTGGTCACATGCTTCCGGGAGAGATGTTTTTTTCTGTTCTTGGGAACACAGCACAGGAGTTTCCACTACCTTTTTAGAATGAGATAAGCAATTAGTATGAGTCAGGATAAGTATAATTGATATTTTTACCCTAAAAAAATACTATGTTGGGAAATGTTTAGCAAGTATTTCTTTTTCAGACATGAACAGTACTCAAGCCACACAAGAGGACCAGGCAGCTTCATCTCATGTGCGGAAGAGGAAGCACCACACCTAGGATGCCATCATTCTGTGGTGGACATGAACCATGCCAGTGTCAGACTTGCCCATACCTACTGGAGACAGATGGACTTGTCCTCTCACTGAGGAGACATACATTATGCTTGTTTGTTGTTTAACGATGCACTCAGCAATATTCAAGCTATATGATGGTGGTCTGTAAATAATCAAGTCTGGACCAGACAATCCAGTGATCGACATGAGCATCGAGCTGTGCATTTGGGATACACGATCTGCGCAATCGGGATACGATGGCATGCATCAACCAAGTCAGCGAGTCTGACCACCCGATCCTGTTAGTCGCCTCTTACGACAAGCATTGGTTGCTCATACTAAATGTTGATTTAATTCAGATAACATAATGTATCAAGAAGCCATGTTAAGGTTACAAAAGAAAATTGTTGACTATATCATGTTGTGTGGATGAGTAATCAGGGACATATCAAGACCTGCTCAGAGGTCAAAGTAGACCGAAGTTCATGGATAACAGACCCGTTAAGATTCGGGGGTAGATTAGGTCTTCAGCAACCCATACTTGCCGTAAAAGGTGACCATGCTTGTCGTAAAAGGCGACTAACGGGATCGGATGGTCAGGTTTGCATGGATTGATGCTCATGACATCAATCCCTGGATTGTCTGGTTTAGACTTGATTATTCATATACCGCCGTCATATAGCTGGAATATTGCTGAGTGAGGTGTTAAGTAACAAACAAATGTTATGAGTAGTCTTGCTCTGTCTTGTTCTAGCTGAGCATCTTCATTTTCATCACCCTGTTGTCTAGTGTGTATGTCCACTGTGTGAAAGAAACAATTCGAGAGAAATATCATTACTGTTATGAGAAGAGGAAATTTATGTAACATATTCATTTTAATAAAATGTTATCTGTCATTAACTGTGTTCCATTTGTTGATGAGCCTGTGGGAATTCCAAGTTCGACTTGATCCCTTGCTATCTGTACTTGTGTCTAGGTGACTTAGTGGGTGGTCCGGCTTGGTTATTTGTGTGTCATCCTCCATTATCAGTTGTTTAACTGCAAACTCATGTCATGGGTGTGAGTGAGTTGGGTTTAACGCTGCTTTTGACAGTATTCCAGTTATATCATTGCGTGTCAGCTTAATGTGGGAGGAAAGCCTGAAGTGATGCAGGTCTCGGACGTTTACCACTTCGGTGAAACCCACTAGCACGGGTATGGTGCTGACAAACCTAGAAACATAGGTTCCTGGCATGCCCATGGGACGCAACTCTGACAGCGAATTGCGGCATGTTAGACAACTAGGCCATCATGCCAAATATGGTACCTGGTGAAACAGTTGGTTGTAGCCAGGGTGTTCAATGTGTCTCACACCACCAGCTCCTGGATTTGGCATTGGTACCAACAGCATGGTATGTCTCATGTTACAAGGCCTACTCAGCAGCATCTTCTGGGACAGCAATTCCAGGACTGCAAAGGATATCTGAGCAGACAGTGCAGAATGCCCTTGTGTGGCAGGTCTATGAGCCAGGGGGTAGGCACAAGTGGCCCAGTCTAAGGCACCGTGATATATCGATGTGCAGAGTTGCGTCCCTTGGATAGCCAGAAACCTATGATTGTGGGTTCGAATCCCGGTTTGCCCCGATTATGTTTCTAGGTTTGTCAGCACCATAACCCTGCTTGTGGGTTTCACCGGAGTGGTAAACGTCCATACCTGCATCACTTCGGGCTTTCCTCCCACATTAAGCTGAAACCTGATATAACTGGAATACTGTTAAAAGCTGTGTTAAACCCAACTCACTCACTCACTCACTCACTCTGACCCAGGTGGCCTGTCAGGCACTGCTGTCAGCCACACACAGACAGACGCTACACTGTCAATGGCCAAAGTTTAATCCCAGATAGTATGAACGTGAACACTGAAACAATCAGGTCTACAATATAACAGATATAAAACAATATACACGTATTATATACACATACAATTCATACGCATACTAATAGGATTCCTTCTGTGTGGACACATGGAGTTATTGTCCCCCTCCACAAAAAGGGTGATACTAAAATACCAGCCAACTACAGAGGTATAACAATACTACATACTTTCCTTCTGTGTGGACACATGGAGTTATTGTCCCCCTCCACAACAAGGGTGATACTAAAATACCAGCCAACTACAGAGGTATAATAATACTACATACTTTCCTTCTATGTGGACACATGGAGTTATTGTTCCCCTCCACAACAAGGGTGATACTAAAATACCAGCCAACTACAGAGGTATAATAATACTACATACTTTCCTTCTATGTGGACACATAGAGTTATTGTTCCCCTCCACAACAAGGGTGATACTAAAATACCAGCCAACTACAGAGGTATAATAATACTGAGTGCTTTCAGTAAAGTCTGCTCAAATATATTTAATAAGAGATTACAGTTTTGGGGTGAATCATGTGATAAATTTTTCGAATCCCAGGCTGGCTTTCGTCGGGGCTACTCTAAAGATGACAATATTTTTATATTGCAATCTATCATTCAGCGATATTTAGGTAAAAAGAAAAGTAAAGTGTATACACTTTTTGTAGATTTTTCGAAGGCTTTCGACTCTGTTGATAGATCAAAATTGTGGCGCGTATTTAACGAACATGGAGTCTCGCCAAAGATGTATAAACATACCCAATCTATTTATAGATATGTTATCTCTTGTGTCAAATATGGAAACCAACTTTCAGATTTTCCCCCGTGTACTACTGGAGTCCGTCAGTTTACTAAGTCCCTTCCTGTTTAATATGTTAATTAATGACTTGGCTCTAGAAATTGAATCTAAATAAGTAAGGGAGGAATGTTGTCTAAAAATGATATTATGGAGATGTAAGATTAGAATGTGTTTCTTCTTATAAATATTTGGGTGTATCATTCTCAAAAACTTTAAATTGGTCTAACCATGTATGCAATGCTGCACTTCAGGCCAAAAAGGTATTGTTTGGTATTTTAAAATCACTGAGGAATGTAAAACCATTTGATTATAATGTATTTTTCAAGATAGTTGATACCAAAATAGCACCAATATTGTTATATGTGGGTGAAATTTGGGGCTTAAATAAATACAAAGAAATTGAACAGATCCATTTATTAGCATGCAAACAATTTTTAGGCGTTAAGTCTTCGACGCCTGATCATGTCGTACGAGGCGAGTGCGGTCGATATCCTTTGTACATTTCAGCATATAAGCGTTGTATTACTTACTGGTGTAAAATTATATCTATGCCTAATAGTCGTTACCCAAGAAAGAGCTATAATCCTCTTGTTTAAAGAAGATGTAAATGGCAAGATTAATTGGGTATCCAAGGTTAAAAATACCTTATATAAATTTGGTTTCGGCTATGTTTGGGAAAACCAATCAATTTCTTATCCAAAACTATTTATATTTGAATAACGATTAAAATATATACATGAACAAGAATGGCATTCAGATATTGCTAGTAGTCCGAAAATGTACACCTATTCTTTATTTAAATTATTTTTTTGTGTTGAACGGTACTTCTAAATATCAATATTGGTAAATGTCGTACTGCACTTTCCCGCTATCGTTCTAGTTCGCACACACTCCATATTGAAGTGGGTAGATATTATAATGTCCCAAGAGACCAAAGACTTTGTAACCTCTGTAACATTGATCTTATCGAAAACGAATACCAATTTCTGTTAATTTCAAAAACATATAATAATCTTAGAAACAAATAAATTCCAGGAAAATATCATGTCCAGCCTACATTACATAAATTTAACCTATTGTCATCATGTCATGCTGAAACCATGAAAAACCTTTCACAATATATATTCCATGCCATGAATATTAGAAGCTCGTTAATGTCCATTGTGGACCTGACTATCTAAATGTACAATGGGCCGATGGCCTACTGTGCGAAATGAATAAAAAAATACAAATAAGATAAGAGACCCCAGAAGATGGGGGTAGGATGTCTTCAGCAACCAATGCTTGTTGTAAGATGCGACTAACGGGATCGGGTGGTCAGGCTCGCTGACTTTGCTGATACATGTCATCGTATCCCAATTGCGTGGATCGAGGATCATAATGTCAATTACTGGATTGTTTGGTCCAGATTCGATTATTTACCGACCACCGCCATATAGCTGGAATATTATTAGAGTGCGGCGATAAAAACAAACAAACTACTAAGATAAGATGCAGTAGGTAGCATGGTTGTTAATGTACTGGCTACCCGTTGTTAGTGTTTATTACTCTCAAGTAAACACATACTTGTTATGAGCAAGTAAATACACATTCATATACATGTACATTTCAAAAGTAGTTTTGTCTCAATATGTAACCAAATACATACACTAGATAGACAATATACACAGTAAATAAATTAATTATAAACGCTACATAAACCCAAGTGAACTTACCAGGTATGTGGGCCTGGGTTGATAACACACCTGGGGACGTTGCCGCGACAAGTTTCTACACAGTGGTACACACCTCTGCAGAGAAAATAACAATATATACAGTGCATGCAGACTTGCCAATAAGAACAAATATAGAACTCGGCACAAATACCTTCTATCATTCAAGTATACATGTAGCTGAGCATGATACAGCAATACTAGAAAATGGCACATGCATTCATTCATTCATTTACGCTTACCTTCATTCATTCACGCTTACCTTCATTCATTCACGCTTACCTTCATTCATGTATTCACGCTTACCTTCATTCATGCATACTTTCATTCATTCATTCACGCTAATCTTCATTCCTTCATGCTTACCTTCATTCATTTATGCTCAATTTCATTCATTCATTCATTTATGCTTACTTTCATTCATTCATGCTTACATTCATTCCTTTGACGCTTACCTTCATTCATTTATGCTTACTTACTTTCATTCAATCAATTTACGCTTACCTTCATTCATGCTTACATTCATTCATTTATGCTTACTTTCATTCATTCATTCATGCTTACATTCATTCATATTATGCTTACCTTCATTCATTCATTCATGCTTACATTCATTCATTCACGCTTACCTTCATTTATGCTTACCTTCATTCATTTATGCTTACCTTCATTCATTTATGCTCACCTACATACATTCATCACAAGCATGCTTGCTTTGCCTTGCCTCGTATATCACAAACGAGCTCTTCTATTATTTCTAAAGTCACTAATATTACTTTTTAGTTAATACTTATACTTGTTTTAATGAATTTAGGATACTTATTTGGTTGTTTGACTCAATAATAATCACGAACACATTACGTGTACTCCTGTCTAAACACACACATATATCCAAATACAAACAATAACTACAATAATGCAAATGCAAATACAATCAATGAATAAAAATCCTCAAGCCAATAATAAAATACTAACCTTGGAATTTGTTCCAAAGTTCCCAACAGAGATCCTTGTGAATAACAAGTGAGAATATAGATAAATGTTTATCCTTAGAAGGATATATGTGGAGTGACCACTCCTTTTTAGGTGTCCAGTATACAGCATGGCTGAGTACCCAAGCTGGCCATATAGACAAAAGGGCGTGAGTAGGAGAGGGCTTGGGCTATTGTGTTAGTGCACAGGGTGTGACTTTCACAAACTAACCATGCACTAAGCATGCTCAGAAAAAGCGTTGTGACTTATAATGTAATGTTTAAGGTAGGCTGAGCAATAAAATTAGATTACTAAAACTGCATTTAATTATGTACATGAATTATACTTAAAATGTAAAATACAAGAAATATACAAAATCTGTAACTGCCAGTACTGTCTCTGAACAGGCAATGTCATTTAGAAAGTGGTCAAATGTCACAAATGTAATATTTGGGATAACATTTCTTAGTAAAGTACAGATTCTCTAAGCCGCTTTTAGAAATATTCCAGCAATAACACAGCAGGGGACACCAGAAATGGGCTTCACACATTGTACCCATATCGAGAATCGAACCCGGGCCTTCCGCATGACCAGCGAACGCTTTAACCACTAGGCTACCCGACCGCCCCACTTTACTAAGAAATTGTTATCCCAAATATTTCATTTGTGACATATGACCGCTTTCTAAATGACATTTATTTTGTGTTCATAGTTTTCGGCCATGGGAGCCCTGTCAATTTACACATGTCAGAGGAGTACACAAAGAATGTAATCTATACTACAAGTTGTACTTTCAGTTTTTGGAAGCCTCGGTGGCTGAGTGGGTTAGATCGCTGACGATTAGGTGCCTCACTCTGGCAGTGTGGCTTCAACCCCCAAAAGTACGAGAATCTGTATTTTACAAAGAAAGTGTTATCCCGAATATTACATTTGTGAAGGTGTTTGGCCCATGGATGAATCAAGGTGAGGTGAGGTGAAATGAGTTTCACGTCGCGTCCAAGGTTAGTGCACATATATAGCGGTGTGTGTGTGTGTGTGTGTGTGTGTGTGTGTGTCTGCTTGTACTAGTCCGGACTGATGCCGATTTATAGTGCTAGCTCACTGAGATACCATGCCGCAGTTTAACATGAATACCCCACTCAGACACAGTATACTGACTCCGATGCTGTCCCTTAATGCCGAGCGCCAGACAGGGTAACAACAAGTACCATCTTTGAACGTCTTTTGGTACGACGCGGCCGGGGATCGAACTCCGGACCTTCCGCTCTCCGGTCGGACGCGCTACCTCTAGACTACGGTGGCGGTTTGGATGAATCAAGATTAATGAGAGGGGATTTTGATATTTGGACTCTCCCTTTTAAAAATGCTGGATCCGCCCTTGTCATATGTGCAGGAAATGTGTGTTACTTCCACAATCGGGGTATGCGTTTCTTTTATAGGCGTATATGCACCAGCGCACGGGTGTCACTTGTGGTCAATTGCGCCGCTATTCGGAGTAGTGTCCCACAGGTGTGCCATAAAACCTGGGATCATGGTTTAGACATCCTGATTCGCCCTGCTGTTTTTTTTTTGTTCTGAGACCGCCTCCGTGACGTTAAAAGATGGTACTTGTTGTTACCCTGTCTGGCGCTCGGCATTAAGGGGCTAAAACAAGGACTGGTCGACTCGGAGTCAGAATACTGTGTCTGAGTGGGGTATTCATGTTAAACTGCGGCATGGTATCTCAGTGAGCTAGCACTATAAGTCGGCATCAGTCCGGACTAGTACAAGCAGCCGTGCACACACACGCGTGCATGCACGTCGCTATATAAGTGCAGTAATCTTGGACGCGACGTTAAACCCAATTTCACCTCACCTTTTTTGTGCTGGTCGCCTCGGAGTTAGTATATTGTGTCTGAATGAAGTATCTATGTTAAACTGCGGCATGTTATCTTATTGGCTAGCAGTATTAACCGGCCACACACACGTGCATGCACGTCCCTATATTAGTGATATATTCTTTAACATGGACAGATGACAAAGGATGACTGTTGTGATATGTCATTATACCGTAACACTGGTTATAAAAAGCTGTATGTCCATGAATGGTCAGTTGCTATCTTGGTTTAACATCGGACGCTGTTGTCGACAGGGTGACCAGTTGTCACCGTATATATTTATTCTCTGTGCAGAAATACTAGCCAGTATGATCTGTTCTAACAGAGGCGTCAAATGTATCCTGGTAGACGGTAGTGAGTATCTTCTTTATAAGTCAGTATGCTGAACATATGGAATTATTACTTATTGGTAGTCAGTCCTCCTTTATATCATGTATTAACTCTCTTGTTTGTTTTGCCAAAATGTCTTGTCTTAGGATTAACTATGATAAAACTAAAGTTATCTGGCTTGGCTCCAAGAGAGGTGGTAAGGAAAAGTTCAAATATGATTTGCCTATTAGTTAGAATCGAGAAGAGTCAAATTTTGTACAAATCTGGAAAATATGGTTCTTTTGAACTTTAAAGGCAGATTATTTGAGCTAAAACAGATTATGAGTACGTGCATGAAACGGATAGTTACACCAGTAGATAGGGTGGCAATCATTAAATCCGTGATGATTAGGTATGGTGAACGTTTTGTCATACGTAACATCTCTTAAAGCCACACGGATAAGGAGACTTGTCTCCTTAGGTGATCAAATTTGGAAGCACCTATCTAAATCTACATACTGTATCCTTATTTGTGTAAACTTGGTGAATTTGGTGTGACTTTCTTTGAGAGAAAAGTATCTTTGATAAGTAATGAGTTTTGGAAAAGTTGTTTTCAGCCATTTATAGTGCTTGATAAGAAAATCAACCCAGAATCTTTCAGTAGTTTTTTGACTGAACCAATTTTTTCATACCCCTAATATTAAAATTAATAGGAAATCATTTTTGTTGATATACTGGTTTGGGAAGGGTGTCTCCCAAATTATAGACTTGGTCAAGGCCAATACAGAGTTTCTGTCATATGAGGAATTTAATTAAATGTATTGTATTTGTTTATCCTATTTATAATTTTATGGTGTTGTCAGCAGTATTAAACAATACCTCAAAACTAATTGTGTTAAAGTTCCTACAGATTCTATGGAGGACCAGCGCTGTGTGGTTAATACTATATTTGTAGTTCCAAGTCAGGTTCAAAGCATATGTATTTTTCATTGGTTTCTACAGAAGTTAAAACTTAAGGGCATGAAAAGCGGGAATTACAATTTGAAAACATAAATTGGAACAAAATTTGCAATGAAATATTCAGTACAACACAGGGTGTAAAACTGCGATGGTTTCAATACAAAATTATCCACAGAATTCTTACCACTGATACCTTTCTGTATATACGTAATTATGTTCACAATGATCTGTACTCCTTCTGTCACAATGAAAAGAACCGCCGTCATATAGCTGCAATATTGCTGAGTGCGGCGTTAAACAACAAACAAACATGTCATGAAACAGGAAAGATGGAAACAATAACCCACTTGTTTTGGGAATTTGATGTAATAAAACGATTTGGGGATAAAGTGTCATTGTGGACAGACGAGTGCTTTTATGTTTATAATGTGACATTTTGTGCAGAATTGATACTTTTTGGAGTTAAAGAGAACATAAAAACAGATAAAGCGTTCGATTTGCCTTTACTTATTGCCAAATTCTATATTTATAGACGCAAATTCCAAAATACAAAACATTATTTTCAAGTTTATAAAAAGGAAGCTTTTTGACGATACAACATTGAAAAAGATATTGCTTTCAAGAAAGGTAATCAACAGAAATTCCATGGTGCTTGAATGCTGTATCATCAACTTTTCTAAAATGAGGAGCAGCTTTCATTTTAATTTTAGTTTTATACTTAAGACTTTAATTTTTGAGACCGTGTACTTTCCTGCACTGCGATATGATATATAAACTTTAATGGTTTATGCATACTTGATATATGCAGTATATTTGTATTACAAGAGTGAATGTATGAGTGAGAAGTATGTTATTTTCTGGAAAAAAAACTAAGATGTCCTGGTACGTTGTGCTATGTCATGGGCTTTCTGTTACCCTGGGCGGAATCGCATTTTATGTAACAGGTACTTCTTTTCAAAAACAATAAAATAAAAAAAATATTACAGTGGCGCGTGTTCTTCAATACGCCGAATGAGATTGTATAAATAACAGGTAACAGGATAGTATGAGGATTTATGAACGCATAAAATGTGGCACAGTTCTGTGATTGAACCCATAATGCTATTAAAATAAAAGAAAAAAGTACGAGAATTTGTACTTTACTAAGAAAGTGTTATCACAAATATTACATTTGTTAAATGGTCGATCTGTTTCAATTTATCTTCCTTCACTAATCCGCTAGGTGCGCTGACCCGGACGACCATACCTTAAACTTACGGCGCATGTGGTATGCGCGATACGAGCGGTACATGTTACTATGACGGCTATAGACAGTTAACCAGTATTGCCTTCACCTCCATCGGTAACGGTCACGCTGGTGTATGGGCAGTATATCATTTCAAAAGGGGGGGGGGGGCTTTCCTCCCACATTAAGCTGACACGCCGCGATATGACTGAAATACTGTTAAAGGCGGCGTTAAACCAAACTCACTCACTTACTCATTTCAAAAGGAGAGTTATTGCCCTTTGGAACAAAAAGATAGACCATTCTGTGATTGAAACAAACACACAATTTTTAGATGTGTCTTTCTTACAGGCTCCATTGACAAATTTCGAAAAACATTGTGTGTATGTGTGCGACTTTAAGTTTACGAACACGTGACAATATTATTTACAGCAGACGGACCCCGTCAGCAACATATTTGCACGGATACGAAATGCGACGAATCCTATGCGTCAGACATGATCTGTTGCGTGGGCACGTGGCGTCACATTTCTAGACCAGGTGACCTCGGGCTTTATAAATACATAATCAAGTACATATGTAGACATCGAGTTTCACGAGATCAATCAATTACATACTCATCAATTAGTTCATACTGACTCGAATAACTCGCATTTAATGACCATGAATGAAACACGACAGTTATTCTGACATTTCTATTGGAGATTCCAACATCGATAATTTGTTTAAAAGGAGCAGATAATTACATATATTAGGATATTCAGAGAAAAGGAAGAAACCCAAATACGTATGTTACATGTTGAATATCTGCATATTTATTTGAGTATTCCTGTGATGCGTAATATGGGTCGCCACACATACAGGCGCAATTCAATAGTTGTCATGAAACGTGTGCCGGGGTAGGGAGAAACGTTATAATGTTTTCTGGGAACAGCCTTAACCCGAATTCATGGGTATGTCGAACTATATCGAGTTATCTACAGTTCGAAACAAGCGGAATGTCTGCACAAGACCACAGTACAGATAAGGGTTTATGCCGGGGCATTTAAGGATTTCTGTTCTTAACGCAATATCAGGTTAAAGATGTTTTACAGTATATCTTGTAAATGCTCTCCAATACTTTTTACACGCACGCACGCAAGCACGCACGCACGCACTCACAATAGACAATTGAAGAGAGACGGGCATTCATTGCTTGCTGAATAGTACATAGCAGTTGAGACTGTCAGGACTTCAAGGTCCGCTCGTGTCCGTTTGTACAATGGACAGCAAACAATGCCTAAAAAACAAACAAACAAACAAAAATGAGGAACACACAAAATTATAGAGACACTTCGTTAACACCCAATACTTGGGACAATCGAAAATATATCTAGTTGCATACCAACGGAATGACTTTACACAACTCTAGCCCTGACAGATTCTGAAATAAGTTTATATCGTCTTAAACGATATATCCACTTAATGGAGTTCGTGTTAACGGGATTTGCCACTATTTCCTTTACATAACTTAATGGGTAAATTTGGAACATTGTAAGTAAATAATTAGACCCACCGCCTCCCTGTGTAAATCTGTCAGGAGAGTGTGAAATTAACCAATGATATTAATGCACTGACTTGTCTGGTGATATAGAAGGGAGGCAACTGCCGTCTCGCATGAATGCTCTTGCACTGATTACTTATCATTTAACGCCATGGCTAATTATTTCTTCCTCTTTCGACGCTTGGCGAGGTGAAGATCTCGTCGTGCAAATATGAAGTTCATCTGCCTTGTATCATTCTGCTTTGTGAATACGGTCCTGATATATACGGTAAGTAGACATTTCTGGGTGCCTCGTAGATGATAAAGTATCCTTATAACGTCATTTAAACATTTAAGATATATACTGTTATATTTCTCATTTTGATTGTAATCTTCGTCAGCAATATTTAATGTACATTTATTTTCCAATTGATTTTCCAATTTTACATTTCCATCCTGTAATATTTACTTCGTCAAAAAGTAGCGGCGTTCGTAGACTAACATCTAGTCTCTGAAATGAATATATCTTTCAGAAAAAAAGTTGTTAAATTATCTTAGTAAAAATATAATAAAAAGGAGCCAGAGACTCCCTTCATTTTCAGATTTCCTGATACTCCAGTAATCTAGACTTGCCAAACATTATAGACTTGCAAGGGTTGTACTGGATATTTGTTATAGGGTCTGTATGACAGACTACGGTATTCGCACACTCTTCCGGATGTAACTCAGGCCATGCATAGACACTACACAGTAGCGATACGTACTTATTTCTATTTATACTGGGATGGGATAGCCTAGTTGTTCAAGCGGTCGCTCGCCACAGTAGAATTTATCAACCATGTTTCAACAGATTATCATTTACCATATTGCAAGGTATGCCTCTACGTAGTGTTTCCGTATTTGTGTTGTTGCTGTTGTTTGTTGTTTAACGCCGCACTCAGCAATATTCCAGCTATATGACGGCGGTCTTTTAAAAACATGACCAGACAATCCAGTGATTAACAACATGAGCATCGATCTACTCAATTGGGATACGATGACATGCATCAACCAAGTCTGCGAGCCTGACCACCCGACCCCGTCAGTCGCCTTTTACGACAAGCATACCCGCCTTTTACGACAAGCATAGTCGTCTCTTTCGGCAGACCTATTCTAATCCGGATCTGAAAAGGTCTTTTGTACATGTTAAAATGCCATATATTTTACGGAAAGTCTGAAAACCTAGCGATCACTTAAATTACCAACAAATATTGGCACTGCTTATATCTATGTATATTCAGCATTGTGTGTTACTTAAAATATTAAAAAACTCCGATTCTTTCGGAATGACATATTAATCTATGGTAATTTGATAAAATCGATTCTTTCATTTTACTATAGTTAATCTGTCATGGAAGGATATATTAAACTATAATAATATGAAGAAATCGAGTGGTTTTGAATTTCTTAAGCATGACATATTAACTGTAGTAATATGAAAGGATCGGATATTCCTTAACTTCTATTGAGTAGTATATATTCAAAATATTAAAGAAAACACAACGATGAACACGCTCTCCAACACGCATCCATAGAGTGAATGATGGTGCTAAAGAAGCATGCTGGAGAACGTAGACAACGCTGTGTCTTGTTTTAAAGTTTGAATATATTGGCTGTGCACTCGAATTGCTACATGCATAAATCTTTCAATCTCTCTTCTAAACCAGACCACAGACGGCGCGAGCATTCATCACAAGAAACACGAAGGTAGGTACCTGCTGCAGTCAACTCCTACTTGGGGATTGATGGACCCACAATATGATTATAAGTGGACCGACCATTTGGCAGTCTATTTTATAGTCCTCTAAACTGAACCACCTGAGCAGGTCAAGGTTGTGACGGGCAATAACGCAATCTACGAGTTATGATCGATGTTATTGACGAGGAACCTATCCAACCTTTTTCTGCACCTATTAGCGTGTCTTTACAATGTGTTTATGCATACATGTCACGTGTACTTGTAAACCCCCCCCCCCCCCCCCCCCCAACCGAGATTATTTCGAATTGAAGGAATATCCTATTCCAGTGAAAATGTTTGCCAAGGATAATTCTTCCACAACCTGTATGTTACTAATACTGGAATATTTTCAAATATGAATACAAACTACGTTTATCACGAACACGCTTATAACGAACTGACGGATATAACGAAATGCGTTTTGATCCCGTCCCTTTGCTGTATATATGCTTATAACGAACTACGGTTATAACGAACTAAAATTAGTGGTCCCTTTGAGTTCGTTATAACCGTAGTTTACTGTATTCTTACTTGCATGCTTGTCAGTCAGTGTATCATTGTTGGTACTCTTGTACCCAATCCTGTGAATGTCAATTTGATGTTCTTGTGTGGATTCTCTCACAGACGAAGTGTTCACAGCAGAAATACGTGTCCATGGAAACCCGCGTCTCCATGACGAACTCGTCATACACGTGACGACAGATAAGCACGAGCATCAAGTGACGGTGAGCCGAGTGACTCATTCCGTCTTCGACCATGACACAGAAGGATTCATCGTCTCGGGCGATGATGACGGAAATACGGTTTTCGACATGCACAAATTACCGGTAGGGATATATTTTTATACTGTGTAGTTTCTTGAATAATTTGCCTTGGTTTCTCAACTTCATGTGTAATGTATCTGTACCCTAGCCTTGACCGACCAATAAGTTCTTTACCGTAAAACTTCTTAAAACAACCACATATAATTGTTTATATGTACCTTAAAACAGAGGGGCACGAGTGGCCCAGTCGTCTAGGGCGCCGCGATTCACTCTGCAGAGTTGCGTCCCTTTGGGCACGCCAGGAACCTATGATTGTGGGTTCGAATCCCGGTTCGCCCCAATTATGTTTCTAGGTTTGTCAGCAATATACCCGTGCTCGTGGGTTTCTCCGAATTGGTAAGTGTCTGAGACCTGCATAACTTCGGGCTTTCCTCCCCCAATAAGCTGACACGCCGTGATATTACTTGAATACTCACCTTAACTCAGGAGCACTTACAAGTTCTGCATACTAATTTGAACCACTTATAAATGTCAGGTACCCTAACTCAGAACCACTTATAAATGTCAGGTACTTGAACACAGAACCACTTATAAATGTCAGGTACCTTAACACAGAACCACTTATAAATGTCAGGTACTTGAACACAGAACCACTTATAAATGTCAGGTACTTGAACACAGAACCACTTATAAATGTCAGGTACCTTAACACAGAACCACTTATAAGTGTCAGGTACTTGAACACAGAACCACTTATAAATGTCAGGTACTTGAACACAGAACCACTTATAAATGTCAGGTACCTTAACACAGAACCACTTATAAATGTCAGGTACTTGAACTCAGAACCACTTATAAATGTCAGGTACCTTAACACAGAACCACTTATAAATGTCAGGTACTTTAACCCAGAACCACTTATAACTGATTTGTACCTTAACTTAGAACCACTTTTAAATGATATGTATCTTACACCAGAACCACTTACAAGTTACATATTACATATTACAATTTCAGCTGTACACATATAAACGAATATGTTACTTGTTCCAAAGATGTTATATAAAATTTCTAATAATTGAAACACGCCCATACCCCTACATATGCGGGTCGCTTGTGCTTCCAAACAGGAAGTAATATGAATTATTTGATAGGCATTACTTAGTTGACGATGACAAAGTAGACACAATTTATGGATAACAACTTATTTAATACTGTAAAGGCGACGTTTGGGTAAAGATCCTTATGCTTGACAACGGTATAAGGATTTATACCGTAACGTCGCCTTTACATTATTATAGAAGTTGTTATCCATAAAATTGTGTCTTGGAAGTAATATGGTTGATCAAAACGTATTGATTGGTTTGTTTATTTGTTTGTTTGTTGTTTTACGCCGCACTCAGAAATAGTCCACCTATATGACAGCGGCCTGTAAATAATGGAGTCTGGAGCAGACAATCCAGTGATTGATATCATGAACATCGATCCACGCAATTGGGATCGATGACATGCTTCAACCAAGTCAGCAAGACTGACCACCTATTCCGTTAGTCGCCTTTTACGACAAGCATAGTCGCCTTTTACGGCAATCATGGGTTGCTGAAGACCTATTCTACCCCGGGTCTTGAGGAAACACTGATTATAATAATGGAATTAAGGGTACCTCAGCTCTCATGGAGACTTACTGTGTGTTTCTGTTACGTCTTCCAGAGCCATGTTCACGATCATGCCAAACAGTTCTTCAGCGACATCAACGACGGCACAATCATCAGCGTCATCCACGGCAGCAAGGGAGACGTGCACGTGGTCTGTTGTTTATAAGTTTACAACACCGTAAATTGCAGGGTTTCAGTAGTTAAATAGCATGCTTCCTTCAAACATTCAAACAACTTAAGCAATATTATGAGTGCATGCTGAAAATACAGAAGGAAAAGTAAGGTGAAATGGGGTTTTAGGTCACATTCTAAATTGCACTTATATAGTGATGTGCATGCACGTGTGCGTGTGTGACTGCTTGTACTAGTCCGGACTAATGCGGGGTTCTAGTGTTAGCCCAGTGAGATACTTTGCCTCAGTTTAACACCGAAAATTCCCGCAGTCGTTATGCCTCTACCAGAGATTTTGATGTCATTCTCACCCGTCCTTCAAACACCATGCAGGTATCTTAACCGTTATTCCACTGATGTAACAGTATGTTAAATATCTCTGTTCTGTGTACATGTATGTTTGTCATCTGGGACCACTTGCACAAAGCGATCTTAGCGCTAAGGCTATTCTAAGCCTATGTTAAAGTATGGGAGTTACGATCATCTTAGTGCTAAGATCGCTTTGTGCAAGTGGGCCCTGCAGTTTATGGTAGGTACAGATGATGGCAGAGAAATAAGTAGTAGTGAATTAAATGGAATTTGTATGTGATATTAAGTCGCAAGTTTAGAAAACAAATACGAGCAGTCTCTTCAGTATTATTATTCTATCGTAACAATAGCAGCCGTTTAATAGGCGTATTATGAGCGAAATCTTAACAAAAATTTTAGTTTTGTAAGACGGGTATAAGTGACGTTGTAAGCGGTAGTGAAGTCTGTAATTTCTATTCAACAATGAATGTAATTCATCATTGTTCTCAGGAGGGCATTTTGAACCACATCTACATCATCGCTCCGCCTGGGTCCCAGAGACGTCATCGACGGGCCCTGAAACCAGACAGCCACACCCTGTACAAACAGAACAACGAAAGTGAACGTTCTCCTGACTTCCTGGAAGGTAAGAAGGAAGGACCCTAGAAACACTGTAGAGAGATTACCCCAGACTTCCTTGAAGGTAAGAAGGAAGGACCCTAGAAACACTGTAGAGAGATTACCCAAGACTTCCTTGAAGGTAAGAAGGAAGGACCCTAGAAACACCGTGGAGAGATTACCCCAGACTTCCTTGAAGGTAAGAAGGAAGGACCCTAGAAACACTGGAGAGATTACCCCAGACTTCCTGGAAGGTAAGAAGGAAGGATCTTGAAACACTGTGGAAAGATTACCCCAGTTCTTGGAAGAAATGAAAGACTTGCAGAAACAAGATATGACTATCCCCAAATGACATGAAAGGTACGACATCGGGAACACCATAGGGCGATCCCCCAAATGCCCTGAAAGATAAGAGACAGGTGCTTCCTCTGTAACTCTATGGAGGGATCCTCTATTTCCTTGATGGTACAAAAGACTGATACATCCTCGCAAACACTATACATATGTGACAAATGATCAATGTTACGTGAGAATGAATTAAAAATACTTGCAATTTGTTACATTCAAAATTAGTTCAGGAACACTTTTTGCCACCACAGTCATTCTAAAGTTTGTGGATGTAGGATTATGTTAGTTTAATTGCAGTGGTACATGGATTATAAAATCCTTGTGACTTTTTCAATTGAAACAGATTTTTTTAAATTGATAGGAATAGCTCTGGGATGTTCTTCCTAGATGCGTGGTGACTATGGTTTTACGCCGCTTTTAGCAATATGCCAGCAATGTCACGGCGTGGGCCAGCATAATGTGCTGCAGACATTGACCTATGTTGGGAAGTTAGCATGGGCCTTTGGGGTGACATGCGAACACTTTTAGCCACCAGGGGTGCGTTTTACAAAGGGATCTTAGTGCTAAGGTGATCGTAACTCCCATACCTTAACATAGACTTACGACAGTTGCAGCGCTTAGGTTGTTTTTTGTGCAACGGTACCCAGGTTACCCCACCTCCAGTGTGTTGAACCTGATGCGAGTGTTTGATTAACCAGGAGTCACATTGAGGAACCCTCTGTGAAGATTCCGGGTTAGAATAGATCCCCAGCAATCTATGCTGGTCGTAAGAGGCGACCAAATGGATCGGTGGGTCAGGCTCGCTGACATTGCTGATGGCCTACCATTTTACCCCATCAGCGTGGATCGTTTTCCTTGATATTAATCTCTGGATTGTCTGGTCCAGGCTCGATTATTTACAGACCGCCGTCAAAAAGCTGGAATATTGCTGAGTGCGGCGTTAAACAACAAACCAACCAACTTTATGACAATATGCAGTAGGTTTCTATCTACTGTACAAATTCAAACGTGACTTCTGTGTTGTAAGCGAACACATATATGGTGAGATAGAGGTTTGCTTTAGAAGACTGCAAGTAAAATCCATAAAACATAAAACACCAAACACATGTCGGAAAGTATCGTCCAGATTCATGCTGGTCTGTATACTAAAGTAATAATTAATTCACCACAAATCTCATCTATTGCAGGGGCGGTCGGATAGCCTTGTGGTGTAAGCGTTCGCTCATCACGCCGAAGACCCGGGGTTCGATTCCCGACATGGGTACAATGTGTGATGCCCATTTCTGGTGTCCCCCGCCGTGATATTGCTGGAATATTGCTAAAAGCGGCGTAAAACCATACTCACTCACTCTCCATGTATTGCAGTTCCCAAGATCTTCCTGGACAAGTCTAGATGGGTCGGGTCGTTCACCCAAAAGCCGACGGCACATCCATGGTCCATCCACAGAAAATATTTTGGAAATTTTCTTCCTACTCCGCGTCTGGCTCCTGTCATCGGTTCAAGGTCATTACATGGTCTCCAACAGGGCAGCTTCCGCCCTGTCCCAAACACCAACCCACATTCTGCTGTTGGCGCTTCCCCTCGCCCCAGACGCAGACGACAGTCGTCACGTGATCCAGCTGTTGCTGAAGTGTTGGTGATCATCGACAAGGAGATGTTCAAGAGCTTCAACTTCAGTATGACCGAACTGGGCCTGTTTCTTCTGCACTTCTGGCATGCGGTGGGTAGCTGGCGGTTTGTCCTCACATTCAAGTCATTTACTTTGACTGTTTGGTTAGGAGTTCCAATATTCTGATGTTGCCCTCTTGAGGAACTTAGCAACTAATATTAAAGACGCTGTCGATCAGTGTTTTTCCTTGCTTTTGTCGAGGTGTTTTATCTGAGTTATGTGTCCGATTTTGACAATAATGATGTGGTCTGTCGTCTGCTGCTGATACTGGAGATGTACAAAAGAGCGCAATATTGAAAAAATAATAATGTGAGGATAATGAAGGGAACGCAACAGTGAGAACCTATGCTTGAAAACGCATTATATTTAATGAGAGCGTCATGGTGGGAACGCAATAATGAGAGCGTAATACTGTAAACCTAATACCGAGAACGTCATACTGGGAACGCCATCCTGAAAAAGCAAAAGTGGGAACCCAAAACACAAAATACTGCGAAGCTGGTCTCATTCGGTCATCGTGAAAAAATATCCCCATCTTTTTAAGACACATTCGGACTTTAACATCTCAACATCCCATGCCTCGTCATTGTTAGAAAATGTGTACCTGTTTGTAGGAATATTTTTTCGGATATAGTCTGATCTCAAGCATGCAAACGTGACATGTTTAACCTTACTATGATATATGCCATCAACTTGTCCAGGTTGACTTCAAGTTTCGTACTCTCCCCGACCCCCAGATCAGACTGAAAGTCAGACAATATGGAGCGTTTCAGGTACGTTTTGCACGTGATATTTCTGTCCAATATGTACATTATTATTATGACATTATGGCTATTAACCATGCTTCATTTATGTATTTCAAGGGAACACTTCGTCTGCTGTACATTGATTACTTTTAACGATTGTGTTGATAAGAAACATATCTTTAGAGTAAATGAGACTTGATAATGATATGATTAAAATGGAAATCTTTATCGGCTCAACGTCGTCTCTCTGAATGAGGGGCGGTCGGGTAGCCTAGTGGTTAAAGCGTTCGCTCGTCACACCGAGGACCCGGGTTCGATTCCCGACATGGGTACCATGTGTGAAGCCCATTTCTGGTGTTCCCTGCCGTGATGTAGCTGGAATATTGCTAAAAGCGGCGTAAAACCATACTCACTCACTATCTGAATGAATATAAAGACTGATAAAACTTCGCTGGTGAACTGGATAACATGCCTAGAGTTTACCGCACTCAGCAATATTTCAGCTATATGACGGTCCACGCATTTGGGATACGATGACATGCATCAACCAAGTCAGCGAGCCTGACCACCCGATCCTGTTAGTTGCCTCTTACAACAAGCATAGTCACCTTTTACGGCAACCGTGGGTTGTTGAATACCTATTTCACCCCGGATCTTCACGGTTCTTCACGGGTGCAGTGGAATAAGTAACTGGTACATCCTCGCGTTGCTCCTGTTCTATAAAGGCAGCCTTTATGTGTCTGCAGTTCGGTCAGTACCAGCCGTTTATAGAGGAGAGCCGGATTGACCAGACCTCCAAGCAGATCTCACTGTACGACACTCTCACGGCCTTCAGGAACTGGATGAAGAAATACGAGAGCAACACTAACTTCGTCAGGCACGACATAGCCGTGCTGCAGACAGGGTAGGTGACGTCCATGTTGTTCAGTCAGACACGGCGTCGTCGTGCTGCGGACAGGGTGGCCGACGTTCATGTCGTTAAAGTCAGACACGGCGTCGTCGTGCTGCAGACAGGGTAGGTGGCATCCATGGCGTTACAGTCAGACACGACATCGCCGTGCTGCAGACAGGGTAGTCGACGTCCATGTTGTTACAGTCAGACACGGCGTCGTCGTGCTGCGGACAGGGTGGCCGACGTCCATGTCATTACAGTCAGACACGGCGTCGTCGTGCTGCAGACAGGGTAGGTGACGTCCATGGCGTTACAGTCAAACACCACACCGCCGTGCTGCAGACAGGGTAGGTGACGTCCATGTCGTTACAGTCAGACACCACACCGCCGTGCTGCAGACAGGGTAAGTGACATCCATGGCGTTACAGTCAGACATCGCTGTGCTGCAGACAGGGTAGGTGACGTCCTTGTCGTTACAGTCATACACGACATCGCCGAGTTGCAAAACAGTCTAGGTGACGTCCTTCTCGTTACAGTCATACATGACATCGCCGTGCTGTACCCTCGATTATCAAGTGTATTGTATCTCAATTCTATTAAGACAAATACCCCGTATCCAAATCGCCAACGTAGCTTCGTTTCGGAAGCGACATAACCGTATCTCATACTACTAACCTAGCAAAAATTTTCTCTCGCTCATAAAAGGAATTTGATTGGACAGCTTTTTTTAGCGTCATGTCACCCGAATGTGGCTCAAAGCAAACATATGGCAACGAATGGGTCCATGTCAGTAGAAGCTATAATGGACTTATAATACACTGCATAATCGAGGGTGTGGAAGGTCTTGTTATATCGTTAACGTTTGGTTGGCACAAGGCAAATGTTTTTAGCCAGACATTTAACGGTATTTGACTTTGATCCACAATACCTTGCGATGCGACACGGAACCCAAAGATGAGTTGTTTTAGTTATATGACAGGTGATGATTTCACACGACTTTTTTCGTTTGCAAGTGAGGGGAATAGAACCTCATTTATTTCGGGCATCAATAAATTCTGTTCATATATGGTACAATTGAAAGTACCCTTTCAAAATACCAGACTGTATAAACGAGTGATATTATACGCCGCTTCTATTAATGTTCTTGGTGATATTAATTGCGATATACTGAACAAAGTCTACATCCGGCCTCCTTTTCGCAGCGAGGACCTGTGTGAGAAAAAGGACAAAGGCGAATGCTCCAAACAGACTTCCGGTGAGTCTACGCCATTTCTACGCCGTTGTTTTTCTGGCAATTTATGAACAGACTTATGAGTTTGTGTTTGTTGTTTAACTCCAGCAACAATTCCAGCTATGTGACAGCGGCATGTAAATAATCGAGTCTGGACCAGACAATCCAGTGATTGATAGTATAATCGGGGAACGATGACACGCAATCAACCAAGTCACTGAGCCCGACCACTCGATCCATAAAGTCACCACTGGTATATACTCCCCTACACCATATACATGCTGGTTCCTACTGAACGTGGGTTCGATCCCCGGCCGCGTCATACCAAAAGACGTTAAAAGATGGTACTTGTTGTTACTCTGTCTGGCGCTCGGCATTAAGTGGCTAAAACAAGGACTGGTCGGCTCGGAGTCAGTATACTGTGTCTGAGTGGGGTATTCATGTTAAACTGCGGCATCGTGGATCTCAGTGTGCTAGCACTATAAATCGGCATCAGTCCGGACTAGTACAAGCAGCCACACACACACAATATATATAAGTGCAATAATCTTGGACGCGACGTTAAACCCCATTTCACCTCACCTCACCTCACGTGAGTTCACGTTTCCCGACTACGACAAGACGGGTATTGTTTCCATCGAGAAAAGGCTTTACAGTGTTTTTTCTTATCAGGAATTGGTTTCGTGAGCGGCGCGTGCATCTCCGCGCGGAAGTTCCCCGGCTACACCTATGACGTGGCCATCAGCGAGGTCGGCAAGAGCTTCAAGGGCGTTCTGGTGACAGTTCACGAGATCGGGCACCTGTATGTATTATGTTAGTTGATACAATTCACGAGATCAACACCTGTATGTCTTATATTAGTTGATACAGTTCACAAGATCAACACCTGTATGTCTTATGTTAGTTGATACAGTTCACGAGATCAACACCTGTATGTCTTATGTTAGTTGATACAGTTCACGAGATCGGCCACCTGTATGTATTATTTTAGATGATATAGTTCACGAGATCAGGCACCTGTATGTATTATGTTAGTTGATACAGTTCACGAGATCAACACCTGTATGTCTTATGTTAGTTGATACAGTTCACAAGATCAACACCTGTATGTATTATGTTAGTTGATACAGTTCACGAGATCGGGCACCTGTATGTATTATTTTAGATGATACAGTTCACGAGATCGGGCACCTGTATGTATTATGTTAGTTGATACAGTTCACGAGATCGGGCACCTGTATATATCATGTTAGTTGATACAGTTCACGAGATCAACACCTGTATGTATTATGTTAGTTGATACAGTTCACGAGATCAACACCTGTATGTCTCATGTTAGTTGATACAGTTCACGAGATCGGGCACCTGTATGTATTATGTTAGTTGATACAGTTCACAAGATCGGGCACCTGTATGTATTATGTTAGTTGATACAGTTCACAAGATCGGGCACCTGTATGTATTATGTTAGTTGATGCAATTCACGAGATCGGGCACCTGTATGTATTATGTTAGTGTATACAGTTCATGAAATCGGGCACCTGTATATATTATGTTAGTTGAAATAGTTCGCGAGATCAACACCTGTATGTATTATGTTAGTTGAAATAGTTCGCGAGATCAACACCTGTATGTCTTATGTTAGTTGATACAGTTCACGAGATCGGGCACCTGTATGTATTATGTTAGTTGATACAGTTCACAAGATCGGGCACCTGTATGTATTATGTTAGTTGATACAGTTCACAAGATCGGGCACCTGTATGTATCATGTTAGTTGATGCATTTCACGAGATCGGGCACCTGTATGTATTATGTTAGTTGATACAGTTCACGAGATCAACACCTGTATGTCTTATGTTAGTTGATACAGTTCACGAGATCGGGCACCTGTATGTATTATTTTAGATGATACAGTTCACGAGATCGGGCACCTGTATGTATTATGTTAGTTGATACAGTTCACAAGATCGGGCACCTGTATGTATCATGTTAGTTGAAATAGTTCACGAGATCAACACCTGTATGTATTATGTTAGTTGATACAGTTCACGAGATCAACACCTGTATGTCTCATGTTAGTTGATACAGTTCACGAGATCGGGCACCTGTATGTATTATGTTAGTTGATACAGTTCACGAGATCAACACCTGTATGTCTTATGTTAGTTGATACAGTTCACGAGACCAGGCACCTGTATGTATCATGTTAGTTGATACAGTTCACAAGATCGGGCACCTGTATGTATTATGTTAGTTGATACAGTTCATGAAATCGGGCACCTGTATGTATTATGTTAGTTGAAATAGTTCGCGAGATCAACACCTGTATGTATTATGTTAGTTGAAATAGTTCGCGAGATCAACAACTGTATGTATAATGTTAGTTGATACAGTTCACGAGATCGGGCACCTGTATGTATTATGTTAGTTGATACAGTTCATGAAATCGGGCACCTGTATGCATTGTTAGTTGAAATAGTTCGCGAGATCAACATCTGTATGTATTATGTTAGTTGAAATAGTTCGCGAGATCAACACCTGTATGTCTTATGTTAGTTGATACAGTTCATGAGATCGGGCACCTGTATGTATAATGTTAGTTGATACAGTTCACTATATCGGGCACCTGTATGTATTATTTTAGATGATACAGTTCACGAGATCGGGCACCTGTATGTATTATGGTAGTTGATACAGTTCACGAGATCGGGCACCTGTATATATCATGTAAGTTGATACAGTTCACGAGATCAACACCTGTATGTATTATGTTAGTTGATACAGTTCACGAGATCAACACCTGTATGTCTCATGTTAGTTGATACAGTTCACGAGATCGGGCACCTGTATGTATTATGTTAGTTGATACAGTTCACAAGATCGGGCACCTGTATGTATTATGTTAGTTGATACAGTTCACAAGATCGGGCACCTGTATGTATTATGTAAGTTGATACAGTTCATGAAATCGGGCACCTGTATGCATTGTTAGTTGAAATAGTTCGCGAGATCAACACCTGTATGTATTATGTTAGTTGAAATAGTTCGCGAGATCAACACCTGTATGTCTTATGTTAGTTGATACAGTTCACAAGACCGGGCACCTGTATGTATTATGTTAGTTGATACAGTTCACAAGATCGGGCACCTGTATGCATTATGTTAGTTGATACAGTTCACAAGATCGGGCTCCTGTATGTATTATGTTAGTTGATGCATTTCACGAGATCGGGCACCTGTATGTATTATGTTAGTTGATACAGTTCATGAAATCGGGCACCTGTATATATCATGTTAGTTGAAATAGTTCACGAGATCAACACCTGTATGTATTATGTTAGTTGATACAGTTCACGAGATCAACACCTGTATGTCTCATGTTAGTTGATACAGTTCACGAGATCGGGCACCTGTATGTATTATGTTAGTTGATACAGTTCACGAGATCGGGCACCTGTATGTATTATGTTAGTTGATACAGTTCACGAGACCGGGCACCTGTATGTATTATGTTAGTTGATACAGTTCACAAGATCGGGCACCTGTATGTATTATGTTAGTTGATACAGTTCATGAAATCGGGCACCTGTATGTATTATGTTAGTTGAAATAGTTCGCGAGATCAACACCTGTATGTATTATGTTAGTTGAAATAGTTCGCGAGATCAACAACTGTATGTATAATGTTAGTTGATACAGTTCACGAGATCGGGCACCTGTATGTATTATGTTAGTTGATACAGTTCATGAAATCGGGCACCTGTATGCATTGTTAGTTGAAATAGTTCGCGAGATCAACTTCTGTATGTATTATGTTAGTTGAAATAGTTCGCGAGATCAACACCTGTATGTCTTATGTTAGTTGATACAGTTCATGAGATCGGGCACCTGTATGTATAATGTTAGTTGATACAGTTCACTAGATCGGGCACCTGTATGTATTATTTTAGATGATACAGTTCACGAGATCGGGCACGTGTATGTATTATGGTAGTTGATACAGTTCACGAGATCGGGCACCTGTATATATCATGTAAGTTGATACAGTTCACGAGATCAACACCTGTATGTATTATGTTAGTTGATACAGTTCACGAGATCAACACCTGTATGTCTCATGTTAGTTGATACAGTTCACGAGATCGGGCACCTGTATGTATTATGTTAGTTGATACAGTTCACAAGATCGGGCACCTGTATGTATTATGTTAGTTGATACAGTTCACAAGATCGGGCACCTGTATGTATTATGTTAGTTGATGCATTTCACGAGATCGGGCACCTGTATGTATTATGTTAGTTGATACAGTTCATGAAATCGGGCACCTGTATGCATTGTTAGTTGAAATAGTTCGCAAGATCAACACCTGTATGTATTATGTTAGTTGAAATAGTTCGCGAGATCAACACCTGTATGTCTTATGTTAGTTGATACAGTTCACGAGATCGGGCACCTGTATGTATAATGTTAGTTGATGCATTTCACGAGATCGGGCACCTCTATGTATTATGTTAGTTGATACAGTTCATGAAATCGGGCACCTGTATGTATTACATTAGTTGAAATAGTTCGCGAGATCAACACCTGTATGTATACTGTTAGCTGATACAGTTCACGAGATCGGGCACCTGTATGTATAATGTTAGTTGATACCTCATGAGATCGGGCACCTGTATGTATTATTTTAGTTGATACAATTCACAAGATCGGGCACCTGTATGTATTATGTTAGTTGATACAGTTCATGAGATCGGGCACCTGTATGTCTTATGTTAGTTGATACAGTTCATGAAATCGGGCACCTGTATGTATTATGTTAGTTGATACAGTTCACAAGATCGGGCACCTGTATGTATTATGTAAGTTGATACAGTTCATGAGACCGGGCACCTGTATGTATTATGTTAGTTGATACAGTTCACGAGATCGGGCACTTGTATGTATTATGTTAGTTGATACAGTTCACAAGATCGGGCACCTGTATGTATTATGTTAGTTGATGCATTTCACGAGATCAGGCACCTCTATGTATTATGTTAGTTGATACAGTTCATGAAATCGGGCACCTGTATGCATTGTTAGTTGAAATAGTTCGCGAGATCAACACCTGTATGTATTATGTTAGTTGAAATAGTTCGCGAGATCAACAACTGTATGTATAATGTTAGTTGATACAGTTCACGAGATCGGGCACCTGTATGTATTATGTTAGTTGATACAGTTCATGAAATCGGGCACCTGTATGCATTGTTAGTTGAAATAGTTCGCGAGATCAACATCTGTATGTATTATGTTAGTTGAAATAGTTCACGAGATCAACACCTGTATGTCTTATGTTAGTTGATACAGTTCACGAGACCGGGCACCTGTATGTATTATGTTAGTTGATACAGTTCACAAGATCGGGCACCTGTATGTATTATGTTAGTTGATACAGTTCATGAAATCGGGCACCTGTATGTATTATGTTAGTTGAAATAGTTCGCGAGATCAACACCTGTATGTATTATGTTAGTTGAAATAGTTCGCGAGATCAACAACTGTATGTATAATGTTAGTTGATACAGTTCACGAGATCGGGCACCTGTATGTATTATGTTAGTTGATACAGTTCATGAAATCGGGCACCTGTATGCATTGTTAGTTGAAATAGTTCGCGAGATCAACTTCTGTATGTATTATGTTAGTTGAAATAGTTCGCGAGATCAACACCTGTATGTCTTATGTTAGTTGATACAGTTCATGAGATCGGGCACCTGTATGTATAATGTTAGTTGATACAGTTCACTAGATCGGGCACCTGTATGTATTATTTTAGATGATACAGTTCACGAGATCGGGCACCTGTATGTATTATGGTAGTTGATACAGTTCACGAGATCGGCCACCTGTATATATCATGTAAGTTGATACAGTTCACGAGATCAACACCTGTATGTATTATGTTAGTTGATACAGTTCACGAGATCAACACCTGTATGTCTCATGTTAGTTGATACAGTTCACGAGATCGGGCACCTGTATGTATTATGTTAGTTGATACAGTTCACAAGATCGGGCACCTGTATGTATTATGTTAGTTGATACAGTTCACAAGATCGGGCACCTGTATGTATTATGTTAGTTGATGCATTTCACGAGATCGGGCACCTGTATGTATTATGTTAGTTGATACAGTTCATGAAATCGGGCACCTGTATGCATTGTTAGTTGAAATAGTTCGCAAGATCAACACCTGTATGTATTATGTTAGTTGAAATAGTTCGCGAGATCAACACCTGTATGTCTTATGTTAGTTGATACAGTTCACGAGATCGGGCACCTGTATGTATAATGTTAGTTGATGCATTTCACGAGATCGGGCACCTCTATGTATTATGTTAGTTGATACAGTTCATGAAATCGGGCACCTGTATGTATTACGTTAGTTGAAATAGTTCGCGAGATCAACACCTGTATGTATACTGTTAGCTGATACAGTTCACGAGATCGGGCACCTGTATGTATAATGTTAGTTGATACCTCATGAGATCGGGCACCTGTATGTATTATTTTAGTTGATACAATTCACAAGATCGGGCACCTGTATGTATTATGTTAGTTGATACAGTTCATGAGATCGGGCACCTGTATGTCTTATGTTAGTTGATACAGTTCATGAAATCGGGCACCTGTATGTATTATGTTAGTTGATACAGTTCACAAGATCGGGCACCTGTATGTATTATGTAAGTTGATACAGTTCATGAGACCGGGCACCTGTATGTATTATGTTAGTTGATACAGTTCACAAGATCGGGCACCTGTATGTATTATGTTAGTTGATACAGTTCACAAGATCGGGCACCTGTATGTATTATGTTAGTTGATGCATTTCACGAGATCAGGCACCTCTATGTATTATGTTAGTTGATACAGTTCATGAAATTGGGCACCTGTATGCATTGTTAGTTGAAATAGTTCGCGAGATCAACACCTGTATGTATTATGTTAGTTGAAATAGTTCGCGAGATCAACAACTGTATGTATAATGTTAGTTGATACAGTTCACGAGATCGGGCACCTGTATGTATTATGTTAGTTGATACAGTTCATGAAATCGGGCACCTGTATGCATTGTTAGTTGAAATAGTTCGCGAGATCAACATCTTTATGTATTATGTTAGTTGAAATAGTTCGCGAGATCAACACCTGTATGTCTTATGTTAGTTGATACAGTTCATGAGATCGGGCACCTGTATGTATAATGTTAGTTGATACAGTTCACTATATCGGGCACATGTATGTATTATTTTAGATGATACAGTTCACGAGATCGGGCACCTGTATGTATTATGTTAGTTGATACAGTTCACGAGATCAACACCTGTATGTATTATTTTAGATGATACAGTTCATGAGATCGGGCACCTGTATGTATTATGTTAGTTGATACAGTTCACGAGATCAACACCTGTATGTATTATGTTAGTTGATACAGTTCACGAGATCGGGCACCTGTATGTATAATGTTAGTTGATACAGTTCACGAGATCGGGCACCTGTATGTATTATGTTAGTTGATGCATTTCAAGAGATCGGGCACCTCTATGTATTATGTTAGTTGATACAGTTCACAAGATCGGGCACCTGTATGTATTATTTTAGTTGATACAGTTCACGAGATCGGGCACCTGTATGTATAATGTTAGTTGATACCTCATGAGATCGGGCACCTGTATGTATTACGTTAGTTGATACAGTTCACAAGATCGGGCACTTGTATGTATTATGTAAGTTGATACAGTTCATGAGATCGGGCAACTGGATGTCTTATGTTAGTTGATACAGTTCATGAAATCGGGCACCTGTATGTATTATGTTAGTTGATACAGTTCACAAGATCGGGCACCTGTATGTATTATATTAGTTGATACAGTTCACGAGATCGGGCACCTGTATATATCATGTAAAGGCTCAGTTCCGTTTCTCACGATGACATCTTTGTTAAAAGAGGCTGGTTCCACCTAGACTAATGGGAAAACCGGGTAGGGTCAAAGTACAAACGATTGATTCTGAGGTAGGGTTGTGGACAATTACCAACTTTAGGGACGCTACTGACAAAAAAGTACAAGTATTGTGTTTCAATATTCGTAATGTGTGATGATTGTGTTAAACAACAACTTTGGTAATGTTGCGTCCCCGGGGAGAGTCAAGGGTCAACGGTCAAGGGTCAAGAGTGAGAGAAAGTGAATGAATGTTGTTAAACTATATCACTGCTTCCTGTAAATAACCGTCTCTGGAATAAACAGAAATCACCAGCAAAATTCCCAGTAAAATCACTACTGACTCACTTTAATTTGACTTGACGTAAGGCATTTTATCACAGTATTGGGGGTACTGGTAGCCCAGTAGTCTAAAGCGCCAAACATCGCTGTTGCTTCCCTTAGGCACCAAACATCGAAGTTGCTTCCCTTAGGCAGGCCACAAACAAGTGAGCGTTCGCCCTGATTTTGTTTCTAGATTTGTCAGCATCTTACCCCTGGGTACATGTGGTAAATATGTATAACCTGCATCACCTCTCACATCAAGCTGACACGCGGTAATATAACGGAAATTAATGGGGGTAGTGGACGTCGAGTTAACGAATCCGTTGCACTACATCCTACGACGGTCGTCGGTGATATACTTTCACATTAATCAACTGCGTTATAGCATTGTGAAGGCCCTGTTCCTTATTGCCAGTGCTGGCAGCCTCCGTGGTCTAGTGGTAGAGCGTCCGCTCGGCGAGCGGAAGGTCTGGGGTTCGAGCCCAAGCTGCGTCATACCAAAAGACTTTGAAAGATGGTAATTATTGTTACTCTGCCTGGCGCCCGGCATTAAGGGGCTAAGACAAGGAATGGTCGGCTCGGAATCAGTAGGGCATTCATGTTAAACTGCGGCATGGTATCTCAGTGCACTATAAATCGGCATCGGTCCGGACTAGTACAAGCAGCCACACGCACGCACGCTCGCACGCACGCACGCATATATGGACGCTATGTAAGTGCAATAATCTTGGACGCGACGTTTAACCCAATATCACCTCACCTCACCTCTGGTCATATCCATCCATGGGGGCACGGGTAGCCCAGTCGTCTAAGGCGCCGCGATTCGCTGTGCAGAGTTGCGTCCCTTGGGCACGCCAGAAACCTATGATTGTGGGTTCGAATCCCGGTTCGCCCCAATTATGTTTCTAGGTTTGTCAGCACCATACCCTCGCTAGTGGGTTTCACCGAAGTGGTAAACCTTTGAGACCTGCATCACTTCGGGCTTTCCTCCCACATTAAGCTGACACGCTGTGATATGGAACTGGAATACTGTTAAAAGCGGCGTTAAACCCAACTCACACAATCATATCCATCCACATTGCCCGCAGACTGGGTTCTCATCACGACGGCGAGGGCAACAGCAAGGCGTGTTCCAGCAAATCCGGCTACGTGATGAGCTACCAGAGGGACAACGCCTTCAACTTCAGCCGCTTCTCGGACTGCTCCAAGACCAGCATCAAACACTTCCTGAGCAGGTGCAGTATCCCCTTAGGTTACCGCGTACCCTTAACTCTCCATCGTTTTCTTGTCACAATGGTTATGTACTGAAGGTACTCTATAAGGAAACACTTGCATATATAATCACACCTCTGGACCAGCATCCCTTAACTACCCCGAACATGGTTGTTTGAGTATGACATTTAAGTCATGTCTTAAACGTCACTTTTTCATTTTTTCTATTTTTACGAATACGACTGACTGTTAAAAAAAGCCACAAATGGAAATTACAAATAAACTAGTTATATTCCGCCCGCTTTATCTTAAAAAATACAAACGGTACAACTACAAATGTGAAATAGTTACCTGTTTACCTTATACTTTATCATTGTTTATTATTGATATCTGGCCCCTGTAAACACAAAGCACAAAGTTTAATAAATATACTTTATTCAGAATGTAGGCCTCTCAGCTCATAATTCTCAATACAAGCAGTTTATGTGAAAAATAATTATACATTAGCGTAATTGCCTTTACAAATGCGTATAAACAAGATACAGCATACTGCTTACCTCTCACCGGTAACCTGTCCCGAGTGATTACATAACATAATGTTTAAATTTATAGATACATTTACAAATTCAAGTGGCTTAAAGTGATATGCTGTGTTTGAAACAGAATTCATAAATATGAAAAAAAATTATACACAGTAAATATATTCAAAAATATAAAACTGATGTGAACATAAGTTTGATGCTGGTTCCAGCGTAAGTTGTAAACACTAAATTTATGCAAATTGTTTTTCAATTAAACCGACAGACCCTAACACATTTAATATGGAACAAATACTGAACGCCTCAAAATAGTTGTATATTCCTACCTACCCATGCTCGGTATACTGTTAAATATAGCTGACCTCCTCTTTCTCAAATAAAAAAATGCATTTTAAGCTTCTTAAAGCCCTCTTCTGGTATTTTGCTGGTGTCCTATGTTTTGCCATCAGTAAATATACAGGAAATATTCGCCTTCCTCATGCATATTACCTGTGCTAGTAATGGTTCTGGCTGTTTTCTTTTTTAAAATTTGATCAGGTCCTAAGGAGATCACGTAAGGAAAATGTTCTTTGTATGTAATCACTGGCAACAGTCATTTAGTCTCATGGATATTCCGGGTTAGAGGTCCCCAGCAACTTGTATACGAGGCGACAAGATAGATCGGGGGCGCGGTGACATCTCTGGTTTCGAGTCTGGCCAAGACTCGAAATAAGAACGAAAATGAAAAATAATAATGTGTCCAGAATCAGCCAAGTACACGCGGTGACAGGGTGTAATGCATGCCTGACTTATCCCACCCACCACGTGGTACTTCCAGTGTACACATGGTGACAGGGTGTAATGCATGCCTGACTTATCCCACCCACCACGTGGTACTTCCAGTGTACACATGGTGACAGGGTGTAATGCATGCCTGACTTATCCCACCCACCACGTGGTACTTCCAGTGTACACATGGTGACAGGGTGTAATGTATGCCTGACTTATCCCACCCACCACGTGGTACTTCCAGTGTACACATGGTGGCAGGGTGTAATGTATGCCTGACTTATCCCACCCACCACGTGGTACTTCCAGTGTACACATGGTGACAGGGTGTAATGCATGCCTGACTTATCCCACCCACCACGTGGTACTTCCAGTGTACACATGGTGACAGGGTGTAATGTATGCCCGACTTATCCCACCCACCACGTGGTACTTCCAGTGTACACATAGTGACAGGGTGTAATGTATGCTTGACTTATCCCACCCACCACGTGGTACTTCCAGTGTACACATGGTGACAGGGTGTAATGCATGCCTGACTTATCCCACCCACCACGTGGTACTCCCAGTGTACACATGGTGACAGATACAATGTATGCTTGACATATCACACCCACCACGTGGTACTTCCAGTGTACACATAGTGACTGGGTGTAATGTATGCTTGACATATCACACCCACCACGTGGTACTTCCAGTGTACACATAGTGACAGGGTGTAATGTATGCTTGACATATCACACCCACCACGTGGTACTTCCAGTGTACACATGGTGACAGATACAATGTATGCTTGACTTATCCCACCCACCACGTGGTACTTCCAGTGTACACATAGTGACAGGGTGTAATGTATGCCTGACTTATCCCACCCACCACGTGGTACTTCCAGTGTACACATGGTGACAGGGTGTAATGCATGCCTGACTTATCCCACCCACCACGTGGTACTCCCAGTGTACACATGGTGACAGATACAATGTATGCTTGACATATCACACCCACCACGTGGTACTTCCAGTGTACACATAGTGACTGGGTGTAATGTATGCTTGACATATCACACCCACCACGTGGTACTTCCAGTGTACACATAGTGACAGGGTGTAATGTATGCTTGACATATCACACCCACCACGTGGTACTTCCAGTGTACACATGGTGACAGATACAATGTATGCTTGACTTATCCCACCCACCACGTGGTACTTCCAGTGTACACATAGTGACAGGGTGTAATGTATGCCTGACTTATCCCACCCAGCACGTGGTACTTCCAGTGTACACATGGTGGAAGGGTGTAATGTATGCTTGACTTATCCCACACAGCACGTGGTACTCCCAGTGTACACTTAGTGACAGGGTGTAATGCATGCTTGACTTATCCCACCCACCACGTGGTACTTCCAGTGTACACATGGTGACAGGGTGTAATGCATGCCTGACTTATCCCACCCACCACGTGGTACTCCCAGTGTACACATAGTGACAGGGTGTAATGTATGCTTGACATATCCCACCCACCACGTGGTACTCCCAGTGTACACATAGTGACAGGGTGTAATGTATGCTTGACTTATCCCACACAGCACGTGGTACTCCCAGTGTACACTTAGTGACAGGGTGTAATGTATGCTTGACTTATCCCACCCACCACGTGGTACTCCCAGTGTACACATAGTGACAGGGTGTAATGTATGTTTGACATATCACACCCACCACGTGGTACTTCCAGTGTACACATGGTGACAGATACAATGTATGCCTGACTTATCCCACACAGCACGTGGTACTTCCAGTGTACACATAGTGACAGGGTGTAATGTATGCTTGACTTATCCCACCCACCACGTGGTACTTCCAGTGTACACATGGTGACAGATACAATGTATGCCTGACTTATCCCACACAGCACGTGGTACTTCCAGTGTACACATAGTGACAGGGTGTAATGTATGCCTGACTTATCCCACACAGCACGTGGTACTTCCAGTGTACACATGGTGGCAGGGTGTAATGTATGCTTGACTTATCCCACCCATCATGTGGTACTTCCAGTGTACACATGGTGGCAGGTACAATGTATGCTTGACTTATCCCACCCACCACGTGGTACTTCCAGTGTACACATGGTGACAGGGTGTAATGTATGCCTGACTTATCCCACACAGCACGTGGTATTCCCAGTGTACACATGGTGACAGGGTGTAATGTATGCCTGACTTATCCCACCCACCACGTGGTACTTCCAGTGTACACATGGTGACAGGGTGTAATGCATGCCTGACTTATCCCACCCACCACGTGGTACTCCCAGTGTACACATGGTGACAGATACAATGTATGCTTGACTTATCCCACCCACCACGTGGTACTTCCAGTGTACACATAGTGACAGGGTGTAATGTATGCCTGACTTATCCCACCCACCACGTGGTACTTCCAGTGTACACATGGTGACAGGGTGTAATGTATGCCTGACTTATCCCACCCACCACGTGGTACTTCCAGTGTACACATGGTGGCAGGTACAATGTATGCTTGACTTATCCCACCCACCACGTGGTACTTCCAGTGTACACATAGTGACAGGGTGTAATGTATGCCTGACTTATCCCACCCACCACGTGGTACTTCCAGTGTACACATGGTGACAGGGTGTAATGTATGCCTGACTTATCCCACCCACCACGTGGTACTTCCAGTGTACACATAGTGACAGGGTGTAATGCATGCTTGACTTATCCCACCCACCACGTGGTACTTCCAGTGTACACATAGTGACAGGGTGTAATGTATGCTTGACATATCCCGCCCACCACGTGGTACTTCCAGTGTACACATGGTGACAGGGTGTAATGTATGCCTGACTTATCCCACCCACCACGTGGTACTTCCAGTGTACACATAGTGACAGGGTGTAATGTATGCCTGACTTATCCCACCCACCACGTGGTACTTCCAGTGTACACATGGTGACAGGGTGTAATGTATGCTTGACATATCACACCCAGCACGTGGTACTTCCAGTGTACACATGGTGGCAGGTACAATGTATGCCTGACTTATCCCACCCACCACGTGGTACTTCCAGTGTACACATGGTGACAGGGTGTAATGTATGCTTGACATATCACACCCAGCACGTGGTACTTCCAGTGTACACATGGTGACAGGGTGTAATGTATGCTTGACTTATCCCACCCACCACGTGGTACTTCCAGTGTACACATGGTGACAGGGTGTAATGTATGCCTGACTTATCACACCCAGCACGTGGTACTTCCAGTGTACACATGGTGGCAGGGTGTAATGTATGCTTGACTTATCCCACCCACCACGTGGTACTTCCAGTGTACACATGGTGACAGGGTGTAATGTATGCCTGACTTATCCCACACAGCACGTGGTACTTCCAGTGTACACATGGTGGCAGGGTGTAATGTATGCTTGACTTATCCCACCCACCACGTGGTACTTCCAGTGTACACATGGTGACAGGGTGTAATGTATGCCTGACTTATCCCACCCACCACGTGGTACTTCCAGTGTACACATGGTGACAGGGTGTAATGTATGCCTGACTTATCCCACCCACCACGTGATACTTCCAGTGTACACATAGTGACAGGGTGTAATGTATGCCTGACTTATCCCACCCACCACGTGGTACTTCCAGTGTACACATGGTGACAGGGTGTAATGTATGCCTGACTTATCCCACCCACCACGTGGTACTTCCAGTGTACACATGGTGACAGGGTGTAATGTATGCCTGACTTATCCCACCCACCACGTGGTACTTCCAGTGTACACATGGTGACAGGGTGTAATGTATGCCTGTCTTATCCCACCCACCACGTGGTACTTCCAGTGTACACATGGTGACAGGGTGTAATGTATGCTTGACTTATCCCACCCACCACGTGGTACTTCCAGTGTACACATGGTGACAGGGTGTAATGCATGCCTGACTTATCCCACCCACCACGTGGTACTTCCAGTGTACACATGGTGACAGGGTGTAATGTATGCCTGACTTATCCCACCCACCACGTGGTACTCCCAGTGTACACATGGTGGCAGGGTGTAATGTATGCCTGACTTATCCCACCCACCACGTGATACTTCCAGTGTACACATGGTGACAGATACAATGTATGCTTGACTTATCCCACCCACCACGTGGTACTTCCAGTGTACACATAGTGACAGGGTGTAATGTATGCCTGACTTATCCCACCCACCACGTGGTACTTCCAGTGTACACATAGTGACAGGGTGTAATGTATGCCTGACTTATCCCACACAGCACGTGGTACTTCCAGTGTACACATGGTGGCAGGGTGTAATGTATGCCTGACTTATCCCACACAGCACGTGGTACTTCCAGTGTACACATGGTGACAGATACAATGTATGCCTGACTTATCCCACACAGCACGTGGTACTTCCAGTGTACACATGGTGACAGGGTGTAATGTATGCCTGACTTATCCCACACAGCACGTGGTACTTCCAGTGTACACATGGTGGCAGGGTGTAATGTATGCCTGACCTATCCCACACAGCACGTGGTACTTCCAGTGTACACATGGTGACAGGGTGTAATGTATGCTTGACTTATCCCACCCACCACGTGGTACTTCCAGTGTACACATGGTGACAGGGTGTAATGCATGCCTGACTTATCCCACCCACCACGTGGTACTTCCAGTGTACACATGGTGACAGAGTGTAATGTATGCCTGACTTATCCCACACAGCACGTGGTACTTCCAGTGTACACATGGTGGCAGGGTGTAATGTATGCTTGACTTATCCCACCCACCACGTGGTACTTCCAGTGTACACATGGTGACAGGGTGTAATGTATGCCTGACCTATCCCACACAGCACGTGGTACTTCCAGTGTACACATGGTGGCAGGGTGTAATGTATGCCTGACTTATCCCACACAGCACGTGGTACTTCCAGTGTACACATGGTGACAGAGTGTAATGTATGCCTGACTTATCCCACCCACCACGTGGTACTTCCAGTGTACACATGGTGACAGGGTGTAATGTATGCTTGACATATCACACCCACCACGTGGTACTTCCAGTGTACACATGGTGACAGAGTGTAATGTATGCCTGACTTATCCCACCCACCACGTGGTACTTCCAGTGTACACATGGTGGCAGGGTGTAATGTATGCCTGACCTATCCCACACAGCACGTGGTACTTCCAGTGTACACATGGTGACAGGGTGTAATGTATGCCTGACCTATCCCACACAGCACGTGGTACTTCCAGTGTACACATGGTGGCAGGGTGTAATGTATGCCTGACTTATCCCACACAGCACGTGGTACTCCCAGTGTCTGCGGGAGACGTCCAGTGACGGGTACGACTTCCCCAGCACGCTGCCAGGACAGTACATGACCATCGAGGACCAGTGTCGCTACTACGTGGACGGGACGCCATGCTCGGTATGTATATCCTCAAACAAACGCTTAAATGAACATTGTCAACGCGACGCTTGTCATGTAAATCCAACACCTTGAGTGACTCCTGGAAAACGAGTTAAGCTGACATCTATCTCAAATAATGACCCACCTTTGGATGAAGTGTTCGCCTCTATTAAGTCTCAGGTACGATCTCTTCATGTAAACCCATTCTTAGTGTCCCCGGCCATGATGCTGCTGACATATCGCTAAAAGCGAGATATTGCTTTTACCCGTGGTTATATTAGTTAGTGTCTTATTTTCTTCTGTACATATTTTATATCATAATTTCACTTCTAATCAACTGTGCGAAATGAATTTCCCCCGGGATAATAAATTCTGTTCTGCTGTGCTCTGTTCAGTACTGTTGATCTGGCTAATGTTAGTCTGCCTGTTGCCACGGTGTAGTATATCATGTTTACCTACAGGAGAGGGCCTACCCGCTGTCAGAGCGATGTGAGCGGCTATGCTGTGAGGCCAAAGGTTACAGGATCAAGCGTCGGGAACCGGCTGTAGATGGCACGGACTGCGGAGGAGATAACGTAAGGATTTTTAGTGTCTAACAATCTCCGTATTTCTTGGAATTGGTTTTGTTAATAAGCATTCTTGTTCCTTGTCTGGATGTTAAAGTCAGCCTGCTGTGGTAATCACAGTTATTGCAGTGAAACCATCAAAATTTGAAATCTTTGCGGCTCCCGTGGGGCTTTCTGTGTTAGAATAGGACCACGGCAATCTCTGCTGGATAGATCGGGTGGTCAGACTCGGTGACTTGGTTGATTGCGTGTCATCATACCCCGACTGCGTGGAAAGTTGCTCATAATATCAATCTATGGTTTGTCTGGCTCAGACACGATTATTTACAGGACGCTATCATATAGCTTGAGTCCCCTGGAGATCCGGGGTAGAATAGGTCTTCAGGAACCAATGCTTGCCGTAAGAGGCGACCATGCTTGGCGTAAGAGGCGACCAATGGGATCGGGTGGTCAGGCTCGCTGACTTGGTTGATGCATGTCATCGTACATCTTCCCGAGACAAGGGTGTTAACTGACTATAAAAGGCTGGAATTTCCAGACTCGATCGTAGCGCCACCAGTGGTTATGTCCCTTCTATGTTCCTCCTATTGACCAATCAGATTCCATCTCTCATATCACTTACATTTGCTATATACAAAATTGCGGCGCACAGTCAAGACGATCTGCTCGATAGTTAAGATCTGTATTGTAATAAAACGGGTCTTACCCCGCTAAGTGCATCAAATCACGTGAGCACCTTGATTAAAAACACGAAAGAATTTCCAAAATAACTGTCGACGCCCAGTTACTGGTACACATGCTTTGCAAATCCTTTACAGTCGACCGAAATAGGCACTTTGAAATCCATTTTGTTTACGAACCGATTGGACTATGCATAAACTCGTTAGTCCAGCCAAAATGTAACTCCATAATTGCAGCCTAGTTCGGCAAAGGTGGAAACCGGACTTTTACAGTCAGTTAACTCACTTGCCTCGGGAAGATGTGTGGATCGATGCTCATGATGTCAATCACTGTTAAACAACAAACAAACAATAATATAGCTTGAATATTGCTCATTGTTGCGTTTTAACGAACACACACACACACGCACGCACGCACACACACTAACACAAAACAACACAACAACAACAAATAAACAACAAACAAACAAAAACACACGAAATCATTTGGACCAAAAAATACACTGCCGGACAAAAAGAATTATAACGGTGTCTAAAATTATACAAACAAGAAATGGTTATTCGATGGTGAAGTATTTGATACGGATGTTTTTGGCAATATAGTATGCATCATATGCATGCGGATCTCAAAACAGGTGACGTGCATATGCGTCGCAATTTCACAGTACACAGTAATGAGCATAGTGAAGTGTGCATTTTTTAAATGAATACTTTTTTTGTCCGGCAATTAATATGTGTAGAATAAAGCATGTCCGAGGGTTTTTATGATGTTTAAAACCGCGGGATAAGGATTTTATCTAACTTATAAACCGAAAAAAGAAACTTCCTACATTTATCAACTGTTTTATGTTTCAAACATACTTTCTTGTGAACCTTAGGAAACGGGCGTAAAATATCTGTTGCTGGCGTACAGTACTTGAAAAAGGCATTCTTAAAAGCATGTGATTTATCGCCTGGGTACACTCACTGGGCTACAGATACTAAGGTTGCGTGTTCGATCCTGGGGAATATAAAGTAAACATTTGTCATTTGATTGTACATTTCATTACATTGTGTTCAAAAGCAAAATAAATTCTTGCGAGAAATATTAATATGTTACAATCATAGGAAGTTGTATGAATAAATTTCCCTGCATATTATGTAAAATCCCGGGGATATTATAACATCTCTGTTTATGAGATATAACCTGACTGGAGAGCAATAGGATGACGTCACTGGAGGTTTATAAGCCGAGGTATCCCTATTTAGAGATACTCGGAGAGCCGATTAAGTCGCCAGTGTCGCTAGGCCTTCTGCGATGAACGTCTCAATGATAATTGGGGGTAATGGACGTCGAGTTAACAAATCCGGTGCACTAAATTCCACGACGGTCGTAAGTGATATACTTTCACATAGCATTGTGAAGGTCCCAGTTGTTGTTACCATTTCTTCTTTATATGTGTGTGTAACTGCAGAACGTCTTGCTTTTTTTCTCAGCTCATAACTCCATTCTCCTTAGGGGCGGCCGGGTAGCCTAGTGGTTAAAGCGTTCGCTCGTCACGCCAAAGACCCGGGTTCGATTCCCGATATGGGTACAATGTGTGAAACCCATTTCTGGTGTCCCCCCCCGCCGTGAATTGCTGGAATATTGCTAAAACCGGCGTAAAACTATACTCACTCACTCACTCAACCCATTCTTCTTAAATCAGCCTATTGGCTGTTTGTATTTAGGAACAGAACATGGCTCTACACATGTGTTTTCACTGGTCCTGTGTTTCAGGTGTGTTACAATGGGGAGTGCGTACCGAAGACTGACATAAAGCCTTAATCGCTGGAGCTTGCTATACACAAGAAAAGAAGAAAAATCATTAGCTGTACGTTTAATTCTTTCATAAAAATGAATATTTAAAGGCATATTTGCTTATGTTCGCTTATTTCTAATACCTGTGATTTGTATATTTGTATTTACTTGTTCCAATTATCTTTAAAATGCAGTTATTATTAATACAATCAAAATATTTCTTTTTAATAATATTACTGTAATACTTTTTACGTGACATATACATAGATATATGTATAGTGTGACCACACATTATCGAAAATGAGAACATTGTAAATTATAGATTTATTAAGTCATAGACCAAGACATTTCTTATTGATATTGTCCTTCATGATTCCCCAAATATTTTCAATTGGGTTCCGGTCCAGACTGTAGCTGGACCATTCCAGGAGTGTAACACTAAACCATTGAACCATTTCTTAGAATGCTTTAATTTTCTCTAAGTTTTGGATCATTGTCTTTCTGAAATACCCATCCGTCAACATACAAGACTTGTGCTGTTGTAAGGAGATGTCCCTGTTAATATCAGTGTATACTTTACTGGTCATGTTACATTCAAACACCTGTTTCTGTAACTTTGGTCCACATTTTTATGCAGATTGCATTTTGACACAATGAGCTTTCATCTGAGAACATAACATTGCCCTACTGAAATTTCTATTCTCCATAAAACCAGTTCAAATGTCGTTCAGGTTTTAGAAATGGTGATGGAATTCCTGCCAATCCATTGCATGCAAATGCGTTCTTATTGTCTCTCCTAGTAATCATTTCATGCCTAATATTTTCTATGCTATGCGCCTGTTTATAGACGCTAATTTACCAAGTCTTTCTATGGCCTACCTGCTCCCTTTTTGTGCTCAATTCCATTTCCACTATCATTATTCTTCAAAACACAGTACACAGTTGATAGTGGAATGTATGTTCTCCCTGTATTGACCTGTGCTAATAATTCCTTGATTGAAAAATACAAATTGTTATATACTTTTGTGTGAGTTTTCCAAAGTTGAGAAAGGAGATATTTTCATTGCAGTGAACATTACACTTGGTATTTCACTGCTGTGAACATAACACTTTGACGGAACTGTTGTCATACAAGAGTTACCTTACCCCCAGATTGTCTCCCTTTCTCGTAAGTGTCTGGCCCTTTCGCAAACTGTCGACTTCCTTTATATGCTCGTTCCACATTGACAAGGCCAAACAATGACAGATGGCTATTTATGGAGTTAATATCGCTTCATGCCGTTTTTTGTTCTCTTGAAATATTTCGAGATAAACTGTAAATTTCTCATATAACTCGTCAATCGAGAGTGTTCGTTTCGCAAAGCGCCTTTTTTGTTACTTGACCAGCGTGTATTCTTTCGCTTCCAACAGCGGTCTCGTAGTTTTCAAAAAAAGTTTTTGTTAAAGTTGATTTTGTATATTATATATAATAAATAGGATTTCACATGTGTCTCGTGAAATATGTTTCTCTCATCTCGTTTCCCCACTCGTGAAAATATATCCTTTCACCCGTCAATCGATGAGAGAAAATTGATATTCCAGTCGACGCATGAAATATCGCAAATATATTCTTTCTTTTTACCGAAAGCTGCCATTTCCAGTGGTCTTGTTTGCCGTCTGCCAGGTTGTCAAACTCCTCACAGCGATATCCCGTTCGCAGAACTCTCTTTACCCATTCGTGACCAACTCGTGTTATTCCGGGACAAGCCGAATAGCGACTCGTGCCCTTCTCGTGGCCATTTTTGCGACCGGGTTCCGTCTTAGCGCAAACGGGCATACCTAAAACAACATTGTCAACTCGTTGCGTAATGGTTCACGCATTTTCCCCATATATTATTTATATTTTAGATGCAATTTAAAGCACATCGGGACGTGCAGAATTATACAGTATGATTGAATACATTAAACTGTGTCTTTGGTATATTTTTAGATGCAAGACATATGTAAAATCAAAAATTATTTCTGAGGGATTATTTGACGAAGAACTTGAAATCATACGCGCATTCTGATTGGTTTGTCGTATTTTCGCACATAACATTCATCGATAGGGGGACGAGTCTTCTTGCAGGTTACGGAAAGGGGCGAGTGTTGACGAATGTCTCTTTACCGCGAGTGTAACGAAGGTGTCACGCGCTGGGGAGGAGCTTGTTTACCAAGGGAGACAAATCTGGTCATACTTTACAAACATGACACGCGGAATTGTCTCCCTTGAATCAAAGTCAGAATAAGTTCTACACATACCTTTGATCTGGTAAATATTGAAGCCGAAAAGGTTTTAAAATTCTCAATAATTTCCTGTCAACCTAATCTTTCTTTAACTCAGACTGACAGTCGATTATTGAGCAGGGAACATCCCATGATTGTTGTACTTCTTGAGAAGTGTGCACCAACACTATAACCTGACAAGAGTCCTTGTAAACTTTGTGAACAGTTAGCTGTGTTCATGTAAGTTTCATCACAGCAGTAAATAGTCTGGTAAACTGGTATGTTTTAATAAATTTTAATGATGTCTGTTTGTTTATTGTTTAACGCCACACTCAGCAATATCCCAACTACATGACGGCGGTCTGTACATAATCGAGTCTAGACCAAACATCCAGTGATTGACATCATGAGCATCGATCTACGCAGTTGGGATATGTGACATGCATCAACCAAGTCAGGAGCCTGACCACCCGATCCCGTTAGTTGCCTCTTACGGCAAGCATGGGTGGCTGAAGAATAGCCCATGACAGACCCCAGCTTGAAGTGTGTTCAGGTGTGTTGCATGTGTCAACACTGATACAGATAACCATGTGGAAACACACCCAAGAAAAAGAAAACACTGATGTTGAAGACAAGTTTTAATGTGATGCTGTACATACTCATACAATGTGCTTCTGAGTTCTTTCATACAAAGTCATTTCTCCTGCCACAACCTCCATTTTCACACACTATTACTCTTGTTCTAACTCTGAGGCCCATAGCAGTGAATAATACATTCTTATGTTTTTTTGTCACTAAAGATAAATTGTTTGTCCAGACTTTTTCTTTCAGTTATTGGCTCTTGATTTTACTGCCAAAAGATGTCACTGTAAAGACGATCATTGTTAATATCATTCTTTATGTTCACCATGAAGGTGCTTGACAATCAATACTATTGATTTTGTGATCAATATGCACATCCTTCATCAGGAATATGACAAGTTGTATTAATCAATCAGAAGATTGTTCCTCAATAAGAACATCCTTGATGATCAAATGACATCTTTGATGATCAAATGTGACCACCCTTGATCAAATAAGAACATCCTTGATCAAATGAGAACATCCTTGATGATCAAATGACATCTTTGATGATCAAATGTGACCACCCTTGATCAAATAAGAACATCCTTGATCAAATGAGAACATCCTTGATGATCAAATGACATCTTTGATGATCAAAAGAGAAAATGCTTTAGGATCAAACGAGAACAACCTTGATCAAACAAGAACACCCTTATTGATTAAAAGAAAACATCCTTGATGATCAAATAAGATCATCCTCTATTATCAAATAACATCCTCAATTATCAAATGAGAACATCCTCAACGATCAGTAGGGCATCCTGGATCGAAATGACCACTTGATGATCAATAGGAACACATGATTGATGATCAGTATTAAATAACCTGGGTTACTAGTATGGATTACCTTGCTGGTGTACATGTCATGCTGTTTCATACAAGTTAGCAAGGATGGTTATTAAACAACAATGTCTTGCCTCCGATTACACATTTGATTTTCACTTGCAAACAATCATCAAGTGTTTATTCGATTTGACACCAATACTGTTGTGAACGTGAGTATTGAATTAGGTTCCGCCTACCTTCAACATAGAGAGATTCATAGACATTTGTGAGCATCTACATCACCAGTCCACTGGCAGTGTAGTCCAGTCAAAGAAAACAGGTTCATTAATACCAATCAGTTATAACATGAAGTCTTGGATATGATTATTCAAATAAGAACACCCTCAATCATCAATAAGTTCCTTAATGATCAAAATGAACACTTGATGATCAGGAAGAACACTTGATGATCAAAATGAACACTTGATGATCAGTGAGAACATCCTTGATCAATGAGATCATCTACACGTCCAACGTGTGGGCAACAGTCTCACTGCCTTTTCTCATTCTGTATAACAGGGTTAGTCATTCTCGATTATCCAGTGTCCAGTGTCTCCGTCCTGTTACAATAAAGTCCCTGGACCCAGTGGCTGCCCTGGCTTCATTGTGAGCGCAATCGGAATGGAAATAAACTAAAACCAGCAATCGAGTCCAATAACTGCATCTTTCCGAGGCAAGAGAGTTAACTGACTACATGTATATAAGTCCAGTTTCCACCCATGCCGAACTAGGCTGGTATTATGGAGTTACATTTTTGCTGGACTAACGAGCGAGCCCAGGAATTCCAGCCTAGTTCGTCAAGGGTGGAAACTGGACTTTTAACCTCAATAAAATCCCTTACCTCGAGAAGATGCAGTTATTGGACTTGATGGCTGGTTTTAGTTTAACTGGGATGAGTGATAAAACAATGTGCCATGTTACTGACAAGGAGAGATGGAGATAACATCATCACCATAGAAACAAAGATCTGAGGTCAAATAGGTCCATGGGAGTATCATAACAGAAAGGACATACACACTGGATAATGGAGATTGTCTAAGTAGTCTCATGGAGTCGGGGGAGACAGGGAGCCCTGAGAAAGGTTTATTCTGTAGGTAGAAATTATCTTTAATGACCTTTACATCTTCTCCCAAAGAGTCTTCAGCTCATTGTACAAGGCGTTTAGTACGAACTGAACTAGTTTCCTAACCACTGAATGAAAGGACTGCCCCATGACGTGACCCCTTCTTCACCAATCTACTTCAGTTTCTGTGAACTGTCAGTGACGGCATGGAAAATACTTTTTAGTCCTCAAAACAATGAAAGCCCACTTCCACTCTCAAATTTGCATGATTCAAATCAACTTTGTGGTACCTGCCACATTTCTGGGATGCAAAACTATAGCACTGTTATCCCACACGTTTCACACCAAATTAGGGAACACGCTCCTCTACATGTCGTATATCTCACACACAGGAACACTTCAGGAACCACACACACGTCTCACACAATATCAACACAAAATTTACATATCACATTATTATCAAGGGAAAATGTAGCATCCTGTATGACTAGTCATACATAACAATCAACATCAGTGATACAAAGGGATGTAACCATGGTAATGCACAGTGTCATATCAACATAATGGCTAATATGTATACTACTCAAAAGAAGTTAAGGAATACCCAATTCTTTCATATCATTAAAGTGAGTGAGTGAGTTTGATTTTATGCCGCTTTTAGCAATATTCCAGCAATATTACGGTGGGGGACACCAGAAATTGGCTTCACACATTGTACCCATGTTGAGAATCGAACCTGCGTCTTTGGTGTGATGGGTGAACACTTTAACCACTAGGCTACCCGACCGCCCCTCATATCACTAAACATAATCTGTCACGGCATGACAAGTGAGTGAGTATGGTTTTACGCCGCTTTTAGCAATATTCCAGCAATATCACGGCAGGGGACACCAGAAATGGGCTTCACACATTGTACCCATGTCGAGAATCGAACCCGGGTCTTCGGCGTACATGGCATGACAAAATAACTATAGTAATATGAAAGAATTGGTGGTTCTTAACTTCTTTTGAGTAGTATAATATTGATAAGTTTTAAGCTTATCCAAACATGTTCAATATAGGAATGAAGTAGCAGGATAGGAACCAATACAAATTATTCATAGAGAAACAAAATATTCAGAGTTATGTTACACAAAAGATGATAAGGGTCATCACTCTGTCCAGATCCACCATTGCAGCAAGCCATGCACTGATGACCAAGCATGCACAGAGGACTGCTCTCATTCTTTAAATTACATATACCCTGGGTACATGAAAATGATCATCTGAAATATTCTGTCTACAGCCAATGGTGTTTGTATCACATACCGTTTTCGATGTAATAAGCACCCTTCTCTAATAAGCACCCACGGCGATATTTGATAATATATTGGCTAGTGAACAATCTCAATTAGCGCCCCTTTCGACTGATCAATGTACACTTATTTATTTGTGTATAATATGCACTCATGTGTTATATGCACCCTTAATTATGGGCAATTAAATTCTGGAAAATATATCTGTTGTGTATAATACACACAGACTTGTATCATTTCAGGCTGTCAGCATAAACCATTAAATAAATTTCAACTGTTTTTTCTCTCACCAAAATTATATTCTCATAAGAGCCCCCATTTCTAATTTTAAGAGCGCCCTGGGTGCTTATTACGTCAAATACGGTATATGAAATGCACATACAGAATGATGTACACTTGGTGTATAATATATCATGGGACTGTAAACAGCATTACCTCATCACAATGCATATGAGGCATTATAAAAGGTTATACTGTACAAACAATTACAATTTTCAAAATTGTTGTCGGCTTTTGTTTCCGGATTGATACACTTTACCTTATAAAACCAGACCAGTTCAACAAAAATCTCATTAAAATCTATAAGTTCTCGCTACTGCTAAACAAAGATCTGAGAACATCCCATTACGGGTCAACTCAGAACGACCTTTTCGAACTTTGTCCGACCAATTGAATGACTAACATAGTCGACAATAGCCAATCAGTAGGCAGCTTAATCAAGCGTTACGGCACGAGTTTCAAACTACCCGACTACGCTTCGAAACATATTTTGACATATACTCGATTAAAAAATTAAAAACTGAAGAAAAGAACATTCTGGAATGGCTAATAGATGGTTTAGATTGCGTGAATACAGACATAAAGCCCATAACTGTCGTTCGGATTACCCTGTGTGGTTTTTTTCAAGGTTGCACGATCAAAAATTACATTCCAACTGTCACTTTCATGATCTGATAAGCGTTGCTCTGATTGGTCAGATGAAAGGTCGTTCTGACATGACCCGCAATGGTATGTCCTAAGATCTTTAGCGGTTTAGCAGTAGCGGGAACTAAGATCTGATTTTAATGAGATTGGTTTAACGACAGAATGTTGCATCCCGAGGGTGCCTCCTGAGACGAGGAAGTAAACAGACCTATCAGGACACTGGGAAGAAATTCGGGAAAGTGTAACTGAAGTATTTTAAAAACTTTTTTTCACCACTGTTGCCAGGCCAGCTGGAGATACAACAATTAATATTTTGCAAATTGAAATCAGTGCGAGATTCACTGAACAAGGAATGGATTTGGTCAGTAGGGCTGGGACGAGTCCGAAGTTACTACCCACAACCCTATTACCCGACCATAGCCGGGTACCCTCCACCCTATTACCAGACCCTAACCAGGTACCCTCAACCCTATTACCAGACCCTAACCAGGTACCCACTGTAGATATTTAGAGATAGGTACAAACTGTCTGATTTGGAAAAGTTTGACCATAGCCCTGGCAAAATGTATTTAGATACACATGTTAAACTATCTGGTCATGCATACACTGTTTACTGCATGAAGTTTTATCTTTATTCAAACATATAAAAGTCAGAAGGAATGGGTGCATTGTCAGAGAGAAATGGGATCATTAGTGACTTACGGTTTAACCACAGATGTTTAGATAATTCTTGTCATTAAACAATATATCACATGACTACATGGACTAACCACGGGTGCGGGTGGTCCTGTGGGTACCCGGGTCCTACTCAGGACCCACCCGACCCGAGTACCTGGGTATCTCAGTTACCCATCCCAGCCCTATTGGTCATATCTTCAAACATGATTTTCATAGGAAGGACCAACTTAATACCTTGTCTTTTAAAGGTCTACATACCACAAGGCAGGCGGGAAAAACAAACTAAATTGTCAATCAAACAGAAATAACAAAGTGTAGGGTATATACATTCCCAGAAAAAGAAGGTCTGGCCTGAAAGTTCATTTTTCAAAAGAATACATGCCAGTGTTAAAGGCATATGGTTGCGTTTTTCGACTTCTGCAGTTTGTACACATGAATTACTATTATGAAAACATAATTACTGAAATGTGATGACAGTTATAATATAAAAACTGTTGTAATACTAAACACTCCACAAAGCAATATCTGAAGAAAAATATGTGATCCATGAACTGGATGTGATCACCACTTGAATGATCTCCCTCTAAAGTCAGCCATGTACCCTTAGACATGAAGACAATCTGGATTACCCTGTAGGCTAGGTGGGAGATTATAACATACAGGTTATAACAAACTGTCCATATATACAGTAGCAGCCAGTGCCAATATATCATGACATCAATTGTAACTATGTAACAGGTGTGGGATGCCAGAGTTAGAAACTAACAGTTTTTGTCCACTAGTCCTTATAATGATAACAAAGCAAAACCCTTAAAATGGGCCAATTTCTACTAGTCCTTAGGATACCTTTACTATTGGGCAGTTTGGTAAGGACTACAGGACTAGTGCCAATTTCTAACGCTGGATCATCATACAAAGTTATAACTTCCTGCTGGGTTTGTGATAACAGTGGAAAAGATGATGACAACTTCACAAAAAACAAACATTTGGTTTGGTATAAAAAATAACAAACACACAAAACAACCCAAACCTTTTTAACTTGGACTTTTGATTTTGATAACAGTGTATGGATTAAGTACATCGTTAATGCTGGAATCTATCTGAACAAGTGATTCTAAGAGTGAGTGAGTGAGTGAGTATGGTTTTACGCCGCTTTTAGCAATATTCCAGCTACATCACAGCGGGGGACACCAGAAATGATTCGGGAATCGAACACGGGTCTTCGGTGTGACTAGCAAACGCTTTAACCACTAGGCTACCCGATCGCCCCAGTGATTCTAAGAGCGAGTGAGTGAGTATGGTTTTACGCCTGTTTTAGCAATATTCCAGCTACATCACAGCAGGGGACACCAGAAATGGGCTTCACACATTGTACTCATGTCTGAAGTCGACCCCGGTCTTCGGCGTGACGAGCGAAAGCTTTAACCATTAGGCTACCCAACCGCCCCAGTGATTCTAAGAACTACGTTTGACCATGGAAGGGATCTACATATGAAGGCTTGTTTTACCCTGTGGAAACCCTACTCCCAGACAGTTACTGTCTGTACCGGTATTTAAATTCAGGGCTATTAGCCCTGACTTGTTCGTACAGAAATGCCGATATCGATGGGAACATTTTGTCTGAAATGACACGATTTCACTGTACCATGATTGAAATAATACATTTGACCTCCAAAACACTCAATACCCGAAAGCTAAGTAACATTTAGAAGGTCATCGGTGCTAGCACAGTGAACATCCGCTAATAATGTTGATACAATACGATTTAACCCTCAAAGTGTTATTTCCAGATAGATGACTTTCCCATCCTTGAATAAATGGTGCATATTAAGAGGATGAGTGTCAACATGGAAATAGTGCCTTATTGTATGACATGCTACAACACTTTGATGATATTATTACGTGCTCACTATTAGATCATACTTCATTGCAATACATGTGGTAGAATAAATATAGTACTTTCAGTGGGTGAAATGAGTTTCTCGCTGCTTTGACAGTATTTCAGTTGTAACAATATCATCGAAGTGAGTGAATGAGTGAGTTTGGTTTTACGCCGCTTTTAGCAATATTCCAGCAATATCACGGCGGGGGACACCAGAAATGAGCTTCACACATTGTACCCATGTCGGGAATTGAACCCAGGTCTTCGGCGTGACGAGCTAACGCTTTAACCACTAGGCTACCTGACCGCCTCCAAAATCATCGAAAGTCAACTCTGGGAGGAAAGCCTGAAGAGCCTCTTAGACCTCTTTACACCTTTGGTGAAAATCAAGGTGAGGGGTCTGGTAGTGAAAGACCAAGGACCACGTAGGGTGTATTTGTAGCCGCACACAGCAAGATCAAACAATAGTATCATTGTTAATATTTCAAAGAATATTACCTCTATTACATCACAGCCATAAATCCTTTCACAATAATATCTTCAGATTTTCAACAGAAGTCCTCTTCTGTCAACTATTCACAATCAGTTGTGCACGTAATACTATCTTGCTGCCCGTACCTCATGACCTAGGCGGTACTAATACAGTAGCAACAATAAAATCATTACTGATTGGGATTTTTGGCTATGATACATTGGCAAAAATTATGTCGGCTATATGATGTTGGGCTGTAAATAATCGATTCTCTACCAGACAATCCAATGATAAATATTAGCAACAATTATTAGAGTACAATGAGGTGCAAACTAGTCACCAAGACTGACCATTCTATCCACTAAGTTGCCTTTTATGACCAGCATATGTTGCTAGTAAGGGTGAAACGATACATCGATATTCCGATGCATCGCGATACTTGACCCACGATATACGATAAACGTGGGCCCATTTATCGATACGCCACGATACGGAACGCAAATCTCAAGTACAGCGTTTCCTCAGTATTGTGCCTTTCAATAAACCGCTAACGCTAACTTGGTTATAGGGCCCGCTAGCGCATGGCTCCCGAAAACGTACTTACATTTTTAATAAGCTCAGGTTTTACCCCGACAGATGTTTTTCCCCATCTCATAAAACATTATCAGCTGATCACGGCAAGCACATAACACCGAAAATACCAGTCAGCAAATCCGAACTGAAGTACGTAATTCAATACCATTATTATACTATCTTGTTATTAAAACGTGTTCATTGTATATCTGGACTTGTGTTTGTAATATATTTTATTAATTTTATTCAAAATTTCATTTAATATTGTTTTCGTTAAGTTATGTGACATCGTGTGTGAAGAGATACAGCAACCACGGTCAGATTACCGCTTTTGACGCCATGAAACGAACTTTAGTTGCTGGAGAATGGATACATATATTAAAAATGCCATACTCCTTAAAAGACATATTTGTGGCAATTTGGCTCATATATGTCAACATAACGTTATCGCAATCGAAATACATGTGGCACGGGAAGTTCCAAGGGTGACTGGTCAAATTGTTCCATACGTAAAAATATCCTGCAACAGCAATCACCAGTACCAAAATGCTACACTTATGGTTCTTATAATTATAAATATATAATTATATAGTAAAAGCTGCAACTAAGGTAACACGATATTGGAATAAATTATTCCTGATAAAACAATAATTTCAGATACAATTTCTTTGACCATTGCATCAAAATTCTTTGAAGTTGTATCACTGGTGGAGTACATTAATTATTTTCTGGTGTTTGAACTTTAAATTGTTTTGAAGGAAAGTTGAACAACTTCAGTAGTCTTGCTATTATAAAATAATTTTGACTGTTCCAAAATCATAAAAGGTTCAATCTTGACATGCTCTATGTCTTGCTTTTTTCATCATTGTGTATCGAAATACGTATCATATCGTTACCAGAATATCGAGATGCGTATCGTATCGTGACCTTTCGGTATTGTTGATCCCTAGTTGCTAGGGACCTATTTTAACCTGGAATCGCCCTGGATGGTAGATCGTAACAGGTAACAGGAAAGCAAATGAAGTATTTGTAATCCTTTAACATTTCATTTTCAACCAGTCCAGGGCCCCTTTCCACAAGGCAATCTTAGCGCTAATATAATCGTAACTCCCATACTTTAACACAGGTGTACAGAAATCATAGCACTAAGATCGCTTTGTTGAACGGGCCCCTGGTGTGGATTGGTGACAAGAAGAGCTAACAAGTAAAGATGAAGATGGTGAAAGGTATCTCATAGCATATACATTTTGCTAGTGTTTGGTGGAATGAGAACAGGCCACATGAAGGCTGGGACACCTACTCGAGACAGATTAAATATATCACATACACCCCACGTATCGTTCTGATGCTGGAGGAAAGCCGAAAGAATCGCAAGTCATACCTTGGTGTTTTTACAACTTAAAAACACCAACCAGGGACATATGGTGTATATACACCAAGAATCATAACCAGTAGATCCAGGCACTACTAAGGGACATAACTCTGCACAGCAAGGGGCAACGCCTTAGACCTGTGTCCTGATAAGGTGACAAGTTTACATCTAAATTAATGTACTTGTATGCTGCTCCTTTAATGACTTTCAGAATGTCGGTTGCTTGGCAACATATTGAATCAGCACATGGCATAATAAGCAGACATCCTCCACATTTATCAGGGTTGATTAAACTCCCAGTGATAATTAAACCTGTCAAGATTGCCATAATTTCCTCCATCCATTATGTAATAAATCTTCATTATAAAATGTCAAAGCTAATTGGCAGAGAGTGGAGATATAAAACATGCGAAAATATTTCCTTCAGTGTGAAACATTCATATGCATTGAACGTGTTGAATACATTTGCTAAATACTGAAACATCACACCAAGAATGTGTCAAGATGAATGAACATTTTTATGAACGAATGGTAGGCATCTGGATTAATAGCGGGTCAAGGTCATTTTGATATATTTCAAACATTTTCAATGAACTGCTCTTCATTGAGCAAATAATCATAATGACCCTATACGATGTGACTGTTATAAGTTATAACAACTTATAACATCACTTTATCAATGAACACCGCTTTTTCATTTAACACCACTTTATCAGTTAATACCACTTTATCAGTTAATACCACTTTATCACAATAGGCCGCATCAAGACGAAGCTCCACATAATGAACCCATGTGGAATACTGGGATACTTCTAACTGAAAGGATGTGAGCAATGACTGAAAACCCACTTGGACGACCCAATCCCACCTTGGTCAGTATGTGAAACACCCTTGACTTTGCAGAATCAATGCGTCATTCATGCACACAAATTCACAGGCAGTCAAGAAACCTTGAAATCACCAAACGAAAACTAATTCATCTATAAACAAACTTGAGCACAGATGGTGTCTATGAACATAATAACTGACCCCTTTGTCAGTGGAAATCCAACTTATAGTCCAGAATACAGAATACCCTCTTATCCATTGCAACATATTCATTCAGCAACTCAAGATGAGAAGTCTCTCTCCTCAAGGCAAACTAGTAACCATAGCAACCACATGTGTGACAGTATTTGAACATCTAGCGTATATCGGTCAATCATAGTGATATTAACAAACTTTAACAAGTAATAGCATTGTGTGCTTGGTTCAAGAACAAACGGTGCAAGTCACCAGGTTATCAAATCTCTAGTAAGTATTTGATGGTATGATATAAATGGACATACTGGATGATATAGGGAAAGTGTCCCAGAGCTGAGTATTTATGCAGGGATCTGGAACAATCAAGAAAAAATTCTGAAGGGTTTGTGTTGTGTCAATTTAACACTGACTTGGATAAACTAGGACTCATTGAATCATGATGAAAGAGCTTCACAAGCAAATGGAATAGGTCTTATGTGCTAACTGTGTTAACACTGATCCCTCAACAGATATAAAACAGTTAGCACTCTGTAGATTCACGTGATGTCTCAATGGCGTGTGCCTTCCACTGATGTCTCAATGGTCTGTGCCTTCCACTGATGTCTCAATGGTCAGTGCCTTGACCTGATGTCTCAATGGTCTGTGCCTTCCACTGATGTCTCAATGGTCTGTGCCTTCCACTAGTGTCTCAATGGTCTGTGCCTTCCACTGATGTCTCAATGGTCAGTGCCTTCCACTGATGTCTCAATGGTCTGTGCCTTGACCTGATGTCTCAATGGTCAGTGCCTTCCACTGATGTCTCAATGGTCTGTGCCTTCCACTAGTGTCTCAATGGTCTGTGCCTTCCACTGATGTCTCAATGGTCAGTGCCTTCCACTGATGTCTCAATGGTCTGTGCCTTCCACTGATGTCTCAGTGTCTCAGTGCTCAGTGCCTTGACCTGATGTCTCAATGGTACATGCCTTCCACTGATGGTCTGTGCCTTCCACTGATGTCTCAATGGTCTGTACCTTCCACTGATGTCTCAATGGTGTGTGCCTTCCACTGATGTCTCAATGGTCTGTGCCTTCCACTGATGTCTCAATGGTCAGTGCCTTCCACTGATGTCTCAATGGTCAGTGCCTTCCACTGATGTCTCAATGGTCTGTGCCTTCCACTGATGTCTCAATGGTCTGTGCCTTCCACTGATGTCTCAATGGTCTGTGCCTTCCACTGATGTCTCAGTGTCTCAGTGCTCAGTGCCTTGACCTGATGTCTCAATGGTACATGCCTTCCACTGATGGTCTGTGCCTTCCACTGATGTCTCAATGGTCAGTGCTTTTGACTAATGCCTCAATGGTCTGTGCTTTTGACTAATGCCTCAACGGTATGTGCCTTAAAATGATCTCTCAATGATCTGTGCCTTCAATGGATGTCTCAATGGTCCCTGCCAGACTAAGCTGTGATTCTGATGTTCTTCAATGACTTGTTTTGTTGACCAATTTCCCCAATGACTTCTAACACTGACCAAACCCTCAGTGAACTGTATCTTTGATGGATCCATCAATAATGTCTATCTGATTCCTCTACAAACTAGTATATTTATTTGACAGACCAATCAGTCCTCTGTATTTTTGACTGATCCCTCAATGACTCGTGCCATAGGCTGTTCTCTCAAAGATCCTTACTGACTGATCCTGCTATGATCTATATTATTTCCAGATCCCGGGTGATCCATACCTTTGCTTCATCCCTCAGTGATTCTGTGCAGTTAACTAAGCCCTGTAATGATTTGTGCTGCTGACCAACTCCTTGCTGATCTACATAGATTTCGACATTTGCGGTTGATTACTATTTCCTCTGTGATCTTCGCAGACCCCTCTACTGTCCAGACTGGTATCACTGTCAGCACTTGTCCTCTTCGCCGGCATCATCTGCCTGGTGTTCTGGCAGGGCAGGGCGACGTAAAAAGGATCGGTGAAGAATGATTTTCTGACATCCGAAAGCACTTGCAAATGGGTACAGTTTGTCTCTCATGACAACAGTTTCCTTTGACAGTTTTTCCTTGTCATCAATTATCACTTGGATCATGTCATCGAAAGCACCAAGGCCTGATGGGTATCGAGTGTCACCCCCAGTGACAACAAGCAATCCCCTGTGTAAAAAAACACCAAAATTGTAACGGTCAAAATTGGGCATTTTTGCAACATTAAACACAGCACCATCTTCAAAGATTTTCATGACACTTCCGTTTGTTGTGCACACAAAGGCTTCATCCCCGTCACTTAATGCCCGGCTTTCGGTGATGGGAGTCGGGAACAGATGAACTATCGTTGCAGTTCCATTTGTCAGATTCATGGCTTGAACTTCTTGTGTGCGTCTGGAACCCATTCCACGTCCACCAAAAACAAACAAAGTGTTACCGATTACTGCACAAGACGTAGAATATACACCAAACAGAAGGTGGCTAAAATGATGCCACTTCCTCTCCAAGATGTTGTACACATACACACTGGCTAGAGCTCCCTCTCGCTTGTTGCAGCCACCGATAACATACAGGGAGTCGTTAGATGCAACCATTTCATGGTAGCACCGATTGTCCGGCATCTCTGGGCAGTGAAGCCATTGGTCTACACTGCTATCGTAGTCCAGGAGGTAAGTCTTGCGACCGTGCCGCCCTGATATGTAGATGTGATTGTTGTACGCACAGACTGCAAATCCTGCCCCGGGGTCTAGAGGGAGTTGCTCAAGAGCAAACCACTTGCCCTCTAAGAAGCTGTAAGCATTTACAGAAGGCAAGAGTCCTGCAGACACTCGCACACCAATTGTCACTAACACTTCCTCATAGTTGCGTGGCTTCTGTGACTGCTTGAGATCAACATATGTATGCATTTCTTTGTTGCAAATATCTTCATCAACAATAGTTAGATTGTTTTCACCGTCGGCACTTCCTTCAGCGCGATCAGCTAGGGTTAGAAGTTTATGCAAACAGACATCTGATAAAAGAGATGTCCTGACAGTTTTACAGAGGTCTCTGAGGAAGCATTTCCGTCTCTTCCAGTCATGCTGCACCCACCGCAGGGCGATATCACAAACCATGTCCTCACTGGGCACCTTGAGGTCATCGTTGGAAAGCACCTCTAGGAGGTCAGGGCACTCCAAGCCTATGATCTCCTCCTGGTTCCCGACCTCCACAAAATACTCCAGGACAAAATCCATCGCTTTTTTCTTCAAGGACTCACAGTTGAGGCATTTAGCTAGCTGCCATATTCCAATCGCATTTTCCACAGACAACTGATCCACATAAAATTCCTCACATCTTTCTTGTAGGCATCCCATTTGTAAAAGTGTTGCGGCTCGAAGGATCTCCTCTACATTGTCAGTGCAAACGATGTTTCCCTGACTATCATAATAGAAATCTAATATATCTCGGAATGTTTCAATAGTGATGCCCTCAAGCGTCACTTTTCCATCCAGGCTTTCTCGCATGCCGGAGGAAAACATGGCATGAAAGTAGTCAGATATGGCCGACAGGAACACCTTGTGACAGCGGAAGATCGTGCCCTGGATGTCGATCTCCGTGTCCGTGAAGGAACCGGCGTCATATTTCCGTTTGAACCCTTCCAAGACCGAAATGGCAATACGGCTTCTCCAGTTGCAGGTCATTGTCCTGGCCTCAGGGAAACCTCTGTACCACTGCAACAGGAAACAGTTTGTTAGACCAACAATAGAAAAGACAGACGATAGGCTGTATTCATACACTTTGTCGTAAAACAATACACATCTTGACATTCATGAAAACACCAAATCTCTAAATGTAAAACATGAGGTACTGTGAACCTATCCTGACCCAGACCATCTTCCCAAGGCAAGGGAGTTAACTAACAATAAAAGTCCAGTTTCCACCCTTGCCGAACTAGGCTGGGAATTCAAGAGTTACATTTTGGTTGGACTTGTGTCTCTATGCATAGTCCAATCAAAATCATGTAACGAACGACATGGATTTCAACGTGCTGATCTAGGACAACTGCAGGATTTGCATATCGTCGACATATCACATGCATATATTTTTCAATATTTGTCATGTTTTATATCAAGGTGCTCAATATATTTGATTCACTCAGCGAAGTAAGACCTGTTTTATTACAATATAGGTCTTGATTATCAATGAGATTGACTTGAACGGGTGCTGGCATTTTCTTTGAAGCAAATGCAAGTGATATGAGAGATGAAATCTGATTGGTCAATAGGAGGGACATAGAAGGGACATAACTCGTAATAGCCACTGGTGGCGCTACGATCAGGCCTGGAAATTCCAGCCTTGTTCGGCAAGGGTGGAAAATGGACGTTCATAGTCAGTTAACTCCCTTGCCTCGGGAAGATGGCCCCAGACTGTAGTCAGACACATTATTGGTTGGTTTGTTGTTTAATGCTGCGGTCTGTAAATAACTGAGTCTGGACCAGACAATCCAGTGATAGACATTATGAGCATCGATCCACGCATATGGGACTTGATCACATGCATCAACCAAGTCAGCGAGCCTGACAACCCGATCCCGTTAGTCACCTCATAAGGCAAGCATAGTCGCCATTTACGGCGAGCATAGTCAGACACATTAGCCAGCAGTAAAAAATTATATAATTTTTGTGAAGAAAGACAGCTAATAATAGTGCACATATTATTCAACTAGAAAGGTGTCTGCATTTCATAAAAAAAACAAAAACAGAAGCATCCCATTCCCACTTTTTCCAAGAGATCTGATAGAATAATACGTGTCTGCCATGAGTTGAGGTGCATTTGTGTTAACAAGGCCGTAGTTAACTTTTTTTGACAGGGGGGTCAAATATTTGTACAAGTATCACTTGTCCCCAATTTGATTCAAATAAAACTGTTTCCTATAAAATAAAAATCATGGCCTACTTGTAAGTTTGTACCAAATATAGAAATCAAAATGCAATTGGCGCGACGAGTCGACACTTTAACTACTGTTCTAGATGGCTAGTCAGCTACCCCAGCTAAACTTGGTTGTGTACAGGCTTGTGTGACTAGTTCACATCGATATCAATTCTGTAGGCACATGTTTCAGATTATAGACATTGTTACACATCCTGCTACAAGGAACACAATTACAGCGAGCAGGAAAGGAACACACTGACAATATTGCACATTTACCTGTTCATTTGAGTAGATATCAATCTTCTTTGTATCGACATACACAACTTGCCAACATTAACGTGTGTACATGTTTGCATCGATGGTCACTTCATTCTAAAACGTTAGGTCAACTTCTCGGGGGAAAAAAATACAGTTTCTCATTTGCCTTTCAAAGGTAGGAATGAAGTCTTTTCAATTTTGTCATGATGTAACTCAGGTAGTCAACACTCCGGTAATATGTCATTATTATCACAAAAGAAGTTGGTATTGGAAGTAATTCCGTAGGAAATTTGTTGAATATGACGTGTTTTCTCTCGATGTACCAAAGCGGAAGTTTACAGGCATAAAATGTCTGCAGTTGCCTCCCTTTGATAAAACTGCTTTACGTACAACACTTTATGGCATTAAAATATGAAGAGCGGACGTAACGTGATAAAGTCACTCACCGATCGACGCTTTACCCTCGGATTTAATAATACATGTGTGTGTGCGGGATAAATTGGAAACGGCACAATAAGCACAATGACTTATTGTTTCTAAGATTTTAGGTAAAAAATATCGTGCTTTTGGAAATTATGGTTTATGGATTTTCGCTTGTATTCGTGTGGATAAGTAGTAGATAATCAACGCATGTCATAAAAGTCTCCCAAACTCCACGTAGTTCAGACATTTAGGATAAATCTATCTTCCTGCTACCCTCGTGGATAGAGCGCCTGCCCAGAGAGCATACGGGCGGTGGTTCGAATCCCGGATCCGTCATACTATGATACGTTAAAACATGGTAAGATAGAATACTATGTGTGAGTGGTGTATGCATGTTAAACTGCAGCACGATACCTCAGTGGACTTGCACTATAAAACCGGCATTAGTCGGGGCTAGTACATCTAGAATAAATACTACACGAGCTCCCGTGGAATACCAGTCCCATGTAACGAGTGAATAGTTTTGGTATCTGACTCGCTTTCGGGGGCACGGGTGACCCAGTCATCTAAGGCGCCGCGATTCGCTGTGCAGAGTTGCGTCCCTTGGCACGCCAGAAACCCATGATTGTGGGTTCGAATCCCGGTTCGCCCCGATTATGTTTCTAGGTTTGTTAGCACCATACCTGTGCTCGTGGGTTTCACCGAAGTGGTAAATGTTTGAGACCTGCATCACTTCGGGCTTTCCTCCCACATTAAGCTGACACGCCGCGATATAACTGGAATACTGTTAAAAGGAAGTTGTTTGATCAGGGTTTCAACATTCATCGCCTCAGTAAAGCTTTCATGTAAAAAAGTTTTATGGTAGAGATGTGGAGGACATTTCCATTTCTGGCGCATCAGTGACCAAAAAATATGTCTGATGGAACTCCCTTTTTTACTTGTACCATATGTTCCCGTGTTTTTTTAAGTGTACAATTGACTTGCCTGTGCATGTGTTTGTGACGGGTGCCACTGATGGGGCAGGATACGCTTACCTTTTCACGAACACCTGGTATCATTACTATGTGATAGTGATTCATAAACACATGCTCATGATATAGTCGGAATCGTAAATCGACTCTGCTTTAGGCAGAGATTTCTATAGGATATGGAAAGGGTTTGATCGCTTTAATTAATTATATAACTGCATTAATCTTGAACGCGACATTTAACCCTCATGGTGCCTGGTTATAAGCTGGCTTTGCATACTGCCCGACCCGTGAAGATCCGGGGTAAAATAGGTCTTCAGCAACACATGCTTGCCGTAACAGGCGACTATGCTTGTCGTAAAAGGCGACTAACGGGATCGGGTGGTCAGGCTCGCTGACTTGGTTGATGCATGTCATGGGTGGATCGATGTTCATGATGTCAGTCACTAGACTGTCTGGTCCAGACTCGATTATTTACAGACCGCCGTCATATAGCTGGAATATTGCTGAGTGGGGCGTTAAACAACAAATCAACCAACCAAGCAGTGCCGCACTGTGATGACGTCGCAGTTTCAAAAACAAAAACATTGTATCAAAAGTGTTACAACGTTCTTATTTCTTTACACAGTATAACCAAATTGTTTAACATTCAAGTAGAGTCGATTGTCTTTCCAACAGTATCAACAAATCCAAAAGATCTATGCACTGCCGAGCCATCGATAAAAGTGCTGGTGTTGTAAGTTTCCTACTTTTCTACATAATCGTAATGTGGAAGCACCCGAACGTGACAAGTAATGTCAAATAAGCGCTCTTGCTTGAAATCTAAATGTTCAATAATGCATAAAATTCACAGTACATATCCTAAAGGTGATAGACATATGACACATATGTTTTGTTTGTTGTTTAACGCCGCACTCAGCAATATTCCAAATATATGACGGCGGTCTGTAAACAATCAAGTGGTTGATATTATGAGCATCGATCCACGCAATTGGGATGTTAAAGTCGAGTACACATTAGCAGAAGGGTACAATGTGTGAAGCCCATTTCTGGTGTCCCCCGCCGTGATTTTGCTGGAATATTGCTAAAAGCGGCGTAAAACCGTATTAACTCACTCATTTAATTTAAGGGTGGCCAGGATGAAAAGAAGACTTTGATAAAAAGGCTAGTGGACGCTCTTGCTTCGGGAAGATGTCAATCTCCATGTCACACTCGTCATTCTTGGCTCTACATGGTATAATATTAGCTCTTGTCACCAACCACTACATCACCTATATCATTCTTACCCTCTAAAAACCTTGCAATAAGCTGCGCTCAAAGAATATTAAATACATTACGCGCCATGTCTAATCCCTTGTCACTTAACGCACCATCATTCTCCATCCAGCCCTTGTCACCCCACACAAGTCACCTTAACACACCATGGCCCACTTGCACAAAGCGATCTTAGCTCCACGATGATCGTAACACCCATGCTTTAACATAGGCTTACGATAGTCTTAGCGCTAAGATCGCTTTGTGCAAGTGGGCCCATGTCCCTTTAGTAAAACAATAAAGGAACCTAAAAGTCTATATTGAGAGCATACACTTCATTTTCAAAATATAAATTGAAAAGGAGCCCAAGTCTAGAATCATTTGGTAAGTTTACATTGATTCAGCTCTCAATTTAACATTGTTATGGGCTGCATTTTATTTCGTAGACATAAATAAATATATATATATAATATAAATAAATGTCAATCTGACCCTGTATGCATAATGTAGTTTTGTTTAGGTTTGTTGTTTTACGCCGCACTTAGCAATATTCCGGCTATATGACGGCGGTCTGTAAATAATCGAGTTTGGAACAGACAATCCAGTGATTGATATCATGAGCATCGATCCACGCAATTGGGATCGATGACATGCATCAACCAACTCAGCGAGCCTGACCACCCGATCCCGTTAGTCGCCTCTTACGACAAGCATAGTCGCCTTTTATGGCAAGCATGGGTTGCTGAAGACCTATTCAACCTCGGATCTTCACGGGTCTGAAAGCCATGTAAGCGTACAGCAACAGTGTATAGGTGTATTGCCAGCCTATCGTGTTATGATAATAATTCCATTTTCCGAGGAGATTTATAATGTTTATTTGATAATATATTCATAAATAGTTAGCAATCAAGTGACCCATGAAGATCCGGGGTAGAATACGTCAAATTAAAAAATTATAAGTGTATGAACGACTTAATTTGACTACCATATGTTTTTCACGAGACCGTATTCTTGAAATGACGTTAACACTGACGGACTACTTCCACATTCCTGGAAAAACCCTTGGAAATTCCCTAGTGCGAATACATACAGAAGCGTTCTTTCTTAACATTTAGACCCTTTAATCTTGAACTCAGCATTTCAGTATACATTGAGAAACGTCAGAGAGTTTGACTGCATGATCGTTCACGAATATTCTTACTACGACCCCTCCTAATGAACAAAACGAAAAAATGCACTTCCAAACTATCGTAAGTATCGACTCGATCCGTGTCTAGGCTGACAGTGACAGTCTACACCAATCTATGAATTTACCTTAGTGTCTATTTGACACATCTTTTATCACCTTTCAATGATCGACCAGTTGATCAATGATGACTAAAACATGTAACCGCCACAGGTTCATTAACAACTTCCGAAATCTCTCGCGTCACGTTTGTCATGTCGGCCATTTTGACGTCTTGTACTTGATGTAAATATATTACGACGCACTGTCATTGTGACTGACTTATTGTCACACATACTAAATATAATTGTGTATAGATCAAGGTCTACGTCCTTTGAGGTAAAAATAGTGATGTACACAATTATAAAAATTGACTTTCACTTTGTGTGAGTTCATGAACCTTCATAGAGTCAGGGCCAAACGTTGCACGAACGTCGTCGCAAGCTCGACGTACATACAGTTTGGCCCTCACTCAATGAATTTAATTCTCCAATGAACTCACACAAAGTGAAAGTCAATTCTTAAATGAACGACAATTTCGCGGTCATGTGGCCGACCTGTCCTCCAATGGAAAAGCTGTATATCGTGTAAACTTCAAATTAAATATATATATATTTGTTTTAACACAAAAATTTGTAGATTTAACACCAGTCAAAACCATAGGATGCTGCTCAACATGCATTCAACATAGTCAGCATTCTCCGATTCTTCATGTTAATTTGTGAGTCTACTCATTATGATTGCAAGATTATACTTGATGTATTGTTTTCGCCGAATGTATATAAATAGATGACAAACTAATAGTAATGTACGAGCTGATGTAATTGGGCTTATACTCCAAATGCCATATACAGTTCATCCGTAATTCCTTTAGTTGTAAGGTGTTGTAAAACAACTAGTACAATACAACTGTACGGATTATCCCCCTTTAACACACTCCAAGGGAAAGAACTCTATTGTATTTGTGTCTTGCAACATGTGTGGAATATGTTGTGTATTCCAAAAGGGGAACGAAACCACTTTAGTAAGATTTGAAATTTTTGATAACATTATTGTCAGTATGGAAATTCTGATTTATGTTATTGACGCAAAGTTGTAAATTAATAAATAAACATCTTACCAGCTGCTTACGCAGCATCGATCACATGTCTCGTACAAAACTCGTAGAACTGCAGTTTCAAGGAGACTACGGTCTGACAGTGACCTAATGCCAAGTATGACCAGATCATTACGAAGAAACGCCTGATACCCAGGCAATAATAGTAATATCCCCTGCTGTTGAAAGCCTGTACCAGCTCAGTCAAAATAATTAATCCTTCAGTTTACAATTAAGCCTGAATAAGCAAGGGAGGATCCAGCATTTTTAAAAGGGAGGGTCCAAAATATCAAAATCCCGTCTCAGATATTTTTATTGCCAGCAACATACAACATTTTTATTCAAAAGTGGGGGGCGGTCTGGCATGTCTGGTAGCCTAGTGGTTAAAGCGTTCGCTCGTCACGCCGAAGACCCGGGTTCGATTCCCGACATGGGTACAATGTGTGAAGCCCATTTCTGGTGTCCCCCGCCGTGATATTGCAGGAATATTGCTAAAAGCGACGTTAAATCAAACTCATTCACTCACTCAAAAGTGGGTTGGGGGGTCCGGACCACACTGTGGATCCACCTTTGTTAAGCCTTAATAATTAATCATAGTCACAATGGAGAATAGGCTGAACCTGTGGAAAATCTAGACTTGCTTCATTCAGGGCTGAAGCATGACAACAACAACAATGATAAAGTGCAAACAACAACAACAACAATAATAATAAAGTGAATATTTACAATGCACCAAATCCATACGCTAATGCATACTCAGAGTGCTACATGTTTACCCCAGTACATGGATCAGTGTGCACTCCAATTCTCAATGTTCATTATCAGCTCCCTGGGAGTATACCAAGTTGCCTGGGAGGCCCCAGGTTAACATGCAGTCACATTACCCTCTCATCCTACCGGGTACCCTTGGTAAACAGAGGCATATTTCCAACAAAGTTGCTTGCCTGGGGAGTGAGTGAGTGAGTGAGTATGGTTTTACGCCGCTTTTAGCAATATTCCAGCAATATCACGGCGGGTTGCCTGGGCAGACACAACATGTATTACATGTAGTATTTCAAGGTATATGACCTCTGAAGAAAACTGCAATGTTTAATATTTATTCCTTATTTCTACCCAACAGAAATGCATCACAGAAAATTCCTGTATACAGAATCGTGGGCCTGACTACAGCGGTAGCCATGTTGTCAGCATTTCCAGTGAACAGTCTCTTCTATTTGGTGGATTCGTGCTTCACCTGCGAGGAAGTGCCACGCCCCAACCAGTCAAGGACGACAAGGGCAATACCCTGCTGTGGAATGGAGAGGTGTTTGGAGGAATGGAAGTCAGTAACCTTTGCTAATCAGGTTTAGTACATCATTTGTTTACCCTGCTAGTGGCTGCGATCACCATTTGAAACTTCAGAAAAGTCCTTATGTGTACGGGGGCATGGGTGGCCAAGTCGTCTAAGGTGCCGCGATTCACTGTGCAGAGTTGCGTCCCTTGGGCACGCCAGAAACCTATGATTGTGGGTTCGAATCCCGGTTCGCCCTGATTATGTTTCCAGGTTTGTCAGCACCATACCCATGCTTGTGGGTTTCACAGAAGTGGTAAACGTCTGAGACCTGCATCCTTTCGGGCTTTCCTCACACATTAAGAGGACATGCCGCGATATAACTGGAATACTGTTAAAAGCGGCGTTAAACCCAACTCACTCACTCACTCACTCACCTTATGTGTACATGTATATGGCCGAAGTGACCGACCACAGTTATGCCTTACTAATCTGGACCCTGTTAATCTGGAAACACCACCTTCCTCGGAATTAGTTATTAATAGTTTAAGGGACATTACTTGTATGTTTTCATGATTTCACTATGAATGGTTCCATCCAAATTAACCTGGTTTCATTATGTAACATTTAGAATCGTCATGAAAAACAGGTCTATGCTTCAACTAAAAGTGGGAGTAGTTCACTTTACCAGGTGCACTTTTACAGGGGGCCACAGGTGAATGACTGTGCTTTGCTGGCTTACCGGTTTTATGTAATTACTTAGTTAGCTACTGCTCTACCCCTGAACCACAAATTCCATCACATGTAATCAGTGCTTGTTTAACGAGTCCTCAGGACAACATTAACATGCATGAGCAATAAAGTGAAAAGGAACTGCGCATGTTTGTTAATAATGTGATAGTCTCCCCCATTATCTTTTCATGAAGCATTACCCGCCATTGTCAATCAACATGAGCAGCCAATCCAGTGACACCATGGTCTGTAATGACATATTTTGTATCACAATTGATGTCAAGACTCTTGTCGACTGGCTCACTACCCTCGGTGTGATAGGTGACTTCGCAGGGGCCTGTCAGTGTTGTGGTAGTGGCGAGTGGACTCGTAAGAAGAGTTTGAGCTTTGGAAGAGATTATCTACTTTCGCAATGTCAGACTGTGGCCAGAAAGTCAAGAGGGTAGCGGGTTTTCGGCCTCGGCTCTCACCCTGCTGCAGTTGTGGAAACATCTCTGCTGCTGGTCTACATGTCCCTGAGACATGGGATCTGGCGCGAATCCAGAGTTGGCTCCATTCACACCCTGGTCAACTGTTATGTGAATCGTCCCAAAGACATACCATCGCGTCCACATGGTGTGCTGTTGAGAACTGTGCCATTCCAAGCTCCGGAACACAGAAGGCTTTGTCCGACTCATACTTTATAGAGTACATCTTCACAATTTCATAAAAATCAGATCTGAGTTCTTGCTGCCGCTAAACAAAGATCTGAGGACATCCCATTTATGGGTCACATCAGAACGACCTTTCACTAACTTTGACCGACCTCTGAAATGACCAACAAGAAGTCGACATCAGCCAATTAGAAAGCAGTTTTCTTGAGCTTTATGGCACTTGTTTCAACCTGGTGACTTCCATTTCAGACTACGCTTGAAAAATATGTTGACACGGTTCTCGATTAAAATTTTGAAAACTGAACAAACGAACATTCCAGAATGACTAATATATGGTTGAGAGTGTATAGCAGTGCTTCCCACATAATGTTCAACGCCTCCTCCGTTCAAATGTTTATCCCACTGAAGTGAGATAGACGATAATTTTGACGGAACCAGTTGTACGGGTCATAAATGTCGTTCGGAATACCCCGTGTTGACGTTTTTGAGGTTGCATGATTAGAAAACACATTCCGACTGTCACTTTCATGATCTGGTAAGCAACGCTCTGATTGGTCGGATGAAAGGTCGTTCTGACATGACCCGCAATGGGATGTCCTCAGATCTTTGTTTAGCGAGAGTGAGAACTAGGATCTGATTTTAATGAGATTGACATCTTCAGGAAGCAGTATCTTTGTGGTGCACCCAATAGTTTCCTGACCTTCCTGGATGCACTGAAGAAAGTCTACATGCCTTAACTGGAAAAAGTAACAGCCTGGCTACGTAAGTGTCAAGCAACACCACTGATTAAGCAATTCCTTGACGTGATTCGGCCCAAAATGACACTCTACAGAGACAGATTACTGAAACATGTCTGCAGTTTCCCTCCTGGAATCCAAGCTGCACTGAAGAGTCCTGGTGGGACGAAACATGTTAAAACAGTAAATAAGGATTACTCCAATAGGTTTACCCTGATTGGATTATTGGAAACAATGTGAAAAGGTAAAATGTATGGCTACCCTAGCTGTACACTGGCTGCTTCTAAGGATTGAAAAGGTGTATTGGATTGGAAAGGCATGTCAGCTCTCTAAGACTGAAAAGGTATATTGGTTCAGAAAGGCATGTCTGCTCCTCGAGGTCGAAAAGGAGTGTTGGATTAGAAAGGGATTTCAGCTTTCTATAATGGAAAAGGGGTGTTGGATTGGAGAGGCATTTCAGCTGTCTGAGACCGAAAAGGGTGTTGGACCAAAAGGCGTGTCTGTCACTAAGACAGAAAAGGAGTGTTGGATTAGAAAGGTGTTTCAGCTTTCTAGGACCGAAAAGGGATATTGGATGAAAAGTTTTGTCTGCTCCCTAAGACAGAAAAGGAGTGTTTGATTAGAAAGGCGTTTCAGCTCTCTCAGACCGAAAAGGGGTGTTGGATGAAAAGGCTTTTCTGCTCCCTAAGACCGAAAAGGAGTGTTTGATTAGAAAAGTGTTACAGACCGAAAAGGGGTTTTGGATTGGAAAGGCGTTTCAGCTCTCTGAGACCAAAAAGGGGTGTTGGATGAAAAGGCGTTTCTGCTCCCTAAGACCGAAAAAGAGTGTTTGATTAGAAAAGTGTTACAGACCGAAAAGGGGTTTTGGATTGGAAAGGCGTTTCAGCTCTCTGAGACCAAAAAGGGGTGTTGGATGAAAAGGCGTTTCTGCCCCCTGAGACCGAAAAGGAGTGTTAGATTAGAAAAGTGTTACAGCTTTCTAAGACCGAAAAGGGGTGTTGGATGAAAGGGCGTTTCTGCTCCCTAAGACAGAAAAGGAGTGTTTGATTTGAAAGGTGTTACAGCTTTCTAAGACCAAATAGGGGTGCTGGATTGGAAAGGCGTTTCAGCTCCCTAAAATTGAAAAAAAAACGGTGTTGGATGGGACATGGGGGAGTGCATGTGAGTACTTTCAAACGTGCAACGCTATAGTACGACAGTACTTGGAATGCACCAGGTAGACTGCATTGTTGCCCTACTAACCCTTTTACCTACACACCTTACGCTGGGACTGAATTATGGGTAGCCTTCAATACCGCTCAAAATAGAATTGCTCTTAATCGGCCAATCAAAAGTTTTTTTCAACAAGCTTCGGAAGATATTGGGAAGGGATGTAACTCTGTACACTTATCAGCAGTTGTTTGACCGTCACCTTTAGAATAAGGATTCGAAGCATGTTGAGTGAAAGGTGTTATGCTGTGGCCTGTTGTTCGTCTTCCGTCTGGTTGTGAGTCCGACCTTAATTTTTGCATTTTTTACATTTCCTCTGAAATTACAAGGCCTACAGCTTAAACTTTTTATGAATGAACCCAGCTAAGATGTCTCTGAATCTTTCCAATCTGATCGAAAACATGGCAACATAGGCGGCCATTTTGAAAATGTTGTTTTTGTCTATAACTCAGTTATTTCTGCATGTATTATGAAATGCAGCAAGTATTGTGTTTTCATAATAACATAGTATGCTTTTAGGCATATTTTTTACGGTTATTGTCTTTGTCCTTCCCGACATTGAACTTTGCGCTTTAACCTTAATATCTTAAATATATTCTCCTCTGATGCTGCATGACTGATAAAGCTGAAATTTGGCATGCAGTTTCCATCTCACAACATGCACAAAGACATCTTTTTTAAATCAATGTGATTTTATTTAGTCCTCAAGATCTTGTTCTTAAGAACCATTGAGCACTAGGCTGAAAGGTTTTTAGAATGGAATGACCATGAGAACATCCAAGTTGATTCAAGGCATCACTATTTGTTGACTTTCACAATGTTGCATAAATATCTTTTTTGCTTTTTCCAGAATCTTTTGCACCAATTTTACTTGAACACACTATAGATATTTGTGCCAAAAAAAGGTTAAAAAGTAAAAAAATTGTAACTTCATCGGGTGAGCTACAGAGCCTTGTGGCTGAATTTTTGTTCAATCAAAATTGAAAGCGATCAGCCCAAGGCTTTTTAAGTTTCTAATTTGTGATTGTCTGCTTATAAGGGGCAGTCTGGTAACCTAGTGGTTAAAGCGTTCGCTAGTCCCGCCGAAGACCCGGGTTCGATTCCCTACATGGGTACAATGTGTGAAGCTCATTTCTGGTGTCCCCCACTGTCATATAGCTGGAATATTGCTAAAAGCGGCGTAAAACCATATTCACTCACTCACTAATTATGCTTATGAAAATAGCTGTAAGTTATAAGGGGAGAGTTCCAGTGCATGCGATTAGTTTTATTGTCAATAGGTTTGATAATCTGTGTAGCAATGAATTTGTGTTTATAGTAAAAAATATAGATATGCAAGAAGCATGACTTATCTACAATTGTGAACCCAAATCCGTTACACCTGAGACCGCCTCTGTGGCCTAGTGGTAGAGAGTCTGCCCGAAGAGCGGAAGGTCCAGGGTTTGATCCCTGGCTGCGCCATGCCAAAAGACGTTAAAATATGGTACTTGTTGTTACCCTGTCTGGTGCTTGGTATTTAGGGGCTAAAACAAGGACTGGACTTACTTGAAAACAAAATGAAGGGTACTGTCATGAAGGGTGAATGCAATGCAACACAAACCCTGTATTCTTGTTGCCCTGTATAGCGGAGATATGTTAACACATTCACTCACTCACTCACTCAGATGGGGAAGGAGGAGAATGACACCCAGGCTTTGTTTGATCACCTGACCCAGACTGCCGACACCCAGGACATCCTGACACTGATGGCTGGCCTCCAGGGACCCTGGTCCTTCATATTCTGGCAGGTAGGACTCACTGAGTTACAGTTTCAGGGTTAATCTAGACCTGCTCACTGAGTTACAGTGTCAGGGGTTAATCTAGACCTGCTCACTAAGTTACAGTGTCAGGGGTTAATCTAGACCTGCTCACTGAGTTACAGTGTCAGGGGTTAATCTAGACGTGCTCACTGAGTTACAATTTCAGGGGTTAATCTAGACCTGCTCACTGAGTTACAGTTTCAGGGGTTAATCTTGATATGCCGAGATGCTGATATTCGGCTCCAAGTCTGCAGCCAATGCCAGTGCAGATTCCTTAATTGGAAGTTTGTTTAAAATTCTGTACATTTTTGAGAATAGAAACGTAAATGTTTCTTAAAATCATAATGAGTCTTAAGGAAAGTCTTTAAACTCGTCTTGTGAATAACCTCAGTGACATGTCAGCGGTCATCTTGGACTGTATTGTGTTGTGTGTGAAGGATCTATATTGCCTCAATCTTATTGTGTGTGCAGGATCTATATTGCCTCAATCTTGTTGTATATGAATGATCTTTATTGCCTCAATCTAGTGTGAAAGTTCTATTTTGCCTCAATCTTGTTGTGTGTGAAAGATCTTTATTCCCTCAATCTTGTTGTGTGTGAAAGATCTTTTTTGCCTCAATCTTGTTGTGTATGAAAGATCTTTATTCCCTCAATCTTGTTGTGTGTGAAAGATCTTTTTTGCCTCAATCTTGTTGTGTGTGAAAGATCTTTATTGCCTCAGCTTTGGTTTTGAGAGATCTTTGTTGCCTCAATCTTGTTGTGTGTGAAAGATCTTTATTGCCTCAGCTTTGGTTTTGAAAGATCATTTTTGCCTCAATCTTGTTTTGTGTGAAAGATCTTTATTGCCTCAATCTTGTTGTGAGTAAAAGATCTATGTCTATATTATATCAAGGCCTCTGAGAGCAAGCTGTGGTTTGGCCGTGATGTGTTTGGGCGTCGGAGTCTGTTGTGGCATCTCCCTGACAGTGACACTGACGTGTTTGTTCTGTCGTCTGTGCAAATTCAGCCTCATGTAAGTGATAATTCCACATCGAACATGATACCAAGCACTCTCTTGTCATGCTTGCCAATAGATATGCTCGTATTGATTATCTTGTTTATGTTCTCAAGTATAAATGAAATATGGAATAGGTATGTTTCATATGATTTGTTTTATTATAGTTTTTAGGTCGTTGTAAGAATTAAAAGAAACTACATGCACTTTTTTGAAATTCTGCAAATAATAAGGAAATCTTAGTATGATCTGTTTCACTTTTATGTGTTACCATGGTTACCGGTAATAATAGTCCCATGGGGTCTCTGGTGTAGAATTGTGCCCGGTAACCTAGACTTGTCATGGAGGCAACCATAACAAATCAGGTGGTCATGTGATCAGGGGGTCTAGGGGGCCCCCAATGATGAATGTTAAGGGTCCGTGCAGGCAATTTGAGGGTCCTGTGAAGTACCGTATTTGACGTAATAAGCGCCCAGGGCGCTCTCAAAATTAGAAATAGGGGGCTCTTATTAGAATTGTATTTTGGTGAAAAAAAAGAAAACAGAGTTGAAAGATAAATTTCGTGGTTTATGCTTACAGCCTGAAAATGTTTGTATACGACAGATATATTTTTTTCAGAATTTAATTGCCCATAATTAAGGGTGCATATAACACACGAGTGCGTATTATACACGAATAAATAAGTTTTGTGTACACTGATCAATCAGAAGGGGTGCTAATTGGGATTGTTCATGAGCCAATATATTAACAAATATCGCCGTGGGCGCTTATTAGAGCGGGGCACTTATTATGTCGATACGGTAATAAAATGGTGAAGTGTTCTGTACATTTTGATAATTACTTTACTGCATGGAATGAATCAATGATCAAATGGACGGTGGTCATGATGGATGCGTGAAATAACAGACACCATAACTGCTCTTGATGCGCTGTCGGTACAGTGGTTATTATTGTGCATCCTTTGGGATGCAGTATGTTCTTTTTCTGCATCCATTCTCAACATTGGTGCATACTGGATGCACATTGGTGCATCACATAAAACCCTCAGTGTTGGTCATGCTTCCAGTCACTTGTTTGTCTGAACCAGACCTGATTATTGACAGGCTGTCGTTCTATAGCTGTAATATTGCTGACTACAGCGTTATATGTCATTTACTTGCTCACATCACTGATTTTTATTATACATTATCGTTTATGATTGTTGGTGCAGTGGTGCAGTTGTACGATGTGCACTACATACATGTGCAAATGTCAGTTATGATTATGTTAATATTTTGGGCACTGGTGCCCAGTCTTATAAGGTGCCACAGTGCGCACACTGTGCAGAGGTGCATGCCCGAAACCAATGACTATGCCATAATAATGTTCCTAGTAGGGCTGGGATGGGCAACTCGGATACCCGAGTCGGGTGGGTACTGAGTAGGACCCCAGTACCAACAGGACTACCTGGACCCGTGGTTAGTCATGCGATATATTGTTTAATGACAAAAATTATGCGCCCATTCCTTCAGACTTTCCTCATGGATGAATAAAGATATAACTTAAGTCAACTTAATACATGTGTCGAAATACATTTTGCCAGGGCTATGGTAAAAGAATTCCCAATCGGAAATTTTGTACCTATCTCTTGAGGCCTACAGTGGGTACCCGGGTAGTAAATTTGGACTCCTCCCAGCCCTAGTTCCTGGGTTTGTCAGCTCCATACCTGTGTGTGTGTGTTTCACCAAATAGGGTGAATGTGGCCGATATCCAATGTATATCAACTCACTTGTTCGTAGTGTGGGATACTGGTGTAAAATATTATCAATGCATGAAGACCACCTCTCCCCAAAAGCGTACATTACGTTACTTTAGTTGGATAATATAGGGTCTAAAAATTGGGCTTCAAATATTAGATATCTTCTATTTTCTCATGGTTTTGGTTTTGTTTGGCTGTCACAATTTTTAATAAATATGTTGAAGGATTGTGCTGTAAATGTTTCATCAAAATTGGATATCTACTATTATAAAAGTATATAACCTTTATAGAGAATATAAAAGTTTGTTAGAACCTGAAAAGTATTTTTATGCAATTAGCGAATTAAAGCTTCGAAATATTTTAGTGAAGTTTAGAGGGGGACTATTACGGTTGAGAAATTCTGAAGGTAGGTGTCAAAAAATTGATATGTGCTTGAGAAACTGTCCTTTTTGTGTGATCGAGGAATAGAGGACGAATTTCACTTTCTACTTGTATGTGCTACTTTTGATGCTATTAGAAGTAAATATCTACCAAACATGTATAACTAATGTAAATATGCATACATTTATAAAGGTAATTGCCACAAATGATACAGACCAACTATGCCTGTTTATTTGTCTTGCGTATCAAAGAAGAAAGTATTTGTTAAACAATGTTTAAATGTATATTGCCTCTATCATACTTGTCCACTGTTATTTGTATATGGGCCTATGGCCTTTTGATTGATTGATTGATTGACTGACTGACTGACTGACTGACTGACTGACTGTCAGCTTGCCAAATGTGTAGGACTTGCATCATTTTGAAGGCCTCAAAGTTGTGACTAAAACGGTCGTCAGTGCCACCTAAATTTCAATTTGTCTGCAGTCTAAACCACAGAGGTAGCCGAATGACTACCTTGAAAAATATCTTGTAGCGACTAAATTTTATTGCTACACATATGTAGACACAAAAATAAATATGTCTGCTGCTAATTATACTCGCAAATAAGTCCTCCTATAGTCAACAGTAAACTGAAATACATAAATATTAATGTAATTAGTATTTTATTTCAGTTGCTCATTGTATAAGCAAGGATATACCTATTTAATCTAGTAACATAAATTGCATTATTGTTTGAGTCACAAGTAACAAAACTCAAGTACAGTTCCACTAATATACAATTCGAAAGACTAGTGCTATGACTTGTACATGTAATAGTTATTTGATAAAAGATCATTTCAAATGCTTTTGGCTACCTACACTATTGGCTTCGCTTCTTGATTTTACCACTGGCTACCTGGAAAAAAATACTTGTAGGTAAAAATTTAAACTTTGAGGCCTGCTTGAGTTTTCCTCCAACCTCAAGCTGACATGCCTTTATATAAGTGAAATAACTGTTCTAGGCAGCATAAATCTAAACTCCCTAACTCCCTCATGTTTGTATTTGTAAGTGTCTGCTTTAACAAGACTTTATATCTATACAGCATTACCAGGAACTGCCATCATTAGGTGTGTACTGTCTAGACCTGGGTGTATCACAGACTGGTTCAGATGGAGCCAATGCAAGTTACGTCCCTGTGTTGACTGTGTTTCCATGGAAACAAGGGACATGGCCTGGAACTATGGAGCCAGTTTTGGCTGATAATTTTACCCAAAAACTGTACCCCACTTCTACATATTTTGATATAAAATTGGATTCTGAATTCCATCTTCATTCATGGATGCCAGCAATTAATAAGGAGTTACCTCCCCCTGGGCATGAGTTAACTCCCCTTGAGAATGGTGAACAGTGTTACCAGGACTACATTGGGCATATCCTTGACAACAGTGAGATCATGAAAAGAGCTGTTGAACAGTTAATGGAAGTGTTACTCAAATCTGTTCAAAAGCGAGTGTATAATCTACCCAGATCAAGATGTGTCACAGATATATTAGATGGAAGTAGCTCCGCCATTGCGGAGGGCGTCGAGAGGATGAAACTGAGTGAGATGCGAGAAGGAAAGGGTGATGGACAGGGTCTGGATGAAGAGGCAAACACTTCTAGTGGAAAAGCCAAAGTGGCCATTTTGTTTTCGGGTGGAGTTGATTCCACCGTGCTAGCCGCTCTGGCAGACAGGTGAGATATACAAATCTGTGTCCAGGTCCTCCACTGCTCTGAAACTCTGTGATCCTGAATAAATACGAATGATATTACTCAAATAATTCTCATCTCATCCTATTGATATTGTTCATGTCTATGCTATGTCTGTTTGAACTTCATTTAAACCACACCATACACATTCTAGACTTAATGTGGACTGCCTCCATGGTCTAGTGGTAGAGCATCCTCCCGGAAAGCGGAAGGTCTGAGGTTCGATCCCTGGCCGCGTCATACCAAGACGTTAAAAGATGGGATTTGTTGTTACCCTTTCTGGCGCTCGGTATTAAGGGGCTAAAACAAGGACTGGTTGGCTCGGAGTCAGGGTGCTGTGTCTGAATGGGGTATTCATGTTAAACTGCGGCATGGTATCTCATTGTGCTAGCTCTATAAATTGGCATCAGTCCAGACTAGTACAAGCAGCCCCATGCCCACGCACACGCACACGCACACACATGCACACACACGCATGTCGCAAAATAAGTGCCTTTATCTTGGACACAACGTTAAACCCTATTTCACCTCACCGCCTCACCACTTAATGTGATTGAGATCCTGTTAATTTTCCAAACATTTGAATCTGTAATTTTCTTGATTTTTGTCTGGTTTCAGATGTCTGCCTCCAGATGAATGTATTGACCTCATAAATGTAGCATTTGAGCAGCTCCCGAAGCAGCCACCGGCCGGCAAGAAGGGTAAACAGAAGTGAGTTTGTCTTGTGTGTGATACCCCCGACACAAGGAATTGTTATACTGCTATTTAAAATCTGTGAATTTCATTTGTTAATACCTACCATGTGACAGAACAATGAATTTCAATGTTTTGACCCTTGAAGATCTGGGGTAGAAGAGGTCTTCAGCAACCCATGCTTGCTGTAATATAACAGGATCCGGTGGTCAGGCTTGCTGACTTGGTTGATGCATGTCATCGTATCCCAAATGCGTGGGTTGATGCTCATGATGTCAGTCACTGGATTGTCTGGTCCAGACTCGATTATTTACAGACCAGGTAAAGGTAGACAGGTGTCTTCAGTGTATCTGTATGTTTCAGGTGTGGAGCGGTGCCTGATGTTCCTCCAGATAAGTTCAATGTCCCAGATCGACTCACAGGATATGTTGCTCTCTCAGAACTCAACCCAAACAGGAAGTGGAACTTTGTAGAGGTCAGAGGACTTTATGTTTGTAGATACTGCTTTATATTGTCAAACATGATTGTTGGGTTGAAGTATAACTGACCATGTGAATTATTATTATGATGCCAGATGTTCACAAAAAGGTGTGCATATCCTGCCCCATCAGTGGCACCCATCACAAACACATGCAAAGGCAAGTCAATTGTCCATTTGAACAAACAAGGGAACATATGGTACAAGTCAAAATAGGGAATTGCATCTGACATCTTTTTTTTGTCACTGATGCATCAAATTTGCGTATGCCCCCTCCCGACTTGATAATCTGTCATGTCATGGATAATCTGTCATGGGATTGTTAATCGGTCATGTCATGGATAATCTGTCATGTCATGGATAATCGGTCATGGGATTTTTAATCTGTCATGTCATGGACTATCGGTCATGTCATGGTTAATCTGTCATGTCATGGATAATCTGTCATTGGATTGTTAATCTGTTATGTCATTGATTATCGGTCATGTCATAGTTTATCTGTCATGTCATGGATAATCTGTCATGGGATTTTTAATCTGTCATGTCATGGACTATCGGTCATGTCATGGTTAATCTGTCATGTCATGGATAATCTGTCATGGGATTGTTAATGTGTCATGTCTTGGACTATCGGTCATGTCATGGTTAATCCATCAGATCATGGTTAATCTGTCATGACAGATTAACTATAGTAATGTGAAAGAACTGGCTTGTCCATACCCTTTGTGAGTGGTATATAAATGACCAACATCAACACAAATGCAGCCCAAAGCTTGAGACAGTATTCTCCTGGCCAACAGGTCTGTTAGAATTCTCACCTGGGTTAGAAAATGTCCCTAGCACCTAATGAAGGTTGTGAGAGTCGACTTAATAGACCAGGTGGTCAGGCTCTGTGACTTGGTTGATTGCGTGTCATTGTATACCAACAGTGTGGATCGTTGCTCATACCATCAATCACTGGTTTGTCTGGTCCAGATTGAATTATCTACAGGCCACCATCATACAGCTGGAATATTGCTGAATGTGGTGGTAAATCACAAACAAAATCTTACTGACCTAGAAGGGAAAGTATTTAAGATTAACATAATTAAGCTCTGAGATTCATGAACATATTTACTATCAAATTATCATCTGATGGCAAATCAAGATATGTCTCAGGTTGCGCAATCTGTACATATGTTGCATGTATTCTTTAACAGACGACTGTCTCCGTGGTCTGGTGGTAGAGCGTCTGAGTTGGAGATTCATGTTAAACTGTGGCATGGTATCTCAGTGAGCTAGCACTATAACTCGGCATCAGTCCAGACTAGACAAGCTGCCACACACACACAGACGCATGTGCATGCACATTGCAATAGAAGTGCAATAATCTTGTACGTGACGTTAAACCCCATTTCACCTCACCTCACCTTTAACAGACAAGATGTATGTCCAACAAGGGACCCTCTGTTGTTGGCTCATCTAGTAAATGTCACTATTTAAACCATGAATAAAAGCCATTTAATTGATGTGAACCTGAGAGTGTTTAAAACATAATTATCACTACTCAGATGTAGTTCACACAGATTAATGATTGAATGAAGGAGGCACAGTAATACACCAAGAAATAGGAGATTGTGTACTCAATGTAATTTGAGTTCAGTATAGGATGAATATTAAATTTTATTAGAATGTACTAAATATAATAACTTGAGAAAAACAAACCCAAAATGTACTGCTTTGTAAATTGTAAAAATTTTTCTTTGATACAATACAGATGCTGTTTGCAACTTATCAGTGTACAGTAAACTACAGTTAAAATGACGTCAAAGGGACCACTAATTTTAATTCATAATAACTGAAGTTTGTTATGAGCAGATATACAGCATGTATACAGCAAATGGCCGGGATTAAAAAAAGAAAGTTTGGTATATCAGTCAGTTTGTTTTAAGCCTGTTCAGTATAAACATAGTTTACTGTATATGTGTCTTACCATGTACATTAGGAAGTAATGCTGTGTACAGCCTGTCTGCATATCCATTGTAATACATGTACTATGGGTCAGTAGCCTTTCAGTATTTGGGGGTTCGCTGTGCAGAGTTGCGTCCCTTGGGCATGCCAGAAACCTATGATTGTGGGTTCGAATCCCGGTTCGCCCCGATTATGTTTCCAGGTTTGTCAGCACCATACCCGTGCTCGTGGGTTTCACATATTTGGTAAACATCTGAGACCTGCATCTCTTCGGGCTTTCCTCCCACATTAAGCTGACACGTCGTGATATGACTGGAATACTGTTAAAAGCGGCGTAAACCCAACTCACGGGCTCATGAACCAACGAGTTCATGAATCAACAAGCTCACAAGCTCATGAACGAGCTCACGAACGAGCTCATGAATGAGACCCGTGAAGATCCGCGGCAGAATTGGTCTTCAGCAACCATGCTTGCCGTAAAAGGAGAAGACAGCGTATCCCAATTGCGTCTCACTCACTTTCAGTATTGAGAATAAAATGACTTTAAGGAATAGACCGTACTTCACATTGTTGATTATTTCTACAGGTGAATGTGACCCAAACAGAGTTACAGAAATTCAGGTAATCAAATTGTTCTTGTCAGTTGCCTGTTTGAATTAATAAGTACAGATGCTGAGAACAAAACGGATGCAGTGTCATGTCTCCTGGCTGTCAATGGAAATAACAAGCAGACGGCTTACACTATCATTTCCATCCTAAATCTGATCTTGTAAATATAAAGGACCAAAGAGGTACTGAGATAGGCTTAACGCCAGTTCAAACAGTAATTAAGTATGTTGTGATGTGTCAGTTTAATGTTGGAAGAACGCCCAAGGTGATGCAGGTCCTAGACATTTACGATGAAAATGGGCATGTTGTTGAGACTGTTGACAAACTGTGGTTTAATAAAGCCATATATATTATTGGTTGACATTCTAGAAGTCAACATGTCCGCCACCTTCTGTACCCGTTGACCTCAGTGCTGGATGACAGCATCGGCTGTGCTGTGTGGTTTGCTGCTCGAGGACAGGGCATTCTGGGTAATGGAGCAGGACAAGGCCAAGGGTACAGATCCGATGCCAAGGTAAAAATCGTAATAATGCATTCTTGACAGTCGATAGATAGTTTTCGGATAAAATGTAGTTAACTGTCACATTAAGTGTCTAGCCTGAAATACAATGTGGTCTGTATGGATATGGCTCATGGTATCTATGTCATTTAAATTGTGGCGGTGGGGTAGCCTAGTGGCTGAAGCGTTGGCTTGTCTTGCCGAAGGCTCGGGTTCGATTCCCAACATGGGTGCAATTTGTGAAGCCCATTTCTGGTGTCCCCTGCTGTAATATTGCTAAAAGTGGCGTATAACCAGAGTCACTCATTCATTCAAATTGCCCACTTGAGTTCAGTTGACAAAACCCTGTGTAGATGTCCTTTATCTTGAACTGTGTCTTGCAGGTTGTCTTCTGTTAAACATTGTGTCACGTGTGTTGCAGGTTGTCCTGTGTTAAATATTGTGTCACGTATGTTGCAGGTTGTCCTGTGTTAAATATTGTGTCACGTGTGTTGCAGGTTGTCCCGTGTTAAACATTGTGTCACACTTGTTAAATGCAGGTTGTACTTTGTTAACATTGTGCCATGTGTGTTGCAGGTCGTACTTTGTGAAACATTGTGCCATGTGTGTTGCAGGTCGTACTTTGTGAAACATTGTGCCATGTGTGTTGCAGGTCGTACTTTGTTAACATTGTGCCATGTGTGTTGCAGGTCGTACTTTGTTAACATTGTGCCATGTGTGTTGCAGGTCGTACTTTGTTAACATTGTGCCATGTGTGTTGCAGGTCGTACTTTGTGAAACATTGTGCCATGTGTGTTGCAGGTCGTACTTTGTGAAACATTGTGCCATGTGTGTTGCAGGTCGTACTTTGTTAACATTGTGCCATGTGTGTTGCAGGTCGTACTTTGTTAACATTGTGCCATGTGTGTTGCAGGTCGTACTTTGTTAACATTGTGCCATGTGTGTTGCAGGTCGTACTTTGTGAAACATTGTGCCATGTGTGTTGCAGGTCGTACTTTGTGAAACATTGTGCCATGTGTGTTGCAGGTCGTACTTTGTGAAACATTGTGCCATGTGTGTTGCAGGTCGTACTTTGTGAAACATTGTGCCATGTGTGTTGCAGGTTGTCCTGTGTTAAACATTGTGCCATGTGTGTTGCAGGTTGTCCTGTGTTAAACATTGTGCCATGTGTGTTGCAGGTCGTACTTTGTTAAACATTGTGCCATGTGTGTTGCAGGTCGTACTTTGTGAAACATTGTGCCATGTGTGTTGCAGGTTGTCCTGTGTTAAACATTGTGCCATGTGTGTTGCAGGTTGTCCTGTGTTAAACATTGTGTCACACTTGTTAAATGCAGGTTGTACTTTGTTAACATTGTGCCATGTGTGTTGCAGGTCGTACTTTGTGAAACATTGTGCCATGTGTGTTGCAGGTCGTACTTTGTGAAACATTGTGCCATGTGTGTTGCAGGTCGTACTTTGTGAAACATTGTGCCATGTGTGTTGCAGGTCGTACTTTGTTAACATTGTGCCATGTGTGTTGCAGGTCGTACTTTGTGAAACATTGTGCCATGTGTGTTGCAGGTCGTACTTTGTGAAACATTGTGCCATGTGTGTTGCAGGTCGTACTTTGTGAAACATTGTGCCATGTGTGTTGCAGGTCGTACTTTGTGAAACATTGTGCCATGTGTGTTGCAGGTCGTACTTTCTGAAACATTGTGCCATGTGTGTTGCAGGTCGTACTTTGTGAAACATTGTGCCATGTGTGTTGCAGGTCGTACTTTGTGAAACATTGTGCCATGTGTGTTGCAGGTCGTACTTTGTGAAACATTGTGCCATGTGTGTTGCAGGTCGTACTTTGTTAACATTGTGCCATGTGTGTTGCAGGTCGTACTTTGTTAACATTGTGCCATGTGTGTTGCAGGTCGTACTTTGTGAAACATTGTGCCATGTGTGTTGCAGGTCGTACTTTGTTAACATTGTGCCATGTGTGTTGCAGGTCGTACTTTGTTAACATTGTGCCATGTGTGTTGCAGGTCGTACTTTGTGAAACATTGTGCCATGTGTGTTGCAGGTCGTACTTTGTGAAACATTGTGCCATGTGTGTTGCAGGTCGTACTTTGTGAAACATTGTGCCATGTGTGTTGCAGGTCGTACTTTGTGAAACATTGTGCCATGTGTGTTGCAGGTCGTCCTGTGTTAAACATTGTGCCATGTGTGTTGCAGGTCGTCCTGTGTTAAACATTGTGCCATGTGTGTTGCAGGTCGTCCTGTGTTAGACATTGTGTCATGTGTGTTGCAGGTCGTCCTGTGTTAGACATTGTGTCATGTGTGTTGCAGGTCGTCCTGTATTAGACATTGTGTCATATGTGTTACAGGTCGTCCTGTGTTAAACATTGTGCCATGTGTGTTGCAGGTTGTACTGTGTTAAATATTGTGCCATGTGTGTTGCAGGTTGTCCTGTGTTAAATATTGTGCCATGTGTGTTGCAGGTTGTCCTGTGTTAAATATTGTGCCATGTGTGTTGCAGGTTGTCCTGTGTTAAACATTGTGCCATGTGTGTTGCAGGTTGTCCTGTGTTAAACATTGTGTCATGTGTGTTGCAGGTCGTCCTGCGGTAAACATTGTGTCATGTGTGTTGCAGGTCGTCCTGCGGTAAACTTTGTGTCATGTTTGTTGCAGGTCGTCCTGCGGTAAACTTTGTGTCATGTGTGTTGCAGGTCGTCCTGCGGTAAACTTTGTGTCATGTTTGTTGCAGGTCGTCCTGTGTTAGACATTGTGTCATGTGTGTTGCAGGTCGTCCTGTGTTAGACATTGTGTCATGTGTGTTGCAGGTCGTCCTGTGTTAGACATTGTGTCATGTGTGTTGCAGGTCGTCCTGTGTTAGACATTGTGCCATGTGTGTTGCAGGTTGTCCTGTGTTAGACATTGTGTCATGTGTGTTGCAGGTCGTCCTGTGTGGTATGGGAGCTGATGAACAGCTGGCGGGATACTCCAGGCACAGAGTCCGCTTCAGGTACGTTCCACAGTGCCTCACTCACTTGCTGACTGACTGACTGACTGACTGACTTACTGACTGACTGACTCACCTGCCCACTCATACTCGCTCTCTCAACTCACTCACTCACTCACTCACCTGCCCAGTAATACTCGCTCTCCCAACTCACACACTCACCTGCCCACTCAATCACTGACTCACTCACCTGCCCAAGCATACTCGCTCTCCCAACTCACTCACTCACTCACCTGCCCACTCACTCACTCACTCACTCACTCACTCACTCACTCACTCATGGTGCAGCATGGGTAAACACTCTTATGAAACACTCACTCACCTGCCCACTCATACTCGCTCTCTCAACTCACTCACTCACTCACCTGCCCACTCACTCACTCACTCATGGTGTAGCATGGGTCAACGCTCTTATGAAACACTGGTGTTCCTTCTCAAAACATGCATTCACTGTTTCAGGGATCACGGCTGGCAAGGCATCATCAATGAGGTGGACATGGAAATGAAGAGAATCTCCGCTCGCAACCTGGGCAGGGATGACAGGTGAGCTGGCAGTGACTTGTGCTGCTCCAGTGTGGGATCAGCATCAAGCCCCAGAAAACTGTGAAACATTTGACTGTCCCCGTGGCTGCAACCAGACAAACTGTTGCTCACACCCTCGACCACTGGTTTGTCTGGTCCACGCGTGACCTACTGTCATCTGTAATACAGCTCTTATGTTGGTATCTAGGGTATGACATTCTCTCAGGTTTGTGGTTTGTTTGTTTGTTGTTTAACGCCGCACTCAGCATTATTCCAGCTATATGACGGCGGTCTGTAAATATTCGAGTCTGGGCAGACAATCAAGTGATTGACATCATGAGCATTGATCCCCATCAACCAAGTCAGCGAGCTTCACAACCCGATCCCGTTAGTCGCCTTTTACGGCAAGCATGGGTTGCTGAAGTCCTACTCTACCCTGGATCTTCACGGGTCTCTCAGGTTTGTGAACGTACTGAGCAGTATATGAAGTGTGCAACAGACGATTGCACCAACAGCTCTCCATTATTACTATGCTGTAACTGAAGCCCATTTGTGAGGGTCCTGATGGGTGGGTCCCATAAGCAGTAAGCAGTAAATTTAGGGTACTTTTTCATTGAGCAGTAATATTTCTTCTTTTTCAATTAAATTGTCACGAAAAATTCCTAAATCAGCCATGGCAGGACATGGGACTTTTAATTCTGCTTTCGTTTCATCCTGACAGTTCATATTTTTAATACCGGTTAAAATCTCATATTGCTAAACATTCTAGACTGGTCCCCTGCGTCAGTTGCGCAGCGTGCTTTCTGTGGCGAAGCATTTGGTTCTTAAAGACCATTTTAATCATTTTACGATAAGCAGAAATTGATTTAATTACGTTAAGCAGTTATTTTTTGGTATTTTACGATAACCATTTACGATAAAAAAAAAGATGAATTTTACGTTTACGATAGTGTTTGAAGTGTTTTTTACGTTAAGCATTTAAACACATCAGGACCCTCATTTGTGATGTCCCCCGCTGTGATATTACCTTAATATTGCTAAAAGTGGCATAAAACCATACTCACTCACTTACTGAGCTGTAACAGGGCCAAAGAGGAGTAAGATGCCCAAGGGCGGATACGGCGGATGAAAATCCGCGCTCATATAATTTTGCTGCCTACAACATACTACATTTGGTTTCAAAAGGAGGGGGGGGGGGGATCCGCCTGCGATGCCTTATGTCTTTTGTCTGCTGTAGTGATGATATACCACAATAACCTTACTCAGTTGGATGTTAATACCAGTTACCAAAATCACAAACCTATAGGTAGAAATATCACTGTCCACAAGTTGCAGACAACTGTTTCAATTATTTGCTTCATGACAGAAGTTTATGTTTGTTTATTGTTTTACGTCGCACTCAGCAAACTGGGTGAACTCAAGTTGGACTGGGTGGCAGTTGTATCCCTGACTGTTGTTATTTCTCTATACATTCCTGTACAGTACTTAGTTTGATATGAGCTCTGGGCCCTCTTGCACAAGGCGATCTGAGCGCTAAGACTATCGTAAGCCTATGTTAAAGTATGGGAGTTACAAACATCTTAGTGCTAACATCGCTTTGTGCAAGTGGGCCCAGAATTAACTTAAAGTTGGACTGGGTGGCAATTGTCTTCCTGACTGTTGTTATTTCTCTATACATTCCTGTACAGTACTTAGTTTGATATGAGCCCGGGAATTAACTTTTATAATAAGGTTTTCACTGTGGTGTTTGTACTTTGATGTGCAGTTGTGTCGTTGTGTCCTGTTTTCTCTATAATCTTTGACTGATCCAGAATCATTGGCGATCATGGGAGAGAATCTCGCTTTCCTTTTCTTGATGAAGATGTGGTGGCCTACCTCGCTGGACTTCCGATGTATTTGAAGGTAAGCACATTAAATGACAGGTGCTTGTGATCATAAATGTATTTGAAGGTAAGCACATTAAATAACAAATGCTTGTGAACCCAAATGTATTTGAAGGTAAGCACATTAAATGACAGGTGCTTGTGACTTTCAATGTATTAAATGACAGGTGCTTGTGACTTCCAATGTATTAAATAACCGGTGCTTGGGAACCCAAATGTATTTGAAGGTAAGCACATTAAAATAAGGTCTACTAGTCCAGCAGCTGTCCAAGGGATGATCCCCATCATGTTTGTTTAAGCAATATACATCCCCACATGCAGAATTTGTTTACTTTAAAAGATAAAATACATAATTGACAAAAAGAAAGGGCCCTGTATAAGATTTATATTGTCTTTTTTGTCCAATTTCACATTTAGCAATTTGTTTAGCAAGTTGCTATTTTGACTTTACTTGCCCTTTTAACCCACACACTCACACACTCACTGACCCCCAGGCTGACCTGTCCCTGGACCACAGTGTTACCCCACCCACCCACTCACCGTCATGTTCTGCACCCCCAGGCTGACCTGTCCCTGTCCCGCAGTGTGACCCCATCAACCCACTTACCGTCAAGTTCTGCACCCCCAGGCTGACCTGTCACTGCTCCACACTGTTACCCCACCCACCCAATCACAATCAGTGATTACCCCAAAACTCACTCATCCACTCACCGTCATGATCTGCACCCCCAGGCTGACCTGTCCCTGCCCCACAGTGTGACCCCATCAACCCACTTACCGTCAAGTTCTGCACCCCCAGGCTGACCTGTCCCTGTCCCGCAGTGCTCCCCTACCCCTCCACTCACCATCATGTTCTGCATCCACAGGCTGAACTGTCCCTGCCCCGTGGTGTGGGAGAGAAGCTACTTCTCCGACAACTAGCTCTCCAGCTTGGACTGCGTTCCACCGCTGTACTACCAAAACGAGCCATCCAGTTCGGATCTAGGATTGCTAAACTTGAGAACAGCAAAGAGAAGGCCTCTGACATTTGTGATAGACTGAAGGATGCACACAAGGCTGATTGTGCAACAGTTTCAGGATGTGCTGGGGACATGGCTAAATCCCAGATGTTGACTAACAAACATTGATAACAATTTTACTTATGAAATGACAAATGAAATCACCTGATGAAGGAGCAAGAAGTAGCTCTGATATGTTGTACGAAGAATAAAAGAAGTTGCTATCCATAAAAAAGTGTCATGTATTCATGTTCTCCCAACTTCTAAATACCTATCAAAGACTTTACATATTAATTATTGTTTTGTTATCAGTGAGATAAATTTTGAAGATAAATCATCCATAATATACTGAACCATAAAAGAAACATCACCCCATGTAACATTGCAATAAAAGTTGTTATTTAAATATTTGGGTAATTTTTGTCAATGTTTCTAAAATTTCACATTACCTTGTCCGGAAAAATGAAATTTGATGGAAAAAAAGCGCAGATGACAATAAAACCGATCGCCCAAACGCATCATGACAACGGCCATGGTAACCCGATGCACGTGAGTTACGTGCAAATTGAAATGCACATGCGTTCCCCCATTTCTTGCCCTATAAAAATCCACCCAGATCGGATAACATACATTCGTTATTGAATTGCTACCACATGCCAAGATTGACAAGAAATCAGCGACACCAAGCCCTTGGACGATTGCAAGCTGGACAAACCGCCCGGCAAGTAGACAATGCATTTCAAGTCCACATAAGGACTATATGCAGGCTCCAGTAACGGTACCAGACCACCAACACTTTGGATGACCGACCACATAGTGGAAGATCAAGGGTCACTACCCGACGTCAGGATCGTCAGATTGTGCGACAGCATCTTCAAGATCGCTTTGTTACTGCTGCGGAAACTGCTCGACAGACCATGGGGACACACCAGCAACACATAAGTGCGGACATCGAGCATCGATGATTGACGAGCAGACACCTCCACGGTCACAGGCCACACCAAGGACCCATTCTGACACCACGTCATCACCAGGACTGTCTTCAGTGGGCAACACAGCACCAGCATTGGTGCCACCAGTAGTGAAGAAGAGCCGTTACTGTTTCTCAACAGCAGATGGCAGAGAGAGAGTCTGGCAATGCCGTGGGGAACGTTATTCGGATGCTTGTGTTGTTGAGAGAGACTCGTGGGGTGGTCCAAGCATCATGGTGTGGGGTGGAATTGGTCTTGCACAGAGGGTCTGCCCTGTGGTCTTCCAGAACATCGGTCCAGGGAGAGGCAATGGTGTCACAGCAGCTCGGTACATTGATCAAGTCTTGAGGCCACACGCCATACCTCATTTGGCATGTTGCCGCAACCACAAGTTTCAGCATGATAACGCCCGTGCCCACACTGCGTAAGCAACAAGGGACTTCCTCCAGCAGAATGGCATCAGAAACATGCAGTGGCCTTCCCTCAGTCCTGATTTAAATCCCATTGAGCACTTGTAGGATGACATTCAAAGACAGCTGAATGACGTCCGATCAAGGCCGACAACTGCAGCTGAACTGCGTCAGACGTTCCTCAGAGTGTGGGCTCAAGGGCCTATTGCTTTCATCAACCGCCTCATTCATTCCATGTATCTACTTTGCACGGCAGTCATCAATGTAAATGGCGGACACACAAGATACTGACTTGTGATAGCATTTTCTCAGAGACTAGTGTTGTGTTTCACTTTTAGAACATTTGACACTTTAATTTCAACCTTGATGATCAGTTTTGCCAAGTTTCATCTTTTTAATAACTCTCAAAGTATGTGTACAGTGTTTGGACAAAAAGGGTTTCTAATATATCTATCCATGGTGATGTTTCTTTTGCAGTTCAGTATATTACTCTTTTTACAGGTTACAGTAAATATTATTTTTCATTGTTTGTGTGAAAATTCTTCTTCTTTATATTATGTCAACTTTCAAAACAAAACAAATAAAATAAACTCATCAATGCAAGTTTTGCCATCTTACTGCTTGGACTGTGTCTTCTGTCTTTGGGTGGGATTTCAGGGCAAACTAGTTCACTCTCAGACATGAATCTGGGGTCTCTCCGTAAGAGTGGGACCATCAGTATCCCATGCTTGTCTCCCGTGGACGAAATGAAGATTGGCTGGTTCCACTGGTTTGCCTGTGCCAGTTATATTGCGGAAATATTGCTGATTACGATCCAAACAACATTCACTCGGTCTGTGAGGAAACAATACAATCCAATGTCAATGTGTAGAATGTTAATTACAGTTTAGATTACAATGTTAAAGTGTACAATCCAGTGTCAATGTATACAATGTTAATTACTGTTTAGATTACAATGTTAAAGTGTACAATCCAATGTCAATGTATAGAATGTTAATTACTGTTTAGATTACAATGTTAAAGTGTACAATCCAATGTCAATGTGTAGAATGTTAATTACAGTTTAGATTACAATGTTAAAGTGTACAATCCAATGTCAATGTATAGAATGTTAATTACTGTTTAGATTACAATGTTAAAGTGTACAATCCAATGTCAATGTGTAGAATGTTAATTACTGTTTAGATTACAATGTTAAAGTGTACAATCCAGTGTCAATGTATAGAATGTTAATTACTGTTTAGATTACAATGTTAAAGTGTACAATCCAATGTCAATGTATCGAATGTTAATTACTGTTTAGGTTACAATGTTAAAGTGTACAATCCAATGTCAATGTATAGAATGTTAATTACAGTTTAGATTACAATGTTAAAGTGTACAATCCAATGTCAATGTATAGAATGTTAATTACAGTTGAGATTACAATGTTAAAGTGTACAATCCAATGCCAATGTATAGAATGTTAATTACAGTTTAGATTACAATGTTAAAGTGTACAATCCAATGTCAATGTGTAGAATGTTAATTACAGTTTAGATTACAATGTTAAAGTGTACAATCCAATGTCAATGTATAGAATGTTAATTACTGTTTAGATTACAATGTTAAAGTGTACAATCCAATGTCAATGTGTAGAATGTTAATTACTGTTTAGATTACAATGTTAAAGTGTACAATCCAGTGTCAATGTATAGAATGTTAATTACTGTTTAGATTACAATGTTAAAGTGTACAATCCAATGTCAATGTATCGAATGTTAATTACTGTTTAGATTACAATGTTAAAGTGTACAATCCAATGTCAATGTATAGAATGTTAATTACTGTTTAGATTACAATGTTAAAGTGTACAATCCAATGTCAATGTATAGAATGTTAATTACTGTTTAGATTACAATGTTAAAGTGTACAATCCAATGTCAATGTATAGAATGTTAATTACTGTTTAGATTACAATGTTAAAGTGTACAATCCAATGTCAATGTATCGAATGTTAATTACTGTTTAGATTACAATGTTAAAGTGTACAATCCAATGTCAATGTATAGAATGTTAATTACTGTTTAGATTACAATGTTAAAGTGTACAATCCAATGTCAATTTGTAGAATGTTAATTACTGTTTAGATTACAATGTTAAAGTGTACAATCCAGTGTCAATGTATAGAATGTTAATTACTGTTTAGATTACAATGTTAAAGTGTACAATCCAATGTCAATGTATAGAATGTTAATTACTGTTTAGATTACAATGTTAAAGTGTACAATCCAATGTCAATGTGTAGAATGTTAATTACTGTTTAGATTACAATGTTAAAGTGTACAATCCAATGTCAATGTATAGAATGTTAATTACTGTTTAGATTACAATGTTAAAGTGTACAATCCAGTGTCAATGTATAGAATGTTAATTACTGTTTAGATTACAATGTTAAAGTGTACAATCCAATGTCAATGTGAAATATAATGAAATTAATGTGTACAGTACGATGTTAAGCTGAACAATCCAATGGTAATGTTAAAAATCGCATGTTCATGTGTCCATATTAACCTGTAATATACTATTTGAACATCCAATAATAACTTGTACAATCCAATGTAAACATGTAGAATACCATCGTACGGTGTGCAATCCAATGTAAACATGTACAATACCATGTAAACATGTACAATACAATATAAACATGTACAATACCATGTTAACATGTACAATACAATGTAAACATGTACAATACCATGATAACATGTACAATACAATGTTACCATGTACAATACAATGTTAACATGTACAATACCATGTTAACATGTACAATACAATGTAAACATGTACAATACCATGTTAACATGTACAATACCATGTTAACATGTACAATACCATGTTAACATGTACAATACCATGTTAACATGTACAATACAATGTAAACATGTACAATACAATGTTAACATGTACAATACCATGTAAACATGTTCAATACCATGTAAACATGTACACTACAATGTAAACATGTACAATCCAATGTAAACATGTACAATACAATATAAACATGTTCAATACCATTTTAACGTGTACAGTACACTAGTACTGTTAACATGTACAATTTAGTTCGAAGAAGTGAACAGAGCAATGTAATCATGTACCGTACGAAATTGATCATTACAAAAATACGGGAACAATAGGAAGACAACATTCAATTCTTTTGTACAATTTTGTGTCGAGATCAATAAAATCAATCAAAGCGCTCGGTGTAATGTACTACTCAAAGGGCCAGGCGATTCTTTCATATCAATATCGTCAATCCGCCATGACACCCGATTGTGTGATATTACTGTAATTAATTAACTGTAGTAATATGAAAGAATCGGGTCCTCCTTAACTTCTTTTGAGTAGTAGACTACAACAACGTGATAGCGCACTCATTGTGCCTTTGTTGGGAACACCACCAAGTGCGTTTGTTTCAAATCATTCTGTTTCCCATTAATTTACATGTATATTTGTTTAGTCATCTGAAAGTTGAAGCTACCGATTTAACACAGTTGCTCCTTCGTCACGTGAATGCTTAAGCCCCCTTTACACAGGGCTGCGACCTTTGTGCCTTTGTGCCACCTTTGAGCGATTAGGACGCTCAATGGTCGCCTAAATCCGGAAAATCATGTTTCTGTGTAACTGCTCCAGCAGTTGTTCAGCAGTAACTGCTCAAGTTGTTCAGCGTCTGCAACCACAGGGAAACACTTCAGGTACAAGCCCTCCATTTATAGGCAGGTTGAGGAAGCACTACAGATAGCTGAAAGGAGGCAGAAAAGAGGCAGAAGCATTGCCATGGGTTTCCGGGGTCGTCGAGTGGAGGCACGGCGGTCGCTACAGTCATCGTTCAGTGCACGCTGTTGGTCACCCAAAGGAGGCACATGGGAGATTAACTGAATACATTTGCAGCAGAACGTATCTTCTACCTGGCGACCATTGGGTGACCACTGTGCCTTCATTCTGCAACAGGGGGCATTGGTGGCCCAGTCGTCTAAGGCGCCGCGATTCCCTGTCCCTTGGACACGCCAGAAACCTATGATTGTGGGTTCGAATCCCGGTTCGCCCCGATTATGTTTCTAGGTTTGTCAGCACCATACCCAGGCTCGTGGGTTTCACCGAAGTGGTGAACGTCTGAGACCTGCATCACTTCGGGCTTTCCTCCCACATTAAGCTGACACACCGCGATATAACTGGAATACTGTTAAAAGCGGCGTTAAACCCAACTCACTCACTCATTCTGCAACAACGGCAATGCTTGTGCCTCCTTTGAGCAACCTTTGAGCAACCAATGTTGCGACCTTTGTGCATCTTCCCGAGGCAAGAGAGTTAAGTGACTTTAAAAGTCCAGTTTCCACCCTTGCCGCAGTAGGCTGGTATTACTGGGCACGATCGTAGCGCCATCAGTGGCTATTACCAGTTATGTCTCTTCTATGCTTCTACTATGGACCAATCAGATTCCACCTCACGTATCACTTGCGTTTGCTTCACACAAAATGGTGGCGCCCAGTTAGGACGATCTGATCGATAATCAAGATCTATATTGTGATAAAAGGGGTCTTACATCGCGAAATGCATCAAATCACGCGGGCACCTTGATTAAAAACATGAAAATATTTGGAAAATATCTGCTGACAACGAGTTGGCGGTGCACATGCTTTGCAAATCCTGCAATCAACCGAAATCTGCACGACTGTTTACGAACCGGATTTCGATTTCGGTGCGCGGTTTTGATTGGACTATGCATAGACTCGTTAGTCCAGCCAAAATGTAACTCCATAATACCAGCCTAGTTCGGCAAGGGTGGAAACTGGACTTTTATAGTCAGTTAACTCTCTTGACTCGGGAAGATGCCTTTGTGCGACTGTTTTGAACATGTTCATTAATTCACGGCGACCATAGCGTCCATCGCGATGTCTGAACCTCCCGTGTACCACCTTGGAACGACCTAGGCAAGCATTCCGCCTACGTTGAGCCTGCAACGACGACCTGGCAAATTTCATGGTCGCACACGGGAGGCACAAAGGTCGCCATCCTGTGTAAAGGCCCCATAAGTAAGAGTGGCGGTCGGGTAACCTACTGGTTAAAGCGTTCACCCGTCACACCGAGGTTCCGTGTTTGATTTCCGACATGGGTACTATGTGTGAAGCCCATTTCTATTGCCCACCGACGCGATATTGCTGGTATATTTCTAAAAGCGGCGTAAAACTACACTCACTCACTGCTCAGTACGAGTCAAGAAGTAGCCCTGAAACGTCGTGACAAAGAATAAAAGAAGATGCTATCCATAAAAAGTGTCATGTGTTCCTGTTTTCCCAGCTTCTTTATGCGTATCAAAGACTACAAACACAAAGAGAGTAAACATCCTCCATACTTGTTCAAACGTCGATGGAGGATCCTTGGCTCTATTGGAGGCAAACAATAATTACAAGCACATCGTTATAAACAGTGTATTTGAATACGTCCACTGACATTGATTTGTGTCGGGCAGAGCTTACTTTGTCGAGTGTGTGCACAACAAACATAATACGTGTGTCTGCAGGCAGGCTTAAAAAGCAGTGCATCCGACCGGGGTCTTGGCTCAAAATAATCTATTATCGTATTTCCTCGTCGATAAGGGGCGGCGGGGTAGCCTAGTGGCTAAAGCGCCACTACGATGGCTCGTGTTCGAGTCTTCAAGCGGGTACATCAATGTGTGAAGCCCATTACTGGTGTCTCCCGCCGTGATATTGCTGAGGTGCATTTAATAAGCCGTTTGGTGCCGAGTCGCCAGCGAGCTCTAGCGAGCACCTCCGAATATTTCCTAATGAACGAAACGCGCGCCGAGAGCACTTTCTGAGGAGGAGGCACGCCGAGGGACAAAAATTGCGGATTTGGACAAATGCGGGGCTGGAATATTGCTAAAAACGGCGTAAACCCATACTCACTCACTCACTCAAATGAAAGGGAGATCTACCTTCATCACCTACCAGTGCGCAATGTAATCTGTGATTACGTCACTTTTTATCTTTGCCGTTATATTTAGTGTTATAAATCCAAAGTTTTTAAATATACAAAATGTTATTTTCGTTCGTATAGACACGCGTATTAAAATTCATTTCCAGTTGCAAACGTTCTTGGCAGTGAACAGGAAACGATTCCGTGTCATGCCGTGTCCTTTGCATGCTGGCCTTGCGTATAAACATTGGAAAGGAGTGATATCGATCTTACAGGCGCTGTGCCACTCCACTGCTTCCGACACGCACGGCAAGCCTACATTAGTATGACGCCATCACTTTAGGTATTTCGAAGCGTATTGCCATACCTTAAACAAATTCAAATTATCAATGGTTGTGCCAATATGAAAATAACAACGATTGTACTTTGTGAGTTTCTAATCGGCGTAGTTTGTCAAATCTCCGGACTTCAAGAATGTAAAACTTTCTTTAATCTGGCGGATGAAACGGACAGCTTTTCGTCTACAGACATCCTCTCTGTGGTCAACAACTCAGAGCTGCTGGACTGTGTCAGTAGATGTTACCGACACACCCGTTGTGTCGGGGTGAGGTTTGCCCCCAGCACCGGCCAGTGTCACATGTACGCAGCCTACCAGACACAGACAACCACAGGGACGGGAACGACTGGGGACAAATACTACATCATGAAACGTGAGTTCAGTGTTTAAGTTCATTTCAACGAATGGTTAATCCGTACCAACAAAGCATGAACTATTTTGTGAAATCTCCAGTGTAACAAAACGCCAATAGCTTAAAAAGCGGCAAAAAGCATGTAAGGGCCTGTATTCTTGATATTCATTTGAAATTTGTCTACCTTGGTGTCGTTTTACAAAGTGATCTTAGCGCTAAGGTGATCGTAATTTAGCAAAGAGATCCGGGGTAGAATATATCTTCAGCAAGCGATGCTTGCCATAAAAGGCAATTATGCTTGTCATAAGTGAGTGAGTGAGTGAGTGGGGGTTTACGCCGCTTTTAGCAGTATTCCAGCAATATCACGGCGGGGGACACCAGAAATGGGCTTCACACATTGTACTCATGTTGGGAATCGAACCCGGGTCTCCGGCGTGAAGATCAAACGCTTTAACCACAAGGCTACCCGACCGCCCTCTTGTAAGAGACGACAAACGGGATCGGGTGGTCAGGCTCGCTGACTTGGTTGATGTATTTCATCGTGTCCCAATTGCGTGGATCGATACTCATGATATCAATCACTGGATTTTTTTGGTGCATATTCGATTATTTACAGACCGCCGTCATATAGCTGGAATATTGCTGAGTTCGGCGTTAAACAAACAAACAAACAAACAAACAAATGAGAGTATTTAGTACTGGTGTATTTGCTGAGCAGTTTTGACTGAGCATGTCCTTCACAATTCATTAAATACAAACTTGACAGTGGCGTTGTTGCTAAAGCTGATAAAAAACTGTTCCATACGTGCATCTGGGTCACGAATATCCTTGTCTTCTAATTCCCGAAACGTATGCGTCTGTTTAATCACGTGACCCTGAGGCGTGTCAGAAACCTATCATGGTGGGTTCGAATCCATTTTCGCCCAGAATTTGTTTCGAGGTTTGTCAGCACCAGCCCATTGCTCGTGGTTTTACCAAACAGATAAACATCTGAGGCCTGCCTCAAATCGGACTTTCCTCTCACATCAAGGGGCGGTCGGGTAGCCTAGTGGTTAAAGCGTTCGCTCGTCACGCTGAAGACCCGGGTTTGATTCCCGACATAGGTACAATGTGTGAAGCCCATTTCTGGTGTCCCCCGCCGTGATATTGCTGGAATAGTGCTAAAAGCGGCGTAAAACCATACTCGCTCACTCACTCCCTCTCACATCAAGCCGACACGACGTGATATACTGTAATACTGTTCAAAGCCGCGTTAAACCAAACTCAACTCCCACATGCAATTCCCGTCTCTAGTTCTGCGATCGCCAATTATAGATACTCCCTGAAGAGCCACATTATTAAAAGATTTGTCGCCTATCCAATGCCGTGTATATTTGCTTTGTAGTTTTCCAGCCAATGTGACTTTAAATTTACTCACTCATTGAACTTTTCCTCTCAGATCTCTGCGGTTCCCCAACCCCGACTCTTCCCTCTACATATTGGAGAAATGACGTCATTGCTACTTCTTCGACGTGCAACGATACAACGGCTTTTGTTGGAACCAGCGCCGCGATATTCTGTGTTCCGGGATCGTCAATCTGGACACAAGCAAATGGAACTTGTGTTGACAAAGTGGGTATTTGGCAATATTTGGTACCTCGCCTTTTCTCACTGGTCAGCACCATCTGCGGTTAAAACCTGTATTATTTCCTCCCAAATCCGTGAAGATCCGGGGTAGAATAGATCCTTAGCAACCCATGCTTGTCGTAAAAGGCGACTATGCTTGTCGTAAGGGTCCTCTTACGGGATCAGGGGCGGTCGGGAAGCCTAGTGGTTAAAGCGTTCGCTCGTCACGCCGAGGACCTGGGTTCGATTCCCGACATGGGTACAATGTGTGAAGCCCATTTCTGGTGTCCCCCGCCGTGATATTGCTGGAATATTGCTAAAAGCGGCGTAAAACCATACTCACTCACTCACTCACTTACGGGATCAGGTTTTCAGACTCGCTGCCTTGGTTGATGCAGGTCATCGTATCCCAATTAAGTAGATCGATGCTCATGATGTCAGTCCCTGCATTGTCTTGTCAATCGTCCTATAGCGCGGCAGTAAACAACAAATAAACAAACATCAACTTGTGTCATGAAGGTACTGGCAACAGATAATTGAAACTGATAATTGAAATTGTCCGAAACTTGTGGACAGTGATATTTCTGCCCACAGGATAGTGATTTACTCACTGGTCAGTATACGGTTAAAACCTGTTCCTTTCCTCCCACTACCGCGAAGATCCAGGGTAGCATAGAACCTCAGCAACCTGCTTGCCGTAAGAGGCGACTAACGGGTTCGGGTGGTCAGGCTCGCTAAATATGTTGATTTAAGTCATCATATCCCAGTTGAGTAGATCGATGCTCATGTCTTGTCAATCGTCCTTTAGCTGGAATATCGCTGAGCGCGGCAATAAACAACATACAATCAAATATCAACTTACTGCCAACAAATAATTGAAATAGTTGTCTGAAACTTGTGGACAGTGATATTTCTGCCCATAGGGTAGTGATTTTGGTATTATGGTATTATGGTATTTTGGTTAACTGGTATTAACTTCTAACGTACAGTGGGCAAGGGGGCACGGGTGGCCCAGTCGTCTAAGGCGCCGCGATTCGCTGTGCAGAGTTGCGTCCCTTGGACACGCCAGAAACCTATGATTGTGGGTTCGAATCTCGGTTCGCCTCAATTATGTTTCTAGGTTTGTCAGGACCATACCCGTGCTCGCTGGTTTCTGGTGAACGTCTGAGACCTGCATCACTTCGGGCTTTCCTCCCACATCAAGCTGAAACGCCGTGATAAAACTGGAATACTGTTAAAAGCGGCGTTAAACCCAACTCACCCACTCACTACAGTGGGCAAAAGACATCAGGCATCATAAGCGGATCGATAAGGGGGTCCAGGGGTCCAGACACCCCCTGCACACACCTTTTGAAAACCAAATGTAGTACGTGGTAGGCACTAAAATTATCTGAGAGAGGATTTCGATATTTTGATCCCCTCCCTTATAAATATGCTGGACCCTTGCGCTTCTCACTCACTGTTGGCCCTGTTACAGCACAGTGAGTGAGTGGGTATGGTTTTATCGTATCATCGTATCCTAATGGCGTGGATCGATGCTCATGGTGTCAATCATCAGTGATTAAATAATACATCTTCTCAGCCAAGTGAACATAAATGTCTATATGATCTGCAAAGACTTCCTGGCCAATGGAAGTCGTGATGAAAAAGTAACATATGAATCTCTTCATTTGCCTTTACACACAGGGCCACGGATAGCCATACTATACTGACTGTACTGATTACATTCTCTTTTTTTAATGTAATCAGTACAGTCAGTATTGTATGGCTATCCGTGGCCCTGTGCCTGTACATAACAAAAACGACTGCACCCTTTCCATTGCTTCCTGTAAAAGGCGACTATGCCTATCATAAAAGGCGACTAACGGGATCGGGTGGGCAGGCTCGCTGACTTGGTTGATGCATGTCATCGTATCCCAATTTGTTACAATATGTTTGCACTGTCTTTTCCCGAGAAAACTAGCTGACTGCTGGTGTGCTATCACATCTCATTGATGTATGTTGCCAGGGGCGACACTACCACTGAAGCAGAAAAGCAATTGCGTACACCTTACAAAAAACGTGCACTATTTGTTTATTAGGTAAACCTCAATTTACCATCTATGCTGTAAATTTTTAATTCAAACTCTACATGGTCGGACAGGATATTCATTGTCTGACTTGAAAATCGGAATCATTACGCACTTCGGGATTCTAATGGTAGATGATTTGTGACGTAAGCAAACCGCGCTCACACAATTATTTTCATTATATGAACAAATAAATAACCGTAACATATTTCGAACGAACATGTAAAAACACATAACATTAATATTATCGATTCTTTTTTATGTTCAAAATTCAGTTGTCATCGTAGATATTTCTTGAATGAAAGTCGAAAATGTGTTGGTGAAACACGTAAATATATTACTAATAAACAACAATAACAAATACATTACCAATATTAATTTTGTTACAAATACAATTTAACATAAACGATCCCAAAAAGAAGGAAATAGCGTTTAGGCGCAACTTTTTTCAAAAACTTTCGGGGGCACGGGTGGCCCAGTCCTTTAACAGGCGCCGCGATTCGCTGTGCAGAGTTGCGTCCCGTGGGCACGCCAGAAACCTGTGATTGTGGGTTCGAATTCCGGTTCGCTTAAATTGTGTTTCTAGGTTTGTCAGCACCATACCCGTGCTCGTGGGTTTCACCGAAGTGGTAAACGTCTGAGACCTGCATCACTTCGGGCTTTCCTCCCACATTAAGCTGACACGCCGCGATGTAATTGGAATAATGTTAAAAGCGGCGTTTAACCCAACTCACTCACTCAAAAACATTCTGGGCGAGCTGGCGGGGCCTCGTAATATTGGTTTTGCTTACACTTAAAATTTGCCTCGTTGTGACCCTGATTGAATGTAAACGTGTGTGAAAAAGCAAAAATTATAATATTTCTATATGCAGTTCTTCATTAATGTTACTTCTTATCATACATGTCACAAGTGACATTCTGGCAACATTTCAGCCGCAAACTCTGTTTACCCGAATTAAGAAGAATAAAATCACAAATAATTAATTAAAAACGGATTTTTTCCCCATATTCACAGGAAATCTGACAAGTTAAAAGCAGAATCGGGTGTACTATTCCAACTGTATCAGGTGCATGTGTTTATGAATCACATTGTGATGAAATCAGGTGTTCGCATAAAGATGATCGTATCCTGCCCCCATTCGTGACCAACTCGTGTTATTCCGGGACAAGCCGAATAGCGACTCTTGCCCCTCATGGCCATTTTTGCGACCGGGTTCCGTCTTAGCGCAAACGGGCATACCTAAAACAATTGTCAATTCGTTGCGTAATGGTTCACATATATTTCCCCATATATTATATATATTTTAGATGCAATTTAAAGCACATCTGGACATGCGGAATTATACAGTATGATTGAACACATTTAACTGTGTCTTGGGTATATTTTTAGATGCAAGACATGTAAAATCAAAAATTATTACTGAGGGATTCTTTGATGAACAACTTGAAATCATACGCGCATTCTGATTGGGTTGTCGTTTTTTCGCACATAACATTCATCGATAGGGGGACGAGTCTTCTTGCGGAAAGGGGCGAGTGGTGACGAATGATCCTGCCCCACCGGTGGCAGCCTGTCACATTTACAAACAAACGTCTGGATGTAACGTGGGGTGGTGAGGTGAGGTGAGGTGAGGTGAGGTGAGGTGAGGTGAGGTGAAATGGGGCTTAACGTCGCGTCCAAGATTATTGCCCTTATAATAATAGCGACGTGCATGTACGTGTGTGTGTTTGTGTGTCTGTTTGTACTAGTCCGGGCTGTTGCCGATTTATAGTGCTAGCTCACTGAGATACCATGCCGCAGTTTAACATGAATACCCCACTCAGACACAGTATACTGACTCCCAGCCGACCAGTCCTTGTTTAGCCCCTTAATGCCGAGCGCCAGACAGGGTAACAACAAGTACCATCTTTTAACATCTTTAGGTATGACGCGGCCGGGGATCGCTCTCCGGGCGGACGCTCTACCACTAGACCACGGAGGCGGTCACTTGGAACGTGGGGACTCCCAAGTGTAGTATGCTGGTCCGCGTGGACCATATGTCGAGTGAAATAACATGTTTCTCTCATCGAGTGACGGGGGTGGAAGGAGATATTTTTGAAATATTTTGGTTTTGTTTAGTTTTTGAAAATATCTCCTTGTTTCACGTCACGTCTTATCCCTTAACGAAAGCTTCCTTTTAATCGAGAGATTTCTGTTACACATTTCGAAATAATTCACTCGAATTTTCGCGTTATGATTTGTGGGATCGGGTGGTCAGGCTCACTTGGTTGAAGCATGTCATCGTATCCCAATTGCGTGGATCGATGCTGATGATGTCAGTCACTGGATTGTCTGGTCCAGAGTTGATTATTTACAGACCGCCGTCATGCAGCTGGAATATTGCTGAGTGCGGCATTAAACAACAAACAAACACACAAAACTGTCTATCAATTGCACTGAAATGAAAAAAAAGACCCATTGGAGGCGGAGTGTTTTTTATATATATATATATACAGGCTCCATTTAAGCTTTTTATTGGAGGTCCTCCAAAATTACATGGCTGATCACACAAACCCACCCCTCCGTTCGAGGTCATAGTAAACTTAGCATAGCTACTTTGCAGATTTTAATACTTTAGGGCATACCCAATCACCGATGGACGCCGCAACCAAGTCTACATGTCAGCCATTGAAAACATGTGTCACGCAACGCTGCACCGTTCCGCCAGGAGCTTCAGGCTTTGTTTTGGAATACGATTACGGGGCGTGTGATGTCAGCACTCTCACTTTGACATTCAGTCAATTAATTAGTTATTCAAAGTGGTTTGTTTGTACATAAAGAAGGTTACAGTCATCCGAGCATGATTGATTAAACACACGTACAAACGCCACCCAAACTGGTTATTAGAGACGGTAAAATCAAGAATAATTCTTGGTAAAAAAATCAAATTAATCCCTTTATAAACATAAGGTATTTGAGTTTATATACAAAACTTATCGTAATCCACACCACTGAGAAGGAACGGGTAAAAGAAATTAAATAATAAAATAAATAAATCCATATTAGGATAAAAAACTTATGAATTATAGAAAGTTTTTATGTATGTACTTTCTACGAATGTTATGAATTTATATTTTGATTAATGTGTCTTGGAAGGTTTCAAGATGTGTAATGTTTTGAAATTAGATGTGATGTGTATCAACGAGCGACGTTCATTCTTGGAGGAAACCCATCTGTCATATTGACAGTATGAAGTCTATTGTTCTTTTGTAACATTGACGATAGCTGGTAAATAATTAATAATTACAGAACAAGTCGAGGGACCAGGGCACCAGGAGACGTTTTGTTTCAACAGATGTTCATTGTGTATTTCTTGGCCGCATTCAGTGTCGAATGTGAATGTGTTGCGAAACTACATCCGTAGTTACAATACGACGGCATAAAGAAATGAGACAAACGGTTTTGTTTGTTCCAAATTAACATGCTAGAATATTGATGATCATGGCTGTTATGTCAGATCGACATTTTCTGTTTTTATACGTCATACTAGGAAAATGTTTGGTCAACGATCTGGCGGATCCAGATGAACGTGAGGTGGGGTGAAATGGGACTTAACGTCGCGTCTATGATTATTGCACTTATATAGCGCTGTGTGTGTGTGTGTGTGTGTATGTGTGTGTGTGTGTGTGCTTGAACTAGTCCGAACTGATGCCGATTTATAGTGCAAGCCCACTGAGATACCATGCCGCAGTTTAACATGAATACCCCACTCAGGCACAGTATACTGACTCCGAGCCGACCAGTCCTTGTTTAGCCCCTTAATGCCGAGCGCCAGGCAGGGTAACAAGGAGTGCCATCTTTTGACGTCTTTCGGTATGACGCGGCCGGGGGTCGAACCCCTGACCTTTCGCTCTCCGGGCGGACGCCCTACCACTAGACCACGGAGGCTGTGTCTAACAGAAGCAAACAATGACAGAACACAGTGAGACAGTAATATGGCGATGGGGAACGTCAAGAATGACACACAATTTACATGCTCTGTTGGGACTGTGACGACAAGGTAGCACTATAACCACTTCCCCCTTTTGGTATGACGCGGCCGGGGATCGTAGCCCGGACCTTCCGCTCTCCAGGCGGACGCTCTAACACTAGACCACGGAGGCGGTCCCAGATGAACATGTGTGCGTGCACGCATCGTCTTGAGACACCTTACATTTTCACCTCGCCTCATGACTTCGGGGGGGGGGGGGGGGGGGGGGGGGTCGGGTAGCCTAGTGGTTAAAGCGTTCGCTCGTCACGCTGAAGACCCGGGTTCGATTCCCGACATGGGTACAATGTGTGAAGCCCATTTCTGGTGTCCCCCGCCGTGATATTGCTGGAATATTGCTAAAAGCGGCGCAAAACCGTACTCACTCATTCCCTCAATCATGACTTCGGTATTATATGAACTTTGCCCGTGTCCGTAAGTGTTTTTTCATGAATAACTGACTATCTGTACGAGTTAATAAATTTTGTACTTTTCGAGCTTTGGTGAGGGTCTTTCAACATTATTTCTCGAAGAAGGCCATCAGAAGTTCGTTCGGTATTTGTCGTTCGAGATACGTAAGATGAATAACTAAAATTTTTGTTCTTCTCGTTTGATTTACTAAATAACAAGAAACAAACCTTTTCGTACTTCGCTTTTCGTCTCTCACATTCCGGAATGACAAATAAGGAACTATTTCTTTATTTATGCACATTGAAATTTAAAAAAAATAATTTTACACATTTATTTCCGTTTTACACATGATATCATGACAAGCCATAAGTCAGGCAAAAAATAACCTTTAGTATTTTATTGTTAATGAATGAAAGTGAATGAAGAATTTTGTCTATTATTTCAGAACATGAAGAACGTCCCTAGTGGCATAGCTATTAACTACGACAACTGATGTAATTGAGTGAGTGAATAAGGAATGACTGTGGGAATGAGCAGGGCTAAACGACACTTAATATATCAAGGCGGTTGACACCAGATGCGGTATGTTGTAAGACATCAAATCCCGATGTAAGAAGTAAACTACCATGGTTCACAACCTCACAACTTTACCTGATAAAGCAAACGTTGAACTATTTAAGTGGGTGATCCAGTGACGTTTCCGTGTCTGTGTACACTGATCGAAGGTTCGAATCCCAGATTAACTCAAATTATACAATCATAATTGTAAGTGAGTGAGTGAGGTGGGTTTAACGCCGCTTTTAACAGTATTCCAGTTATATCGCGGCGTGTCAGCTTAATGTGGGAGGAAAGCCCGAAGTGATGCAGGTCTCAGACGTTAACCACTTCAGTGAAACCCGAGCACGGGTATGGTCCTGACAAACCTAGAAACATAATCGGGGTGAACCGGGATTCGAACCAACAATCATAGGTTTCTGGCGTGCCAAAGGAACGCAACTCTGCACAGCGAATCGCGGCGCCTTAGACGACTGGACCACCCGTGCTCCCTCAAATCCCAGATTAAGCTGTATTACGATTATGCATGTAAAAGGGATAACATGATCATTTGTTTTACTGAAGTTATAAACGTTGACGTCTTTAATGATAATTTATATGAAATGTAATACTAATAGTTGTATAAAAGGCTTAACCACATGCGTAAAAGAAGTGGAAGAAGCCTTCTGACGTCATTAACACGTGTATTTTCTTGTCACGTTTCAGTCCTAGGGTCTATGTTTCAAATGATTTTTTTGCACAAACACAAAGTATTCCAGCGAATACTAAAGTAGTGAATTACCAGCAGCACTCATTATGGTACAGTGTGGTTACACACATTTTGTAAATGTCACAAAATTGCCAAAACATGTATAAGGTATTGAATTTTTCATGGCAGCCCTAGTAACACACCCGGAATAGGGCGTAGTACCTTATGTACAAAATGAGTGATGTCATGTATCTCTGTAATAAATATGAATTGACGTTTGTGAATTGTATCTTTGTGTTCCGAAGATGCTTTAGTTTTAAATGTAATGTAAAGTCGAAATGTTATTTTTCGCCTATAGGGTCCCTTATCTCATGGTTGGTCACATATGTCATTATCATAAACAGGTCATTTGTCAGGTCCTTGTGGAAGAAAATCTTTACATGTTAAGGCCACCAATGGAGTTCCCGATGTGTCATTAGTCCGCCACTCCCCGTATGTTGCAGACTATGAATGATGTCAGGCTCTGAAATGTCATTTTACTGAAATACCATTTCAGCCCTTTGCACTTGGTCTGTAAATAATCGAGCCTGGACCTGACAATCCAGTGATTGACATCATGAGCATCAATCCACGCAATTGGGATGACGTTATATCCCAATTGCGTGGATCGATGCTCATGATGTCAATCACTGGGTTGTCTGATCCAGACTCGATTATGTACAGACCGCCGTCATATAGCTGGGATATTGATGAGTGCGGCGTTAAACAACAAACCAAACTTTACATTCAGAGCTTTAGAGGTGAAACAAGAGTAGTTCCATCGGACATTCGTGGAGTTCTGAGGGACACAACTTCTGCAACCTTGTCATATTGACTTTTCTTACGTGTGAGGGGGTATAAGACCTCAACATGTATTTGGTCATGTCTGGGGTTGCTGGTGGTTTATGTCAAGAACCACCACTTATGGTCATAGACCCGTGAAGATCCGGGATAGAAATGGTCTAATGCAACCCATGCTAGTCGTAAGAGGCGACTTACGGGATCGGGTGGTCAGACTCGCTGACTTGGTTGATGCATGTCATCGTATCCCAATTGCACGGATCGATGCTCATGCTCCCGAGTATGGCCCAGACTTGATTATTTACAGACCGCCGCCATATAGTTGGAATATTGCTGAGTGCGTCGTTAAAAAACAAACAAACAAACAAATAAACAAACGTATGGTCATGCGTCAGTCCCTTTTCATCAGAGGATGTAAATTCTATGTTGCGTTAGTTGTTACATTGTTGAATTATTTGAAGAATAATTGGTTGATACTTTCGAAACAAAACTGTACCTCAAAAAGGTTAAACAATTTGTTGTTTACCAGTGAACAGTTGTCTTCACTTTGAATATAACGGCACATGAATTCTCAAAGTGCGTAGTCGAGCAACTGCACCCTGAACACGTCACATAAAAACATATTGAAACAACAGGGTCATTGATGAACTTGTTTTCGATGCGAGGTTTCTTTTTCCACTCATAAATGAGAATGAATCATTTGGATGTTTCAAATTCTTGACAATAACACTCCCAGATAAACATATGACAATTTACCTGGTGCAAACACTATGCCTTTGACCGTTTCAAGGATGACAACTCTATATAACAATAGGGATAAAAATCAACGGTTTTTCAAAACTGAAATTCATAAATGGTATTTTTCACTTGGTTAGCCAAATATATTTAAAAAGTCGTAACAGATAAAGACCTCTCTTCTTTGGATAATAATTGGGAACGGGACAGTAGACCCCAATATTAGGCTTTCTTTCAAACTGCTTGCGAGAGTAGTTTTGGACACGAACTCTTGCATTGTTAGACTCGACTTAACTTGAAACGACTTCAAATGCAAATGGTGACTGACCATTGATTATGTATCAACTTTATGACACTAATCAACAAACAAACAAGTTAAAAGACCTGTACCAGTACTTATGTTCAAACAACATTCGACACTGTAAACAGTTCAGACATAGAACATATGAAGTCGTCATCGCATCTCCAAGGTGCAGTCGAAGATTCCCGGAAAGATTGAACGATTTTGTCAGAATGTCGGACAATTTCATCTCATCTCGATGGAATTTTATGTACACTTCGCTCGGTGTGTTCAGTAGTATTCGGATACTCGCCGAAGCAAAGTTGAACAGCTTGAGGATCATATTTCTACAGCAATGGCCGATTGTAAGATATCCGAGGAGGAGTTTCGTTTAGTGCTGTCGGAACTCTCAAAATACAATGAAATGAAGCAGGAGATTCGATCAAAATCTCGTAAGACCAGTGGTATTAGCGAAGACGAGAAAAAAAGTTCATAGAACAGGGGAGGCAACAAGCGCGTCAATTATTCCGTGCCAAAACCAAAGAACTGGTTCGAGATTAAAAATAAATTGCTTACTATCGTGTGATTACATTTAGACAAATGCTTACATAAATATATAATAATGGAAAAAACTATTAAATGGAGAGAATTACCACAAGGTTTTTATTATATCAGTGATGTCAAACCAACCAAATACGGTAATCAATTGTTTCTTATCAATTTACAAAAAGAGTGTAGTTACATAGTCTGGTCTCCTAGTAAAATGAACGAAGAACTTAATAAAAATGTTGAATATCGCTTTATCGATAAAAATAATGAAGAATATTTTTATTACCATTTAGACTCATCTAAAGCAATGATTGGACCCAGGTATTGGTGAGCTAGAGCTGAATCTCATGACTATCGTTGAATCGCATAATCATTTTGGCATAAAAAATTCCATCTGTAGTAGCAGTATAGGTATATGAATCCGGCTCCAGTGGAAGTGGTCCAGAACCCCCATTACCTATACTACTTGTTCCAATATTGATAGTCTTTGTAGCAATCGTTAACATATAGAGATATTTAATCTATTACTATAACCATGGTCGTGTGGAAAATATATTAATGTAAAACTGGAACGAGAGGTCCAGTCCGAAACCTGAGAGTAATTAAATTCTACTGTGTAACCTGAACGACACAACAATTGCAAGAACGAATGTTGATTTCAGTTACCTATTCGATCTCTTAAACCACGAATCTGTATGTTAGTTTCTCTTCCAGACTTCTCCAGTATCCATCAGCGGCGCACACCTGCACACAGTAGACTCTGGCTTTTCATTGGTTGCAACTCCTACAGCGGCAACGTACGTTTACTGTGTGTTTAATCGCTAATATGGGGCCTTTACACAGGATGGCGAAATTTGTGCCTCCTCTGCGCGACGATAACATTTGCCAGGTCGTCGTTGGAGGCTCAAAGGAGACAGAATGGTTGCCTCGGTCGTCCCAAGGTGGTACACGGGAGGTTGAGACATCGCCATGGACGCCATTTTTTTTTAACATGAACTAAACAGTCGCACAAAGGTCGCCGAGGAGGTTGGTTGCTCAAATGTGGCTCAAGGAGGCACAAGGGAGGCACAAGCATTGCCGTTGCTGCAGAATGAAGGTCGCCCAATGGTCGCCAGGTAATAGATGTGTTCTGCTGCAAAGTTTCCCGTCAATCCGGGCGATGCTTCTGCCTCCCTTGTGCCTCCTTAGGGCGACCAACAGCATGCATTGAACGATGACTGTGGCGACCGCCGTGCCTCCATTTGGCGACAACGGCAACCCTTGAGACACCATAGAAATGCTTCTGTCTCCTTTGAGTTACCTGTAGTGCCTCAGCCTGCCTATAAATAGAGGGTTGTACCTGCAGTGTTTCATTGTGGTTGCAGACGCTGAACAACTCGAGCAGTTACTGCTGAACATCTGATGGAGCAGTTACATAGAAACATGATTTTCTGGATTCAGGCGACCATCGCTCAAAGGTTGCACAAAGGTCGCAGCCCTGTGTAAAGGGGCCTTAATTTTACACATTGTGCCAATACAGAAAATGAAATCCGGATCTCCGGCCTCAGAAAAATGGTTGTTCTATCACTCCTTGAAGTAAAAGCAGAAGTAGAAGAAGTCCTGAAATAACCAAATGCTGTAAACTAGAGTTAACGAAATTCACCCATCTGGGTACGACTTCATGGGCTCTCCCTCTGGATAATTTTCTACTACTTGACACAGATTCTTTCCAAATATGTTGTCTGGATTACAGTTCCGAAAACCTAATATATCATCTGTTGCAGTTTATGACCTTTTTGCACCTTAGTATATAGAATCAATGAAGTAACAATTTAAATGTTCCAATTGCTTTAGATTTGATGTGACCTTCATTGCCGGAAATGGAAATTACCTCCTGAAGATTGCAGTAAAAATTGCACTGACAAAGGTGAACCGAAACAGCTGGGTATCATCTTCATGGCAGACCAGCGAGACCCTCTTGGCTGCCCCCTTCCCCTTCCAGGTGGATAAAATGTTTACAATGGACATCCTTTCATCTGAGTCTGAGTTCCAGGTCGGTCACACACTCTATTAGATTTAACAATTGCTCTAACCCAAGAAGGTATTGACATCATCACTTGGTGCTTTCTCTTAGCCTATACAAGTTGTGTTCCTACCCCATACTTTAATGCAGATAAAACACAATATCAATGGTCTCTGTATATGTACGCTTTAGAATGACAGACTGATTGTTTACTTATCCTACTTCCTACCAATTCCTTCAACATTTTCAACATGCCTTATTCTTGAAAAATATTTAGAGAGCAACATCATTGACATGTGACGTTTGCAGCGTGCTGAACGTTTACATTGCATGTTGCAGGTTGGCACACGTCAGAATATCTTAAATCAGTCGTGCAAATTATCCCAATGGTGACCCAATTCCTCCAACAGCAAAACACGTTGAACACGTCTGGGACGTCAGTGGCAGACGTGTACATCAACGTCAAAATCCACCCCCTACACTCAATGAACTCGGAGTTGCTCTCATTGATGAGTGGAACAACGTGAGTCAAGTTGACAGAATTTGTGCATCTTTCATATGCCTCTTGTGAGGCATTGGGCATTGGGTGTTGGACGTTAAATTTTTATTTTTTATTTGATAAGTTGCAGCTCAACACAGTTACCCATGATTCACAGTAAATGTTTGACGTAGCTGAAATAACAGCCTCTTGTATATGTTTCAGTGCAAAGTGGATGGAGTGACGTTGTTTACCTTCCAGCACCGTCTACCGAGAGATAGCCTGGATACTATCAAAATAACTAATGTCAACATAAAAACTATCACATTGACATGAAGTGGTTATAGTGCTAGCGAGTCATCACAGTCACCACAGAATATGTAAATTGTGTGACTTTCTTCGCGTCCCCCATCGCGATATTACTGACTCAGTGTGTTCTGTCATTGTTTGCTTCTGTTATTTATCAACTGCGTGATCATATATTTATTGTCCACATTAAACAAACGTAATACTGACGTGGTACAATCAAAGCAAACATCATACACTATAACACTCACAAGTAGGTATGACTTTCATTCGCCCTTCAGTACACATAGTTCTACAAAGCCTTATTGTCACATCATTATCGTTTACACACATAGTGCGATTTGGGGTCTCAAGAAAGATTCTCATTTAATAAATAGTACAGAATCGTAGTACTGGGTTTATGTGCAACCACTTAAACGCCGTTAAAAGCTTTCTTAATTATTCTCCTATCGTTTTAACATTACGTTTTGCAGATAACCATGATAACATATTGAACTGACATTTCACGCCGTCTTATATAGCCCTATTTTTATTGTATTATAGTTTCAAGTTTCAATTTCAGATTACCTCTTGCAATATTTTTATACTAATAATACTCACATATAAACTTTAATGTAGTGTTGCTTCTTCAAAATATACAACATTTCGCACACCAATGAACCGACTGTGTTTCTGAAATGTGATAAAAGGTTTCTTTGGCCATGCTGTGTAGTTATTTACTTGTTCCCTGTATGTGTAAACAACAACTTTTATGAAAATGAGTGAGTGAGTGAGTTGGGTTTAACGCCGTTATTAACAGTATTACAGTTATATCTCGGCGTGTCAGCTTAATGTGGGAGCCAAGCCCAAAGTGATGCAAGTATCAGTGAGTGAGTGAGTGAGTGAGTGAGTGAGTGAGGTAAGATTTAAAGTCACATCGGCAATATTTCAGCCATATCGTGACTAAATCAAGTTGTACATTAATAATACATAAATATAGACATTAAAATCTGTCGACAAAGGACAGTAAAAAAAACCTAGACCTTCACAGATGGAGATTTAAAACTAGCATATCATCATAAAATTTGAACAATTCATAATAGTACACAATACAAATGGGCTATAGATCACCAATAACCAAAGGTAGCTTTTGGTTTGATTTGTTGTTTAACGCCGCCCTCGGCAATATTCCAGCTATATGACGGCGGTCTGTAAATAATCGAGTCTGGACCAGACAATCTAGTGATTGACAACATGAACATCGATCCACGCAATTGGCATCGATGACATGCATCAACCAAGTCAGCAAGCCTGACCACCAGATCCCGTTAGTCGCCTTTTACGACAAGCATAGTCGCCTTTTACGGCAAGCATGGGTTGCTGAAGACCTATTCTACCCCGGATCTTCACGGGCCCCAAAGGTAGGTCACCATACTAGGTACCATGGGTTCTTTACACCATCCCTCTGGCTACTGGTGATTGTCAGTATGTTTAAGCCAAATCATTACAAAAAACAAGAATTCTACGATTAAAATCATGGTAAATGAAAAATACTTTGAATGGAATGGGATTTACATACCTTTTCAGGGGGACAATTATTTTACATTACTTCAAACTCCTTTGGAGATACAGCCACCAACAATCTCAGTTATTAGTTCAAATTAAAATCACATCCTTTTTACAATACATATCAAAATTTATCTATCAACTCTATTTCTTCTAAGAATTAAACGAGAACTTACAGTAAAAAGATCCTTTATGGATGAAACCTGGAAATAATTATCCCTTGCGATGGAAAAATCGATACAGTCAAGCAAGACATGCTTGACTGTGATTCTTTCATCACAAGGGACACAAAATGGAGGATCTTCACCTTTCAACAAATACTCATGTGTATAACGCGAATGGCAAATACGACATGGTCGCATAATGACCTCTTCTAATCTGGACTAAGACTAACTCAAGTGGGTATAACCACTTTTATTCCATGTAATATATTAATACCCACTTGTGTGTCCCACTTCTTTTGCATTAGGTATATGATATAACATCTAATTACAGGTTAATAGTCACTGTATGGTATAAGAAGTGGTGTTACAGATTTGTTGAGAGCTGCTTTTGCTGCAGCATCAGCCATAGTGTTACCCATGATTCCAACATGACTGGGCAACCAGCAAAAGATGTCGTATTTGCCAGTAGCAAGGTCATTATATAGTTCTAAAATATCTAAAATGAATGGATGACGCGAAGAGCTAGATTTTATTTCCTGTTGACACCATAATGAATCTAAAAAGATGATGAACCGTTTTCAACTGGACTATTTTTGGACATATTCCAAAGCAGTTAATATATATTGCTTTGGCTTCAGCAATGAAAATTGAGCTATGGTCTGGTAAGCGGGATGATACGGTTTTTAATCCAATGACAGCAGCACTGGAGACTGTGTTACCGTCCTTGGATCCATCTGTAAAAATGGAACGGTGGGATTCATATTTAGTTGTAACTTCTATATATTCTTGTTGGTATATTAACTGATTTGTGTCTGATTTCTAAATTATGTAAGACTGGTAGGAATTATTAGAAAGAATCATACAGAGATCACAAAGCCGAGATTTCTTCTGACACGGAATTTACTTTTCCAGGGTTCTGAAAATTACAGAATGATACAATGTAATTGAATGTATCCATCATTCACTGTCATGACAATACATGTAATTAAACATGCTGAAGTACTCGTTTATAATAATATTGCAACACAGCAATAGCATGATACCTTACGCTGTAATACAGTGACTGCTCCCTTGCTACGCGCAACTTTGAAATGTCATGTTTACACAAAAATATGAAAATAAAGTATTAACAATGACCACGTGGAAAGTATGTTGTTTCTAAAACAATTAATAATATGAAGAACACTCGTTTTATGACATAAAACTTGCTATATATGAACATTTTCCTGCGATAGCGCGCACCTATACAACGAAAATAGGATACACTATCGCACGTGGCTAAATAATTCAACTTTCCATTAAATGTAAGAAATTGACTGACAACAGCTTATGAAATGCCCATAAATCTTAATATTATCTCATATTCATGTTTTCTGTACCTGAAGAGTGGATCTCGGCCATGTAACACATATCAACAGTTGAATTTCCGCACTTCTCAAACTTTGACCATTGCGGGTCACTCGCTCGCAGTAAAAACAAATACTCAAGGGAGCATCTATTGTATCAGAATGGTGCAAAACAGTCAGTGTAAAGCCCCTATGGCTATGCACCTACAGTCACAGAAATTAAACAAGTTAAAGTCAAATAATATTCCAGACAATTAATGCCTCTGTCCGTATTTTAGATGAAAAACCATTTTGCAAATATTATGATTACATTACGGAGAATGTTAACACATCATCATTACGATCATAATGTTATTAAATGCCATCTAATTGGCATAATTATGTTTTCAAATCTCAGTCTACATCAATGATATATGAATAATGAGATTTACAGTATTTGTATAAAGATACAAGGAGTAATCACATTGCAGTCTGTATCATAGCAACGCGATAAATGAAGTACAGCTCTCTCCATAGATGGATCTATTGGCTAGATATTATAGCAGATAATAAATCAGGTGCAACCTAGCTCTTAGTTAACGTCATTTATTATTTCAAACAAAGAGTAAAGTCCACTTCCGGTCTGACAAGTTGCCAAGGAGGAGAAGACAAAAGCCTGAAAGGAGAAATATTATCTCAATCAATATTGAGTAATGTGGGGTTTAATCCGAATACCTAGCGGTGGGACCAGCTTAGGCGTACTGTGAAAAAGTTCTTCGTAAAGTGGTTGAAAAAGACAGTTGTATGCAGGGTTTAATGGGTTAGAATGTAATTTTGTGATGTATTGTAGTGATAATTTGATCCGGCGTTGCTTCAATGAAGGTTCATCAACTTCTACATATAGGCTGTCAACAGGAGATGTTCGAAATGCACCAAGACTAAGGTGGCCCATAAGGGACATGGTGTCTGTTTTTCAATATTTTGATATTTCACTTACTTTTATCATAACCTAACAAATATGTGATAAATCATGTATAAAAACAACCGAAAACGTGGAAAATGTACTTTCAAGTAGCTATTGAATCGGTGAAATGTGAAGAGAAAATGTCAAAAACTAAAATGGAAATGTCAAAAACAAAAAAGGAAAGGTCAAAAACTAAAATGAAAAAGTCAAAAACAAAAACGAAAATGTCAAAAACAAAAGCGAAAATGTCAAAAACTAAAATGAAAATACAGAAAACTATTTCCACTACGGTGAAAATATTATCACCGCGTTGGATATATTATCACCCTATGGAAATAGTTTTCTGTATTTTCATTTTCAAAAACAAAAACGAAAATGTCAAAAACATGAGCGAAAATGTCAAAAACTAAAATGAATATACAGAAAACTATTTCCACTGCGGTGACAATATTATCACCGCAGTGGATATATTATCACCCTATGGAAATATTTTTCTGTATTGTCATTTTAGTTTTTTGACATTTTCGCTTTTGTTTTTGACATTTTCGATTTTGTTTTTGACATTTTCATTTTAGGTTTTGACATTTTCGTTTTTGTTTTTGACATTTTCATTTTAGGTTTTGACATTTTCGTTTTTGTTTTTGACATTTTCATTTTAGGTTTTGACATTTTCGTTTTTGTTTTTGACATTTTCATTTTAGTTTTTGACATTTTCGCTTCATTTTTCAGCGATTCAATATCTTCTTTATACATGATTTATAACATATTTGTATGACTAATCATGTTAATTTGCAAAAGGTTACGATAACAGTAAGTGAAATATCAAAATATTGAAAAACAGACTCCATGTCCCTTATGGGCCACCGTACCAAGACAGAGTCGTAGGCCCTGATGGTGAATTGAATTTTAATTTTTGTAAATTGCTCTTACAGGCTCTACCATAAGGATAGAACAATAATCTAATATAGAGCGGACGAGAGACCTATACAAGTGGAGGGGGTTGTCTGATCACCTCCTCACTTTGTATTAGCAACAACTTTCAACAAATCTAGAGCCTTCAGGCATTTAGTTTTAAGATAATTGATATGTGGCTATAAAGTCAAATGGTGATCGAATATGAGACCCAGGAACTTGGGCTCTTCTACAGCCTTGATAGGAGTGCCATGTAAAAATTGCTCTGGATCTTTATGATGCTTGTATTTCCTACAAAAATGAATACAATTGGTCTTAGCTTTGGAAAACTTAAAACCATTTTCGAGACACAATTTTTATATTTTGTTGAGACAAAGATGCAACTGTCTCTCGATGGTATGCATATTTTTTCCACGACATGAAATATTAAAATCATCCCCAAAAAGAGAACCATCAATGGAATCATTTAAAACCTTTAACAGACTATCAAACTTTATATTTAACAGAGTTACAGACAACCTGAAATTGTCGGTCTGTTAAAAATTTGGATATAAATTGAGGCAAACGGCCTCTTAACCCCAAATCATGTAGATCTTTTAAAATACCATGCTTCCATGTGGTATCATACGCTTTTTCTACATTAAAAAGAATGACACTGCATGCTGATTATTGACAATTGCTCAACAAAGTTGGCGGGGGATATAGAAATGGGTTACGTGCGTGCGTGCGTGCGTGCGTGCGTGCGTGCGTGCGTCCCGAAATCGTTTCCGGAGCATAACTCAAAAACCGTTAAATAATTTCTTACAAAACTTTCCATGTTTACAAGACACATACTGAACTGGTGCCTTTTGCTATTTAGGAGTTTTATAATTTTTTTATATTTTACGTTTCCATGGCAACAAGTTGGACTTAGGTTCTATATGGGTGCTGTTCGTTTCCGGAGCGTAACTCAAAAACCATTAAATACTTTCCTACAAAACTTTGCATGTTTACCAGACACATACTGAACTGGTGCCTTTTGCTATTTAGGAGTTTTATAAATTTTTATGTTTTACGTTTCCATGGCAACAAGTTGGACTTAGGTTCTATATGGGTCGTGTTCGTTTCCGGAGCACAACTCAAAAACTGTTAAATACTTTCTTACACAACTTTTTCTACTAGGCACATACTGAACTGGTGCCTTTTGCTATTTAGGAATTTAAGAAATTTTTATTTTTTACGTTTCTATTGCAACAAGTTGTACTTGTTTCATATTTTCTAATGAAACTTTCCTTATGTACCAGGCACATGCTAAACTGTTGCCTTATGCTATTAAAAATGTGAACTTTAAACAAGACAATAACTGTAACAAATTTCTTGACATAAGCTACTTTTCAACTGTTCATGTGATGACATCAAGCAAGAGGAAGAATGTAGGTAAGTTGTTTACAATTTCTATTTAGAGCATTATTTTCAAACCATTTTGGTGGCTGAAACATATCTGAGACATTTCCAAGTACTTATCATTGTTTATGATTCATTTCATATTTAAAAGACAATTTGTCAAGTACAGTCTGAGATATGTTTTGCAAAGACAAATAACGTAAAATTGTTGCATTTGATATGATTGAAACTTTGTTTCATTTTTGACTTCTCATTCGTTTGCAATATTCTTTGTTTCTATATATGTTTTTAATTCTCTTCCATCATGTTTTAAAATATGTTCCTTTGTATTTCCAACCTACAATTTTCAGTTCTTTGTCTTTGTGGTGGTAGAGCCTCCACGTGGTTCCACCGGTAACAAGGAAAATTACTGTAACTTCCATTTATTATACTTGTTCCTTCATTAATAGAAAAATCTACTACATTCTGTACAATTTACAACTAGAGTAGTTTTACCTGGCTAAATCTACCACAATTGATTAACAGTTTGATTTGCTTTATACAGAAAGATTATGAAAGAAATGGCAGTCTCTGACACGATGGAGGGTAATAGTTTTCAATTGTCATAGATGTCGTACCCTTTATGCTGCTTGCCACTCATTCCTAACTGCACCACTTGCACTTTCAGACTGGTGGTGGAGGATGCTTTTGCCCCTTTGCTAGAGTAGTGACCCATATCTGCTTTATGTATTATGCTTGTAGCCTTGTAGCTTGTAGCTGCAATTGGGCACTATGTATAAACAAACCTAGATAAATCCCTGCATTAAACTCTGTGAGAAGACCCTCCCCCCATTTAGACTAAAAAACATTTATCAATGTGTTTTATGAACTATAGCTGATGCATGTGGAAAATTCTGTTATGTACGGACATTTCCGATGTCTTTGTGCTTCCTCCTGGTTTAGAACAATTGATATTCCCTCGAATATCTGTATTTTTAAACACAGACAAGACATTTCCATATATTTCATTCATAGTCTAAACACAGGATGTTATTGTGTCTGAGTAAACTAAGACCTTAAGAATTAACCTGACTATGTGCATTATTATTACTTGTAACCATTTGCTCACAGATTGAAAACATGTCCAGTCATAGTCCCTATACTACCCCAACCAAACTTCCACGTCTTGGAGAGGGGCCAAGTGATCACTCCCCAATAAAGAAGAATACTCCTCTTGAGAGACTTGATGACCTGACAGATGATGTTAGATGTGCTTATGCACAGTATGTGGCAGAGGCTAAAACCTTACTAGAATTCCAGCCTCCTTCAGACCAAGACAGCATCTATTTTGATTGGGAAAGGGGAAGTTGCTTTGAAGCAACAGCTTGCTGAAATAAAGATGAACATTAATGTCCTAAGACATTGAGTGAGTGAGTGAGTTAAAATTTACCGTCCTAAGACAAACTCTACATACCAAAGACCAAACAATCAGCTACCTTCGGCAAGAACTTGTTAATACTATTCAGACCTCATGCTTGGAGGAAGATTTTGAATTTGATAAAGCTGGGGCCACCCCCACAAGTTCTCAGAAGTGTAGCCCTAAGGTTGCAGAAAGCTCTTGGTTCCCTATGCCTAAGAAAGATAATTCAAGCCCCATAAAAGAAACCAAATGACATTCCAAAATTTCTCTTTCTTCATCTCAGTAAAATGTTTTTAGGTTTATATTTGTCTTTGTCACGATGTTTTGACAAAAATAGTTTATTTCCTGCTGTAAAACTATTTAGCCAGAGGTTTGTTCTTTCTATATTTTTACATTGAAGGAAATGTGTTACTTTTAATGGATAATGTGGATATACCTTGACTCAATTATAGCAGGGCAGGGATTAAAGCAGGGAAGTAACTGATTGGCTGCTTAGTTATAACGATGACGTTGCACTTCATGGGTATCTGCCAGCAGAAATTCATGGTATAAGGATAAGTAGCAAGGATAGGATACCATAATAAAGGATGCTTTCTTTTGGCAAAGAGTATATTTGATTACAGAAGATTATGTCTTGAAGAATACTAATGGTTGTGACTTTTACTTTACATCTTTAATCCCTTAATATTTACTTTACTTAGAATCATGCCTACAAAAAATCGCCACAAACGATTTCGAGCCAGAGAAAGGAAAACCACTAACAACATCGAATATGCTTCTGTGGACCTCCCTTTTACATATGTACCAAAGACTGCTATAGACCATTCTACACAAAATACCAGACCTGCGTCATCAAGTGTCTCCCAGCCTGATAGTACACTGCATAATGTAGGTTCACATATTTCCATTTACCAATGATGCCATTTAGCAGTCACATTCTTTTCATATACAGTTACCCTCAGATGAGTGAATCTAGATTATGAAAATATTTGAAAGACTGATTTTTCTAATCACCAATTACTAATGCTCAAATGTGTCAATAAGTTAGAATTCTGTCGAGTTTTAATAACCCAGAAAAAACAATTAAAAGAAACTGCCATACTCGTATGTCTTTTATTCCTCATTTATGTATATTGATGTCAATACATGTAGTGTTTATAGGGTGATTTCAAAACCTATATTTTTGCTTGTAGGAACTGGGTGTTCATGAGGAACTCTTCCACAACCTCAACCCTGATGAAGTTCTGGAAGGAATGGTGCCAGTTCAGATAATGGACTATGTCACACAAATACTCAAAGCATGGTTTGCAACAACACATCTTCCATCATGTCTGTATTGGGTATGAAATCAGCTCGAGAGAACAGATCTCGGATGAATATAGATCAAGACAAGAAAAGAAACAGTTTGCATATAAAAATCAGCTCGAGAGAACAGATCTCAGATGGATATAGAACAAGACAAGAAAAGAAACAGTTTGCGTATGAGTGAGTGAGTGAGTGAGTGAGTGAGTGAGTTAAGGTTTAAGTCACATCGGCAATATTTCAGCCATATCGTGACTATTAAAGGTTAAATATAAATACTGTGAAAACGTATAAAAAACCTGCCAACGATGGGCAGTAAAATAACTAGACTTATCACAGAGAAATATTTAAAACTAGTATGGAATGATAAAATTGATATTACGATACATAACAATACAATATAAAACCAGGCTATGATCTCCAACAACTGAAGGTAGATCACCATACTGGGGACCATGGGGAGTTACAGTACTTTTGCTACCTGCATGGACCCCAGCTGGATTTACATCATCCTGTTTCTTTTCTTGTCTTTATCTATATCCATCGGAGATCTGTTCTCTCGAGCTGATTTCATATGCAAACTGTTTCTTTACCTTGTCTTTATCTATATCCATCCGCGATCTGTTCTCTCGAGCTGATTTCATATGCAAACTGTTTCTTTTCTTGTCTTGTTCTATATCCATCTGAGATCTGTTCTCTCTGGCTGATTTCATATGCAAACTGTTTCTTTTCGTGTCTTGTTCTATATCCATCGGAGATCTGTTCTCTCGAGCTAATTTCATATGCAAACTGTTTCTTTTCCTTGTCTTTATCTATATCATCCGCGATCTGTTCTCTCGAGCTGATTTCATATGCAAACTGTTTCTTTTCCTTGTCTTTATCTATATCATCCGCGATCTGTTCTCTCGAGCTGATTTCATACACAAACTGTTTCTTTTCTTGTCTTGTTCTATATCCATCGGAGATCTGTTCTCTCGAGCTGATTTCATATGCAAACTGTTTCTTTTCTTGTCTTTATCTATATCCATCCGAGATCTGTTCTCTCAAGCTGATTTCATACGCAAACTGTTTCTTTTCGTGTCTTGTTCTATATCCATCGGAGATCTGTTCTCTCGGGCTGATTTCATATGCAAACTGTTTCTTTTCTCTTCTTTATCTATATCCATCTGAGATTTGTTGCCACGTGCTACTTTCATACCCTTTCTGTTATTTTCTTCTCTGCTTCTACATCTGTCCGAGGTGTGTTGTTTGTTCTTTCCTTCCTCCACACTGCCTTTCTTTCTCTTTCATATTTTCTATTATCTGCCCTCTCTTATGGTATCAGGAGGACATGGAGGATCTAACAGGTGACCTCACTGAAACATGAGAAAATCCCTGCAGGGTTGGGCAGCAGTTTTGTGCCATCAACCGAGACAGTTCGCGTAACTCATGGTTAAGATTAGTCATACCTCTTAAATAAAAAAATCCCCAACCAGATTGTTTGGTGGCAACCGAGTTGGTTCACTTAACTTAAGTAGACAACAAAGCTGCTATGAGAATCCTAGAATCTAGACCAGATCGGTGGACTCAGTTCCAGTCCTGACCAAGTCAGATTAGGACAATGTTTCTATGAGCATCCTAGAATCTAGACCGGATTGGTGGACTCAGTTCCAGTCCTGACCAAGTCAGATTCAGGAATCCCATTCATATTGCGTGAATCATCAGACTCAGTAGAGCTGCCTAGCGTTGACATAGGCACGCTCCAGGATGTTGGCTGTGGTAGTCTGTCGGGCAGCGGCCACCATAGCTGCAACTTCACCCAGTAGTCAAGTGCTATTGACTCCGCGGCGACCTGGGCGAGGCCACAGATATGGGGCATCAGTCTCCAAAAGGATAGCTGTTGGTCGTCAAAGCTGGCCACCATCCCGGTGTATCCAAACCACGTCTCAGGGAAGTCCTTGGTCCACAGTGCCACTTCTTTAAACGACGCAGAGAAACAATGGAGATGGAATCTCTGGGTGGAAGGTACTCCAGCGGCTTTGGCAATTTGGAGGCATTCTTGTAGTGGAGCCTGTTGATATGTATCTGCGGTAGTACCCCTGAGGTGGAGGATGATTGGCTTGGTTGATGGTGCCAGCTTGAAGAGCTGCCCTAGTATTTGCCCTTGCAGTTCCCAGTTTCCCACAGTAAAGTCCAGGACAATTTCCCCGAAGGCGATTACATCCTTGGATGATAGCAAATGCCGTAACTTGTCGAGTTGGTCGGGGTCCACGGCCTGCACATTCTTTGGGTGGAAAGCTATGGCTATCTTCCAACACTGATGGAAGGTTGGTTCTTAGGCAGGTTGGGGGATCGCAAAAGATCTGTAATGCCTTCCGAAGGTTGATGTCTTCCTCTTTGTCCAGGACCTCTTCCAGGGGTGTGGCAGCGTCCAGATCGAGCCTGCTGCGCATCCTGTCTGAATGGAAGTGGGTATCAAAACCCCTGGGAAGTATCTCTGGTTTCGGCGGCTCTGAGGATGGAGTTGGTCGAGTGGACGTTCCGGGAAGCTCTGCTGTTTGAGTGGCTTGCACAGATGGCGATGGTCCTGGCAGTGGCAGAAGGTTCCCGAAGTTCCTGAAATGATTTCGGACTCCATCCGAGGTGACGTCCAGAAGCGCTACCAAGATCCTCCAATGTATAAGACAGGCAGGGCTATCCAGCGACAGGTTGATAGAATCCAGTGGTAGGTTGATAGAATCCAGTGGTAACGGCCATCCTTTGATGTGACTCAGCTCTTTAATGTGCCCGAAGCAGCTTCCTCTTAGGGGTATGTCTTTGGGAACAAGGCTATTCCTTAGGACGAACTGATGTAATTCCGTCCAGGTAGCTCCTGCTCCTAAGATCTGCCGGGCAAGGTCTTCTATGGCCGATATCATGTTAGCTGCCGTTTGTATGACTTTTGTGAGGCGTTGGGTGTTGGACGTTATAAGTTTTTTATTTATTTAAGTTGTAGCTAAACATCGCCACACATGACACACAGTCAATGTCTGGCGGTGCTGAAATAACAGCCTCTTGTATATGTTTCAGTGCAAAGTGGATGGAGTGACGTTGTTTACCTTCCAGCACCGTCTACCGAGAGAGAGAGAGCCTGGATACTATCAGAATGGATAATCTCAACATAAAAACAATTATATTAACATGAAGTGGTTATAGTGCTAGCTTGTCGTCACAGTCCCCACAGAACATGTGTGTGAGTTAAGATTTAACGTCACATCGGCAATATTTCAGCCATATCGTGATGAGAAGTACATTAATAATTATACATATATTTAGACCACATAAAAACCTGTCAACGATGGACAGTAAAATAGCTAGATTTATCATAGATTATATTCAAAACTAGTAGATAGCCATAAAAATATAACATCATACGTCCCAATACAAGATAAAAATGAGCTATAGATCGCCAGCCACTGAAGAGAGATCACCATGCTAGGGTCCATGGGGACTTACAGTACTTTTGCTACCTGCATGGACCCTACCCGGATTTACATCATCCCTTCAGCTGTTGGTGATTATTGACAAATTTAGCAAACATTAAAACAACACATATGCTACGATTAAAAATGTGGTACAAAAATATATATACTTTGAAAGACGTGGACTTACATACCCTCTCAGGGGGACAATCATTTTTCACTATTTTAACCCCCTTCGAGGTTACAGCCACTAACAATCTCAGTTATTAATTTTATTCAAACAATTATAAAAAAACACAACAGAATATATCATTCAAAATTTATGTAATAATTCAATTTCTTTTAAAAAACCGATGATTAAATGAGAACTAAGATTAAAAAGATCCTTGAAGAATGAAACTTTGAAATAGTTATCCCTTATGATGGAAAAACCAATACAGTCAAGCAGGACATGCAAGACGGAGGATCTTCACCTTTTAATAATTTTTTAAAGAAATACTCGTGTGTATATCTGCTATGGCCAATGCAACATCGTCGAAATAATTACCTCTTCAAATCTGTACTGACAACCCAAGTAGGCGTAACCGATAGTTGGTTTAATTTCATGTAATTTATTCATACCTAGGTGTCCCACTTCTTTTGCATTAGATTTCGGATGTTGGTTGGTTGGTTGGTGTGTTGTTTAACGCCGCACTCAGCAATATTCCAGCTTTATGACGGCGGTCTGTAAATAATCGAGTCTGGACCAGACAATCCATTGATTAATATCATGAGCATCGATCCATGCGTTTGTGATCGATGACACGTATCAACCAAGTCAGCGAGTCTGACCACCCGATCCACTTAGTCGCATTTTACGACAAGCGTAGTCACCTTTTACGGTAAACAGCGGTTGCTGAAGACCTATTCTGCCCCGGAATCTTCACGGGTCAGATTTCGGATGTAACATCTAATACTATCTTATCATCACTGTATGGGATCAGAAGTGGTGTCACAGATTTGTTGAGAGCTGCCTTTGCAGCAGCATCGGCCATTGTGTTACCAGTGATACCAACATGGCTGGGTAACCAACAAAAGATGATGTCATATTGGCCAGTAGGAAGAGCATTAATTAATTCAAGAATTTTGATTCTTAATTGAGTGAGTGAGTGAGTGAGTGAGTTTAATTAAAGTCACGTCGGCAATATTTCAGCCATAATGTGACTTGAGCGAGTTAGACAATATTAATAAAAACTGTCAACGAAGGACAGTATAACAACTAGCAATATATCACAGATTGACTTAAGCAGGACATGCTTGACTGTGATTCTTTCATCATGCAAAACGGAGGATCCTCACCTTTCAATAGATAGTCATGTGTATATCTGCTGTGGCCAATACGACATCGTCGCATAATGACCTCATCAAATCTTGACTGACAACCCAAGTAGGTGTAACCAATATTGGGTTTAATTTCATGTAATTTATTGTCTACTTGGGTGTCTAATTATAGGTTTCAAATCACTATATGGTAACAGAAGGGGTGTCACAGACTTGTTGAGTGCTGTTTTGGCTGCAGCATCGGCCATTGTATTTCCAGTTATAACCCCATGGATCGGTAACCAGCAAAAGTTGAAAGATCATTGTATAGTTCTAAAATATGTAAATTAATTGGATGAGTTGAAGATACAATAGTTAATGCCTGAAGACAAGAAAGTGAATCAGAAAAAAATGATAAACTGTTTACATGCAGACTGTCGTTGAATATATACCAAGGCTGTAAGGATAGCATTGGCCTCAGGAGTGAAAATAGAGCTATTGTCTGGTATCCTAGATGATATAATTTTGGATCCAACGACAGTGGCACTAGCTACTTTGCCACCGTCCTTGGACCCATCAGTAAAAATTGAACGGTGAGTGTCATATTTGTTTCTCAATTGTAAATATTCCTGTTGATATACTAGTTGATTTGTGTCAGATTTTAGAAAGCGTGTCAGTGAAATGTCTACTTCTGGCCTCACCAACTGCCAGGGAGGAGTAGACAAAAGCCGGGGAGGAGAGATAAGATCCAGATCTAGATTCAATATGGGATTTGAGCCGAATTCCAAGTGGAGGAACAAGGTTCGGTTTCTTCTGAAATAGATTTTCATAGATGGGGTAGAAAAAGGAATCATAAGCAGGATTTGAGGGGTTCGACCGTAATTTAGTAACATATTGAAGAGACAGTTTAGTACGGCGTTGTTTTAAGGAAGGTTAAGGAAAGCCTCCACATAGAGTCTGTCAACAGGAGAATTTCGAAAACAAGACATAATCGTAGTCCTTGATGGTGGATTGAATCTTGCTCTTGCAAGCCCCAGCATACACAATGGAGCCATAGTCCAATTTCGCACGGATCAATGATCGATATAAGTGAAGTAGGGTTTTCTGATCCCCTCCTTACTTTGAATTTGAGATAACTTTCAACAAGTCGAGGGCCTTCAGGCATTTTGTCTTTAGATATTTTGTGCGTTGCAAAAAAGTCAAATGGTGGTCGAAAATTAATCCCAAAAATTTGGCTTCTTTTACAACCTTAATTGGAGTGTTATCTAATAAGAGCTCTCGGTCTCTATGAGGTTTATATTTCCGACAGAAATATATTCAATTGGTCTTGGTCCTGGAAAACTTAAATCCATTTTCAAGGCACCATTTATGAATTTTATTAAGACACAACTGTAATTGCCGTTCAATAGATAGTACAAATTTGTGTACCACGACATGAGATATTAAAATCATCCACAAACAATAACCCATAGATTCAGTCATTTAATACTTTTGACAGACTATTTATTTTTATACTGAACAAGGTAACAGACAAAATACTGCCTTGTTGAACCCCCTGATTCTGATTATAATGATCAGACAGGGTTGATCGAACACGAACTTGAAATTGTCTGTCAGTTAAAAACTGTGATATAAAATGAGGCAAGCGGTCTCTCAAACCAAAGTCATGTAAATCTTTTAAAATACCATGTTTCCATGTTGTATCATAAGCTTTCAAGATCGAAAAAGATAGATACAGCACGCTGGTTCTTTACAATGGAATTTTTAATGAATGATTCCAAACAAACCAGATGGGCAATAGTACTTCGCTTTTTGCGGAAACCACATTGAATATTGGTAATAAGATTATTGGTTTCCAAAAACCATACTAGTCGATTATTGACCATGCGTTCCGTGGTTTTACAAACACAGCTAGTTAATGAAATAGGTCGATAGTTAGATGGATCGGTATGATACCAGGTTTTGGTTTGGGGATAACAATGGCATTGTGCCACGAAGAAGGGAAATGTCCTGTGGTCCAAATATCATAAAAAATATTAAGAAGCGTTTCTAGACATGAATTGGGTAAATGTTTGAGGAGCTGATAGTGAATATTATCAGCTCCTGTTGCGGTATCATGGGCTTTCGCTAGGGCAGTATTGAGCTCATGTAGTGAAAAAACTTTATTGTAGTCTTCACCATTATCGGAATAAAAGTTAATAGTTTTCTTTTCTTGTTGATTTTTATATTTCATATAATTTATATTACAAAATGTCTTTGTACTATTGGCCTCATGGCCACACATACGAAATAAATCTGTCTGTCTGTCTGCAATGCGCCGGATCTCCAAGATGCAATTTACCAGGGCTACAGGGTTGTTATACTCAAGAAAACATGACACCTCTGCAATTCCATTGACTCAATAGATGATTCATTGTTTGTGGATGATTTTAATATTTCATGTCGTGGTATAAACATACATACCATTGAAAGACAGTTCAATTGTGTCTTAATAAAATTAATAAATGGTATCTTGAGAATGGATTTAAGTTTTAACAGACCAAGACAAATTGTATACATTTCTGTCGGAAATATTAACCCCACAATGACCCATAGCTCTCTTTAGATGTAACTCTAATTAAGGTTGTAAAAGAGGCCAAATGTTTGGGATTGATTTTCGACCACCATTTGACGTTTTAGCCACATATCAAATATTTAAAGACTAAATGCCTGAAGGCCCTAGATTTGTTGAAAGTCGTCTCGAATTCTAAGTGGGGATCCCTCAGACAACCCTCCTTCACTTATATAGATTATTAATCCGCTCTAAATTGGATTATGGCTCCATTGTATATGCTGGAGCTTTCAAGAGAAACTTTAAAAGAGCTAGATTCAATCCACCATCAAGAACTCAGACTGTGCCTTGGTGCTTTTAGAACTTCTCCTGTTGACAGCCTCTATGTCGAGGCTGATGAACCCTCTTTGAAACAACGCCGTGTTAAATTGTCTCTTCAATATATCACTAAATTACACTCTAATCCTGCTTATGACTTCGTTTTTTCATCCCCTATATGAAGAACTGTTTCAGAGAAAACAAAAGGTGGTTCCCCTACTTGGAATTCGGATTAAATCACATGTTATTGCTGCAAATATAGATCTAGATATTATCTCACATATCGTCTCTTGTCTACTCCTCCCTGGCAGCTGGTGAGGCCAGAAGTAGACGTTTCTCTAACCCGTTCTATTAAATATGAGACTAATCAACTAGCATATCAACAGGAATATGTAAAAATAAGAAATAAATATGACACTCACCGTTCATTATTTACTGATGGATCCAAGGACGGTGTCAAGGTGGCATGTGCCACTGTCGTTGGTTCAAAACATTTATCATCTAGAATACCAGACAATAGCTGTATTGTCACTGCTGAGGCCAATGCTGTCCTTACAGCCTCACTATACATTCAACGACAGTCTGCATATAAACAATTCATAATCTTTACTGATTCATTATCTTGTCTTCAGGCACTAAAAAAAGTCTCTTCTAATCATCCAATTATTTTACACATTTTAGAACTTTATAATGATCATTCAACTGGCCAAAACGACATCGTCTTTTGTTGGTTGCCCAGGCCTGTGGGCATAAAAGGCACCACAGTGGCTGCTGCTGCTGCTAAAGCAGCACTCGACAAATCTGTGACACCACTTCTAATTCCATACAGTGATTATAAAACTGATCAGATGTTACATCAGAGATATTATGCAAAAGAAGTGGGAGACCCAAGTGGGTATCAATAAATTACATCAAATAAAGCCAAACCTACTTGGGTTGTCAGTCCAGATTTGAAGAGGTCATTTAAAGACGATGTCGTATTGGCCATTCAAGATATACACATGAACATCTATCTAAAGGTGAGGATCCTCCGTTTTGTATCCCTTGTAAAGAGAGAATCACAGTCAAGCATGTACTGCTTGACTGTATTGATTTTGCCATTACAAGGGATCAATATTTCAAAGTTTCATCCATAAAGGATCTTTCTAATCTCCGTTCTCATTTAATAATAAGTTTGTTGATAGAAGTTGAGTTAATTTATAAATGTTTGTACATAGTTATTTTTTTAACGAAATGGTAGTGTATAATTTTCAACCTAGATTGTTTGTGGCTGTGCCCTCGAAGGGGGTTGAAGTAGCATAAAATAATTGTCCTCCTGAGAGGGCATCATAAGACCAAATCATTCAGTTTGTTGTTCCTACCGCACGTTTTGAATCGTAGAAAAATTGTAATGTTAATTAGTGGCTACAATTGACAACAATCTCCAACAGCTGAAGTGATGGTGTAAATCCTGCTGGGGAACCGTGCAGGTAGCAGAAGTATCGAAAGTCCGCACGGTCCATAGTATGGTGGCCTAACTTTGGTTGCTGGCGATCTATAGCCCGTTTTTATAATGTATTGTTGAATAATAGGTTATTCTTTTAATTTTTCTCAACTAGTTTTATTTTTAAGCTGTGATATACTAGTTATCATACTGTCCGTCGATGACAGGTTTTTATTCATCTAAATTTAAGTAATATTAATGGTCTCGTCACGATATAGCTGAAATATTGCCGATGCGATTTTAAATTTGAACTCACTCACACATACTTCACATACTTCGCACACACCTAGGTCAGAATTCTCATAGACTGCCCTGATTTTAGTTGACAGTCTTCTTAAATACCCTTTCAATCACACAGCTCATACAACAAAAGACGTTCACTCCTGACTGATGCAATCTCACATAACATCTTGAAAGCTCACAGCTTACATACAGTCCAACCACACTTTAATACATACAATCAAAGCAACTTAAGAGAAATATATACATTGTGATCTTGACAACTGTACATCTTATTTTGAAACATATTTGAAAATTCTCAAGGCTGATAGGCAAGAGAAAGTGTAACAGTCAATCCATATCGCCGCCGACGTCACCAACACCAACGTATGCTGATGAAGAGACTCACCCATAATCAGCAACGCGTTGTACTTTTTATATTGGAATATACCGGCAGACACAGCGCGGAAGGAAAGAGTGAGTGAGTGAGGTAATGCTTTACGTCACATCGGCAATATTTCAGCCATATCGTGACGAGAAATTAGACATGAAATATACATATATTTAAACTTTATAAAAATCTGTCATCGAAGGACAGTATGAGAACTAGAATATCACAGAAAAGATTTAAAACTAGTTGCGGAACATTTAAAAGCATTAAGTATTAAGGAACAACACAATATAAAAATGGGCTAGAGATCGCCAGTAACTAAAGGGAGATCACCACACCAGGGACCATGGGGACTTACAGTACCTTTGCTTCCTGCATGGACGCGGAAGGAAAGAAGAAGTTCACGTTCATTCTTTGCGCACTCCCTGTATTTCGTTTCCGGAGCATAATGTGAAACCGTGAAAGTTTATTCATCCAAACTTGGTACATTTATTAACCAGGGTCTGGAATTGGTGTAATTTGCTGTTATGGGGGTCTTGGATTTGTAATCTTCTGATGACGCTTGTTTTTAAGCTTGTGTTTGTCTTCTGCAGAAAAGGAGTATTGTGTCACTTTTGTTTCATACATACCTGGTGCCGTAATAATCGCTTAACCCGAAAATGAAGTAAACACGCAAAGTGAAGGTCGCACTGGCCATGGATATGACCAAAGCACAGGCTGAAGGGGAGGTCATGGGCCTCCGTTTGATATCCTCTCGTGGAATATTAAAGTTTGCATACACATGACAGTACTTACTCTCATGTGAAAGAAATATGTGCTACTTATGATCTTGTGTGTTTGTGAAAGATAAGACTGGAAATTTAACATGTATAACCTACAAATCAAGTGCAGTGCAAGTGTCGTTGATTATCTTCACTCTTTCAATTTGAAACTTTGGCATTCGTACATGTGATGAATCAAACCATTTCCCAATATATTGCTCTTGGAACATCCCGTATACGTATGAATGTTATGACAACAGCGACCAGATAAATAACAATGACAAGTGTGATAGACCATCAAGCTGGATTAAATATGTTTGGAATGAAACAAAATTACCTTTACCATAGTATGCATGATGATTTAATAGATGGGTTTAATCAAGATGTAGATAGGACAGTTTTAGCTATCACAAGATTCTATCATCAAGCAGCTGAACATACTAAGGAACTTTATGGAAGAAATGTTAACATTGGCAGGTGGCAACAAATCACAGCCTCCATGGTGGGATGAAAAACTAGACAAAATATGATGCGACAAATATGCAGCTCACAGGGACCATGGGCTGGAGTTTCGTCATATTAGATAATTTCGCACAAAGATTAAAACTAAAAAGAAAGCCTTCTTGACTCACAGAAAGAAATACTTGTAGCTACAAGGGACAATCAGAGCAGAAGAACTAATACTTGTAAGACAAGCAATTAGTTCTCAGGACTGGATCACACAATTCCCTTTCTGCTGCATGTTGATTTGGGCGAAGCAGCTGAAGCGATGGTGTAAATCCTGCTGGGGATCCGTGTAGGTAGCAGAAGTATCGTAAGTCCCCACGGTCCCTAGTATGGTGGCCTAACTTTGGTTGCTGGCGATCTATAGCCCGTTTTTATGATGTATTGTCGAATCATAGATTATTCTTTTGATTGTTCGCAACTAGTTTTACTTCTAAACTGTGATAGTCTAGTTATTATACTGTCCGTCGTTGACAGGTTTTTATTCATCTAAGTTTTAATTGTATTGATGTTCTCGTCACTATATGGCTGAAATATTGCCGATGTGACGTAAAATTTTAACTCACTCACTCACTCAATTGATTTGGGCGAGGTTGTGTGTGATGCGAGACATCCCGAATCAAGTGTTCTCCCGGATCCATACACACTTTCACTCACTCACTCAAGATATTATTGAACAGGAAGATTCGAGCGATATTGATAAACATGCTAACAATAAATCTTCAGGACAAGATGGCTTCTCAACGAGTTCTTTAAAGCATCAAAACATTACACACTTTATCTTATTGTATTAATATTTAGTACAATATTCCACTATGTTTTTCCCCATCTTCAATTACAGAGGCACATCGTTGATAACATTAAGTGTACTGATCATTTCAGGAATTGTAATGCAATGGTTACACCAATAATGTGCTATGAAAACGATATGCAATAATATGGTACTAGGTGAATTTGGTAGAGTTTCACTGCAGCTTACATACATGTCACGGGCAGTCTGGACAGAAATGGGCTTCCTCACTAATGATTTAATGTTAAAGTCTTTTAATGACGCTAGAGTCACATGGGGTACACATACCAAACAAATTCTATATTTCAGTTAGGTTTTGCTTTGTATGGGAATGCCAGGATGTTGGGAATATTTACATAAGACGTCTTGATAATATTAAACAAACCTGGCATTCTACATTAAACACTTCTCATAAATGTTCCAACTGCCTTTTAGTTAAGAAACTTTTACGTGAAAAATATCTGTGCATTGTTGTCCATGTACACCTGAAAATATATTTCACCGGATGTAGATGTAGGAATTATAAACTTAAGACAGAGATAGGAAGATACACCAATGTACTATACCATTTAAGATTGTGTCCTTACGGTAGGCGTAAGACAAAATGTACATAGAAGTTGAACTTCATGTTACTCGAATGTGATGCATATACCTCTCGTAGAAAGTGAGTGAGTGAGTGAGTATGGTTTTACGCCGCTTTTAGCAATATTCCAGCAATATCACGGCGGGGGACACCAGAAATGGGCTTCACACATTGTACCCATGTCGGGAATCGAACCCGGGTCTTCGGCGTGACGAGCGAACGCTTTAACCACTAGGCTACCCGACCGCCCTCTCGTAGAAAGAGTATGTTAGTAAACATATCATAAATTACAGTAAAGTAAACACATTAATAAATATATTCTTATAAATATCATGTATGTATCAGGGGATCATGAAATATAAATGTTAATACCATGTTTTAGAACAAGATAGGTATTCACGACAAACATCCTATGCAAGAACGTTTACGTCTGTAAAACTTTACATCAAAGAAAAAGCACCAACCAAACACGTGCGCAGGGTGTTATCCCTAATTTGGACACTTTCCAGCAAAGTCTATTAATCTCTGCATTGTTTCTGGCACCCTTTATGAAACGGTTGTGATTTCCTTGATTTAATTCATTGTGTGTGCATTAACAAGCGAAGTGGCGACTGCAACGCGCGTAGCGTCTACGGGCTATTATCATGCTAGAAACTGGCAGAATCAGCATGCAGTGGCCAATACGTTCAATGTTTCACCGTCTATGATAAGCAGCTTATGGACAGTTACAAGGAAACTCAAAATGTTGACCATCGACCCTGTTCAGGGCGTCCCAGGCCAACGACAAGAGTGAAGGGTCAGACCATTCGAAATCGTCCACATGCAGCTCATCTCCATGCTCGACGGCCACGTGTTGTGCCACCCCTTACAAATCGTCATATTGCTAATGGTGCAAACAACGTCGAAACTGGGGTAATCGTCGCTGGTCACGTGTCATGTTTTCAGATGATTTCCAATTCACTTTGCACTTCCTTGTCAGGTGTTGATTTTTCTAGCGACGTCGAAATGAAGTGTCATATTTTATTCACTTTTAACATCCCTGATAGGCGTGGTCGTTCTTAGAGAAGTCGAAATGAACGTCAAGCAAATGTCAACCTGACACCTCATGACAAATCTGGCGGTGGATCGGTTATGATGTTGGGTGGTATCACTATGACTGAGCGAATTCTACTCCAATGTTAACTCACTCTCTCACTCACCCATACTGTGCAAGTATTTGATGAATATTGCTTCACCAAATGTGGCACAAAGAAAGGTCTAGTGGTGAACTGGTGCCTTTTGATAGTTTTGGATTTTTGAAAATATACTTTCCGAGTTTCCATGGCAACAACTTTGACTTTGACTGAAAATAGGGGTAGTGCTTGTTTCCGGAATAGATCTTTAAAACCGTACAATATTTCTTCACCAAACTTGGCTCATATATAGATCAAGTCATGAACTGGTTTCTTTGGATACTTTGGAGTTTTAAAAAAAGATTCTCGAAATTCCATGGAAACAACCTTGACTTAGACTGAAAATGGAGCTAGTTATGCTATCAATATAAGCAGTTGACGTATTTACAAGTTACCATTGCCGGGGATGTTGATGATTTTGTTCTCATGCTGCTCTCCTGAGTACTTTCACCTGGTGTCGCCTATCAACATTGTAAAAGAAGCAAAGTTCTTAGGACTTATTTTTGATAGCCACTTGACTTTTAAACCCCATATAAAAGACCTTAAAGCCAAATGCCTGAAGGCGCTTGACTTATTAAAAGTTGTTTCAAATTCTAAGTGGGAAGGTGATCAGAAGACCCTCCTCCAGTTATATAGAGCTCTCATCCGTTCAAAACTTGATTATGGCTCCATCATGTATGGAGGAGATTGCAAAAGCAATCTAAAAATCCTGGATACTATTCACCATCAAGGACTAAGGCACTGCCTTGGATCCTTCAGAACATCTCCCATTAACAGTTTATATGTAGAGGCTGACGAGCCATCCCTTAAACTCAGACGTATGAAATTATCTTTACAGTATATTACCAAATTATCTTCAAATCAATCTAATCCTGCATACGATTGTGTTTTTCATCCCCTTTATGAAGAACTTTACCCAAATAAATCCTCTTTTACTCCCCCACTTGGAATAAGGGTAAAACCTGCCATTTTTTCTGCAAATATACATCTTGAAAATATATCACCTCACCGCCCTTCTGTCCTCACCTCCTTGGCAACTGGTGAAGCCAGAGGTAGACCTGACTTTAACAACACTCAAGAAATCACAAACCAATCCACTAATTTATCAACAAGAATATAACCAAGTGCGAAATAAATATGACACATACAAATCTATATGTACTGATGGATCCAAGGATGGTGATGCAGTTGCTAGCGCTACTATCATTGGATCCAGAACTATCTCGTCCAGGGTTACCACATGACAGTTCAATTTTCACCGCAGAATCACAGGCCATCTTAACAGCTCTTAAATATCTTCACATTCAATCTAAGCATAAGCAGTTCATAATATTTTCAGACTCTCTTTCGTGTCTTCAGGCTATCAAAAATATGTCATGTTCGCATCCACTTTTAATCGAAATTATTGAATTATATAATGATCTGATCAAAACGACATCGTTTTCTGTTGGTTACTCAACCATGTTGGTATAACTGGAAACACACTGGCTGATGCTGCTGCAAAAGCAGCGCCCAACAAATCTGTGACACCACTTCAAATCCCATACAGTGATATTAAACCTGTTATTAGATGTTACATTAAAGATCTCATGCAAAAGAAGTGGGACACCCAAGTAGGTATCAATAAATTACATGAAATAAAACCAACTATCGGTAACACTTACTTGGGTTGTCAGTCCAGATTTGAAGAGGTCATAATGAGACGATGTTGTATTGGCCACAGCAGATATACACATGAGTATTTACTGAAAGGTGAGGATCCTCCATTTTGTATCTCTTGTAATGAGAGAATCACGGTCAAGCATGTCCTGCTTGACTGTGTTGATTTTTCCATCACAAGGGATAAATATTTCAAATCATCAACTATCAAGGATCTTTTTAATGGAATAAGTTCTCGTTTAATTCTTGTTTTTTTAAAAGGAAATTGAATTTTTTTATTAATATGTTTTGAAAATGTCTATCCGTCGTTTTAAAAATTGGTAGATTAGAATTGCAAACTAAGATTGGTAGTGGCTGTATTCTTGAAGGGGGTTAAAGTACTGTAAAATTATTGCCCCCTGAGAGAGTACGTAAGTTCCACATCATTCAAAGTACATTTGGGTCTACCCCATTTTTAATCGTAGTATATTTGTTCGTTTTAATTGATAGCTGCAATTGACTGAAATCACCAGCGGCTGAAGGCATGGTGTAAATCCTGCTGGGGAGCCGTGAAGGAAGCAGAAGTATTGTAAGTCCCCACGGTCCCCAGTATGGTGGCCATGCTTTGGTTGCTGGCGATCCCTAGCTCGTTTTTATCATGTTTTGTTATGTATTGCAATATTATTTTATCGTTCAATACTTGTTTGAAATATGTCTGTGATACTCTTGTTATTTTACTGTCCTTTGCTGACTGGTATTTTGGAAAGATTACACGTATTTTGTATGTATGTTTAGATTGTTGTAGTCATGATATGGCCGCAATACTGCCGATGTGACTGTAAATCTTAACTCACTCACAATTCTCCTGGTGTCGAGAAATTGTAGCGCTCAGAAACGTAAGTTGTATATATCTGTATTTTGGGCCATTGGCCTCTATAGTGAATAATTCGTCTCGTCTCGCCTCGCCTCGTAATCGCATATGCCTGTTCTTCAATGAATTCTGTGACCACAGCTGCAACTAAAAGCGTGTATTTCCTGTTGTAAAGTGACGTGCCGTCAAGGAACGTGAGGACGGATAACTTCGTCACGGTACTGTGCACCTGTCAAATTTCTATTGATGACCACTGGAGTGGTCCTGTTATGTGCAGTGATGCCTCAGGACACCATTACGTCCCCACCAGACCCGTGAATATCCGGGGTAGGATAGGTCTTCAGCAACCCATGCTTGCCGTAAAAGGCGACTATGATTGTCGTAAAACGCGACTAACGGGATCGGGTGGTTAGGCAGAACGTTGGACAAAACACAGACGTCCATCACCGCTGACTCCTCTGTGAAGAGGACTAACCTCAAGTCGTGTCACCCGAACCTCATATGTTGTTTTGACCATGCTAGGCGTGGAGTACCATGATGTGGCAGCAAAACTGGACGTACAGCAGGACATTAAGCTCGGACATTTGAACACGTCCTATGTTGGTTTTCTAACACTTTTGGGCTCTCACTTTACCACAAATACAATCGCACTCGCAAATACACATGTATTATTTACATAATTAGATTACATTTTATTGCAACGTGTTAAGCTTAAGAGTGAGTGAGTGAGTTAATGCTTTACGTCACAGCGGCACTCTTTCAGCCATAACGTGACAAAATGTGACATTTTTAATACATACATTTTTAACTAAATTAAAACCTGTCATCGATGGACAGTAAAATTACTAGAATATCATAGTTTATTATTTAAAACTAGCATACAACTATAAAAAAAATAGCACTATAAATTACCGTACAATATAAAACAGGGCTATAGTTCGCCAGCAGCTGAAGGTAGATCACCATGCTAGGGTCCATGGGGACTTACAGTACTTTTACTACCTGCATGGACCCCAGCCGGATTTACGTCATCCCTTTAGGTGTTGGCGATTATTAACATATTTAGCCATACTAAAATAACATATATTCTACGATTAAAGACTGTGGCAAGAACAAATCTACTTTCAATGACGTGGTCTTATATACCCTCTCCAGGGGACAATCATTTTACATTACTTCAACCCCCTTCGAGGATACAGCCACTAACAATCTTAGTTATTGCATTTATCCTGCCAATCATAAAAAGTGTATAATATAGACAACATATGAATCAAAATTTATGGTACAATTCAATTTCTTTTAAAAAAACAATAACTAAATAGAACTGATATTAAAAAGATCCTTAATAGATGAAACATTGAAATAAGTATCCCTTGTGATGGCAAAATCAATACAGTCAAGCAGGACATGCTTGACTGTGATTCTTTCATCACAAGGGATACAAAACGGAGGATCTTCACCTTGTAACAAATACTCATGTGTATATCTCGAATGGCAAATACGACATCGACGCATAATGACCTCTTCAAATCTGGACTGACAACCCAAGTAGGTGTAACCGATATTGGGTTTAATTTCATGTAATTTATTGATACCTACTTAGGTGTCCCACTTCTTTTGCATAAGATCTCGGATCTAATCACGGGTTTAAAATCAGTGTACGGGATCAGAAGTGGTGTCACAGATTTGTTGAGTGCTGCTTTTGCAGCAGCATCGGCCATTGTGTTACCAATAATTCCAACGTGGCTAGGTAACCAACAAAAGACGATGTCGTACTGGCCAGTCGCAAGATCGTTATGTAATTCTATTATTTGACGTGAAGTGGATGTTCATATGAAATATTTTTAATGGCCTGAAGACAGGAAAGGGAATCAGAAAAGATGAATAACTGTTTATGTTTAGACTGTGTATTAATATATTTGAGAGCTGTTAATATTGCCTGTGATTCTGCTGTAAAAATTGAACTGTCATTCGGTAATCTGGATGATATTGTTCTGGATCCATTGACAGTGGCGCTAGCAACTGCGTCACCGTCCTTGGATCCATCGGTAAATATAGACTTGGAAGTGTTGTAAGTGCTTCTTAATTGATTATATTCTTGCTGATACATTATTTGGTTAGTGTCTGATTTTAAATTACTTTTTTTAGGCTCCACCATAGATGATGGAGCCATAATCCAGTTTGGAGCGGATAAGGGCTCTGTAGAGTTGGAGTAGGGTTTTCAGATCCCCTTCCTACTTTGAATTGGAAACGACTTTCAGAAGGTCAAGGGCCTTCAGGCATTTATTTTTCAAATATTTTATGTGTGGTAAAAAGGTGAGATGGTGGTAAAAAATAATGCCCAAGAACTTGGCTTCTTTTACAACTTTAATAGGAGTATGATCCAAAACTAGTTCTGGGTCATTATGTGATTTGTATTTTCTACAAATAATGTATACAATTCGTTTTTGATTTTGAAAATTTAAAACCATTTTCTAATGACCATTTATGGATTTTATTAAGACATAACTGTAATTGTCTTTCAATAGTATGCATATTTTTACCACGACATGAAATGTTAAAATCATCCACGAATAAAGATCCATCAATGGAATGGTTTAAAACCTTAGCTAAGCTGTTTATTTTAATACTAAACAATGTGACAGACAAGATACTGCCTTGTGGGACACCCTGATCCTGACTGTAATGATCAGACAGGGTAGAACCCACACGAACTTGAAATTGTCTATCTGATTAAAAGTTGGATATAAATTGAGGCAAAAGGCCTCGTAATCCAAAATCATGTAAATCTTTTAAAATACCATGTTTCCATGTAGTGTCATATGCTTTTTCTAAATCGAAAAAGATAGACACTGTATGTTGTTTGTTTATGATGGCATTTTTAACAAAAGTTTCCAAACGAACTAAATGATCGATGGTACTTCTATTTTTACGAAAACCACATTGTATATTTGTTAATAGATTATTGGTTTCCAGATACCAAACTAAGCGATTATTGATCATACGTTCCATAGTTTTGCAAACGCAGCTGGTCAATAAAATTGGTTGATAATTTGAAGGATCTGTATGATCACGACCAGGTTTAGGGATTGGAACAATAATAGCTTCACGCCAAGAAAGAAATTCTCCTGAAGTCCAGATATCATCAAATATTGTTAAAAGGGTTTCTAGACATGATTGTGGTAAATGTTTGAGGAGTTGATCAGGTATATCATCTGATCCCGAAGCAGTATCATGAGCCTGCCCAAGAGCAGTATGGAGCTCATGCATGGAGAAGATTTCATTTTATAATCTTCCCCATGATCTGATTTGAAATTGATAGATTTCTTTTCTTGCTGCTCTTGGTAGGATTGGAATTTAGGGACATAATTCGACGAGGAAGAATGTTTAGACAGAGTTTCACCAAGTTTATTGGCAATATCTGAAGAATCTGTCAACAAGTCATCCCCATTTTGAAGATGGTGGATGGTAGTTTTAGAACCCTTACCTTTTATTCCTTTAATCATATTCCATACCTTAGACAATGGAGTACTTGAATATATTTTAGAGACATATTGTTGCCAAGATTGGTGTTTGTTTTGTTTAAATACGCGCCTGGCTGTAGCATTCAGAGTCAGATTATGCACCATTGGATGGCGACGGAAATAATGCTCGGCCTTTTTCCTGGCCTTCCTAACTGCTTGCAAGCATCATTAAACCATGGTTTTCGTATGTGAGGAACAGCAGAGGACTTTGGAATACATTCATCAGCAATTTTTGTTAGTTCATCAGAAAAACATTTGATAGGATCAGGAACCCCAATAAAAAGATTAGGTTTAAGTTTGTGTGTACAGAGAGTTCCATAGTAGGCCCAGGTAGCTTTATTAAAGTTCCATCTTGACGATGGAGGAACATCAGATGGGGTCACAGGCTTTAAAACAGTAGGGAAATGGTCACTTCCACAGATGTCATTGTGGACTGACCATTCAAATTCATTCAGTATTTCTGAATCTGTAATTGACAAATCCAGAGAAGAGTAAGTACCTGTTCCAGGATGTAGATAAGTGTCCGAACCATCATTATATATGCACAAATTGTTATCAGAAATGAAATCTTCTATGGTCTTTCCTTTGTTACTTGTATGAGCACTGCCCCAAAGCGGATTTTGTCCATTGAAATCGCCCATGATAATACACGGCTTCGGAAGCTGGTCATACGGGGCCTGAAGGTCAGTCTGCGTCATAGAAGATGATGGAGGGATGTAAACAGAGCATAGGGTAAGAACAATGTGCAGAGTTATTCGGACAGCGACAGCTTGAAGTGGGGTATCAAGAGTTACAGGGCTGTGAATAACACCCTGCCTCACCAAGACAGAAGAACCTCCAGTTGCTTTAGCACCCGGAGGTGAATAGAAATGATACGAATTATACTGTCTGATATCCATTAAATCAGTGGTTTTCAAGTAAGTCTCTTGGAGGCAAAATGCTGATGGTTTATGATCTTGTATTAATAATTGCACATCATTAAAATTATTTCTTAGACCTCTGCAATTCCACTGGATGATATTTGGAGGGCAACTCATGGTGGCTCAACTGGTGATCTGGAACGTGGGGGAGGACCACTCCCAGGTATGGAGTTGGAAGGAGTGACCTCCATCTCCAGAGGTTCAAACGAATTGTGAACCTCAACAGGGCTAGGCGTATGAGGAGGCACCTCCAGGTGTTGGAGGGCCCTGGCTCGTTTCTTAATCTGTTTCTTTTCTTTATTTGTCAAGTGAGCACCGCCCTTGACCTTTTCCAATGCTTTAACTGTTTCTTGGTCATGATGATCGAATTCAGTCTGTGAAGCTGATGTGGAGACATGTGATGGTGCTCTAGTGATGGGAGCCACATCCTCCAGGGTGATCTGCCGGTCTGTCACCCAAGATAAAGTTGTTTGGCAAGAAGTGGAAATTGTATGAACTTTCTTGACAGGAATTGGCGAAGAGACGATAGCAGAATAAGTTTTTGCAGCAGTAGTTTGGGATTGCGGTTGAACTAATCTTTTTGCGTCGTGATACGAGATATTTTGGGTGCATTTTATTTTGAGAATTTGGGACTCGTATATTTATGATGTGGATACTTTCGATGAAGCAGCATGGACACCATCGCAGTTTGCACATTTGATAGATTCAGCAGAGCAGTCGGAGCTCTCATGAGCTCCATTACAATGGACGCAGACAGTGGCGCGGGTGCAGAATTTAGCCCCATGGCCAAATTTCTGGCACTTGAAGCATCGGAGTGGGTTTGGTACATATACCTCCACTCCGATGTTGAAATAACCAGCTTTGAGAGAAGTCGGGAGTTTCTGCAGGTCAAAAGTGAACAAGTACGTATTTGTTTTGATGATTTTATCATTTTGATTTCTGGTGAAACGCTTTACAGCGGTTACACCTTGTACCTTTAGTTCATCTACAATCTCTTCTTCGCTCATGTCAGAAAGACACCGAGCATAGTCTCTAACGATACCCTGAGAGGAGTTCAGAGTCCTGTGCTCAGAGACAACAACCTTGGTGTTAACGAACTGCTGTAGTCCCAGCAGGTTAACAGATTGTTGCCTCTGTAAACATTCAACCAGAATGGAACCACTTCGGAGTCGGGTCACATTTTTGACTGCTCCGCAGGCAGCTTCTATGCCCTTGGAGATAGCAAACGGGTTTAATTTCAATGGACTGCCATCGGCAGAGGCAATGACTATAAACCGAGGCCAAGAAACAGTATTTGGAGGATTATCTTCATCTTCAGATGAAATACAATCGACATGTCTACGTTTGTAGGTCTTTGATGAACCAGAAGAAGCGTGGTGAGACATGGTAGAAGAATAGAATTCCTCACCCTTGTTCCCCACCCACCATCGAGTGACAACAAGGACGACGTCGCAGCGGAAGCCAGTCTGCAACATCAGGGCTACAAAGGTGTTATACTCCAGAAAATACAGACATAAAAAGCCATGATATCTTAAAGAAGAAGTGCCAGGCTGGTTCGGCCTATGACACATTTCTCAAGAACACAGAATTCAGAGGTCTATATAACCAGATTGGCCCATGAGCCACCGCCCTCTGGCATGGGACTCTAGGCAAGTTGATAACAAAGAATGTATATGTATAATATTCATACCCAACATTCACATCAATCGAAAAATTATAATATGAACGTGTTGCATACACAGGGAATGGCGTGACCAGCCGATTGATAGAATCGGGCCTATTCTACCACCCGTCTAGGCGAAGTAAGGGTCGAAGTGGTGTGTTGGGCAAAAGGAACACCGGTTCCTGGCTCCAATGCCCTCAACCACCAGAATCCCGTCCTCCGCCGACACAGGGGGTGCTGTGGAAATATTCTACCCCGAGGAGGTTGCTCTTCACGAGTGCCGTTAAGCTTAAGGCGACGTTTGTCTTATTATATTTGATAACAAAATATAAGGATTAGTACAATATTAACTCTTAGTAAAGGGAGTGATATTCAAGAGAATGGTGATTTCAAATGTAACCGAAAACATCCCACAAGGTAAGAATCCATTTGATCAAATAGATCTATTCTCTGAAAGTAATTTGCATAAGTGCCAAATGAATTAGTCTGTTCAACCTCACCGCACATTTCCATTACATAAAATGAAAAATAGATTGTGGGGATACATACAGCTTATGATACAAAGGTTACTATATTATCATTATCCAAGTACACAGAAGAGAGTCAATAGCTTATTATACCAGAACTCGTTGTCTGAGGATTAATGCGTCCATGGTTAATATTTGATGTCATGTAAGAATTCTAAGTTCTCCTTGAAAGGCCTATCCTGAATACTGAACGTCAACAGGTTTACGGTGACCCATCAACATTTCATATTGGGCTAAACCTTGTCGTCATTTACCAAAAAAAGTGGTTTTTAATCTACGTTGTTATTGAGAACCTGTACAGTTCCCGTAGAGAGATATTGCTACAGAAAATTACTGAAATGTTTATCAACATTGTGTATTTCCAGATTTGAGGGTGTCCGATGCTCTCAATTCGTAAATCTAAAAACACGTAACATTTATCAACATTTCAGTAATGTTGTGCAGCAATCGCTCTTCAAGTAAACTCGCACAGAGGGGGCACCACTAATCCAATGACGTCATGACACAACTGATGTAGTCTTATACTACCGTGACAACAGAAGCGATCTGGTTATCCATCAGAATGTCGAGAAAAAGACATTTTAAATCGAACGTGTTCAGATAAATATTGTTAACATTTCATCTGAATATGAGAAACATACAATGACTCCGCGCGCGCTCTTAAATTTGAAATTTCGTACAAGAGTAAAATAACAAGAGGAAAAAGTCTCTCGATATTCTCTGCAATGGTAAATACTTGTGAATGTGGCAACTAGTTATACATGTAGTTATTTCATACCTACACCCATATTCAGTCTGAGTCAAAGTTAATGCCATGGAAACACGAAAAATACTTTTTTTAAAATCCGATATCATCAAAAGGCACAAACACTAGACTTAGCTATGTGCCATTATTGAACGGTTTACAAGATCTGCTCCGGAAATGACATATTGCAAGGACGGACGCACGGACGGTGTTCATTTTAATACCCCATGCAGTGGCTGATACATACATTCAATGTTTCACAGTCTGTGACAAGCAGACTATGCGACATGTACAAACAAACCCAACATGTTGACAAACCGTCATATTATCAACAGATGTCAATGGTGTACACAAGGTCGAAAATGGGGTAATCGTTGCTGATCAGGTGTCATATATTTTTCACCTTGAATTTCCCTGATAGGCGTGGTCGCTTAAAGCGAAGTCGAAATGAACGTCAAGCCAGTGTCAACCTGAGACCTCAGATTTAGCGGTGCATGGGTTATGTTGATGGGTGGCGTCACTATGACTGACCGAACCCCACTTCATATTGTGCAAGGAAGGGTCATTGGACATTACTATCGGGACAACATTCTGACACATTTTTGTTGTCCCGTCTACAGGGCGTGTTGGTCGACGTTTTGTCTTTCACGACGACAACGCCCGTGCTCGCCTGCAACACAACATCCATACAATGACATTGCCATCAATGATTCCAGAACTTTCTCCCATTAAACAAGTCTGGGACATGATAGGGAGACGTGTATACGTACGCAGTATGCCTCATTGAGTTGATTTACGTTAGACAAATTGTGGCGGTATTACCACTACTGATCCAAAAGTGTCAACATCAAATTTCCTATCTTGCCGCGATCGTCCTTCAAGATCTTTGGCTGTTATAACTTCTAACGTGCAGCTATTACTTGAAACCATTATCTCTTAAAAAATTTAAATTTTAAGTTGTTTCCCCGTTCTTTTTTAAGGTGTATATAATTATATAATTGGCGTATGTGAGAACATTGATATTTTCATGCTGATATTTATCTGAACATAGGTGGTAGAACATGAGTTTGTGACTGACTGTTCAAATAAGGTCCATTGTTTGTATTAATACGAAACTAACCCTCAAATTAATTGGCTCCTCACTGTACCTGTTTACGAAAGTAAATCTTTTTAAAGAAAATAATGTACGTTTGTGACATGTTCATATTTACATGCACCACACTCATGAAAAAGTTACAGCTAAAGTTTATGACACTATAACAGACACTTTCGCTTTCTCCTCGCACAGTTGCATTTTCAACATGCAATCCTTTACAAAGGTTGAACATGGCAAAAGTGAGAACACCTACAATGTTCATGAAAGTTATAAAGATCAACGCAACTAAACTGCAGACAAACGGAAAATGTAACTGCTTCATATAAACTTCAATAAAAATACATATATTCTGAAATTAATTTTTGCATCTTTCAATACATATTCATGAATCAGTACATATCAATATATCTCCTAGACTTTCAGGATGCGATTCACAAATTGCACCTGCATGTTTATGCACGGCGCACGATTTGGATGTTTGTGTGTTTGTTGGTAGCATGATATTTCCCACCCATATGCTGCAGGTGTTCTAACATACCTTTTGATGCCGAATGACAGCATGGATGTACTGCCATAGTTGGCTGTTTCTCAAGACCCCTCCCGAACGGACCATGTCTGGGCTGAGATTGGACCAAAGCCGACGACAGGACCAGAACCTGCTCAGTTGCGCAAATCTCTGTCTGACATTTGGAACAACATCCCCAGGCTGTTTTTTCAGTCATCCTGTGTCTTCAATGCGCCGCCACTGCCTCGCCTGAATCACCGCAAATGTGACGTCATTCTATTGTTAAACAATCCATCAAGTTCTAGGAATGGTCATTTGTTGTCAGTCGTACATTATCTTGAACCCACATTTCAATTAATATACACTTTGAATAGACGGAACTATATTTCAATAAATAGACAAGTGAATGATTTCAAATTTTGTCAGAAAATATGTTTGCCAGCGGGGTTTGAACCCGCATCTCGTTTGATTTGAGTACGTCTTACTGTCGACGTCAGCTACGGAGACACATGACAGTACGATTTGTAATTAACTATTCAATATTTTTAAATATATGTAGGTGCATACCCCTTAAACGCAAAAACAAATAGGTACATAATATTAATCGTTCGAGAAGTTTCATGATTTGAGAGCTTCTAGAAGACTGGTTGTACCCATATAAGAGCGGCACAAGGCTATCTTCCACCCGACTAGCGTCTTATCATATTCGCAAAATGCGGATTGGATACCTACCTGAAAACACCGGATTCCTGCCAGCTTCCGACATAATTCCGGATTCAAGAACGGAGGCAGGTCTGTTTAAGGACATTCAACAGTGCCAGAATTCGTGACATTTGTGAGAGCACTATCATTAATAATAGGTCCAGGTAAGTCTTACTGTCGTTGCCAAGGATTTGCCCCTTTGTATTGCCTGTTTGATTGTTAACCTAAAACTGTGTGTTTCAATAATATTTAATGATTATTCAATGATCGTGTGTGATCATGTACTGATTCTACAATTACGTTACGTACGAACAGATTCTGGATGAATATCTTTGTTTCAATTTGGATGTCACTTCTATAAACTGTGTAGGAGATAAAAATAACACTAACACTATATGTACAACTATTCCGTTTGGAATTTGGATATGTGTGGATGGAGCATGAAACAATTACGGTGAGGTGAGGTGAGGTGAGGTGAGGTGAGGTGAGGTGAGGTGAAATGGGGTTTAACGTCGCGTCTAAGATTATTGCACTTATATAGCGACGTGTGTGTGTTTGTGCGGCTGCTTGTACTAGTCCGGACTGATGCCGATTTATAGTGCTAGCTCACTGAGATACCATGCCGCAGTTTAACATGAATACCCCACTCAGACACAGTATACTGACTCCGAGCCGACCAGTCCTTGTTTTAGCCCCTTTATTTTTAGAGCCAAACAACAAGTACCATCTTTTAACGTCTTTTGGTATGACGCGGCCGGGGATCGAACCTCGGACCTTCCGCTCTCCGGGCGGACGCTCTACCACTAAACCACGGAGGCGGTCTGAGGTGAGATGAGGTGAAATGGGCTTTAACGTCACGCTTGAAACAATTTAAGTCATTATTTAGGCAAAGTTTGATGGACTGTTTTCAACAAAACCAGTTTCTGTCGCTTTACACATTCGCTATTTAAAGAAGACAATACAGCCAAGATTATGTTTCCAAACTAAATGTTGGTTCAACAACATCAGCGTATATACAGGCAATTTCTACAACATGGTAGTTCTCCTCACATTATATGAACTCAACAACAAAAGTTCCTGTGGCACCAATATTTTAGTGTATTTTTCAAACAAGTTTGGTTTTCAATATTGTAGTACATGTATGGAATCAAGTCACAAAAACGCAACTGCTACAGAAAGCATGCATTCCATGCCAAAGTTGAATTTTATGCAAGACCCATGCATTTCACTACCCAAGAATGGGTATAAAACATGTGCCTTAACGGGATTCCATATGCATTGTTTAGCATCGTGCTGACAACAACCACTCAGAAAAACAACAAAGTTACGCAATCATTCAACCTTACGAAATACCACGCCTGTCCGAAACTGAGCGTCTGCGAGCCATTGGTATGCTTGAAGCAGGATCGAGGTCAACGTGATGTTGCAAGACAATTTAACGTCCACAGAAACACCATTTTGTGTTTATGGCAACATGCAACAGACAAACGCAGTCAGAGGCAATCCTCGGAGTAGCAGGCCACGCGTAACCAATAATCGACAAGACAACTGGACTGGAACAACACCCCTACAGAATCGATTCCAGCCAGCAACAGTGACTTCAAGAAGCATCCCTGGCCTTCGACGAATATCTTCACAAACCGTACGTCGCTGCCGCAGACATGCAGGTATTGTCGCCAGAAGACCCGCCAGACGTCCCATTTTGACAGGAAACCACCGTCAAGCACGTCTACTGTGGTGCAGACAGGGTCTACGCTGGACGGCCATGCAGCGGGGACAAGTTCTATTCACTGACGAGTCTCGTTTTCACCTCAGGCACAGCGATGGGCGGATTCGAGTGTACCGTCGTCGAGGTGAACGTTACGTCAATCATTGTGTCAAGGAAGAAGGTCGGTTTCGGGGGCGGCAGCGTTATGGTATGGGGTGGGATTACAGCAAGACAGAGGACCCGTTTAATAGAGGTAGAGGGAAATCTCAATGGACAGCAACGAGATCATCGACCCTGTTGTTCTACCATTTTTGCGTCGTCATGGCCCAGGCATTACCTTTCAACCTGACAACGCCCGGCCTCATATTGCTCGACTTGTTCAGGATTCTCTTCAACAAAACAACGTGAATGTCATGGATTTGGGAGGTTCTAATCATGAAAGTTTATTTCGTAATTCAGGCCACGTGGACCATCAATGAGTTGAGATGAATTATATCAAAGTCACATGTCCTCTTTACCTTTCTTATTTGAATAATTTACATTAATATGAAGCTATCAAACACTGAACACTAATATCACATGAGTTAAGTTCTACCTTGTTTTCTGTAATGAGGTAAGAAACCTATTTTTCAAATAGAGTATATTTCTTACATTAAAAAAGACATGGCATTGATCCTCAACTCAATGTAGCTCACAGTCTTTACTTACAAATTCTATATATCTTAAAGTTGAATAATGTTGACTCGAATGCACTGAAAAGTTGGAAAACAATATCTGTCTTCTGTGCAGGTAAAATCGTTTTTATCACCAACATCTTGGTGAAACCACTACTAAATAACACATATCCATCGATGCAGAATTTACAGTGCTGTTGTCATCAATACCAGCAACACAACTCTTTCCATAATCATTAGAAACCCATTGTAAGGTTTGGACTATATCTTAAGCATGTGCTTATGAATCAATATCAAATACTGATGATAACAGATGTTTGCGAAATGAATAAAATCTTCAACGATTATCTCTGTTTCGTGCCGAAAGACATTTCAAACTCTGCAGCTGTATATGTCTCATAGCCTACTGTTCCTGAAATAAACATGTGAGACAAAATGCAAACCATTATCACTACCCTGCATGTGTAGTCCAAATACATTATCTGATGAATTCCACATGAATTACAATGGAACAGTTATGTAAAGTAAAACCCTATTAGAGCAGCAGACCAGAGCACTTTGGTCAAACGAACAAGGTACCAATATCCGAACACAGGAACATTTACTGTGTAACCCAACATATTCATATATGGATGTCTGCCGGGGAGCCCCTGCTGCATGTGGCCCCTGCCCCCCCAAAACAAGGGACCATTCAAGGGCTGGATCAAACATTGGAGGTACCACATGAAAGTAAGTGTAAATGAACTGGTTCATCTCACAGAGTACAGAATGGGCCACGCCAGACAAATCTTCCTCTGCCAAAAGCCTGCCAGACACCCCCAGAGAGGGTACCAAAATTTGGGCTGGGTTAAACAATGGAGGTACCACATGAAATCAACATAAAATGAACTATTACACTCTACTAAGTATAAAATACCCATTGCCAGACAAATCGTCTGCTGCATAAGGCCCGCCAGACATCCCCAAATGTTGACCCTTAATGCACTCAGTGGACACTCTGGTAAAATTTGACTAGAGTATACATTCAAAGTACCAGATGAAAGTAAGTTTAGATGAACAGGTACATGTAACTGAGTACAACACGGCACATACCTGACAAATTTTCCTCTGCATAAGGTCCGCCAGACACCTCAGAGAGGGTCCCAAAATTTGGGCTGGGTTAAACATGGGAGGTACCACATGAAATCAACATAAAATGAACAATTGCACTCTACTTATTGCACAATGCCCACTGCCAGACAAATCATCTTCTGCATAAGGCCCGCCAGACACCCACAAAAAGTTGACCCTTCAGGTATACACGGGTAAAATTGGTCTTGAACGTATATCGATTGTACCACATTAAGGTACGTTTGAATGAACAGGTTCATATCACAGAGTACAGAATGGGCCATACCAGACACATCTTCCTCTGCATAAGGTCCGCCAGACACCCCAGAGAGGGTCCCAAAATTTGGGCTGGGTTAAACATGGGAGGTATCACATGGAACCAACATAAAATGAACTATTACACTCTACTTATTACAAAATACCCATTGCCAGACAAATCCTCTTCTGCATAAGGCCCGCCAGACACACCCTCACCCCACCCCACACAGTTGACCCTCTGTAATCCCAGTGTGCATAATGAAACATAGGAGGCAGAAGCGCACTGGACATCAGCTCTAAGAGTCAACTGATGGTCAAATTTATGTTTTGTTCTTAAAGATGGAAGGATTTTATTGAGTAAAATCACGTATTTATAAAATCAGGTCTCTGACTACTCGTATTGATATCATAGATTAGGCATATCGTTGAAATGTAATGAAAATGGCATGAATCTGATTCTTGTGAGGGAACATTTTGTCAGTACATATTAGGCATCCATTACAAAGTATGCATTTCTTGGAACGTATCGATCACTTGTGGAGTCATATAAACAAGCACAATACGTTCCATTTGTTTTGATAAACATTTACGAAGTGGATATCATATTAGATCAACTGTGGTGTGAGTGCACATGGTATTGTGATTGTTTGTTGCTTTACAGCTATATGAGGGGGCACGGGTGGCTTCGTCTAAGGCGCCGGGGTTCGCTGTGCAGAGTCGCGTCCCAAAATTAACCCCTCATCATTTTCAAAATGTTGAAGATCAGCTCAATGAAATAGCTGATCAAACAATTCCTAAGTCCTCTGTAATTCCTCATATTCGCAAACCGTGGTTTACCTACGAATGTAAACAGGCACGGAAGTGTAGGAAGAAAGCGGAAAAGTACTTCCGCCAACATCCCATAGTTCATAATTTAGATCAAGTAAAAATTACAAATGCAAAAGCCAGGCGGGCTTATAAACAAATTAAGCGTCAATCTTGGAGGACCTACGTCTCCAAAATAAATTCCCGTACTCCTATATCCAAAGTATGGAACATGATCCAAAATATTAAAGGCAAAGGATCAAAATCTTCTGTTCACCATCTGAAGGAAGGTGATCAGTTATTAACTCATATATATTGCTGGTTGTTGTACTGTCCTTCGATGACAGCTTTTAATATATAATATAGATGCCTAACTTGTTCAAGTCACGATATGGCTGAAATACTGCCGATGTGACTTTAAATATTAACTCACTCACTCACTATTAACTGATAATCAGACATTGCCAATAAACTTGGTGAAACATTGGCAAAACATTCGTCATCGTCTAATTATGCCCCTGAATTCATAAAATATCAGAAACAACAGGAAAAGAAAAATGTTGATTTTAACTCTGATAACGGGGAAGACTATAATGAAGTGTTTTCCTTCCATGAGCTACATACAGCCCTAGGGCAAGCTCATGATACAGTGGCTGGTGCTGATAATATTCACAATCAGCTCCAGAAACATTTGCCTCAATCATGTCTAGAAACACTATTAGATATATTTGACCAAATATGGACGTCGGGGAATTTTCCTCCTTCTTGGTATAATGCCATTGTAGTCCCTATCCCAAAGCCGGGTCGGGATCATACAGATCCATCCAACTACCGTCCTATTTCTTTAACCAGTTGTGTCTGTAAAACCATGGAGCGAATGGTAAATAATAGATTAGTTTGGTTCTTAGAAACCAATAACCTACTAACAAATATTCAATGTGGTTTCCGCAAAAATCGAAGTACTATAGATCATTTAGTACGAATGGAATCGTTTGTGAAAAATGCTATTGTTAACAACGAACATGCTGTGTCAATTTTTTTCGATCTTGAGAAAGCTTACGACACTACCTGGAAGCATGGCATTTTAAAAGATTTACACGAGTTTGGTCTGAGAGGCCGCTTACCACATTTTATATCACAGTTTTTAGCGGGCAGGCAATTTCAAGTCCGAGTGGGTTCAACCCTGTCTGACCATTATAATCAGGATGAGGGTGTCCCACAAGGAAGTATATTGTCAGTTACTCTATTTAGTATTAAAATCAATAGTCTTTCAAAGGTTTTAAGTGATGCAGTGGATGGATCACTTTTCGTAGATGATTTTAATATATCTTGTCGTGGTAAAAATATGCACACTATTGAGAGACAGCTACAATTATGCCTCAATAAAATACATAAATGGTGTCTAAAAGTTCTCTTAAGTCAAAACAAACTTTATCCATATTTGCCGCAAATATAAACCGCATACGGACCCCTGAACTGTTTTTAGCTGGTTTTCCTATTAAAGTTATCAAGGAAGCCAAGTTCTTGGGTATTATATTTGATAATCATCTAACATTTTTACCACATATAAGCTATCTGAAGACTAAATGTCTGAAGGCAACTGACTTGTTGAAAGTCGTTTCTCATTCAAAATGGGGAGGGGATCGGACAGCTCTCCTTCATTTATATCGTTCTCTCATCCGTTCCAAACTCGATTATGGCTCCATCATTTATGGTGGTGCCTGTAAAAGCAAATTAAAATTATTGGATTCAGTACATCATCAAGGCCTGAGGCTATGTCTTGGTGCCTTTAGAACTTCATCAGTTGACAGTTCATATGTAGAGGCAGACGAGCCATCTCTTAAACAACATCGAATTAAACTTTCATTGCAATATGTGACTAAATTATACTCAAATCCGTCGAATCCAGCATACGACTGTGTGTTTAATCCCATGTATGAAAATCTATTTCAATCAAAACCAAAGCTTGTTCACCCTCTAGGGTTCAGAATTAAGCCACATATTACCGCAGCTACTATTAATCTTTCTACTATCTCACCATACCGGTTACTGTCTACACCTCCTTGGCAACTAGTCAAACCAGCGGTAGACCTGACACTAACTACCCTAAAAAAAGCTGATACAAACCAGTTGATTTATCAACAAGAATATGCCCAGTTGAGGTCAAAATATGATACCCATCGCTCTATTTGTACCGATGGCTCCAAGGATGGTGGCAAAGTTTCAAGTGCTACTGTAATTGGATCTGAAAGGGTGTCTTCTAGAATCCCAGATGATAGCTCTATTTTTACAGCTGAGGCCAATGCTATTCTTATAGCATTGGACTTCATTCAAAACCAATCATCTCAACAGTTCATCATCTTTTCTGATTCCTTGTCATGTCTTCAGGCAATACATAATTGTTCTTCAAATCATCCGTTTATACTTGAAATTTTAGAATTGAATAATGTTCTTGCCACTGCCCAATACGACATCGTCTTTTGCTGGTTGCGCAGTCATGTTGGCATCGCTGGTAACACTATGGCTGATACTGCTGCAAATGCAGCCCTCTCCAAATCAGTAACGCCACTTCTTTTACCGTACAGTGATTACAGGCCAGTAATTAGATGCTACATCAATGATCTGATGCAAAAGAAGTGGAACACCCAAGTAGGTATCAACAAACTTAATGTTATAAAACCATCAATAGGGTATACCTACTTGGGTTGCCCTTCAAGACATGATGAAGTTGTTTTGCAACGATGTCGTATTGGACACTGTCGATATACCCACGAGTATCTTTTAAAAGGTGAGGATCCCCCGTTCTGTGTCCCTTGTGATGAGAGAATCACAGTCAAGCATGTTTTGCTTGACTGTGTTGATTTTTCTCTCACAAGGGATAAATATTATCATTCAACATCTTTAAAGGATCTCTTTTATAATATCAGTGCCCATTTAATTCTCGTTTTTTAAAAGAAATTGAACTTTTTGATAAATTTTGAATTGTGTACATAGCTATATTTTATATTGGTAATGTATAATTTGTAACTTAGATTGTCAGTGACGATATCCTCAAAGGGGGTTGAAGTAGCGTAAAATTATTGTCCCCTTGAGAGGATATGTAAGTCCATATCATTCAAAGTACATTTATTCTTACCTCGGTTTTAAACGTAGTATATTTGTTTCTTTTAATGGTTGGCTAAAATTGCATACCATTACAAGCAGCTGAAGGGTTGATGTAAATCCTACTGGGGAGCCGTGCAGGTAGCAAAAGTAATATAAGTCCCCTCGGTCCCTTGTAAGGTGGCCTAACTTTGGTTGCTGGTGATCTATAGCCCATTTTTATATTGTCTTGTTGATTATAAATGTATTGTTTTATCTGTTCTCAACTAGTTTTACAATTGAACCTGTGATATTCTAGTTATCTTACTGTCCATCGTTAACAGCTTTTTATTAAATCAGATTGTAATTATTATGATTGTTTCGTCGCGATATGGCTGCAATACTGCCGATGTGACGGTAATTTTCACTCACTCACTCACTCATTTAAACGAAATACTATTATTTGATAAATTTTGAATTGTTTTAGAATAGTTGGATATTTTTGTCAACTGAGATGTATGTAGGCAGTGCCACTGAGGGGGTTAAAGCAGTGTAAAATTATTGACCCCTGACAGTGGCACGTGAGTCCATATATATTGAAGTAATTAATGTCAACTAGTGTTTTAATTCCTTGATTGTGTTTTGTTTTTTAATATTGGTAAATATTTCATACAACCACTCGTGACCAAAGTGATGGCATAAATCCTGCTGGGAATCATGCAGGAAGCAAAAGCACTGTAAGTCCCCATGATCCCCAGTTAGGTGGTCTAGCTTTAGTCGCCAGTGGTCTCTAGCCAGGTTTTACTTTCTAATATCTCATGTATTGAAAACGTCTTTGTTTTACTATTGCTCAGGTAAGTTTTATGTCTACACTTTGATAATTACCTTACTGTTTTACTGTCCTTTGACGACAGAAATTTTAATATACTCAATTTGTTCTCATCGCGATATGGCTGAAATATTGCCGATGCGATGTAAAATTATAACTCACTCACTCATTAACTAGCTGTGTTTGTAAAACCATGGAGCGCATGGTGAATAATCGCTTAGTTTGGTTTTTAGAAACCAACAATTTAATCAATCATATCCAGTGCGTTTTTCGTAAAAACCGAAGTACAACTGGTCATTTGGTTCGTTTAGAATCATTTATTAAAAATGCTTTTATAAACAAACAACATGCTGTATCTATCTTTTTCGATCTTGAAAAAGCTTATGATACCACTTGGAAGCATGGTATTTTAAAAGATTTACATGACTTTATCACAGTTTTCAACGGACAGACAATTTCAAGTTCGTGTTGGATCAACCCTGTCTGATCATTATAATCAGGATCAGGGGATTCCACAAAGCAGTATTTTGTCTGTTACCTTGTTTAGCATAAAAATAAATAGTTTATGTAAAGTATTAAATGACTCAATCGTGGTAAAAATATGCGTACCATTGAAAGACAGTTACAGTTGTGTCTTAATAAAATTCAAAAATGGTGTCTTGAGAATGGATTTAAGTTTTCACAGACGAAGTCAAATTGTATACATTTCTGTCGGAAATATAAACCCCATAAAGACCAAGAGCTCTCTTTAGATGGTACTCCAATTAAGGTTGTAAAAGAGGCAAAATTTCTGGGATTGATTTTCGAACACCATTTGACGTTTTTGCCACATATTAAATATTTAAAGACTAATTGCCTGAAGGCCTCGATTTGTTGAAGGTCGTCTCGAATTCTAAGTGGGGAGGGGATCAGACAACCCTCCTTCACTTATATAGATTATTAATCCGCTCTAAATTAGACTATGGCTCCATTGTGTATGCTGGAGCTTGCAAGAGTAATTTAAAAAAGCTAGATTCAGTCCACCATCAAGAACTCAGACTGTGCCTTGGTGCTTTTAGAACTTCTCCTGTTGACAGTCTCTATGTCGAGGATGATGAACTCTCTTTGAAACTACGCCGTATTAAATTATCTCTTCACTATATCACTAAATTGCACTCTAACCCTTCAAATCCTGCCTATGACTCCTTTTTTCATCCCCAATATGAAGAACTGTTTCAGAGGAAACCAAAGCTGGTTCCCCCACTTGGAATTCGGATTAAATCAAATGTTATTGCTGCCAATATAGATTTATATGACACGTTTTATAAAATCTGAGACCAATCCACTCGTATATCAACAAGCATATTTACAGTTAAGAAATAAATACGACACTCACCGTTCAATCTTTACTGATGGATCCAAGGATGGTGGCAAAGTCGCATCTGCCACCGTCATTGGATCAAAACATTTATCCTCCAGAATACCAGATAATAGCTCTATATTCACTGCTGAGGCCAATGCTATCCTTACAGCCTTGGGATACATTCAAAAGCAGTCTCCATCTAAACGATTTATAATCTTTTCTGATTCTTTATCTTGTCTTCAGGCACTAAAAAAAGTCTCTTCTAGTCATCCAATCATTTTAAACATTTTAGAACTTTATAATGATCATTCAACTGGCCAATACGACATCGTCTTTTGTTGGTTGCCCAGTCAAGTGGGCATAAAAGGCAACACAATGGCTGATGCTGCTGCTAAAGCAGCCCTCAACAAATCTGTGACACCACTTCTAATTCCATACAGTGATTATAAACCTGTGGTCAGATGTTACATCAGGGATCTTATGCAAATGAAGTGGGACACCCAAGTGGGTATCAATAAATTACATCAAATTAAGCCAACTATCGGTTACACCTACTTGGGTTGTCATTCCAGATTTGAAGAGGTCATTTTACGACGATTTCGTATTGGCCATTCAAGATACACACACGCGAACATCTATTAAAAGGTGAGGATCCTCCGTTTTGTATCCCTTGTGATGAGAGAATCACAGTCAAGCATGTACTGCTTGACTGTATTGATTTTTCCATTACAAGGGATAAGTATTTCAAAGTTTCGTCGATCAAGGATCTTTTAGTATCAGTGCTCATTTACTCATCGGTTTTTTAAAAGAAATATAATTAATAGATAAATTTTGATTATAATAGGTATAGTATATAGAAAGTGATTTTAATTTGGTAAAATGAATTCATAACTTAGATTGTTAGTGGCTGTATCTTCACAGGGGGGTTGAAGTATCGTAAAACAATTGTCCCCCTGGGAAGGTACGTAAGTCCGGTATCATTCAAAGTACCTTTTCATTTCGCTGTGATTTTATTCGTAGCATTTTTGTTGATTTTAACTGTTTGGCTAATCTTTCGGATCATCGCCAGTAGCCCGAGGCATGGTGTAAATCCTGCTGGGGACCATGTAGGTAGCAGAAGTAGCGTAAGTCCCCATGGTCCCTAGTATGGTGGCCGAACTTTGGTTGCTGGCATTCTACAGCCCGTTTTTATACTGTGTCGTCTGATATAATTTGATAATTTTATTGCTCTAAAACTAGTTTTTAAAATAATAATCTGTGATATATTGCTGTTGTTGTACTGTCCTTCGGCGGCAGGTTTTTATACATAATATAAATGTTTAACTTGTTCAAGTCACGATATGGCTGAAATAGTGCCGATGTGACTTTAAATATTAACTCACTCACTCACTCTTATACACTGGTACCACTAACGCTTAACAAGGGCGTGGCAGAGCTGTGGGCTGTTTCAGGCGTGACCAAGTGTGAATACAGCTCGTCCCAGTGTGCTGGCCTTCTGAGCGATGAGTTGACCGTTAGCTATTAGCTCTAGTTCTTATGCTGCTTCTTCTGGACTTCAGCCAAGAAGTAGGCATCCCTAAGGGCACCAACTGTTCTCCCGCCATCATGTTTATGCTCGGATTGGCATAGTGGTCTAGTGGTAGAGAGTCCACACGGAGAGTTGAAGGTCCGGAGTTCGATCCTCGACCACGTCATACCAAAAGACGTTAAAAAAGGTACTTGTTATTACCCTCCCTGTCGCTCGGCATTAAGGGTCTAATAAATGACTGGTCGACTCGGAGTCAGTATATTGTGTCTGAGTTGGGTATTGACTGCGGCAGGGTATCTTAGTGAGCTAGCAGTATAAATTCAGTCCGGACTAGTACAAGCAGTCACACACGCACGCACGCACGCACGCACGCACGCACACACACTCACACTCATGAACGTCGCTATATAAGTGCAAATATCTTGAACGCGACGTTGACTTGCCTTTCGATGTAAATGTGAACCCTGCCACCGGAGGGACAGGACATGCTAACCTTTTCGCGAAAACCTTGTATTATCACTATGTGATTGTGAAACAATATAACGTTGTGGCTGAAATATAGCCGATGTTACGTTAACTTTTCATTCACTCATAAACACATGTTTGTGAAATATTTCGAATTGTACAATGCGACCAGCTTTTTGCAGGGATTTCTCATGAAAATGGATAGGGTTTTGTCGCTTTTATTTAATATTATCAAATTTTAACTGTTACCGTTAATACCTGATGTAAAAACTATACTTAAGGCTGGTATTCTACATATAAGTAGTTATTGTTGGAGATTTATTTTTTCCCTCTTTTGATATACCGATAAAAAGGTATTAGTAGCAGAGATAGAAATAGAGAATACTACACTCATTCTCATTAGGTACCACTTTTACGAAACGAGTGGACTTTCTATGGAATCTGACCTAGCGAAAGTGTGGTATTTTATTCATTACCCACGTTAAACATATATTCAAGTGTAAATACATGACAACTTTCGTTCGTTGACAGACCAAACTGAAACTGGTTTCTAAATCTGGTTGTGCATGAATATCGATATATACCCAAATATGGGCATTGTTGACATTTCTATGCATACACATTAACAACATACTCTTGCTTTTGTACTTGCAAACATAACAGCACCGACGCTCACGATCCTTTTGACGAATTTCTTCAACTTATGGTAATTCAAACGCATTGTTGTTAGTACGTAAGACACCTATAAGAAAAGTTTGTAAGTCACATTAGCGCCGCGCTTTGAATATCGGACCAACAGTCGGTCACTCGCACTGCCGGTGTGTCCTGGCTGTGCAAACAAAATGGTTCCGTTTCCTTGATCTGTCAGCTAAATATATATCCCGTCCGTACCATTTTGGAAGAGGGAAATCAGAGTGTTCGCTAAAGATATTCATGTTAACTGTACTACCCTATACTGAAGACCAGAAAATCAACCAAGTCACGTCTGCTTGCGTGCCAGTGACAGCTTCGAACAAAGGGCAAGGTCACCATCGGAATAAGAAAAGGCAACTGTGATCTACTCGCAGCGTTTTACTCTAGCGAAAGGGAATGTTATTGTTCACATTTGGGATATTTTAGGCCACATAAGTCAGCCAGATAAGTTCTTTTACGGAGTTTTCGAATGATTTGTGTCCGAAATGTTCACTTTTAGTGATCTGGTCGTGGAGTCGTGTATGTTCATTCATGAACAAACACCTAAGGAAGCAATGGGATAGAGAAAATTAATGCCCTAATTAATGATAATTAATCATCAGTTCATCCGACTGCATCGCGTTGTTCAATTATATTATTAGTCTTTATGAAGAGTAATTGCAGTTGTTCATTAAAAACACATGTGAAAGCCTGCTTGTATATCTGTGATTTGCAGATGGGCTGTACAAACTGTATTTAAACATACCACAATAATAGTGAGGTGGGAGTCGTTCTATTTGATCATAAAAATCCGTAAAAGGTTGTCAACGATAATTTAATTTACAAATAATTATTTTCAGGGTATCATTTTGTATTTGTAATATATCTTTGATTCAAATTGCCGAATTTGGTTTGGTTGCAGGTGTCGATATATAATTTGAGCCTGAGGACCAATTGTAACCCGAATCCCCACATAACTCATAATATGAGACACTACAACCTCTTTAGGACGTTTAATCAAACGGTTGTGACGATGGTGTAAAAATTCGACAGGTGTGGCATTTGGGCATGAAATACTCATATTAGTATAGTATAGTATAGTATAGTATAGTATAGTATAGTATAGTATAGTATAGTATAGTATCACAGAGCAAAGGCGCAATTCAGCACTTGCCTAATGTGTACACAGAGGTTTAAATAAATATGAAATAGCGAATGAATTATTCATTGGAAATGAATCAAACTAACTGCCTTGGAAACGAAAAAGCTATAAAAAACCTTAAAAAAAAATTACTTTGACCCCACATTATGTACATCTTACTGTACATGTCATAGCGTATTACAATAAATGTCAATATTAAAATTTAATATAACAAAACCACATCTTATGTTGCTACTACACATTACTTTAGCTCGGAAGTCTGGGTAGCGTGTTCCGCTAGGGACCTATGATTGTCTGATCGACTCCCGGTTCAGCGCCATTTTGTTTCTAGGTTTGTCAGCACTATACCCGTGCTCGGGGATTTCATCAAAGTGGCAAACGTCTGAAACCTACATCACTTGGGGCTTTTCCCCCAAATTAAGCTGACACGCCGTGATATAACCGGAATACTGTGAAAGGCGGCTTTAAAATCAAGTCACGCTTGTCTTCTTTTATTTTGTACACTTCAGGATATTTATTTCCACCCATTATTTCTTCATTCGTCAGGAGTGGTGGGGTTACCAGGTGGTAAAAGTGTTCGCTCGTCACGCCGTAGCCCTGGTTTCCATTCCCAACAGGAATACAATTAGTGAAGCTCATTTCTGGTGTCCCCGTTGAGAATATTGTTCAAGGCGGCGTGAAACCATGCACACTCACGTTTCAATAGTCAGAAAGTAGAAGCGGCTTTGGGGAAAACATGTCTCCCTCATTTTAACAAAATATTGTGCATTTTTGTAGCAAAATATTATATATAAATGCTGGAATACATGGCGTCTTTAAAAGTATACTTGATGTGTTTCATGAGGAGAATCAATGTGAACAACAGTCTACGTTGAATTAAAATATTAAAATACACTTTGAACAAATTGACAATGCACGCATTTCCCACGCATAGTCTCTAGCTGCTTCGTACTCAAGAGAACAGATCTGAGTGACGTAGTATCGATTTTTCAATCACAATGAAAGAGTTGTCGTTGCGTGCATCGACGGATACATGTCTTTAGGTCGTGTGAATCAACGAGCAAAGCTGCCACGTTTGAAAGCAGTGTTGGTAGACTAAGTCTTCTGTGTACTGTCAAGGATACTTCCCCATTTGATGATGAATGGACACATATCTAAAATCATTATGAAAATATCAATGGCAGCTTTCCTGTTACTCCTTGAATGTCACATGGTAATTTGTCAAGAGGACGGACTTGAAGAGTGTAAAACATCCTTCAATCTGGCAAAAGTAAATGACAGTGTTTCTGATGAAGACATATTCTCTGTAGTTAACAACTCAGATCCCCTGGACTGTGTCAGTAGATGTTACCGACACACACGTTGTGTCGGGGTGAGGTTTGCCCCCAGCACCGGCCAGTGTCACATGTACGCAGCCTACCAGACACAGACAACCACGGGGACGGGAACAAGTGGGGACAAATACTACATCATGAAACGTGAGTTCATTGTTTTTAACAAAACGAAATACGAGAATGATATGCTTTGTTTAACCAAGACCTGGAAATGAGTTAAACACAACTTTACAATACGTTTCCATAGAAAATTTGCGATCTAAAAACATGGATCCTGTAACAAGTTCCTTTTAAAATAAAACCTACGAAGCGCTTTCGATATTCTTAGAAATATTTTGAGTCGATTGTACGATTCTGACTATATTATGATCATGTGTTCTTGAATCGTTTTCAAGTAGTTATGATACCAGGTGTTCGCGAATAGGTGAGCGTATCCTGCCCCACCCATGGCCCCCGTTACAAACACATACAAAGGCAAGCAAATTGTTCACCTGCAAAAACCTACGTGAACATATGGTACAAGTGAATATAGGGAACAATATAGGCTCTGCATGTTTATCCATCCCCTTTTACTGTACCAAGTGGAAATAAATGTCGTTTAAAAAAAATAAAAATTAGGGAACAGCAACACGTTTAGAACTTTCAAATACCGCCTCTCCAGAAAAAAACCCGTTCAGTCACAAAATACTGTTTCTGTCTTGACTAAATGAATACCCACAACAGAAAATCCTAAAATATTTGGCTTTAACTTAGACTATGGTACCCGTTTCTGTCAAACCATCCATTCCCTCTTCAGGCTAGGATGCAGTGTTTGGTTGTTTTGTTTGTTTGTTGTTAAACGCCGCACTCAGCAATATTCCAGCTGTATGACGGCATTCTGTAAAATAATCGAGTCTGGACCAGACAATCCAATAATTGACATCATGAGCATCGACCCACGTAATTGGGATCGATCGCATGTATCAACCAAATCAGCGAGCCTGACCACCCGATCCCGTGATTTAAATGCACACAAATATCATAGACATAGTAATGAGTCAACTGCCTGCTCCTGTGGATGCCATTATAGGGATCCTGCACATTACTTCTTTTCATGTTGCAACTACTGCAATCTTCGGAACATTATGTACTACTGTATAAAAGGATATGACTTGGATTCAGTATTATGTGGAAATCTTACATCTGATGATATTATCCTTGCTATTGTAAAATCTGTTCATTTGTTCATTGCAAAATCTGAAAGATTTTAAATTGAAATACGTGTCTTCTTTACGATTACATCTATCAAATAGTTTGTTTGCGTGACATGCTGGTATGTAGTGGTATATGTGTACAAGCATATATGTGTATTCATACAAATGAATGGAGGCACCGGTTTGGTTAGGTACCGTTATATCTATGTGTTTATATGTTTGTTTGTTGTTTAACGCCGCACTCATCAATATTCAAGCTATATGACGGTGGTCTGTAAATAATCGAGTCTGGACCAGACAATCCAGTGATTAATATCATATCAATTTTATTTATATCTAATTCTAATTCCCTATATTGCAAATTCCAAATTCAAGAACATGTAGTCTCTTTCTGATTTAGTGGAGTCATTTCCCGGTTTGGCCAAACGTTTCAAATCAGTATCAAGAACTATACACTCTAGTTGATACTGTGGTCTCTTACTGCAAAAGTTGCTGAAGTCATTTGATTTCTTTCATCAACACATAGTAATGTATTGCTCTGACATTGTGCAGTGCAAGAGGTTACTGAAGTAGGTGCAACTAATCTTCCAAATCAATGGTATCATTGACCTTCATTCTATTTGTGACCATAGCTGGGACTATATGACAATGCACAATTACTTAAATACTTAATTATTTTATATTAATTTGTATGTATATATGTACCATATATTTCATATAATTCATTCTTAACATTTACAACATTGAAATGTCACCTTGATGCCAAGGCCTAGCTGACGATTGCTAACCTAGTAAAGCTAATTAACATCAACCATATACTAATGGAAGTTTCCATATTTAAATCTTTAAATATATTATACAAAGTAATAAATAAAATCAACAAAAATATATATCTAAAAGTAATCAAACTTACATCTAAGTTATTATTTCCATCTTTTCGTGCGATCGCGTGTAATTTAAGGCAAATGACATCTCGGCTTTCGTCGCCTCATCTCGGCTCGGACACGATGTTTAATGTTAAAATATATGCATGAAAAATCTTTGTCACAGCTCGTAGCACGATACATTCACGAAGTTCCATATTTTTAATATATCGTGATTTCCAGCTAAAAACGTTCAGAATAACACGATTTAACAAAAATCTTTCGCCAACTTCTGAAATTTATTAAACACGAGCTTGGTTTCACAGCTGTAATTTGATTGGCTGCCTTATGTCACGTGCTAAAAATTGACCAATCACGAAACTTGTAGCAGATTTCGACAAGAAAGCGTCATTAGAAACCAATTGTAATCCAAAGAAATCGCTTGTTATAACTACGAAAAAAACCAGGCGATGTTACGAGCGTGTAGATGAAGGAATAAGCTTTCCAGCGATGTGTCATATGCCATTCTTCGACGAACGTGTTATTCATACGAAGCCTCGAAAACGGGGGTATTTCTTCATGTTACTGAGCGGACAGCCGCTGTTATCGGGAAATGGGTGATGACAGAAACTATTTATAATTCTTTTTAAAATGATTTTCCAATAACGTTAACAATGAAAATAAAACAGAAATAGGTAAGTGGATTTTACTTCAGATGGGGCTCCAGTTATGATGGGAAGAAAGGGGGTGTGGCAGCTAAACTGAAACATGATGTGCCTCATGTTATAGCTATACCTTGTATTGCACATATGGTCAAGAATGATCAAACAGGACAGAGTTTACAACCAATACAGCAACATCCTGGAATTGTTGAAAATTAGTCTGGTACTTGTCTCTTCTGCAGAATGTGAGAGAGGATTTTCAATGATCGGGAGGGTAAACACAGACTGGAGATCATGCTTAAAGTCAAGTACACCCATGACAGTTGCCCAGTGCAACACGACACTAGAGAAATACAGTCCACAGGGTGCAATAGCTAAGTGGATGTGTGCAGTCAACAGAGGGTTAACTAGGGTTAAAGCCTCTGTGTCACAATCTGACAGTAACTGAGTTGAGGGGGCTTGTCTGTCACAGTCATTAAATGGTAGTCAGTAAAGTAAGTTTGTAACTCACTTTCACTTGAATAAATCACTAACTATTAAGATCACAGATGTCTCACTTACTTACAATTATATGAATTTATTAACATTTTGATTGAACTACTGACAAAGACAAATAAACAACAAACACTTTAATGGTTGTTAAAAAAATTAATGCTGAAATGTACCAAATAATTCGCTGGGCACCCCATGATTTCCCAAGGCACACCTAAATTTTATACCTTGTGTGGAACACTTGGCAAAAATTGCATTTCTAAGCCCTGCATGTTGATATGTCTAAAGTGCATATATTCATGTTATTTGTTTTTACATATAAAAGATTACATTTATAAAAAATGACTGCTAAAATGTAATGCATGTCTAAACAAATACTAGTACACATGCACAAGCATACAAAGATATCAAATAAAATTATTGTGCAATGCAGATATCTTTTGATGTAAAGAGAAAAAAAGAATAACATTATATTATGTTTGTGCGGGAATTTCATAAAAGCAAGGTCTAAGGAAATTAAGAATGAGCTTTATCTGTGATACATGACAGTTTATATTATTTACTAGTATATGATGATTTGTTCACACAACACAAAGTGGGTGAATGTACAAAGATAACAAAATAATGACAAAGCCGAAGGGATAGGATTAATGTACAAAGATAACAAAATAATGACGAAGCCTATGAGATTAACAGGAGAGGATTACTTAAGTACATTGAAGGTGAAGTGATGACATATATCTTGCATTTTTCCATCACAAGGGATAAATATTTCCAGGTCAAAACTATAAAGGATCTTTTTAATACTATAAGTACTCATTTAGTTATTGTTTTTTTAAAAGAAATTGAACTGTATCATAAATTCTGTTTTGTGTATAATAACTTTTTAAAAATTAGTAGACTGAATTTATATATGAGATTGTTAGTGGCAGTATCCTTGAAGGGGGTTAAAGTACTGTAAAATTATTGTCCCCCTGAGAGGGTATTGTAAGTCCCTGTCATTCACAGAATATTTCCATTTACTACGCTTTAAAACGTAGAATTTCTGTCATTTTAATTGTGGCTAAAATTATGTACAATCGCCAACGACTGAAGGGATGATGTAAATCCTGCTAGGGTCCATGCAGGTAGCAAAGGTACTGTAAGTCCCCATGGTCCCTAGTATGGTGATCTACCTTCAGTTGTTGGTGATCTATAGCCTGTTTATAAAATGTAATGTATTGGTATAGTGCTATTGATTTTATTATTACATACTAGTTTTAAATTTTATTGCTGTGATACGTCTAGTTGTTTTACTGTCCCTCGTTGGCAGGTTTTTACATACGTTTCTATATATGTATTATATTTAACTTTTGATAGTCACGATATGGCTGAAATATTGCCGATGTGACTTAAAATTTTAACTCACTCACTCACTCACTCACATGGATCTTGCTATTGTGACACAAACAACAAAGCAATCAAGAAGTCCATTGTGGTTTATGATGTGAGCTTTATCTATATTACAATCATCATTGTCATCTGATGATTGTCAAAGCAAACTGGAAGTAGACACTGCAATGTTAATACAATAATCAAAATAGAGATTGGAAATTAGTATGAACATATTGTTTTGAATGTATAAGATGAAAATTTGTAGTTGGTATAAGTACCTTTGAATATTTATTTCAACTGATACATAGGGTCTTTTGTGTCTAGCCGCGATATAACTGGTATACTGTTTAAAGCGGCGTTAAACCCAACTCACTCACTTTTGAGTCTGAAAAAAATATGATTTTTAAAATTTAAAAAAAGTCCATATTAATCATGATGATATATATTTTTCATTTATCAACTGTAAATGTTATCATGGACGTAATTGGCAACAAACAGCAACCATTCATCCATAAAATATTTCATTAACAATGCACCAATGAAATAAAACCTTAAACATGAAAATAGATTTCCAGTTAATTGTGTTATGATTTGTAGTTGTTGACAAGATTTCTAAGTGCCTGCTTCTGTTACAATTTCTGGAAACAAGTACCCACCTCTCTTTGCCTGATTAATAATTACATGTGCTGCTGTCAAAATTGCTAAACATATACTGACGAACGTTGCGTAAGGCCTTCACATTTCGCGCACCGTATCACCTATCGTTTTGCAGAAATGCATGCATATAGCTTGGTCGGCGATGATACAACATGGATATGGGTACTTCTTAGTGGAGATACATGTGATAAGATACTACATCCGTACGTCACACGTGTGTCGCACAAGGTTGACCTCGATTTAGTCGTTTTGATTGGATAACCGTGACCTCGGTCACAACGGTACAACTTTTTTCATTCCAAAACAATCACGAGACGTCATTCTCTTTCACAACTCTTTGCTACTATTACTACTACGAAGCAGAACTGAAGGCATCTCGTGAAAACGAGAGACATTAACAAACAATCACAAACAATTTTAATACATGTCGTGACAATAAATTGTGTTTTGTTCGGCTATCGGGAAACATTTTGCATTTGGTAACAAATTCACTACACAAAACCAACATCTCACGCACGATCGTCTGCTAAAGTGTAAGTGCAGATCGAAGGATGGCAACGACTATTCGAGTTAACGATTGTGTCAAAATTGACGGAGACGTTAGAGGAAGGGTGTTTTCTATTACTCAACCACTTGGAACATTCAATGCCTACAATATCACACTAAATGGTGAAAGAGGCAAGTAGGACGGCATAGATTTACGTAGGTCCCTGACACTGTATCGTCGGCCCCTATATCCGTTTTGAACCCATTTGACACAGTTCCAGAACAGAACACCTGGAGAAGAAACCAATATGACTTAAGTATTTTGGAGAAATTCACGCCGACGCTGATACTAGACCGGTTGAAAACATACCCCCAAATGAACTATGCAATGTATTGTGTAGCTTTTTCTTGATAAAGAAATCTAACGATCAGGACTAGGAACCCAGCTCTTTGAATCCAAGCTGTCAAGTTTTGACAGATTTCTACAATCAATGGGTTACGAAAAGGATCCTAAGTTCTGTCAATCAAACAAAAAGTTCTGAAAAGAGAAGGGCAAGGAAAGTTACCTATTAGGGCCGAAAGTCTATCCAATGTTGGTTGGTTTGTTGTTTTACGCTGCACTCAGAAATATTCCAGCTATATGACGGAGATCTGTAAATACTCGAGTCTGGACCAGACAATCCAGTGATTAATATCATGAACATCGATCCGCGCAATTAGGATCGATGAATCATTGGAAAGACTACCCGTGAATACGTCTTCAGCAACCCATGCTTGCCGTAAAAGGCGACTATGCTTGTCGTTAAAGGCGACTAGCAGGATCGGGTGGTCAGGCTCGCTGACTTGGTTGATGCATGTCATCGATCCCAATTGCGTGGATCGATGCTCATGATATATCACTGGATTGTCTGGTCCAGACTCGATTATTTACAGACCGCCTTCATATAGCGGGAATATTGCTGAGTGCGGCGTTAAACAACAAACCAACCATTGGAGCCGTGCCGATTTACCAGTGTGGGAAGCCTAGGTTGGCTGAGCGGCTTAGATCGCTGACTTTGTGTGCTGGCGATTAGCTGTCTCATTCTGGCAGTGCGGGTTCAAATCTTTGATGGGGCTCAACCCCCAAAAGTACAGGAATCTGTACTTTTACTTAGAAGGTGTTATCCCAAATATAACATATATTTCTTAAACGTTTTTATTTACTTATAACCACATAATCTCTACACGTGTACACATCATACGTTATTCAAAATTAACAGATCGTTTTCAGTATCAACAAATATCCGTAGACGCGTTATATTGACACTGGAGCTTCTGGTCCAACACTTGGTTGTCAGGTTGGTTTACAGCCCGCCCTCGCATGGCAGGAGTGCTGCTGTGCGGCGTCAGGCAACAAACACATACTTCCATTGTCATGAAAATTGTGAGTGGTGGGTGCTTATGGTTTGGGCAGGACCATCTTCCCAAGGCAAGGAGTTAACTGACTTTGAAGGTCCAGTTTCCACCCTTGCCGAACTAGGCTTGAATTCCTGGGCTCGATCGTAGCGCCACCAATGGTTATTACGAGTTATGTCCCTTTTCAGCTTCTCCTAAGGACAAATCAGATTCCACCTCTCGTATCACTTGCATTTGTTTCAAAACAAAACGGCGGCGCCCAGTCAAGACGATCTGATCGATAATCAAGATCTATATTGTGATAAAACGGGTCAAACATCGCGAAGAGCACTTTGATAAGAAACATGAAAATCTGTTAACAACGAGTTGGCGGTGCACATGCTTTCAAGTTCCTGCAAATGACCGAAATCTGCACGACAGTTTACTAACCGGATTTCGATTTCGTGGCGCGATTATGATTGAACTATGCATGAACGCGTTAGTCCAGCCAAAATGTAACTCCATAATTCCTGCCTTGTTCGGCAAGGATGGAAACTGGACTTTCTTGTCGGTCAACCCCCTTGCCTTGGGAAGATGGGGCGGAACATGCTTATCCTTTTCACGAACACATGACATCATCACCGATTTTCAGTGATCCATTCGTATTATTTTCACCGCTATTTTGCCTTTTGCGGATAATCGAGACTGGTTATTCTGATATTGACACATAAAAATGTTTTCTTCTGTTCAATCAGCTAAATGTGGCTCTCCTAACTCGACCAAACAGTATGTGTATCGCAGACAAGACATCATTACCACAACATACTTATGCGACGATGGAAAGGCGTTCCTGGGAACCAATGACACACTTCTGTGTGTCTATCCATCCTATGTCTGGACAACGGAATCAGGAACATGTATTGGCGAAGTAGGTATATATAGATAAAGACAATTTTCCTTATTTCTGTATGCCAGCTATATGGTATTGATTCAAATGTTATCTTCAAGAGTGTTTGTTGTTTGCTTTTTACAACATATGAGGGAACTCAGCAAAATGTATTGGCTTTTCTTGAAAGCAAATGAACCATTCATTTATTTATTTGTGTTAGAAATAATCACATTTCTTTGGTTAAGAGTGGAAAAAGCCTTTGTTGCAAATGCACTGTTTCATACAGTAATTATGTTAGGTTCACAGGTATTTCTGCGTCATGTTTATGTAGGCTTGTGATTATGAATGGTAAAAGCAAACGGATACAAACAAACAAATCAAAGCAAGTTCACATTTTGAATGAAACGGAATATGTTAAGCACTTGTTGCAACCAATGAAACGGAATATGTTAAGCACCTGTTGCAACCAATGAAACGGAATATGTTAAGCATTTGTTGCACCCAATACAACTACCTTTAGCCACGTGACTTTGTAAGATATCCTATAAATATGGTTTCGCAAAGAATAATTTGGACGAGGTATATAAGCTAAATTCAAATTTACGGCGTCAATTTGTATTGATTTCGAATAGCTTATCAGACAAAACAATGCTCTTGTGCATGCTTAGTTTATTTCATGTTGTATTTTGTATATAAAGTAATGTATTTTCCTTCATCAAACTGCTAGTAATCAATATATTATACAATACTGGGATTATTTTGATCAGTTTGGTTCGTTTCCGATCTGCAGGCAGCACCCATACGCTTCAGTGGAAGTTACCTACACCCTCTAAACTCCAGTTTTTCATTTACGGGAACACCAACAGGAAGCGGGTTTGTTTTCTTTCATGTTCAGCACAAGTAGCAACATTATTATTTACAGACGGCCGTCATATAACTGGAGAGTAACATCTCCATCAGAAAACTAGAATCCTTGATGATTTTGTTTGTAAGTTTGTTTTGTTGTTAAACGCCGCACTCAGCAATATTCCAGCTACATGGCGGCGGTCGGTAAATAATTGAGTCTGGACCTGGGTAGAATCGGTCTTCAGCAACCCATGCTTGCCGTAAGAGGCGTTTAACGGGATCGGGTGGTCAGGCTCGCTGACTTGGTTGATGCATGTCATCGTATACCAATTGCGCAGGACCCCTGAGGATTCCAGGGTAGAATAGGTCTTCAGCAACCCATGCTTGCCGTAAAAGGCGACTAACGGAATAGGGTGGTCAGGCTCGCTGACTTGGTTGATGCATGTCATTGGTACCAATTGCGTTGATCGATGCTCATGATATCAATCACTGGATTGTCTGGTCTAGACTCGATTATTTACGGACCGCCGTCATATTGCGTAGTGCAGCTTAAACAATAATTGCGTAGATAGATGCTCATGAAGTCAATCACTGGATTGTCTGGTCCAGACTCGATTATTTACAGACCGCCGTCATATAGTTGGAATATTGCTGAGTGCGGCGTTAAACAACAAACAAAACAAAAGTAGCCTCTTGTGACAAGCATAGTCGCCTTTTACGGCAAGCATGGGATGCTGAAGACCCATTCTACCCCGGATCTTCACGTGCCAGGATCCTTTATGAAACAATCTCAAAGAACAATTGCTCTCTGCATATTCTTTCTATATTTTTTCACTCATTAGATTATATAATTCAAATCAAACAGTCTCCTAAAATATAGATATTTATTAGAGTAAATACATTTCAGTGTTCATTTTACAAATAATATATATAGGTTGTTGGTCATGCTCAAACGAGATATACGAGAATTTCATTCCTCCATGGTTGCCATTTTGGATTTTTTGGGTTTCAACGAAAGGCTCCACGTTAATCTCTGCAGAACAAATTTGTCGGTTGTTAGTTAGTTACCGGCATATCAAAAATACAATTAATTACAATTTATTGTGTGTTTTTTCAACCTGAAGGACAATTTCAATCTTCTTCCATATTTATACAGGTGTCTGCACTATTTGAAAGTCAAATATGTATGGCGCATATTTCCTCAAAGATCACTATCTTTGTTATTTTGGCGTTAAACAGGTATGATCAATGTATTAAGTTACCATACGTGTATTGTCTGTGTGTTTGTCTCCAATCAAGGTTTGAAGTTGTCTTCGTAACACCAAGTTCGGACTACCCGCTGAAGATGTATGTAAATATTCCCCAGCAGTCGGTCATCAGACAGATCTACAACGCCTCCATCTGGCACCCTGGTAAGGGCGACCTGGATTCCCCTTTCCCCTTTGATATGGGCAGCAAGTTCACGTTGGAGATTATTTCAACTGCTTTAGAATTCCAGGTATGTTTGGATTGGCAATTAGGCTATTTGCTTTAACATATTTCAATTCTTCGGGACAATAAAATCAATTATCATCTCGGTTCGTGTCTCAAGAAATCTGATATGATAAAGTTTAATGCACTATCCAAGATTCCTAGTAATATTACGGGTGAAACGGTTTTATGCATGGGTTGGGTGGGTTGGGTGGTTTGTTGTTTAACGCCGCACTCAGAAATATTCCAGCTATGTGACGGCGGTCTGTAGATAATTGATCCTGGACCAGACAATCCAGTGATTGGTGTCATGAGCGTTGCTCCACACAAGGGGGATACGATGACATGCATCAATCAAATCGGCGAGCCTGAATATGTGTTTGTTTGTTGTTTAACACCGCACTCAGCAATATTCCAGCTATATGACGGCGGTCTGTAAATAAACGAGTCTGGACCAGACAATCCTGTGATACGGTTCATGAGCATTGCTCCACACAATTGGGATACGATGACATGCTTAAATCAAATCACCGAGCCTGACCACCCGATCCCCATGGTTTGTTTGTTTGTTGATTAACGCCGCACTCAGCAATGTTCCAGCTATACATGACGGCGGTCTGTAAAATAATCGGGTAGCTGAAGATCTATTGTACTCTGGATCTTCAATGGTCTCGCGCCTGAATGAACAGCGCCATATTTAAACATCTTTCTCACTGAAACCTATGGTATGTTCCATTTTTCAGTGCAAGGTGAATGGAGAAATGCTGTTTACCTTCCTACATCGGTTACCGAGAGACAGCGTGCAGACAATAAAGTTTTTTGGTTCTGTCATTGCTGAAAGGATTTTATTGAAGCCAAACACTCAGAACTAATACCGCGCTCGTGTGATATTTAACATTTGTACACAAACTTGACATACTGAATGATAAGGTTGACTTGCGCTCTAGCTTCACATTGAAATGTCGCGTGGATATTACTTGATTAATTCATATGAATGAAGACAGATTTCCAAAAAAGGCTTATAATATGTTATTGTATTTAGATAACTGTGGACGCCATACATGGGCTTCTAACATTCGTTTACTTCTGTTTTCTCATGGCTTTGGTTTTGTATGGATATCGCAAACAGTTGGGAACCAGCTTTCATTTCTACGACTTTTTAAGGATACTTGTATAAACATGTTTTACCAAAACTGGAGATCAGTCTTAAAACTCTAGTTCAAGATATCATTTATATGCAGAGTTTAAACGTCTTTTAGAACCTGAAAAATATCTTTCAGTTTTGTATGAAAGAAAATTTAGAAACATAATTGTAAGATTTAGAGCAGGTCTTTTAAAACTGAAAAATAATGAAGGCAGATATCTGTCGATAGAAAAGTTTTTTCGAATTTGTCCAGTCTGTAATGGTATAGAGGATGAATTTCATTTTTTACTCATTTGTTCATGTTATAATGATCTCAGAAAAGAATACTTACCGGCTAAACTTTGCCGATATCCTAGCTTGAACCATTTCAAATCTTTAAAGTGTAATAACAATGAAGCAGTCTTAAACAGTTTATCACGTTTCCTATATAACGCTTATGCAAAAAGAACAAGTAGTACAATTCAATTATGACATAAGTCATGTGTCACGTTACTTTACCGTTGCATCTGTGAACAACTGGTATATTGTAAACTGTAATTGTATATGGGCCCGAGGCCTTCATGCAAATAAAAGTTCTTCTTCTTGATGTCATGGAGGTATATTCACATAAGTCAATAGTTTGGTGGTGACAAGTCGGTAAGATAGTCAGGGTCTATGACCTTTGTAAAATGGACCAACATGTTACCTATTACCTGTTGTTGTTTATGTTAATCTGCTGAGTATCACAACATATCATACCTAACTTCACTTGGCTTAAATCACTAAAGCTTGAGGGGAGCACGGATGGCCCAGTGGTCTAAGGCGCTGCGATTCGCTGGGCTGAGTTGCGTCCCTTGGGCACTCCAGAAACCTATGATGGTGGCTTCGAATCACGGTTCGCCCTGATTATGTTTCTAGGTTTGTCAGCACCATACACGTGCTCGTGGGTTTCATCGAAGTGGTAAACGTCTGAGAGCTGCATCATTTCGGGCTTTCCTCCCACATTAAGCTGACACGCCGTGATATAACTGGTATACTGTTAAAAGCGGCGTTAAACCCAACTCACTCACTCACACTAAAGATTGATAAAGGTGTAAGAATCTATATTGATACGTCGCATTCTGCCATAAACCAGAATTGTTCTCCACAAAATTGAACGTTTACTTATTGACTCACCAACTTCTAGAGTGCCAATCAACAGTTACCATTTGACGTTGTCACTACTAAACAATGCGCAGAATGTCAGTTGGGAAAGTTAATATGGACTCCGTGTTCTGGGATTCCGAGGATGTCATCATGATTGTCTTTTAAAGGCCAGACAATAATTAACAAAGCGTAGTATGCTGCATGTGGCTTAATTCCTTCAGCATCCACGATATTCCCATCATCTCGATCCGTCATACTTACGGCTCATTAGTTTGTTTGTTGTTTAACGCCTCACTCAGCAATATAACAGCTTTATGGCGGCGGTTTGTAAATAATCGCGTCTGGACCAGACAATCCAGTGATTGACATCATGAGAATCGATCCACGCAATTGGATTACGATGACATGCATCAACCAAATCAACGTGGTGAACTTGTTATGAGTGACCACCCTTGGTCTGTTATTTTGTACGCAAAACGCTGACCAGGGCTTCAAATCTTCGCTACTCACCCGGTATTAGAGAGAGTGGGGAGTTATCGTCACTTACGGAAAGTATCCGGTTGATTTTCAGTCACCATTATTTGGCCACAGAAACGCCTATTGTGCCTACATAGTAGCGAGAAGAGGTTGATTCGAGGCCTTCCTTCCACATGACTAACGTTTACCTGCATGTACGTTCCCATTACGGACGGACCCGTGAAGATACCGGGGTAGAATAGGTCTTCAGCAACCCATGCTTGTCGTAAAAGGCGACCAACGGGATCGGGTGGTCAGGCTCGCTGACTTGGTTGATGCATGTCATCGATCCCAATTGCGTGGATCGATGCTCATGATACTAATCACTGGATTGTCTCGTCCAGACTCGATTATTTACAGAACGCCGTCATATAGCTGGAATATTGCTGAGTGCGGCGTTAAACAACAAACCAACCATTACGGACATACGTTTATCTGCATGTACTTGCCCATTCCGGACGGGATACCTATTGGAAAATACCGAGATTCCTTCCTGTTACTACACATTGATTCCTGCAATCAAGTCGGACCTCGTGCCCCATTCACGATGTTCAAATGGGAGGATTACTGGACATTCGTGAGTGAACTGACTTAATGATTGAGCCTTTGTTTTGTAAATTACTGCAGCCACATATTGTTCACCGTTGTAGTAAATATGTGACCCATTGTATTGCCATATTTGTAAATTAACGCCAGAATTTCAATAAAATTTAATAATTGGTCATGTATATTAATTGAATGATTTCAAACCCGTGAAGATCCGGGGTTGAATAGGTCTTCAGCAACCCATGCTTGCCGTAAAAGGCGACTAACGGGATCGGGTGGTCAGGCTCGCTGACTTGGTTGATGCATGTCATCGTATCCCAATTGCGTGGGTCGATGCTCATGATGTCAGTCACTGGATTGACTGGTCGAGACTAGATCATTTTCAGCCCGCCGTCGTAAAGCGTTATAATCAACAAACGAATAATGATTTCCAAATAAAGTTCTGTACGTAGATTTCTGGGTTTACATTCGAGTTTCATTAAAATTTGAAATCATCACATAACAATATTTATCACATAATGGGTAGGTTTTTCGGCAGCATAAAGCCAACGGATAAAAACGATGTCCGTTGGGGTCATATGCGGATAGAGATGCAAATATCAAAGGTCAAGTTGGGACTACTTTCACTGTTTATTAACAAACATGGCGTCGCCCTCGTCAGAATTAACCATCGGGAATCTGGATAAACTACAGGGATATTTGCTATCATTATCAAAAGAACAGTCTAGTATCTTGAAATCAGTTTCTAACTGTGACGTAGCTAAGGCATTTTATAAGTTTTGGCAACTTTGGAGAAATAAATTTCGAAAATTTTGCGAGGGCACGAGGCCTAGCCGAGCTGGGTCAATAGTCATATCTGTGCTTGTAGACCTCTGCGGCTTGAAACCTTCTTGCTTGAAACCTTCTTCGACCCGTGAAGATTCCGGGGTAGAATAGGTCTTCAGCAACCCATGCTTGCCGTAAAAGGGGACTATGCTTGTAGTAAAAGGCGACTAACGGGATCGGGTGGTCAGGCTCACTGACTTGGTTGATGCATGCCATCGATCCAAATTGCGTGGATCGATGCTCATGACATTAATCACTGGATTATCTGGTCCAGACTCGATTATTATAGCTGGAATATTGCGGCGTTAAACATTAAACCAACCAACCAATGAAACCTTCTTCACGAATTAAAATAATTGGATTTGGCCGAAATATGTTTGAATTGTTACCTTATTTCGTTATGTCGCTGACGACATCTGACTACACTTCTTAACGTTATGACAGGACAGACCGACTGTCAACAACGTCTGACGTTGGCCGTGACGTCTCAAAGACTAGGGCTAGAGTAGCTTCCCTTTGACAAAGGGTAGTTACTCCAGCGGACAGACCGATGGATTGCCACGAAAGGCAATTAAAACAATTGTTGTTTTGCGTATATGTCGCTTCGCCACTATATAAGAAACACATTTCAGTTGGAATTATATTGGCTACTGTCACTGTCACATCACTTACCCTGTGACGTTATAAATATAATATTATTACTCGCAATGTTTCGGTAATGTTTGTGAGAGAGGGAAAGCGATTTTGAAGCACAAGAATGACATTATATGATAAAGAGGTTATCATATGTTTGGGGATGGGGATGGGATGGATTAGGAATAAACACTATGTATTAAGCTCGCCAATGCTCGCTAAATACAATATTTATTCCTAATGCAGGATATTTACCATCCCCAAACACACTCGCATGATAACCCCCCCCCCTCTCTCTCTCTATATATATATATATAAATCAGTATTCGAAATTAATGACAAATCAATTTTAGCACTAAAGATTTACCATTAAATAATAGCAAGATAAAGCATGCTGACTGCGACAAAATGAACGTCATGTAACTTGAATATTGCTGAGTGCGCCGTTTAACAGCAAACAAACAAACATGAATAGATGTTGCAACAGTTCAAATTCGGATTTCTTCAGGATAAGCCTTTCTCTCTCTACAGCCAAGTGCTCCTCTGATATGCTGAGCATCTCTTTTGCACATGTGTCATCTCATGGTGGGCATCTGCTTTGGCTGCCTCCACATCAATTATTGAGGTAATATGCTTTTTTGGCTGCTGTCAGGTTTCTGTCACAAATGTTAGAAAATGCATTGTATCATGTTTATTACATTATCATGATCAGAAGTAATCAGTGATGAAAATATTACATTTCATTTTCATAAAAGAATATCATACTGGTAATTAGTAGATAAACCCATAATATGACTATGTAAACTTTGTTTTTACTCAAATTGCGGAGAAACATATGATTATAAAAGAGTGTACACAAAATATAAAATAATGTGATACCAAATCTTCTTTGTCTGGATGATTGATTTATAAAGTAATGAATAAGTCTACCAGGTGTTTCTAGGGTCTGTCTCACTTCACGTGTGGAGAGTAGGGAAAGCTGAAAATGTTATGGTCCAGACACGATTACTTACAGACCGCCGTCATATGGGTGAAATATTGCTGAGTGCGGCGTAAAACAACAAACCAAACCAAACAACTGCTGTCACATGGTCCCATGGTCAAGAAGACCAACACAGCGTTCGGTGGTTGGTTGGTTTGTTTGTTGTTTTACGCCGCACTCAGCACTATTACAGCTATATGACGGCGGTCTGCAAACTAATCGAGTCTGGACCAGACAATCCAGTGATTGACATCATGAGCATCGATCCACGCAAATCGATGACATGTGTCAACCAAGTCGGCGAGGCTGACCACCCGATGCTTTAGTCGCCACTTACGACAAGCATATTCGCCTATAACGGCAAGCATGGGTTGCTGAAGACCTTTCGAGTTCAGTTGATTGGTTCAACTGTGTCATATGGCCCTGTGACACAGGGGTAGCATTATGCAGATGGCTGTTAGAATGAATGCTCGTTCCACCCATGACGAACAGGTCTGGTTGTTGTTGAAATATAGTGATAGCTAAATAGACAGATTTTTAATTCATGCACCGATTTTCTTTAAATGTAATATCCAGTTATGTATGACCATATTCTCATACCAACTTTGACTGGAGTAGGTCCAATAGTTTTCCAGATATTGTAGTAAACGTCGGTACCTTAAATTAACTTCCAGACTATATGTATTTGTACCAAATATTTTTTAGATGTGTGTGCCATACGGTGCAAAATAATACACGAGTACACACACATGTTAAGTGTCTTAAGGGAAAACTATTTTTCAAGAAGTAGGAGAGATTTTGAGAATATTCTGCCTTGTCGAAATGACCATCAGCATACAACGAAGATACAGGTGAATTAATTCTGTGGAATGAGTGAGTTTGTTATTTCACATTTCCAGTCAACCTCAGGGAGGGCACTGTGATGTTAAAATCAGATTACACACCACCATCGGAGTACCAAGACACACAATAAACCAAGTCCGCGAGCTTGACAACCCTGTCCAGTTTGTTGTGACTAGCACTGGTTGCTGGGGAACTATTCTTACCGATCTCTGGATTGTCTGGTCAAACCTATCGATAAGTCGCGGGAATATTGATGAGGGGGTCGTTAAAAAAAGAATCAAACAATTGTCAGGTTGATTACTTTCATGCAAGCCAATATTTCCCATGCTGGATTTGCAGACTTTCCAACTGTCAAATATCTAGCAACTTTAAAATCACCCAGGGAACTGCTCCACTGTATGGCCCCTTGTCTGTAGCAATATCTTTTGTTCCTGTCAACGTGCATGTTGACGGGGAATTAGCTCTTGGGGGAATAAAGGACAAAATCGACATCACTGTCCCGGAACGCTTTATGCACAACATGTAAACAATAAACAACAATTGCACAATGAGCGGAATACCTGATCTGACAACACAAACACAGCAATGAGCAGACTTTCCAGCTCAGGCGTACGAGAGGTGAGCGGAGCTCCAGCTCACCTCAGGGCGTTTCCTACGAGCAGCATATCCTGCTCGAGGTCGTCCCTATGCCAGCACTCGGAATACCAAGCCTGACTAACACCCTAGTAACTGTGTAATGGTAGCACATATATAGTAATGAACAACAATGGACAGACAAAGAGACAACGACGTTGCTTTGGACATATGGGCGTGATTAACAAACACAGTTCATGGGATGATCAATTAGGGCAATAAATGCCATACTATAAAAGCAGTAGTTAAAGGGAAGTGATATGGTAGTCCAGACAGTCAATATACAATGGAATGTTGGTGAGGATTAACAACGGGGATTAGCGCCTAAAACGTAATGACAATTAAGTTATGGAGACATGGCTACAGGGTAAATTGCCCTTGAAGTCAAATGTACTGCAGACAATGGTAGTCATAAATCAGTCGCTATGACAACTTATAGGGAGTGAGCCTTGCATCAAAGTACAATATAAGTGTATTTACCCTGTTTACGGGAGAACATCGTCTCCCGAGAGACCCCGTCGAGCTGTAAAAATTCTTTCTGGTGAACATTGAAAACATTTGGTTGAATTGAAACTTAAATACTTAATATGTGTTGTATATGCAGGATCAAAGCCTTAAGAATGATAATTGTTCTCTTCTCTATACTTTTGTGTGGTTCATGTCACAATATTTTCCGAACACACATTCAGTCTGCCGTGTGTTTGTAATGACATATGGGCACATCAGGAACATTATCGCATTTACTTGCATTCTTTAGAACCGCTTGTTGACTTGATCACTGAATTATATATGGTGGATTGTAAGAGCACACGACTTTTGTAGGATAAGCACAAATATATTTTATAAAAGAGTGAGAAACTTGAACGTCAAGACAGATGTTCAGTCTACTTTTCAGAGATCCCGACAGCTAATTCCGGTCTTCAGTATTTAACACACAAACACACACACAATAAGCACGTAGTCTCATAACTGTTTGACAGTGGTCTGTAAATGATATGGTTCCAGTTATTGACCTTGTCAGAATCGACCCACGCAATAGGCAAACAATTAACCAAGTCATCGAGCGTTTAGTCTCATAATGAAAAAAAATATATAAAAAAAAGGACCCGTAAAGATCCGTGATAGAATAGGTCTTCAGCAACCCATGCTTGTAAGAGCTTGATGACTATGCTTGTCGTAAAAGGCGACTAACGGGATCGGGTGGACAGGCACGCTGACCTGGCTGATGCATGTCATCGATCCCAATTGCGTGGATCGATGCTTATGATGTCAATCGCTGGATTGTCTGGTCCAGACTCGATTATTTACAGACTGCCGTCATTTAGCTGGAATATTGCTGAGTGCGGCGTTAAACTCAAACCAACCAACCAATGTAAGAGGCGACTAACGATCGGGGGTGGTCAGACTCATTATGTCAATCACTAGATTGTCAGGTCCAGCCTCGATTATTTACAGATCGCCGTCATATAGCTTGAATATTGCTGAGTGCGGCTTAAAAAAACAAAAAAACAATAAACGAAAAATTATTTTGCGTCACCGATGATGTTGCAAATATTGTAGCGTTAATCACTTGATGGCTTGCGCAGCCACAATGTGTAGTTGTATAGATGAAGGTAGATTTAATCAAGGCACTAGAATAGGAAATGAAGTTTTAATTTACAAAATAACTAACTATATGTAATAAAAAATAAAACAAAATCATTTAAAGAACTTTTTTCCGCGACCAAAGAATCAACGCATGGTCTCCCTCTAATTTCGTGAAAAACCTTCATCACAACATCAGTACATGAGACACATGGAAACGCTATGTTTCCATTTGCTGCCACTTATGTGTTAACCTCAAGCATATTACAAAATGGCCAATTTCCGAAACATTTGTCATAAATTAAAAACTGAAAAACATCGGCAGATAAAACATTTAGGCTGTTCACTTATTAGTCTTGTTTATTAACAGTTAAAGCTCACTTATTCGGACTCTTGCATGTTCCAATATATAGTCCGTAAAAACGAATTTCCAGAGATCTGAATCTCTTGTCAGTTACCTCAACTGGCAAAATTCTACGGCGGCAAAAGGACTCTCATTACATAATGCATAATATTATCAAGTATTGAGCGCATTAGATCACTACATTGCATTCCTTCAGCGAAACAATGAGGCGATAACAAACTTGGTAAATAAAAATGTGAAATTCATCACTAGACATGATAATTTACCATTTAAGGTGAAGGGAAGGTATTGAGGAAACATCAGATTCCTATTTCCGGCTAAGTTAACGAGAAAATACACATGGTTATCTCAATCCCTGATTGCTATTACCGGACACCCGTGAAGATGCTGGTTAAAGAAGATCTTCAGCAATCCATGCTTGTCGTAAGAGGCGATTGACAGGATCGGGTGGTCAGGCTCGCTGACTTGGTTTGATGCATGTTATCGTGTCCCAATTGCGTGGACCGATGCTAATGATGGCATTCATTGTCTGGTCCAGATTATTTACAGACCGTCGTCATATAGCTGGAATGTTGCTGAGTGCGGCTTTAAACAACAAACAAACAAACAACTATTGCCGGATAATTTTACGTATTGTAGTTTGTTGATGGGTAATGATTGTGACTGCATTACGTTGTCTCTGTTGAAGGTCGGGTAGACGCTTATAACATTTTGTATTTGGACAGTGATTGGTTGTCAGGAATGTTGTACTATTTAATATATGCAGTTTTGAGGAGGTTACTATATTTAGATGTGTTTGTGATATGTAAACTTTCGGTATACAGTGGACTTAAGGTTAGGTTATTTGTTGTTCAACGCCGCACTCGGCAATATTCCAGCTCTATGACGGCGGTCAGTAAATAATCGAGTGTGGACCAGACAATCCAGTGATTGATATCACTGTAAGGGGACTACAACGTGACTCTCGTATCTCTCGCACATACAATACGTCATCTTTCGTGTGAAGATCACTCATCACCCCGGATTCCCTGCCTGGGCCATGTCGGAAGCTTGACTTCTATTGCCGCTGGGTGTATATATGATTATCACTGACTTTAGCTATCACCACTGTGGGTTTGTATTTGATACTGACCACTGTCATAATATACTGCAATTAAATATTGTACTACCAGTCTGTTGTGTACTGCTATTGTAATTGTAATAACCAAAAACGTTTAAGCAAAACCTAAGCTCTGACTTTGGTTATTTGCACGTCATCGTATCCCAAATTGCTCATGATTGCCGTCGCGTCTCAAGGAAATAAATGACTGGAAATTCACCAGGCGTCAAGACATTGTTTTTGCTTGATATTTGACATGAATTTGCAATATATTTTGACATACATAATCGCCATTTTTTCGGTTGCTAAGCTTGAAAAATACTTCTCTAAAATAATGGAAAGGGGAGCTTCAGGAGTTAAGATGATGGGGTAAGAAATATATATCGCCGTATTCTTCTTGATATTGATACGTGATCGACTGTGCTCCCTTCAGTGAAAGCATCCCTTGCTTACCCGCATTATATTCGTTTACGAAAAGGTGTACATAAATATGTACGGATGCCCATTAGTGTCATATTTTCTTTTCTTGAATTTGGAAAGTGCTAATGAGAAATTTCAAGACACCATGTTGAAATTTAAAGATAATTACGTTGAATGAATTAACATTGTTATTACATTTAAAATCCAAGGGAAATCGTTATAATAATATGGCCTTAATGAGTTTCCGTAGTTCACCTTGGGGTTTTGTGAGATTTCCCCTTCTGATGCGGATTATAGGAGATATAAATGCCCGGGGTATTGTTTCATTCTTGCAAATGATCAGGAACAACAGAATGCATAGTCTTTTCCGATATACTGATTCGGTCGATATATTTGTTAAGAGGTTGAAAGAATGGTCTGTTTCACAGAAACTCAGTCTCGTGCAGTCTATCGATTTACTGAGGTTCATAATGTTTTCCTGTCGTTTCTGTTACTGGATGTATTGATAGCATTCATTGTCGGTAGAATCTATCCCCAAAGACCTATATTTGTCGTACGCGATGACTTATTTAACAGGTGTTCAGACTCGATGACTTTGATTGCGTGTCGACGCAGGCCGTTGGGGAACCGGGTAAGAATATTAGTCTGTAAAACACATTTCCTGGAATATTCTAGTCTTATCCAGGCAATAAAGCAATATCTAAAGCGTAAAAGTATAGCCTTAACATCTAAGTTACATCTGCCCTTAATACCATATTTCCTTGAACATTTGAGAAGAATAGAGTAGAGTATATTATGATATATTAGATAAAGTATCCAACAATATGATGTCCCAAAAATATATTCAAAGATGGGAACTAGATCCTGGCCTTAACATGATGGGAAAATATTGGCAATCGATTAATCGTAGCCCCCACAGACATAATGTGTCCTCAAAACAAAAATGGTTCCAATACAGTATATTCATAGAATTATATTTACAAACGAGTCACTGTACAAAATGGGATATAATGAATAATTTCTTTGCAATTTTTGTAAACGAAAAGAACAAACCTTAGTGCACATGTTCTTTGAGTGCAAACTTGTAAGACATATCTGGAACAACCTTACAAAATCGATCGAAGACAAAACTTGAATAGATCTAGAATTTTCAAAATTGACAAATTTATTAAGATATCAACAAAAACGAAATAATATATTAAATCATATTATAACTGTAACAAAGCAAAACATATTCAAATCAAACATTTCCGACTCCATACCAAATTTCCCACACATCAAGCAAGAAATAACCGATTCATGTTACAGAAATAGTCTCTTACAGTCTCTCTGTCACCACCTATTCGTGAAAACCCACGAACTTGCACAGTTCAACAATATATGTTTTTTGTTTTTTATCATCTATAGATATACTTTGAAACTTGAATGTATTTAAGATTGAACTATATTCTGTAAACTTATTGCTTCTAGCAACGTATATTTTTCGTAGGAGGAGGTGACTTATTTAACAGGTGTGCGGGTTCCTAGATTGCATGTCACCGCAGCCCGTTGGGATTCCGGGTAAGAACATAGGTCTCCAGCAACGTATATTTGTCGTTAGTGGTGACTTATTTAACAAGTGTGCAGGTTCCTAGATTGCATGTCACCGCAGCCCGTTGGGATTCCGGGTAAGAATATAGGTCTCCAGCAACGTATATTTGTCGTAAGAGGTGACTTATTTAACATGTGTGCAGGTTCCTAGACTTTGATTGCATGTCACCGCAGCCGGTTGGGATTCCGGGTAAGAATATAGGTCTCCAGCAGCATATGTTTGTCGTAAGAGGTGACTTATTTAACAGGTGTGCAGGTTCCTAGATTGCATGTCACCGCAGCCCGTTGGGATTCCGGGTAAGAATATAGGTCTTCAGCAACGTATATTTGTGGTAAGAGGTGACTTATTTAACAGGTGTGCAGGTTCCTAGATTGCATGTCACTGCAGCCCGTTGGGATTCCGGGTAAGACTATAGGTCTCCAGCAACGTATATTTGTTGTAAGAGGTGACTTATTTAACAGGTGTGCATGTTCATAGACTTTGATTGCATGTCACCGCAGCCTGATTCCGGGTGTAACGGTTCAGGGGGTGGGTATTGGGGTACAGCTCTGGTAGCGAATTATGGATCACTCCCAATACCACCAACCACACAGTTTTAATAACTTAATTTTTCAAGATTAATTTCACAATTAGAATTGCACAATAAGATTTATTAAATTACAAGAATATAATTATTCTTTTCAGTATTTCATTCAGTTAGGAAGATGTACAATAAATATAAAATACTTGAATGTCAACTCACATATCTCGGCTCGAACCAGCTTTCACTCTCGTATCAGAAAATCTACAACCGATCAAACTGTCAACAAAGTGACGTCATACCGGAAGTAGTCTCTCGCACGAGAATACGGTCGGTGGAACGTGGGGAAATTGCTCTCCAGCAGAGAGAAAAAATATTTTACTTCGAGTCACGGCTGTGTAGTAATATACAATGCATTTAGATGGACTAGATGCACTTTTGTAGCCATACAAGGCTGATTTTAGCCATTATGCTATAAGAAGTAGTTTCGTGGAACAGACTCACGAATATAGGTGACGTTACACGAACTATCACGTTGCCAAATTGAAACAGGTGATTTAGAACGTGTTCACATTTTGTTTTTGCACATTAAACAAACAGTCAGTAAGATCAGTGGTGATATACGTTAATTCCTGTAGCAATAACGTATATCTTTACGGTAGTATGCTGTATCACATACATGTACAATATGATTCATCTCACTGTCTACTGACCGAAATGTACAAAAGGCTTGTACATTACAATATTCCCCGTTTTAAAATGTAACTCGACCGCGAGTTAAACAACAATCTCATGATAGTGGATATATGTCAAATACAATTGATATTACACCAATATGATATCACGGAATATTTGTCTAATACCTTTCCTATTTGACATAGTGAAACATAAATTTTAGTATATACCTGTTACATACCAGTATACTTACTTATTCACTTACATTTCCACAAGAACATCCATGAATTAAAATACAGAAGAATAAAACATTTTACAAGTCCAATATCACAGTCTGAGAGACAATCTCAGAGTTCAACAGATACACTGTCTCACTTCTGCATGTTCAGGATATACGCATCAGCTTGATGGCGCAGGTTCAGCTGTTCCATGAACCTCTGGTCTTCGGCCATGTGAAGAACTAACAGGGCCTCCCTGCCAGAATTGATGAAGATGTCCAGAGCTGGTCGTGACCTCGGGATGTCAGCTGCAGTAGGCCATGAGGGCGTTGCTTTGGCCAGACGTTGTTGCAGATGCTCGACTTCCTGCCTGAGCATCTGAATATCCGGTTGGGCCCTGTCATAAGCCACCTTCAACTGCGTGGACTGGTCCGCCATCTGGTTTGATCTCGGCTCTGTGGCCGGAACTGCCTCTCCAGTGCTGAACTTATGCTCAGCTTTGGGTATATGATCTCCAGGTTTCACAGTTGCAGGTACCTGGGTAACCTGTGATCGTATGTTCTTCCCAGTTACGTTCTTCGTTGCGCTCTTCTTTGCTGAGTTAGTTGGAAAGACAAGATTGCCTGGGTCGACAAAGCATCTATTCACCATCACCTTTGTCCGAGCTCTTCTGCAGACCTGCATGGGGTTGGCCGGATTCCCTTTACGTCCGGCGTGCACCACCCCATAGTGACGGGTCAGGTCAGCAAACCTGTTGTAAACTGATCGGCACCTTACGGGGCAGAAGAATGTTGTCAGGTGCTGTGTATGGCGCATTAACCAGTGCCTGTCAAAAGCTTGTACATTTACTAACATCTCCTTGTCAGGGCATGCCAGGCATTCCATTCCACTCCTGAAAGTGACAACTTCCAGGGATGTTGGCGACTGAGACGGAGCATCTTGATCAAAACTCATATCCTCGTCACCAAGGTCAAGAATATCCTCGTCTGGAACATTGATAGCCCTGGGAGAATTTATAAGTTTGAATTTACTAAGTTAATTATGAATGTTTACATTTCGATATAATTGGCATAGGTGTAAATCAGAGATATCCGTTTCCTATGTTATTACAACAATAACATGTCATATAAGTCTCGTTAATACTAATGGTTGATCCAACATCTACCATTTGGTAAAATAAGACATTAATCCTCATGCGTTCTAAATGGTCATTCTCTGGAATATTTACCGGAAAGCGTCCAACACGCCCAATTTTTAAATCCAGATAGCATCCAGGATTAATAATCAATAAGAACCAATTAACAGAACATACCATATCTCATCAATGTTTACACCTTGGCATAGGCTATTGTAACTGTATTTGAATTGTTTTATTTTTACACAACTAATTCTCAGGTAGGTATTCACTCAATCTTTATACTCAGGAGTCCACCATGTTGGTGGGTCATTACCCTCGTACGGTAACAACCGGTCAACATGAACAACCCTGGAGGATCTATTTGGACCATTTTGAATACGAAATGTGATGTCATCAATGTGCTTAGTGACAACCCAACCTTTACACCACTTCAAAATGAATTTGTAACTCAGTTTTGAGCTTTTGTGAGGGTTAAACAACCATACTGGCTGTCCGACTTTAAGTTGTGTTTCCTTGCTCCCCAGGTCATATCGTTTCTTACGCACTTCAGAAGAATGTCTGAGATTTCTCCGAGCAGACTCAAAAGCATGTTCAAAATGTTGTTTGACCTCGTCGACATAGTCATCTCTCGTCACAGGATTCTCGTTACGATTTCCTGTGACCAGGTGGTAAGGCATTCGCACTTGCCTACCGAGCACCAACCTGTTTGGTGTATAACCTGTCAACTCATGCTTTGAGCTTCGATAAGCAGCCATTACGAAGGGGAGATGTTTGTCCCACAACCTTGGTCTCCCTTTAGTATAAATGCTAAGCATGGCGGCTAATGTTCGGTTACACCGCTCGACCTGGCCATTGGCCTGTGGTCGGAGAGAGGTTGTCCTAATTTTAACAACACTATGTACCAGCTGAGCTGGGGTACCATAGCGACAGACCCACTCCTTGACAATCTTCTTTGCCACTGTTTTTGCCTCGATATTTGAAATCGCATAGGCCTCGGTCCTTTTATACCCCCATTACACCGGACGGCGACCTTTCTGCGACCGTTCTGCGTTCTTAAGTTTTGCAAGGTCGGCGTTGAAGGCAGAGGGGTCGCAGAACGGTCGCGTAGAGCGCACAAGGGAGGCAGAGGGAACGCTCAGCCATCGCCAAGAGCGCCACTGTCGCTGAAAAGTTTAGAACCTGCTTAAAACAGTCGCAGTGAGATCGCCGTCGATGTAAGTCGCTCAAGGGAGGCAGAACGGCGGCAGAGTGAACGCAGAAAGGAGACAGAGGCATTGCCATGGTCGCAGAGAGAACGCACAGAGGTCGCTGAATGGTCTTCATATGAATCTGTGATGTAATCCTGTTTACCTTGTGCCTTCTCTCTGCGACCTCTCTGCCTTTATTCGCCGACCATAACGACTTTTGTACGTCCTCGGCGATCCCTGTGCCTCCTTTCTGCGTCTCCTCTGCCTTCATAAAGCCAGGTGTTTTACAGTATGTAATATATTTATATTGCCTGCTTTAAAAAAGCTGAACGACTCATGTTATTATATATACATTCTGGAAACATATTGTGTTGACTGTTCCTACGGATGTGTATTGATGCTTCAATAATTGGTGTTGTTTTACATTTAATTAGCGTTATATTTGAACTTCAAATATCTCTATTTTCTCTTTTGTTCATTTCAGTGTTCAATATATTGTAAACTTTCATTAGAGTGTTCATAGCAATGCTTGCTATGCTTTTTCTGATTAAATAAAGTTTATTAAAGCATGTTTCACTTCACTTATTCTAAGAGTATGTTTCATTTGTTATAAAATTAATTTAAGCATTCTCAACAAATTTGTTTTGAAAATTTGTTTAATAACATTAAAAACAACAAATGAATGAATATGTTGGTAACTCTGAAAAAATAAATAAGAAATAAATACAATAACAACCGTTTCTGAATGTACAAAATGCTACCAATTTAAAATTTATCAGTTAAGTATGATTAACTCCATACCAAGTGTCACATACATGTTCAAATCATGCGTTCCTGCCAAGGTACAGACCCAGCTGCACTGTTAAAATACAACTTGAGATACTCTCGTTGTTGTTTTCCTGCTCGTGTTGCACAGTTGGGTCCGACTACTTGATCGACATCACACATGTTTACTAGCTGTAGCCAGTTTCCAGGAATAAGGTTATGATTCTCATCCTCTGTATCAAGTGCTGCATTTTGTAGAGCTGGATATCTTGTGCGCATTAAATTGTGCAGACAGATGCATGCTTCTACAACATCCTGTACAAATTTTGGTAACAGCTGCATTGTTGTGAGGAATACTTGAAAAAGCTGAGCTAAAATGCCAAAAGCATTCTCTACCACGCGTCTACCACGAGAAATACGGTAATTGAAGATTACGCTGCTCTTTAGTCAGTCCTCTTGTAGAGTTAGGTTTTATCATGTATGTCCTAAGAGCAAATGCGTCATCACTAAGCATGAAGAATGGAATGTTCATGTCATCATGTAGCAGAGGCTCCGAAACTGGAACTTAGATTGTATCGTCTTCAGGACATTCCTTCAATTCAGATTCATTAAATATCGGGGAATCTGACATCGAACCAAACCCGCCAACATCACATCAAAGAAATTTGTAGTTAGCATCCACCAACGCAAGGAGCACAAGAATCCTTTGTAATTGTAATACAAGCTTCCTGTGTTTGGGGGACATCGCAAGGTCACATGTTTTCCATCAATAGCACCACATGCATGAGGTACATTCCATCGGTTCTTAAAGTCTGCAACTGTCTTCCACTGATTGGGGTTTCTTGGACATTGGACAACTTCGTTCTTGTACTCTTCTCGGATTGCTCTACAAACCTCAGGTACAAGCACAGAGACAGTGCTACGTGATACAGGATACTGGTATTGTAGCGAAGGATACTTGTCTCCTGTAGCAAGGTATCGCAGAGTCACAGCAAGTTTAAGACCAGGGTCCAAACATTCTCTGTAATTAGTATTTTGTCTTAATACTCTTGCGCTTACTCTTTGAAGTATTTCATCAAACATTCTTGGTTCCATTCAAAGGTAATTGAAAAATGAACCTTCGTTCTCATTTTCCTTCTTCGTCTGTTCAGTTTGCGTTCCATTATACCAATACTCATTTGGTGTAACAACAGTGCTTGATGATCTTGTATGATAGCAATTTTCAAGCACTGGTTGTCCATCACTAGTTGTATCACCAGGAGCTGACATAGACTGATAAAAAATCGTCTGCAGATGAGCTTTTTATAGTCAGGATGTTCAGCTGTCGCAAAGAAGGCAGAAGCATCGCTGAAAGGTCGTTGAGCGGTCGCCATTGGTCGTAGAAGGGTGGCAGCGCGGTAGTTAGTTGCAAAAGGAGGCAGAGGGGAGGCAGAGGGAACGCAGAGGGAACGCAGAGGAGACGCAGAGGGAGGGCAGAGATATCGCACAGTGAACGCCTAGGTCCTTCAGGGAATGCAGTGACATTGACAAAAGTAACATATTTAGTCGCAGAAGGAAGGCAGAACGGTCGTTGGAGCGATTACACCAAAAGACCGTTTTCTTGAGTATGGCGAACCCACTGCGCTCTAGTCACATTTTAGGATGCAGAAGGAGCGCAGAGCGATCGCCGTTTGGTGTAATGGCCCTTTAAGTTAACGAATGGGTGACAACAAGTATGTACTTGTTGCCACTGGCGGTACGGTCCAGTGGGCCCATAATGTCGGTGGTGAGTCTCTCCATGAGCCTGTTGTATACTCTTTCATGGGTGCTTTCTGTTTCCTAGGACTCTTCCTGGCAACACACTTGTCACAACTGATGCAGTGCCGACGCACATCAGTTTTCATACCAATCCAGAAGTAAGACTGTTCAAGTTTGGCAAAAGTCTTGGAAACCCCAAGATGGCCTCCCAAAGGAGAGCCATGACACGCTTTGAGGATAATTCGCCGCTTGATGGATGGTACAACTATCTGCCAATGCCAATCCTTTCCATCCTGACTCTCCCATCTTCTGTGTAAGACACCCTGCCTTATCGACAATCGATGAAACTGACCCCACAGCGCTTTGCATGCCTCCTAATATCCTGAAACAGTTTCCCATTCAGGTCGGGTATTTTGATCTCTAGCCTTGTATATTAGGCTGATATCGGGATCTTGAAGCTGCAGATCGTGAATCTCCGCAGGACTGAAGGAATTTTCCTCAACTCTACCCAATTGGTTTGAGCTGGAACAGGAAGTATCTTTATCCTGTTTGGCCGTTTGTGATCTGGTGATGGCATAACAACTACAATTCGACTCTACCAACCCTATGCTGCAAGGTCCACTCTCCCTCTTACATTGGGGACAGGGTGCCTGAGTTCTGCGACTTAGTGCGTCAGCATTCCAATGCACTCGGCCTGGCCGGTGTACCTCGGTCAAATCATAGTTGCCTAGCTCTTGCAGCCAGCGAGCCATCTGGTTGACAGGCCTCTTAATTTTTTTTTGCCCAGACCACTGCAGAGTTGTCAGTTCTGATAGTGACAGGCCTACAAAAGACATATGGATGCCAATGGCGACATGCAGTTACTACTGCCAGTAATTCTCGACGGTTGACACAGTAATTCTTCTCTGCTGGTGTGAGACTTTTGCTGTAGTAGCCAAGAACGACTTCTCTGCCATCTTGATTTTGTCACAGGACTGCACCTTCACCCTCACCGGATGCATCTGTGTCTACAGTTATCTCACCTTCATGCCTTGGAAACCCGAGAACTGGTGCTGAGGTAAGTGCTTCCTTCAGGCTGATGAAAGCTCGATCAGTCTCCTCAGTCCAAAGAAAATCAACTAATGGACTGGTAAGTTTGGTCAGTGGCCTGGCAGTTTTAGAGAAATCTTTTATGAATTTCCGATAGTTGTTAGCCAGACCCAAAAACTGTAGTATCTCCTTTCGAGACTTTGGGGTAGGCCAACATCTTACTGCCTCTATTTTCTCTGGCTGGGTGTGAACACCATCAGCCGAAATAACATATCCTAAGAAATCGACTCTCTCTTTAAAAAGGTGACATTTTTTAGGCTTTAATTTCAGGCCAGCTGAGGTCAGACGGTCGAAAACTGAATGAAGCCGGAACATTGTTTCTTCGAAAGTAGTTCCGAAGAAAATGATGTCATCCAGGAAACACAGACACTCATTCCACTGGAGACCTCTAAGCACCATTTCCATAAGTCTCTAAAACACACTTGGGGCGTTACATAGGCCGAAGGGCATGACATTCCACACAAACAGTCCGTATCATGTGACAAAGGCTGTTTTCTCTCGATCACGAGGATCCATTTCTACCTGCCAGTAACCTGCTTGCAAATCCATTGTGCAGAACATTTTGGCACCACCCAGACTGTCAATACAGTCTGCAATGCGAGGTAGGGGGTAGGAATCTTTCCGAGAAACCTCATTTACGAGCCTAAAATCACAACAATATCTCCAACGGCCATCCTTGCATTGCACAAGAAGTATCGGGGAAGCCCAAGGAATATTCGAGGGACTGATTACACCTTGCTCTAACATTCGAGCCACTTCTTTCTCCTCCGCCTCTTGCTTCGTCAGCGTCTGACGATGTGGAGCCTGTTTAATAGGTCTCGCATCACCAGTATTGATGCGATGTTTAACAAGGTTAGTTCGACCAAGATCATCATCATCTTTTGCGAATGTATCTCTGTATGGGTACAGAAGATCTCTCAGCTCATCCTGCTGCTCAGAGCTGAGGTTTGTTTTACTGCGATCAAATAAATCTGTTGAATGATCAGGCACCTTTGAGTTTTTAACATTAACTCGTGATACTTTCTTTATATGCCTATCTGGTACTACATTGACACACTGACACTGACTAATAATTCTTCCCTTAGTTAAAGTGTATTTGGTATCAAGAACATTGATAACCTTAACTGTAGCTGCCTTATTACTATTTGTGACTACATAATTGCCCATGATTATACCATGTGTGAATAAAATCTCCCTGCAGGGTTCTATCAGGATCGAGGACTGTTCCCGGTGAAGTTGAGGCAAGCTCACTTGGATAAAAGATACAGACTGGGGCGGCAAAGAGACATCATCTGCAACGATGACAGTGGTTTCAGCTCTAACAGTTGGTAACCACCTGCCCATCAACCGTATCCTTGACCCAGGGATGTCGATCAGACCCTCCAGTCTATCCAGTACATCTATACCAAGAATGCCATCACAATCATGGGAATTATCAACCTCTGCAACCAGGAATTCCTCCACAGTGGGGTTCATGTCATCACTAATGTGAACAGATGCTTTGAATATTCCATGTGCTTGGAATAAGCTCCCATTAACAGACTCCAGAACCTTGTCAATTGAGTTGACAGCTACTGAAGATGGCAAGCGCTTGCTTGTGGCTGGGGAAAGTAAGGTCACCTGACTACCTGTGTCAACAAGCAAAGTGAAGTAAATGTTGCCAACCTTGACATTCACTAATTGGCCCTTATCTCCTACTTTAAAACAAGCCTGGAAATTTGCCTTCACCTTGACTGGGTCAGATGGATTAAGGGAGGAATCAGGGGTTATCTCCCCTTGACCAGAAACCAGACAAATCTCTCCCTCCATCTGACCACTTGCTTTATTAGCTCTCATTTCCTAAGGATTTGTGGTTTCTATTTCAGAACTCTCCACCTAAGTCCGGGTCGTTGGGGTACCGTTTCCCTGACAACTATTTGTCTTGGAATTCTGAGGGCACTCGGAAGCCCAATGACTGTTCTCACCGCATGTGAAACAGGCAGTGGTTCCTCTCCTTGAAGCACTAGGGGATCGCGAATAACTACGCCCATTGGAATGCTCTCTCCTATTTTGAGAGGATTGAGGTCGCCCCTCATTCTTCTGAAATGTGTTGTTCTTATTGTTCTCAACAGGTCTTCCTCTAGCAATGCGACTTTGTGAGCGAGATGGCCGTTACCTGCATTGATGCAAGCTTCTCTACTGTCTTTTGAAGATCAGCCAACTGACTGGTCAGAGTAGTAAGTCTCTGGTTGACAGATTTCTCATCCAACTCTGAGTCAAAATGAACTCTCCTTCCTTGTGAAGGGTAAGGACTCAGTGCCCGCACCGACCTCTGGTGACAAGGTTTGCCTACAACTCGTACAGCTCAGCTACATCCACCACCTCCTGTAAGGTACGTACACCTCGGTCCATGAACCGGAGTCTCAAGTCTTGATCCACATCCCTCTTCAGTGCATCCAGAGCCAACCTCTCCTGAAGTTCATAAGGAAGATCAGGGTATGCACCTTGAGCAAGATGCTAGAGATCATCTCGTAAGTCGGCAATTTTCTCACCGGACTTACGGCTTCGCCTCATCAACTTTTCACGTTTAACATCTGGAAGACTGGTTCCATAACGCCTGCGCAGAATGTGTGAAAGCCACTGGTAATTCAGTCGGTCATGCTCAGGAAGGCCTGCATAAAACCGCTGGGCTGCACCCTCCAGAGCACATCCCAGCATTTGGGCTGCCTGGGTATTATCCCAGCATGACTGTGCAGCCAGATTCTTAAACTGTGCTTCGAAAGCACGATAATCTCCTTGGCCATTAAATGTAGGCAATTGGAGAGATATTCTTCCAATTGAATGATCTCCCCTTGGGGGGTATCTGTCCTGAGTGTCAATCCTTTGTGCAAGACCCAGCACATTACTAGACAATTGTGACACGAGACCAATTAGATTTTGGTCTGAACTCACCATTGGTGGTGGAGCAAGTACTGGGTACCCAGTCTGACCAGTGTATGGGTAATTATGAATAGTCTGTGAAAACTGATTCTCAGGGTACACATTAGGAACATTTGGCAACCGATCTTCACTGTGTGACCTGGATGGCAAGTAGTCACTGACCCTAGGGTCAGAATATTCTGGTCGTCTTGTTACCTGCAGATCATTTTGAAACCTACCTACTGAACTAACAGCAGGTGAATTTGCTGGACTCACAGCATTGAGTTGCTCAGATCATTCATGTCTGGAAGGTTGACCAAAGTTAACATCTGGAAACCGAGTACTAGTATTTTCACCAGAACTTAGCTCTGAAATATTGGACACTTGGCGAGAGTGTAAATTTCCAGCCGGACCATTAACATGATTCACTCTCCTTGACAGGGAATTGATAGATGAATTATTTTCCATTTTATAAAAAAATTGTCACAAAACTTTTATCTTATGGAATCTTATCAATTTGGAATATTTGTGAAATATTATTCTTAATTTATTTATATATATATGAGATCCACAACGGATCCCCCCGCTGCCACCATAAAACTGTAACGGTTCAGGGGGTGAGTATTGGGGTACAGCTCTGGTAGCGAATTGTGGATCACTCCCAATACCACCAACCACACAGTTTTAATTATTTAATATTTCAAGAATAATTTCACAATTAAGAATTGCACAATAAGATATATTAAATTACTAGAATATAATTATTCTTTTCAGTATTTCATTCAGTTAGGAAGATGTACAATAAATATAAAATACTTGAATGTCAACTCACAAATTAGTTATTTTACTTCGAGTCACGGCTGTGTAGTAATATACAATGCTTTTAGATGGACTAGATGCACTTTTGTAGCCATACAAGGCTGATTTAAGCCATTATGCTACAAGAAGTAGTTTCGTGGAACAGACTCACGAATATAGGTGACGTCACACGAACTATCACGTTGCCAAATCGAAACAGGTGATTTAAACGTGTTCACAATTTGTTTTTGCACATTAAACAAACAGTCAGTAAGATCATTGGTGATATACGTTAATTCATGTAGCAATAACGTATATCTTAACGGTAGTATGCTGTATCGCATACAACATCTCACTGTCTACTGACCAAAATGTACAAAATGCTTGTACATTACACCGGGTAAGAATCTAGGTCTCCAGCAAAGTATATTTGTCTTAAGAGGTGACTTATTTAACAGGTGTGCATGTTCCTAGACTTTGAATGCATGTCACCGCAGCCTGTTGGGATTCCGGGTAAGAATATAGGTCTCCAGCAACGTATATTTGTCGTAAGTGGTGACTTATTTAACAGGTGTGCAGGTTCCTAGATTGCATGTCACCACAGCCAGTTGGGATTCCGGGTAAGAATCTAGGTCTCCAGCAACGTATATTTTTCGTAAGAGGTGACTTATTTAACAGGTGTGCAGGTTCCAAGACTTAGATTGCATTTCACCGCAGCCTGTTGGGATTCCGGGTAGGAATATACTCTACAGCAACGTATATTTGTCGTAAGAGGTGACTTATTTAACATGTGAGCAGGTTCCTAGACTTTGATTGCATGTCACTGCAGCCCGTTGGGATTCCGGGTAAGAATATAGGTCTCAAGCAACGCATATTTGTCGTAAGAGGTGACTTATTCAACAGGTGTGCAGGTTCCTAGATTGCATGTCACCGCAGCCCGTTGGGATTCCGGGTAAGAATATAGGTCTCCAGCAACGTATATTTGTGGTAAGGGGTGGCTTTTTTAACAGGTGTGCGGGTTCCTAGATTGCATGTCACCGCAGCCCGTTGGGATTCCGGGTAAGAATCTAGGTCTCCAGCAAAGTATATTTTTCGTAAGAGGTGACTTATTTAACAGGTGTGCAGGTTCCTAGACTTTGATTGCATGTCACCGTAGCCCGTTGGGATTCCGGGTAAGAATATAGGTCTACAGCAACGTATATTTGTCGTAAGTGGTGACTTATTTAACAGGTGTGCACGTTCCTAGATTGCATGTCACCGCAGCCCGTTGGGATTCCGGGTAAGAATATAGGTCTACAGCAACGTATATTTGTCGTAAGTGGTGACTTATTTAACATGTGTGCAGGTTCCTAGATTGCATGTCACTGCAGCCCGTTGGGATTCCGGGTAAGAATATAGGTCTACAGCAACGTATATTTGTCGTAAGTGGTGACTTATTTAACAGGTGTGCAGGTTCCTAGATTGCATGTCACCGCAGCCCGTTGGGATTCCAGGTAAGAATATAGGTCTCCAGCAACGTATATTTGTCGTAAGAGCTGACTTATTTAACATGTGTGCAGGTTCCTAGACTTTGATTACATGTCACCGCAGCCCGTTGGGATTCCGGGTAAGAATCTAGGTCTCCAGCAACGTATATTTGTCGTAAGAGCTGACTTTTTTCACAGGTGTGCGGGTTCCTAGACTTTGATTGCATGTCACCGCAGCCCGTTGGGATTCCGGGTAAGAATATAGGTCCCAAAGCAACCTATGCTTTCCGTAAAAGGCAACTAAATTGATCGGTTGGTCGGACATGGTTACACTCAGCAAAATTCTACCTGTATGACGGCGGTCTGTAAATAATCGAATCTGGAGCAGACAGGCCAGTGATATTGACATCACGAACATTGATCTACTCAATGACACACGATCACCTGCATCAACCAAGTCAGTGAGTCTGACCACCCGATCCCGTTAGTTAAATCACACACTTTTTAACGGGAGTTGCATGTCGTATCCCAAATACGTGTTCGTCACGTCAGAAACATCTGCCAATGTGCGCCGTATGACGTATAGCGGACTTCTGCATCTCCGGTTGGCTACATATCAGTCTCGATTATTTACAGACTGCCGTCATATATAGAGGATATTATATCAGTGTTCAAGTTATACTATGAGTATGACATGAATATGAACATAATGTTCTATTTATTACCGAAGAAGATGTCTACATACAGAGACGAGTTTTAGTGTTTACCTATGAGGACAGCAAGTCGCAACAGCAGCGGAATCACAATTTGTCGAAAGCTATGACGTCGTTTCTAGTGTGACGTGACCCGTGAAGATTCCGGTGTAGAATGGGTCTTCAGCAACCCAAGCTTGCCGTAGGAGGTGACAATGCTTGTCGTAAACGGCGACTAACGGGATCGGGTGGTCAGGCTCGCTGATTTGAACGTGCTCGGATTTGTCTTTTGAATTATTGAGATTTTACGTGCGCTTTCACCAATATTATTTAGACGCTTTTAGTAAAGTTTCAGAAAATACATTTGCAAATCAAATACCTTTGCTATCATTTCATAAATAAAAAACAGTCGGAAATCACGCGTTTCTCGAAGGGCAAACCAAACTCATATGAGATTTCAACTCGCCGTAAAACCAGTGTTACATCGATTCAGATAATGGCAGTGAATGTAATAATTTGCATGTAACTGTATTTATTAGGAATGTGGCAAATTAATTAAAGGGCCGGGAAAATATTTTGAATCTCCGTCTCAGTGCTATTCTCCTATAGTTCCTGTCATTGTTGACACTGGATCAACCTGATTTGCTTGTTTCTTTGTTGTTTAACGTCACTCTCAGCAATATTCCAGCTACATATATAGCTGTAATTAATCTAGTCTGGACCAGACAATCCAGTGATTGATATGAATAGCATCGATCAACGCAATTTGGATACGATGACATGCATCAAACAAGTCAGCGAGCCTGACAACCCGATCCCGCTAATCGCCTCTTTCGACAAGCATAGTCGCCTTTTACAGCATGCATGGGTTGCTGAAGACCTATTCTACCCCGGATCTTCACGTGCCCTGTGGACTTGAAGTGTTATAGAAAGATGTAGAATATTCTGTGTTGTGATGGCACTGTGTGGAAATTTCTTTGAGGATCTGGAACAACCCGAATGTTCACATGGCCACATTATTCCAGACTCATCATCAATGTCGGGAGTAGATACCTCTTGAAGGCAGTACCTATATATATAGTGCGAGACGACGGCGATGCGTGTTCTCCTTGCCTTCCATTTACGACCTGACTTGCATCTGTCACAGAATGGATACCAATCGGAAAACGCTGACATTTCTACCTGTTTTCCTCACGCTAATCCCTGGATACAAGTCGGACATCGAAGCTATTCAAATGTGAAAATTACTGGGCATGCATGTGTGGACTGACTTCGTGGATAGGGCCTATTTTCTATTGCTGTCACATATAGTGTAACATATATTCCATCCATTGCATTGTCTTGTAATGATTGTAAACATTATCCTGTGTATTTCAGTATAATTTGTTAATTGTTTATTGATATTGTGTGGTTATTAAAAGATTTCACGATCTAGTTCTGCACGTACCTATTTCTGGGTTAACCATAGCGTTTAAATTTGAGAACCGTCACGTATGCACAAACTATTGACCGCCTCCGTGGTCTAATGGAAGAGTGTCCGCCCGGAGAGCGGAAGGTCCGGGGTTCGATCCCCGGCCGCGTCATACCAAAAGACGTTGAAAGATGGTACTTGTCGTTACCCTGTCTGGCGCTCGGCATTAAGGGGCTAAAACAAGGCCTTTCGGGGACAGTATACTTTGACTGAGTGGGATATTCATGTTAAACTGCAGCATGGTATCTCAGTGTGCTAGCACTATAAATCGGCATCAGTCCGGACTAGTACAAGCAACCACACAAACACACACAGGTACATGTACGTCGCTATATAAGTGCAATTATCTTGGACGCGACGTTAAACCCCATTTCACTTCACCTCACAGACTTAAGGTTGTGGAAAGGGGTCGCTTCTTAAACCGCTTGTGCTTATGGGTTCTCATCATGAGAAATGAAATCATATTGATGTCACAATGAATAGGGAGTCAGTTATTTCTAAGGCATTTCAGGAATGAACAACTGAAGCGAGTGAGTGAGTGTCTGAGTATAGTTTCACTCCACCTTTAGCAATATCATGGCGGGGGACGCCAGATATGGGCTTCAAACATTGTACCAATGTGGGAAATCGAACCCGGGTCTTCGGCGTGACGAGGGAACGCTTTAACCACTCACTAGGCTACCCCACCGCCCCGACTGAAGCGACGCAGGTCTCAGGAGTGCAACCAACTACAATCATCACACGAATTGCAAGTTGTTTACGAAACATTCAAGGTGGCACATCCACAACAACTATATAATTAAACGCAAAAGTTACGATCACATGGCATAACAATGAGAAAAAAAGACTACTTAATTCAACAAACTTAATTAGTCACAGCGGCCAAAAGGTTAGTAAACAACGAATTTACTATCCTGTCTAAATGATTGCACCAAGATGTTGAGGAAAGTGAATGTCACTTATTAAATGAGTATATAGCACTACATAAACCACACGGTAAAAAGTGGACGCGTGAAGATCCGGGGTAGAATGGGTCTTCAGCAACCCATGCTTGCCGTCAAAGGCACTATGCTTATCGTAAAAGGCGACTAACGGGATCGGGTGGTCAGGCTCGCTGACTTGGTTCATGCATGTCATCGTATCCCTTTTGCGTGGGACCCGTGAAGATCCAGGGTAGAATAGGTCTTCAGCAACCCATGCTTGCCATAAAAGGCGACTATGCTTATCGTAAGAAGCGACTAACGGGATCGGGTGGTCAGGCTTGCTGACTTGGTTGATGCATGTCGTCGTATTCCAACTGCGTGGATAGATGCTCATGATGTCAATCACTGGATTGTCTGGTCCAGACTCGATTATTTTAAAGACCGCCGTCATATAACTTGTAATATTGCTTAGTGCGGCGTTAAACAACAAACAAACAAACATAATTTGAAACGATGCACATTCAAATGTCAAGTCACTCGCTCACGCTGTGCAGAACTGCTTGCCTTTGTCGTTTTTGGGATCCAGTGGTTATAGGTTCGAGTCTAAGATTTGTTCTGATTATGAATAAATTTATAGATCCTTCGATTACTACGTCTTTCCTCATTTGAATTGACATTTAAAGTGATTCAGAGTAGTTACAGATTCCCTCTGATAAACCATGGGGAACGGGTGGTTACTTTGTGCTTGATGTGTGACCTGGCTAGCATTGGGTGATCGTGTGTCGACGGCATAATCTCTTCCCATGCAGTTCACCAGTGGCCAAGTGAGTGAGTGAGCTGGGTTTAACGCTGATTTGAACAGTAGTATTCCAGTGAAATCACGGCGTGTGGGAGGAAAGCTCGGAGTGATGCAGGTCTCAGACGTTTACCATTTCTGTGAAACCCACCAGCACGGGTATGGTGCGGAGAAACTTTGCGACATAATCAGGGTTAACCGGTGTTCGAACAGTCAAAAAAAGGTTTCTGGCGTGCTCATGGAACGCAATTCTGCACAGTGAATTTCGGCGCCTCAAACGGGCTCCTACAACTGGCTCATACTTGATTATGATCGGTCCTCTTTCTCAACCTTAGAGTATTGCTGACTGAGGCGCAACACAGATCTTTACTCATTTACTCAAATATGTGTTATAACGAACTACCGCACCGATCCTAACTACCTGTGGGGATTCCAGGTAAGAATATAGGTCTCCAGCAACCAATGCTTGTTGGCGAGTAAATGGATCAATGACTTGCAATTGAAAGTTTATGTGCTTTATACGCACATGTGTGATGCACACAGTCAAAAAGATACAACAATAGGTTTGTCCTTTACTCACTTTCGGTTTACTACATAAGCTTATGATCGGGACACAGCAGTATTACACATAGATACGGAAAACAACCAAAGGAAAAACACTCAGTATAAATGTCAAAACAATGGGGATTATTAACTGTTGACATCTCAAGTTTATTGAATAGGTCTTCAGCAAACCATGCTTGACTTGGTTGATACATGTCATCGTATCCCTTTTGCGCGGGACCCGCGAAGATCCGGGGTAGAATAGGTCTTCAGCAACCAATGCTTGCCGTAAAGGGCGACTATGCTTGTCGTATGATGCAACTCACGGGATCGGGTGGTCAGGCTCGCTGACTTGGTTGAAGCATGTCATCGATCCCAATTGCGTGGATCGATGTTCATGATATCAATCACTGGATTGTCTGGTCCAGCCCCGAATATATACAGACTGCCGTCATATAGCTGGAATATTGCTGAGTGCGGCGTTAAACAGCTAACAAACAAACCAACCAACCAATCAAGTTCATAGATTTTTTGTAAGGCATTACCTCACAGACGAAGGAACCCAATGCCCTCAAATATCATTGCTGATTATGCGATGAAATGGATTGGGTTGTCAGGCTCTACTTACTATTCAAATATCGCCGTCAAACAATATTGCCGATAATGAGACTACCTGTCATTCAAAAACTTAGCTGTCAAAAAAAATTGTCGAGGCTTTGGGGTTTCTCACTATTTTTCAAAATAATTACCGTATTTTCTCTATTACGTCGGGCATCCAATACACGCCGACCTTTAATCATACGCCCTGTCAAAGGAATAGAAGCAGGGCCCCTATTAGACGCCTGGTCTCTGATACTGTGAGAAGTTGGTGATTAATAATCACCTTTTCTGCAAATTTACCCTTTGAAGGACTGTAGAATTTGAATTATTTGGGATTTGTTAAGGTTGTGAGTTGCCGCGGAGGCAGCATTAAACGGGCGTCTAATAGAGAAAATGCATCATTCCTCCTCAAAGTCGTCCTCTATCATCAACTCAATCCATCAAACAGTTCAAAAGAAGAAGTCAAGTAAACATTTGTCATTATTTCATTACAAACAACAGGCACCATAAATGTGTGTTGGTATATCTTGTCACCAAAAGCATAGATCCGTGAATAGAACAATTCACAGAACAAAAGGGACTAAGTATCCATCATGTGTATTGGGTGAGCCACATTGAGTGATTATCAATTCAATCCTAAAGCAGTTCTGGGGAGGCTTAAAGTAAACACGCTAATGATGCTGATGTGCCATTACAAACAACCGGCAGCATACATGTGATGGCAGATATTGTGACATAAACAATATAAATATGTGGACCCGAGACTAGAACAGTTCTCATAACAAAGGAGTTTTTTCTATGTCTTAATTCTTTGTACCTACACAGAAGAACACATAACGGTTATCGAATGTTCAAATTAACAAAACCTGTTCAATGTTTGCTCCGTAAAATATCTTTACAAGGTCCACACTGTCTCTCGGGAGACGATGTTGAAAGGTAAACAACATCGCACCATTCACCATGCACTGAAACGTAAAAATGGAAGAGTCAATGCATAACAGTGGATACGTTTAATGATCAAACATCATATATACACTTTTGTCTTCTTTTGATGCAAGGCGCACTCACTATACACACAGAAATATCAGTAGACAAGGAGACATGAAGATACAGTTCTCTCGGTGGTTTCATCGTGTCTAGATATTTGGCAGGGGCAAAGTGTGGTTATGTGATGCAGGGAAACATCTACCATACCCAATATATATTGGCATATTTGTTTGTATGTTGTTTAACGCCGCACTCAGCAATATTCCAGCTATATGACGGCGGTCTGTAAAATAATCGAGTCAATAATCAATAATCACGCAATTGGGATCGATGACATGTATCAACCAAGTCGACCACCCGATCCCGTTAGTCGCCTTTTACGATGAGCATAATCGCCTATTACGGCAAGTATGGGTTGCTGAAGACCTATCCTACCCCGGAATCTTCACGGGTCTATATTGGCATGCATGAAAGTAATCAAACTGAACAATTGATATAATTGCGCCCGAGTAATTGCTGTACAATAAGTACCACAGGGGGGATTTTTACCTTTATTTCTCATTGATTTAGAATATTTTCTGTTGAAAAAAACAAGTGTAAAGACGAAACCTTTATGGTAAATGCATTCATTTACTTTAAATTATTTTAAAATGCTGACGACATTGTACTTATGTCTGACAATGCAAAATATCTGAAATTTACTCTCTTTTACAAACTTGTCATAAACCCAATTAAAACAAAATTACCAACTTTGCATGGCCTCAAGAAAGATAAGAAACATGTTTTGTGTCTTTCCGATATATTTGTAGAAAATGTTTGTAGCTATAAGTACCTCGACATAGGTTAAAAAAAACATCTTTACTCTTATCAAAAATGACCTCATGCAGTCTGCTACTAAAGCCATGTTTAATGTTATTTAAATGATTAAATATCAACATTTGTTCATTTAATATCAAGTTACACTTTTTGACTCTATTATAAAGCCTATATCTGTCTGTACCTGTGAAAGTTGGGCTTCTTTAACCAAATACTGCCTGAACATGTACAATCTAGAATCGTCAGACTTAGTAGCCAAAAAGTACCCTCATGGTAATTATACTCGGTGACCCTGGAATGTTGCCTGTTTTTTGCCTAAATATGCTTTGCTTCTGGTCTAAGCTACTACAAGCAGATACAAAAGATAATCTTCTTTTGTATACACTCAAATATTGTATGAATATGAAAAATATATGTTTATACACAGTTGAGAATACACTTGGCAAGGGATTTAGTGACATATGAAAACGATATCTAAAAATACCATAAATAACAGCGATAAACCTCTTTTCATATTCATACGAAATCTCTGTGAAACACTTGAGAACACTCTTGACATGGGATATAGTAATATACTGAACAACAAAATTTCCTGTGACATTGAATAAGCGATTTGCAACAGATAAAAGACTCTTGTAAGTGTTCACGTGGTTTCATTTGCCATACTGACTTCAGAAAATGCGTGATTTCATAAAAAGAACCATGAACATGCCCAAATGGCAATTTACAAATCAATAGCGTGTGTGTCCACCTCTGGTTGCGATGCAAGCAACACATCTTCGTCTTATGGAATGGACCAGACGTCGCACAATGTCCTGTGGGATATCTGTCCTACCATCCTATTGTGAACTGCCATTCTAATTGCTAATTGTAAACCTAGTTAATTTTTGTAATACATTTGTTGATTGTATACCGCTGGTTGGTTGGTCACATTGGGTACTTTTACGTACAGATTTCTGGGTTAACATATTGCTTCAATTTTGGAATCGACACATAACATTTTCTATAACACGTTTTGATGCTTATTGTCATCGAAATGTTATATCTCCTAGATTAAATGTTAAGTATCTAAAAGAATGGAAGGACCATGTACAAACTGTATTCGAAGTCATCAACTTATCGACTTATCTGATTTACTTATCTGATTTACGGCACAAACCACACTTACTTATGAATTATATGGTCTTCTTATTGTTATATGGCAGTGAAATGTATTGTAAAAAAATCATTGTCACTGTATTACATTGTTTCTGTTGTGATTCAGTAGAAGTTCATTCCATTGTGTTTGGACAATGATTAGTTGTCATTAATGTAGTAATATCTGATGTAAGAAGTGGTGAGGAAGTTATATAATATTAAGATGCTGTAATTATCTGTAAACTTCCGGTATAGCATGGATCAATGTCAAGTGTTACAGAAACATGTGGAATATTCTGTAATAGTCATCTGACACTGACTGGTCTGGCACTGTGTAGAAAGTGTTGGGAGCTGGTTAGACGATATATGCAGAGCGGGTGCATGCCTGTCATCTCACGTTTCATCTGACATCAAGACAAGCTTTTGTGCAAAGATCACTTTCCATCACGGATTCCCTCAGGAGCTTGTTGCTCACTGTTGCTGCGAACTTATTATTCTTATTCTTGTCATTTCCACTGTTCTCACATGTTATACTGCCATTGATTATTGTAAAACCACACTATTGTGTACTGTCAAATAATTGCTATGGAGTAATTTGTATTGATTTGTAAACTATGCTATTTATTTCTCTGAGAGGTATTGAGAAGTTGGAGTACTAAGTAAGGATAAGATAAATGGATGAACAACTTCGAATTCTTTATTACAATTAGGGGCAACCTTTAGGTGTAGGTTCTAACACCGTTATCAAGCAAGTGATCATCAATTGCTTGATAACGGTGTTAAAACCTACACCAAAACGTTGAAGTTGTTCATCCAATTATCTTATCCTTACTTATGCTAATTTTGTAATACAATTGTTGTTTGTTTGTTTGTTAGTTTCGCACTAAATTATTTTTTCTAAGTTAACATAGTTTCAGTTTTAGAACCGACATGTTAAGTTACGCTGTGTAAAACGCTGAACTGAAATAAAGAGTTCTGGTTTGAACAGCGTAACAGCGTGATGTGGGAGGCAGGCCACGTGACCCATCGAGTCAGTTAAATGATGTTGTGCAACCTGATTGTTCATAACAGTGACATCACTGGCCACAGACAAGAGGCTGGAGTGAAAATGTGAACTTGCAAATTCGCCCTTTCGATAGATTTACTTCACCTCTTCGTTGTGTGTCCCGTCCCATAGTTTATTGAAAAGTAGTATACCCTTATGGCATTATGATATTGGAAGCATGTATTGTTTTTTGTTTTTTTAAACAAGTGCTTAATTGAAATCGGGGCTTATTTTCCAAATGGCTACAAATACACTTACAGCCCTTTCAAAATCAAGATTTAGAGAACATTCCAGAATCTTACCTGGAATTCTGTAGCAGTTGAAAATATATCCATCGTAAACTTCTTTGCAATTTCAAACGGGAAAGTGGAAACCAAGTCAGACTCTTTCCCCTGCCAGGTTGAGGAAATACGACTAGTCCTCACCACAGTCAGCTGGTCAATTATTACTTTAATCATCAGTGAATAGTCTTCATTTGCAGTGACGAAGTCAATGCGAAACCTTCATTGTGAAACAAAAAAGTTAATAAATCATTACACAAATACAAAAAGTCAACGCAAGAGATTAATCAGTCTTGATTATCTGCTGTGAAAGGCAAAACCGTGATGACAATTATATAAATGGATCACTGAAAATCATTGACCACAATAGAAATGTCACAGATGCTTAATCTAAACGACATTTCCTCAACATGAAGCATATTCCAGGACATGGCCACTATAAAGATGCTACTGATGTAATGTAACCAAGTGTTCGGCGAAACCTGGAGTTGATACCCTTCTACATATTTAGCCCGCATAACGTCTGAAGGTCTCGAACATGCTGTGCAAAGATGTAAACACAACAATTTTCCATATATCAAACTGTGTCACAGGACAACAGATAAACATTAGCTTGGTGACACTTAGTCAGCTCTCATTAAGAGCATTGAATGGGGTATGGCTCTAAGGAGATTCAAGGAATACACTCCAGAGTGTCATTGGGGATCTGCTCGGACTTGATTTATTCTTTTTATGATTGAAAGACGTTATTGTTGGGTGCTTGGTGCGCATCGCACTTTCAATTCAAAGACATGTGACGACAATAGCTTTTTTGATGCTACATCTACAGCTGCTGTTGCTGCTTGTACATGAGGCGCTACAATCTCCAAACTAACATATACACATACTCGTTTCCTGTTGGCGTCCCAACAAAAGACAATCCAGAATCCAAAGCATGTATATACGTTCCACTGACGCGTAGAGGAGTCTAGAACAACAAAATAAGGCATGTCAGTTACAATAGTTTTATGTTTATAGACTGATGATTACAGTGAATAAGTGATTTTCGCTCAATACCATTTTGACCATATTGTTTGAAAAAAAGCTTGAAGTGACCATCTAAAAACGTTGAGTTTGGGTACGGTGCTGACAAACCAAAAATCAAAATCAGACATTCGACCTTAGAATCATCGTATTCTGCTAGTCTTTAGGCGACTGTTCCAAGCCTCTGATTAATATAGGGAAACTTTTAGCTGCTTACATAATTTATTAAATGCTATCAACAAAGGACAGTGGCGTAATTTTCACCGGTTTAATCTAATGTTGACCTAAAGTTGAGCAATGAGCTTTGATTTCGTCCGAAACATATCCTCATTGATAGCATCAGTGTGATATTTGTGTAATACATTTTGATGAGAACAATGCATACCTATGGGCACCAATTGCACTCCCCTTCTTGATGATCGGCTTCTTTTAGCACATGAATCATAATTTTTGAACGGATTGGCAAAATCGAAACAAGGCCTTTTTTGCAAAGAAGAACTTGAGCTTCGTTAATATCGATGATCTGATATCATTCAATAATCATGAAATAGACAATTCCCTTTGAATGATTTACCCACCCGAACTGTAAATGAAAGAGACAAGTGAAAGCGTCTCATCTGTTACATATTTAGATATATGCATAAAGATTTAGAGTGTCAACAAAGTCTCCACTAGACTGTACAAGTGTGATGACTTCAACTTTCCAAAAGCACACTTTCCCTTTGTAACAAGCTACTAGTATATTCCAGCAGCTCCAGCCTTTGGTGCTTACTTTTCAAAACACTTCGCTTTTACGTTGGTTTCTTCTTTCCAGAAAGATGTAAGGTTTTACTTTGTATGATAAATAAAACCTACTGAGAGGTCATACTTTTGAACTATGTCAAATAATTCGCATATAATGTTGGTTTTGACTTGTTCAAAGTCAAGACTATTTTCACATGAAAATGCCATGACGTTAATCGAACCTGCAATCTATCATGTTGGCAATGTAACCTGTGTGTAACTCCCCACCCGATCCCGTTAGTTGACTCTTACGACAAGCATAGACGCCTCTTGAGACAAGCATGGGTTGCTGAAGACCTTTTTCTATAGTTGGTGACAGCGTCCGTCGCCTATCCATTGGTGCACATGCATAATAATGAGCGTTAGACAAGCTCATTTTAAAAAGGAGTTAAGGAGGGTAAACAAATATTGAATAAACATCTCGATACAGGGCAACGTGCCTCCAATAAGCGCCTAATCGTGTGTAGCAACTATACATTGAAGTATTCACTTCAACAATACATAAAATACTCACGCTATTAAAAGTGACATCCAGCCAATAAGGCTACAGTACACCTTAGAGCATTATTATTATTATTATTATTACAAATGATGATACTATCACACATGTACATGTATCACTGTACCGATATAATTTTCAGGAAAGTGTATTCTCCACATTATGTCTTCAATTGTCACCGATACGTACGTAAAACCATTTAGGAATTTTCTTGCAAGACGTGTCTGTAAACATGTTTCCATCGCTTCACTGAAGCGAAATGTCTTAGAGAAATTCTGGAATTCAGGGCATCGTTCCGCAAAGTGATCGTGGCGCTATGACTGTCTATGTTAAAGTATGAGAGTTATGATCAAATTAGCAAGTACATGTCAATTACCCATAAGTCCCATAGTCTAAAACTACCATCGCCATAGCCTCTAGGCTTATCAGATATTGATTTTGCATTACGAGATCGTTTGCCTCACTTCACATCAAATTTCAATTTGTGCTAGTGTTCAATCCTGTTTCACCATTATGATCAAGATCTAAGTTTATAATGAATCGATAGATTTATAATATTTTCTGACATGATTTTATATGTCTACGGATATGTTGTCAATATCTTGAAATGTCATTAAGCAACTTCAAAAAATTCAAATTGAAATATTTTTGACTAAACACTAAAGAGGAAAACTGACACTAAAATCTAACGATTTGAACAAAATATGATGTCATCACAGGTAAATATCTAAATGCCAAAATTTAGCTTTCACACTTTGTCTATTTCAGTATGTTCAGGAGAGGGAGTTAACCAAAAGGAAATATGCCTTTTGGGAGAATTTAATGGGAGCATGGTTAAAATAAGGTCCAAATATAACATATTGCAAAACAGGGAACTGATTTTGTAGTTGAAATTGGTCTTTACCTGGTTATATACTGGATGTAATGAGCCAACTACATGTACTGACGACACATGTACCAAATTTCATGATATTTTGAAAGTAAAAAGTTTCTCAAATTTAAACATATCCCTATCATATATATTTCATATCATGCACAATAATGATTTTGCTACTGGCCAGTTAAACATAGCCTCTTGTTGGGTACGCAGCCATGTTAAATCAATGGTAACTCGCTGGCTAATGAGTAAAAGGCGACTAACGGGATAGGGTGGTCAGGATCGCTGACTTGGTTTATGAATGTCATCAATCCCAATTGCGTGGATCGATGTTCATAAAATCAATAACTGGATTGTCTGGTCCAGACTCGATTATTTTTAGACCGCCGTCATACAGCTGGAATATTGCTGAGTGTGGCGTTAAACAACAAACCAACCAACCAATCACAGTATCAAACACTGGGATTCCTGGTCACGTCGGCAGTGTTGTAGTGTGAATAGATAATTCTACCATGAATCTGGAATTTACTCGATTCTGATTGGTCAATCAGAGGCTATTAAATCACAATAAACTCCCTCTTATTGAAACAGCTGGTTTGACGACCGCATCACCGCGGAAACAAATATTCATAGAATAGAACTACAGTGTATTTTCAGTCTATGAATGTATGTCGTCGTCGTAGGCATATTTAAATAACTATATCTACGATTTTGTTTGTTTTAAAGGCATTACTTAGAAGTTGACGGATGACAAGATAGACACAATTTTTATGGATAACAACTTACAGTATTAAAGAAGTTGTTATCCATAAAAAATTGTGTCTATCTTATATCTACGATTACAGGTTACAAAATGCACACATGCAGTTACTACAATATTCAAAGGATGTGTGGCAATACATTTCGGGCAGAAAACACGATAGAAATCTACAAAGGGAATGAATGTACTTACGTTTTGGAGACAACAGATATCTTGGAATTTTGGCAATTTTCTATATACGACTGTGACGTCATAAGTTACCGTGCATATATGGTTTCAATGCCTGTCATAAGGTCGAGTGAAGTATTACGGTATAAACAAACTGCTTGAGTGTATACAGCGCCTTATTTTGTTCGGTGATTCTGTAATTCAGATCGATAACCCACTCAAAACACTGGTCTCAACCCATGCCGCTTCACTCAGTATATTTGCTAACACCAAAGATTTCGCGTTTTACTTAGTCGTGGAAGAATGGTGATAAACATACTTAGTTTTTTTTCTGACGCACATTTTCCTAAGATCGGAAAAGTGAAGGTTGTGCGAGAATTGCGTTCACGCGGCACTGGATCTACCTCTCGCTATAAAATTACGCAGAGGTGGAGAATATTAATTTTCCTATTTGATGGTGTAAATGTAACTGCAAATAATAAACCGGTTACGTAAGTGTTGTCCGAGAATTTATTCTGCGTTGAAAAATCAGTAAATTTCTCCGCTTTATTTCGGAAAACCGATAAAAGAACTGTGATACGATTTCTTTTATTTAGAAGCTTTACGAAAAACTGTGAGAGAACAAAATACTGTCTTATATCTGAACGACATAACTACATATCAAATGGAGTTGTATGCGTATGTATAACGACATACATTCAATGCCAAAAATAGCATGCCGTAGATGACGAAAACTGATTTTTTCTCTGTGACGTCAAAAGGCTACGGAGTTTCACACGTACAAAGAAAAGGGGGCATAACTCCGCTCTGCTTAGCACTAGTTTATTGTAACTCAGGTCACTTAGTGAGAATTAGCTGTGAGTAAGGACAATTTATTTTCGTTGTGTTTTGTTCACGAGGAACCAAACTATTCCAACACAAATATCGATATTGAAACTGTATACGTTTAGTTATAAATAAAAACACATATAAGAAATGATGAAATCGTACTTCATAAATAAGAGGTAATAGGGAAATGGATGACCCTATCTAACCTATAACTTAGTATTAGATTCCAACATTCTCCTGTTTGTGTAAGTGTAATTTGACTATTGTTGTACCATTATTAATGGATCACTAGCCTTATCATCAAATGTAATGAAATACCCAAAACATGCATATTCTGAAAATGTTGAGCCAATTTCTTGAACGAATAGACGAATGGATAGTTCAAAATAGGAGAAAATGCTACACTACTAAAATCTTAATTTTGCTTTGTTTATATTTCAAACAAGTGCAATTTTTCGAGCACAGCGTTCGTTTTCACACCAAACTTATTTTGCTTGATTTCATCTAGCCACTTTGTCTTGGCGGCAAAGACCATTGGTCATTTGATTCTAAAATGTATGAGGAATTCAAGGGTGTATGTATTGCAGCTAAGTTTGAAACATACGTGATGTTACAGGCGTCTCATAACCGATGTACCTGAAACGTGATTTTGTAAACACTATCCAATGTGTCGTAAAGTTCACCTCGGCGTTCGTGTTTGCGTATTTTCCAAAACATTCGAAACGATTCTAGGGTTATCGGAGACGTTTTGGAATGATCATTGGTGATTTGATAAAAGACAGATACCCGTGATCACTAATATGCTAATTTTGCAATTCATTTCTCCGAGTAAATATCCGAAATTTAGTTTTCAAAACATGCTGTAAATGACACCATGAGTGGTGTTTTAGTAATGTGTAAAAAAATAGCGACATTTACGATGTACCTAATATTCAGGGGGCATTTTGAGTGCTTGGTCTAAAACGCAAGTGGATGATATCACAGAACAGGAAATGTCCCACCTTATTCAAAACTGTGAAGTGTATTTGTGTGGGCGGTGTATTTTGAATTTTATTCGACTACAAAGTGAGGGTTGTAGAGGAGAGACATATATGTCCCGGTGGCATCCAGGGAGTCAACACCGCTCTAAGCAATATTCCAGCTATATGACGGTCTGTAAATAATCGAGTCATCGAGTGATAGACATCATGAACATCGATCGGCGCAATTGGAATACGATGACATGTATCAATCGTCACCGAGCCTGACCACCCGATCCCGCTTCGCATCTTATGACAAGCACAGTCGCTTTTTACGGCAAGCATGGGTTGCTGAAGACCTATTCTACCCCGAATCTTCACGGGTGTTTGATACTGTGAGCAACGAACGATGGCAGGCTAGCCGTGCAAAGAAATCTAATTGTAACTACCCGATCCTGATTTAAGGTAGTTCATATGACACAAATTGGGTAAGTGGGTCTTATATGACCCCTCAAATCCCCGCCAATGGTTGTTACACTTACAAAAGTGTACCAGTTACCAGTTTCGTAACTATTCACTACTGTGCTAACACACGTTCCAGGCGCTGGTGCCCATGTAGGGGATGGGGAAAGGCACCAAACAGTAGTATTGATACCCAGGAAAGCTTGTGTACCGCTGCACACGGCTGTTGCGACAAGCCCGCCTTCTATCCTATAGACAAAGGATTGAGGGGGATTCGGTGGACCGCATCCTGCTAACGGAACAAGAGAAAAGGTATCTCAATGTATACGAATGGAATATTTACATGTTAGCTTTAGAATCGTATTATTTAGCTTTGTACATATTTTGTTGACAAATGATTAGTTAGATGAATACATTATCAATCTTTTAAGATCAGGGACAAAATGAAAATATTTATTGTTTCGAGTCACATGCCAAATATGAGAGGATGCATCGAAATATCGACACACCTAATTACCCAGACAATATATCGCGCATTTACCGAGGTGTCGATTACCTCTACAACCAAGACATCAGGATATTGTGGTCAGTTTTAGTGTGTTTCTCTCTCATATATTGTAAATAACATCATTTAAATTAATTGGTAAATACGTTGGTAGGTTAAACAGAGCTGAAGTCGAACAATCGGAGCACCCTCACTTGCGGCAGTGTACGCATGCCTTGGTATGTTATTGTTAATTCATTCATTTGAGAGAGACATAAGTATAATTGCCACTATTACATTGTTGCAGCATTTGTTATGAAATTATTGGAACTCACGTTTCATGACGTAGTATTTGTCCCCACTTGTTTCCGTCTCCGTGGTAGTCTGTGTCTGGTAGGCTGCGTACATGTGACACTGACCGGTGCTGGGGGCAAACCTCACCGCGACACATCGGGTGTGTAGAAGGCATTGGTTGACACAACGGAGAGATTTCGATGTGTGATGTACATAAAAGATGTCCATCGACAAGAAACTGTGACTTGAATCAGCCAGCTTGAACGCTGCTCCAGGTTCGAACTTAAGTTCGCAGTTATGACAGCATACACAGACCAGATACTCAAACATAATTACCTTTGAGATTTGCATCATGCTTTTTATCGGATGTCTCTTCATCATTTTAGGGTGTTTATGCCTACAGATCAAAAGACAAAAGACTTGGTCCAACTGAGCGCGAATGCTTGTTCTGGCAGACTTACACCACACAAACTAAATATAAGATTCCGTGGCATATGGCAACGACAGGCGATCGATATTACCGCCATCCTATGATCAGTGCGTCACTGACATACGGTGTGTATACCTGTTCTTTCCAACAAGTAATGTTTAAAGGGTATTGCAGTTTTGTGTATTACGCAAAAGAAGTTAGGAACCACCTGATACTTTCATATTACGATAGTTAATCTGTAATGTCATGTCAGCATCAACCCTTTAGTCATGGGTGACCCAGTGTACCGTCGGCCTGCAATGATTCTCTGATCGTCGGTTCTAATGTCAGATGCGCATTAATGATAAATATACGTTTGTCAGCATCCTCGATTTCACCACACTGGTCATCATCTTAGACCTGTATCACGTCGCGATTTTACCCTCACAATATGTTGATAAGTCAATAAATAGTGAGTGAGTTAATATTTAACGTCACATCGGCAATATTGCATCCAAAATTTAAATTTAAAAATATATATTCAAACTGTATAAAATTCTGTCGACGAAGGACAGTAAAACAACTAGATTTTCACAGATGTATGTTTAAAACTAGTACATAACCATAAAATATGACAATTCAAAACAATACAATATATCACATTGGGCTATATATCACAAGCAACTAAAGTGAGGTCACCATACTGGGGACTATTGGGACAAACAAATATTCTACGATTAAAACACTGGCAGATATAAAATTACTTTGATTTATGTGGGCTTACAAATCCTCTCCGGGGAAAAATATTTTTACGCTGCTTCAACCCCCTTTTGAGGATATAGCCACTAACAATCTCAGTTAGTAATCAGTTAATACTACTAATTTATAAAATATATATCTTTCTATATCAACATTTATTAATTAATTCTAATTCCTTTAAAAAACCGATGATTAAAGGAGCATGTATGTGATTAAAAAGATCCGTTATTGATGACACTTTGAAATATTTATCCCTTGTGATGGAAATATCAACACAGTCAAGCAAGACCTGCTTGACAGTGATTCTTTCATCACCAGGGATACAAATGGAGGATCATCACCTTTCAAAAAATATTCTTGTGTGTACCTGCTATGGCCAATACGACATCGTCGCATTAGGACCTCTTCAAATCTGGATTGACAACCCAAGTAGGTATAACCGATAGTTGGTTAAAGTTCATGTAATTTATTGATACCCACCTGGGTGTCCCATTTCTTTTGCATGAGATCTCTGATATAACATCTAATAACTGGCTTATAATCACTGTATGGGATCAGAAGTGGTGTCACAGATTTGTTGAGTGCGGCCATTGTGTTACTAATGATTCCAACATGGCTCGGTCACCAACAAAATACGATGTCGTATTGGCCAGTGGCAAGATCATTATGTAATTCAACGATTTGGAGTTTAAGTGGATGTTTACAAGACATAATTTTAATAGCCTGAAGGCCCGAAAGTGAATCTGAAATATATATGAACTTTTGATATGTAGATTGGTTATTGATATATTTTAGAGCTGTTAAAATGACATTCACTTCTGCTGTAAAAATGGAGCTGTCATCTTGTAATCTTGATGATATTGATCTGGATCCAATGATAGTGGCACTAGCAACTGCGTCACCATCCTTGGATCCATCTGTCAAAAATAGATTTGTGAGTATCATATGTGTTTCTTAATTCATTATAGTGTTGTTGATAAAGAAGTTATTTTGTTGCAGATTTCTGAAGTTTAGTTAAATTAAGGAGAAGCAAAAAGCTGGGTTGGGGCTATTGTGTCAAGATATATTCTTGAAACAGCAACAAATGGTTGAATTCATATTCCAAAAGGTGGGAAAAGTGAAGATTTCTTTTCATAAAGGTCACCATAAAGGGGGTTAAATACGCAGTCAAACGCTGGGTTAGATTTGTTTGAATAAAATTTGGTTAAATATTGTAATGATAATTTTAGATGACGTTGTTTCAATGAAGGCTCATCAGCCTCCACATATACAACGAAACCACTTTCAACAAATCGAGGGCCTTCAGGCATTTAGTCTTCAAATAGTTTATATGCGGCAAAAAGGTCAAGTGATGATCAAAAATTATACCAAGGAACTTGGCCTCTTTTACAACTTTAATAAGAGCTCCATCCAAAACTAATTCAGGGTCTTTATGAGGTTTATATTTTCTACAAAAATAAATGCAGTTAGTCTTGGCTTTTGAAAACTTTAAACCATTTTCAGCGGACCATTTATGAATTTTAATAAAACATAACTGCAGTTGCCTTTCAATAGTAAGCATCTTTTTACCACGACAGGATATATTAAAATCATCCACAAAAAGTGATCCATCAATTGAAACTTTCGATAAACTATTCATCTTTCTGCTGAATAATGTGAGAGACAAAATACTGCCCTGTGGGACGCACTGATCCTGATTATAATGAACAGACAGGCTGGTACCCACGCGGACTTGAAATTGTCTGTCTGTTAAAAAGTTGGATATAAACTGAGGCAAACGACCTCGCAATCCAAAGTTATGTAAAACTTTTAAAATACCATGTTTCCATGTCGTGTCATATGCTATTTCGAGATCGAAAAAGATAGACACTGCATGTTGTTTGTTTTTTATGGCATTTTTAACAAATGATTCCAAACGTACTAAATGATCGATAGTACTTCTGTTCTTACGGAAACCACATTGTATATTTGTAATGAGATTGTTGGTTTCTAAGTACCAAACAAGTCGATTATTTATCATGCGTTCCATGGTTTTGCAAACGCACCTTTTCAATGAAATTGGTCGATAATTTGATGGATCTGTGTGATCACGTCCTGGTTTAGGTATTGGAACAACAATGGCATCACGCCAAGACGGTGTAAATCGTCCAGACGTCCATATTTCATCAAAAATATTTAACAGTAATTGCAAACATGATTCTGGTTACTGCTTCAGGAGTTGTTAATGTATGTTATCAGCTCCAGTAGCAGTTCCTTTAGCTTGTCCGAGGGCAGTATGTAGTTCATGTATAGAAAATATTTCATTGTAATCTTCCCAATTATCTGAATTAAAATTGATAGTTTTCTTTTCCTGCTGCTTTTGGTATTTTTGAAATTGAGGCACATAATTGGAAGAGGAAGAATGTTTGACCAAAGTTTTACCCAGTTTATTTGCAATATTAGAGTTATCAGTTACCAACTCATTCCCATTCTTAAGATGGTGAATGCCAGATTTAGATCCCTTACCTTTGATTTTCTAGATCATGTTCCATACCTTGGACATCGGCGTTCGTGAATGTATTTTTGAAAACGTAAGCTTGCCAAGACATACGTTTATTTTGCTTAAATGTACGCCGTGCTTTAGCAGTTAGAATTTTGAATTGATTTAAATTATGCACCATAGGATGGCGACGGAAATAATGTTCAGATTTCTTCCGTGCCTTTCTAGCTTGCTTGCAGGTATCATTGAACCATGGTTTACTAATGTGTGGATTTGCAGAGGACTTGGGGATACAAAGTCCAGTTAGCATTTGTGAAATTCCATCTTGATGATCGAGGAACATCAGTAGGAGCTATTGATTGAAGAATAGTTGGAAAATGGTCACTTCCACAGAGGTCGTCGTGGACTTAACATTCGAATTCATTTAACAAATCTGAGGTTGTAAGTGATAAGGCAAGTGAGGAATAGGTGCCTGTACCAGGATGTAAATAGGTTTTAGAGTTATCATTAAAAATGCATAAAGTGTTATCAGAAATGAAATCCTCTAGTATCTTCCTTTCCCGGTTGGAATCAGCACTTCCCCAAAGTGGATTATGTCCATTTAGGTCGCCCATAATGATACAGGGCTTGGGGAGCTGGTCATACAGTGCTTGAAGGTCAGTTTGTTGAAGAGGAGAAGATGGAAGAACATAAAGTGAGCATAATGTAAATACAATGTTTGAAGGTGTGTATTTAGAGGAACGGGGCTATGTATAACACCCTGCCTCACAAATATGGTGATACAGGGCTTGGGGAGCTGGTCATATAGTGCTTGAAGGTCAGTTTGTTGAAGAGGAGAAGATGGAAGAACATAAAGTGAGCATAATGTAAATACAATGTTTGAAGGTGTGTATTTAGAGGAACGGGGCTATGTATAACACCCTGCCTCACCATATGGAACATCCTCTTATCTGGAGTTGATCGGCATCTTTAAAATAAGTTTCCTGTTAACAAAATGCTGATGGTTTAAAATCTTGTATTAATATCTGTAAATCATTAAAATGATTTTTTAGCCCTCTGCAATTCCACTGCATACTTTTATTAGAGCCGCTGATGGTGGCTCAACTGGAGATAGTGAGCGAGAGGAAGACCCTTTCCCATGGACTGGGACTGAGGGAACAACATCCATCGCCAAAGGTTCAAAAGGGTTATGAACCTCTACAGGAGTATTTGGAGGAGAAGGCTCTTTTGCTCTTTTTGACAAATTGGCTTTGCCCTGAACATTTTCAATTTCATATATCTTGTCTAATTCTGATGGATTAGACCGTGTTGTGGATGGGGTGAGACTCTTTGTTTGGGAAGCAGTTGTCAATTGGTCACCAAGGTTTATGAGGTCAGCCTGTACCTAAGAGATGTCTGTTTGAGTAGATGCCGTTGACATCGTGGGAGCTGGTTTTGTGGTAGACACAGGCAGCTGAATAGGTTTTATTGTTTGGAGTCAGGGATGGAAAAAGTAACTTTTTTGCTTCTGTGTAAGAAATATTGTTTGTACATTTAAGTTTTAGTATTTTGGATGGAGACAAGTGCTCTCCATCACAGTTTGCACATTTGATGTCATTTGTGCAATCTGAACTTTCATGAGTTACGCTGCAACGGAAGCATCATATCTTGTCTTGGCAGTGCAATATTTAGCCCCATGACCGAATTTCTGACACTTGTAACACCAGAGTGGATTTGGAACATGAACCTCCACTCCGATGGAAAAGTAACCAGCTTTGATTGATTTGGGTAGAGTTGAAAGTGAAAACGTGAAAAGGTAGGTCCGCGTATTTACAATATTTCCATTTTCAGTTTTTCTTGTAAAACGTTTGACTGTAGTGACACCTTGGTTTTTCAATTCAACTGCATTGTCTTCCTCTGTCATGTCTGCGAGACAGCGAGCACGATCTCTCACAATGCCTCTGATTGAATTCAGTGATTTGTGTTCAGAAACAACAACGACACAAAGGTCGATCACCCGGTAAGACATTTTTTTCCTACTCATTATATTGTGTTGGCCAGGGACGGACTTTTCACATTATATAGTAATGATCTCTTTTGTCAGCTTACCATGGGGTAACTATGGGGGCCAACTGCTCGCAGATGACTCAACCATTGTTAAGAGCTCTCCATCAGAACCGCAAAGCCTATTAGATACGTAGATGGCATCTTGTTTATGACGTAAATACAGAGTGATGTCGTTGTATTTGAAATAAATGTATTGCAAATATAACGTGACACTCAGGTGTCTTGTAGAAAGATAGAATTGCCACACAAATTCTATTACGTATGGTGGTGTATACGTTTGTAACAGTATTTCAACACTGGAACGCTCGCAAATTCCACGTGAAAAACTAAAGACTTATCATAACGATGGTTTGTATTCTTTCTTTCTTTCTTTTTTTTATAATATTTTTTATTGTTCCTGGTAAAAGTACATCATTTTTTGGTAGAACTCACTGTACATGACCAGGGTTTTTTAAGCAAGTACATGTCATTCGCACACATCCATACACATATTCACACTCACTAGAAGCTTATTTATTTATAAAGTATTTATGAAGACAGAATGCAGGTTATATATTTAGTAAAGTTTTTGAATAGCAAATATTTATATTTTCAAAGGTTTTCATATAGAATTCAGTCTGTTTGGCTTTATTAAAGTGTCTATATTTTTCTATTTGATAATAATATTTAACCTCATTTTGGAAATGTGTATTGGTTGGTTGGTTATTTTTCATTTTGCATCTGTAAATGTGAAAATTGGCCAATAAGAGTACCAGATCAAAAATATCATCGGTGTGGATATTTTGTGAAAAGCCAAAAAGGATTAGGTCTGAAGTAAGATTTATCTTGCCATGTGCGGACTTATGGATTCAATCCATTGTGAAAATCTTTTCCAGAAGTTTTTGCTTACCCTACAGTCCCAAAACAGATGTTGGATAGATTCTGGCTGGGCATTACAGAAAGTACATAGACAGTTGTCAACAATATGCATCTTGAGTAAATAAGTATTAACAGGTAGAATTCTGTGGAGCAATCTAAGCTGAAACCATATAAGCTAGGCCAGTTCATATCCATTAAAAGTTCCTCTTCCCACTTGTCAATAACTTTTAAACTTTCATCGGTAATATTTCTTTGAGCCTTTTTTACATGAAAAGAGATTGGCAATAGATATATTTGTATTGTTTGTTGTTTCCAGATGCAGGTCTTTATTAATGCCTAATTGTATCATATATTTATTTACTAATCTTGTAATACCATAAAATTCAGGGAAATTTATATATTGAAGTATTTATTACAGAATTGTTGCAATGTCATAAAATTTCCATCATTGTTTAGCAAGCAATGTATGCTGTGTATGTTATTGAGATGAAAGGTTTTGTTATCTAATGATTTGCCATTTATAATAATATTTTTATTGTATAGCAGGGGTTCCCTTAGGAACTCTTCATAATTATTGTTTTTTTTTTATTACTATATTTAGAAAAGGCAGTAAAACAATCTTTCCTAAATTGGTTTTTATTTTTTTTAGCAAGCTTAAGTGGAAAATCACTTCCCATAAATAGTAAATCAGGAAATTCAGGAGTAGTATTAGTCATTAAAATTTTCCATTTCTTTTCCAAATCAACATTTAGTAACTTTTTTATCCAGATTATTTTCAAAGAGTCAACATATGCAAAAATATCTATCATACCAAGTCCTCCTAGGGAAATAGGTTTACAAGCAACTGTTCTCTTTATATGGTCTGGTTTATTATCCAATAAAAACTTGAAAAGAATAGTATTTATCTTTTTAAGGAATTCATCTTGGGGAAAAGGAAATTAAGTTTTGAAATGAGCATTGATTTGATAACTGCAATTTTGCCTAATGGGGTTATAATTCTTTTCATCCATCTCTTAATGGTTTGTTCAATTTCAAAGATCTTGCTTTCAAAATTAAGTTTAATAATTTTATCTCGATGTGTAAAAAACATTGTGCCTAGAATTCTAAAGGTTTCAGGGTTCCATTCAAGGTTTAAGTCTGGTCTAAATTTGATATTACTATTCTTCTTGGAGCCTATCCAGAATGTTTGAGTTTTATCAAAATTTATTCTTAATCCAGAAATATTTGCAAAGATATCAAGAGTGTCTATAGTAGCCTCGAAGGATCTCTTAGAACCGTCCAAAAGAAGTTCCATATCATCTGCATATTGCGCAATTAAATAATCTTTACCGTTTATAGTTAAGCCCTGAATATCTTTATTTTTTTTCACAAGAATTTTATAGAATTTCTTTACAAAGCAGAAAAATATAAGGAGATAAAGGATCCCCCTGCCTACAGCCACGGCCGAATGGTATCCAAGGTGACATATTTCCATTTATGATTAGGCTAGACCTGATATCTTTATAGTGTATAGATATCGATTTAGAAATACTTTCGCCAAATCCCAAAAGAGTCAGGGTTTAAAAGATAAAAGACCAGGAGACAGAGTCAAATGCTTTCTCAAAATCAACTAGAAGTAGCATACCTGACATTTGTTTAGATTCTGTGTATAAGAGTAGATCATATATCAAGCGGATGTTGTCTCCGATATATCTTCCAGACATGAAACCGGTTTGGTCTTCACTGATTATCTGAGGCAATACTTTTTAAAATCTATCTGCAATCACGGAAGATAAAAGTTTATATATGGAGTTTAACAGGGTAATCGGGCGCCAATTTTTTATGAGTTATCTCGTTTTTTTTTGGGGGGGGGGGGGGGGGGGGGGATACAGGTGATAATTCCTTGCTTCTGGGTGACTGACAAGTTTCCAGTTTTATAGCTATAATTAATTGTTCTAAGTATGAAGTCACCCAGATCAAGCCAAAATATTTTGAAAAATTCATATGAAAATCCATCTGACCCTGGACTTTTGTTATTCTTGGATCTTTTAAGAGCTGCTAACAACTTATTCTTAGTAATACATCCTTCGATAAGATCAGATTCAGGTGTTTTAAGTTTAGGAACATCATATTCTAAAAGTAATTCATCAAGGTCTATATCATTAATAGTGTGATGTCTAGAAGTATACAGGTTTTGGTAGAAATTGGTTGCTTCATGTATAATGTCCTTGGTGTCATTTAGTACAGTTCCATCTTTTGTTTCTATTTCTTTCATATTTTTGCTGATATGGTTTCTACTTACCAGATTACAGAAATATTTACTTATAGTTTCACCTTCATCTATCCATCTTGACTTTGATCTCACTAGTATGCCATCTAATCTTTTTTTTCGCAATTGTTGCAATTCAATCTTTGTAGTTTCTAGATCATTAGCAGTATTTTCATCATAATTGTTTTCTAGTACTTCAATGTCTGCTGTTAAGTCATTTTCTTTTTTGGTCATTTGTTTTTTTATAAATGAAGAATAGGCTATTGATTTGCCCCTAATTTTCATGAGGAGAGTTTCCATAAAAAGGTGAGCATCAATCTGGAATTGCAAGTTATCATTAGGGACTTGGTCAATGGCATCCTGATTATAGACTGGTATAGCATATTCTTTCTTTACATCAGATATTACCTGTTTTATTTGTTCAACATACTTGTGATCTTGTAGCAATAAGTTTTCCTTTTGGTGTTTTTTTCAATATTCATGATAAAATTTATAAATGAATGGTCTGTTCTATACCCTGGATTTATCTTGACATTGGTAACATGACTACACAGGTTTTCAGAAACAAGGAAACAAATCTAACCTGGCCTGTTTTATAGGATTTGAACGTCTCCATGTATATTGCCTTGAGTCTTGGTTATTTTCTCGCCAAATGTCAATTAGGTTAAGTTCTCCTTTCTGTGTTAGAAGCTGTTCTCTGGCATTAGGGTTATTAATATTTTTGTAATTGTTTGTATCTTTATCAGGGTCAAGCACCAGCTTAAAGTCTCCACCTAATATGTAACTGCTATTTCCATATTCCTTACACTTTGTCAATATCATCTTAAAGAAATCCGGTGTGTCGGTGTTTGGGCCATAAATAGTTCCGACCGACATTCGATTACCATTCAAAGTTATATCAATCAATAAAAAGTTGCCGGAGCCATCTTTATATACATGGTGAATCTGGTTTGTATTCGGTGGGTTGAACCGAATACCGCAGAGTTATCTTGCGTTCTTCCTCATGTGGATGCAATGTATGGGGGCAACTTACTGGTAGAGAGTATGAAATACCAGAGAGCTACTTCAGTACAGGGCCTACCAAGACATACATCAAGCCAAGTTGTACAAGTAGAGATTGCTGCAGAGCATCAATAGCTCCCCGCCATATATTGTTATGTGCAGAGGAAGGAAGTGTAAGCTATGGGAGGAGAGAATTTGTGTTAAGAACAAATTGGTTGTTATTAATGTACTTATCTTTGGAAAGCACAATAAAAGAAACAGTGTCTTTAATTGGTCAGCACAAAGAAAACCCAGGCAAGAAAACTGGGCCTGTCAGGCAAAACTTGATATATACCCACTATTAGTACCAATAAAAAAAATCCTATATAGATAACACAACAAATGTCATTTTAAAGCATGCTTTTGCAGCAAATATCAATATTTCTGGTCAAAATGTTGGTTGGGTTAAATAAAGCAAACTTTTAAAATAGTAAACACAAAAAATGTAATGGATCCTCTAAATATACTTCAGTTCAAATGTAAAAATCATTAATGGATTCCCATTTATCTAGCAGCAAGTTAGGAACATACAGTTTGGTCACGTTATCTATAAATATTGAGAATTATCTTACATATTGTAAAAACAAAGGCCATAGGTCACTTTTCTCAAAACTTAGTTTAAGTAATCACAAACTAAAAATTGAAACAATTGTAGATATACAAAAACACCAACCCCATTTGAACAACGTCTCTGTGAAACATGTGATGTCTCAGAAGATGAACAACATTACGCACTGTCTTACAAAATACAACCAAGACAGAGAATCACAAATAATCCCCAATCATGATAAAGAATTTGGTACACTCTGTTAAAAGGAGCAGATTCTTAATAAGTTTACCAACAGTTATTCAGAAACAACTTCCAAGATCTGTTAACATATCAACAATTACAAACAAATTCCTTGTACATGTATGTACAACATTACCATAGTTTTGCTCAATTCTCATATTGTTTCCATATCATTATAATACACTTGTTTTTTAAATAAAATTCTTATAATGTACCTACTTTGAATGTTGAATGTTCCTGTGTTTTTTAATTGTCGTTTATTGTGCATGTATTTTGTAGTTTGTGATTGTGTAATATTGCCACTGTTTCTTCATGGAATGTTCCGCAATACATATCTCATCTAAAACATCTTTGTTGTATAATAGTTTCTTACAGTTGTTTACGGGGGCATGGTTGGCCCAGTCGCCGAAGGCGCTGCAATTCGCTATGCAGAGTTGTGTCCCTTTGGCACGCCAGAAACCTATGACAGTGTGTTTGAATCTCGGTTCGCCCCGATTTTGTTGTCAGCACAAAACCCTTGCTCGTTGGTTTAACCAAAGTGGCGAGCGTCTAAGACCTGCATCACTTCAGACTTTCCTCCCACATCAAGCTGACACGGAATACTTTTCAAGACGTCGTTAAACCCAACTACCTCACTCACTCTTGTGTATGGTTCCGTTTGGTTAACTGGGTTTGTGTTGTGATTGCTTCCGGCTTAGATTTGAAATTTGTTTAGAAGAATGTTACTATTTTCAGCCCAAACATCGTGAAGATATCATGCAACCGTATTATCCTTTTGGAAAATAATTGCAAACTACAGAACAACCTGTTGATTTCCTATGTATCCAGAAGCAAAGAACATATACGGGTGTATGATCTCTGCTGGAAGTTAATTTTTTTGGGTCAAAGCAATAAACCATGCAGAAACGTAAACCGCCGCATGAAACGGTATGTACCATACATTACATGAAGTATTTAAAACAATGCTGTGCTCAACTATGCACAGCAAGCGCCATACATGTGATTATGAAGACAACTAATAAAATATTTCTCATATCAAAGCCGTTGTTTAACATGTGTTATTTAATCGTGTTGAACAATATGTTGCCATGGCAGTGTGAAAATTGAGTGCGCGTGACAGGCTTGGCCTAAATTCCTTCCTGGAACGTTTCTCGATGGCTGCCTGAATAACATACGATACATTGCAAAGGTAGTGCGCAATTGAGCTGTTCGGGTAAGGGAGATAATCACTCACTCTCAGTGATACAGCTTGAATAAGATACGATGTACAGCAATGCAAGGTCAGTGCGTGATTTATCACGTCTATACTACGCCTATAGCTAAAGGAGATAATCGCACAATGCGCACTAGTTTATTCTTACAAAATATAAACCGGTTAACTTTAGCGAAATAGGATCATTTTTAGATCTTTTAAAAACAAAATGAACAAATGTCATGGGTTTTCAGCATTACGAAAAGTGACTAAGTCTCAGAATATTGCTGGAAAAGATAAACATCAACATTTCACGCACATTTCACATGATTTGTATGTTTCGTTTCGGTAACTGTGTGGCTTGAAATTTCAAAGAAACCAACATGTCGACTTACATGCTATAAAATTAACCTCTCTCGTATACTTCCCCGCCTTAAGGGCGGGGAAGAATAAGATAGTCTAGATCTGATTACTGTCCTGGCGTACGTTGATCAACAAGCTCTGCTTTTATTTCGTAAGCAGTGTCGATCTAGCTGTGATTTCTGTTTTAAAGAATTATTTATCGGTAACTGCACCTTTCCCTTTTGTAGTCAATATGGGGTTGTTGAGTAGCCTAGTGGTTAAAGTGTTGCTCGTCACGCCCAAGCCCCGGGTTCGATTCCACACATGGGTACAATGTGTGAAGCCCATTTCTGGTGTGCCCCGCCGTGACATTGCTGGAATATTACCAAAAGCGGCGTAAAACCATTCTCACTTGTAGTCGATAAAAAGTTTGTAATGGACATCATTTCAATACCTCTGGTGAGTTTTGCAAATGCAGTGGTAATGAGTTTTGAGCTTTACATATGAGGAATTGCGTGATAGTGAAACCTTTTGTTGTGGCATTACATGATGTTATAAAGGTAGATCCACAACAAGTCAATTACTTCGCAGTGACAGGTCAATAAAATAAGCAGGCTGTTGACAAAATTGAGAAACACTGGATTGTCAGCTGTAGATTCAATTATTTCCAACAAGTTTTACTTTTCTCTACCGTTATTGCAATAATGAATGTCAAGGATTGTCAAAGCTCCATCAGACACATTCCACTAGCGTTTACAGTTTCGGGACCAACTATAGTTTAAGAGAAGTTATATCATCCGTGGAAATGAAGTATACCTTACAATTCCAAACAACCAATAGGGCATGTTATTTGCATGCATGCTCCAACGTATTTAATCACTGGGCATTCATTCTTTTAACCAGTTACATAAAAAGCAACAAAATATATAGAAATATATAGAAATCTTCTCTCACAATATGTTAATGTTGTTACCTTGCAGTGTTGATGATTATTTAAACGGTTTTATTCGCAACGTGCGACGATTTATCTGATTGATTATTCCATTACCTTCGCCACTTGGACAACATAACTTTATTATCCCCCTAATTGGAAGCACCAAACAAGTTAAAATGTGTTACAGTTGTACCCTTGTCTCTTTTGAATGTAAACAATGCCGTATTCAAGTCAGCGTTTTCGGATTCGATTATTACTATAACTATTCGGAGGGACACTCTGAAAAACGCAATGCATTGAACTCCATTGTGTAAACTATCGATACTATCCTGCCGACGAAATACTGACATCCATTATGGGCTTCCGCACGTTACTCTTTAAGTAGCTCGTGCCACTCACACGGTAAAATGCAAACAGAATTTAAAATATGTCCTTATTGGTCTTACTCGCTTAATGGACTCGCTGTTTCGATAAATTATCACCTCGAAGAAAACGTTAAATGTGCTGGAAGGTTTTCAATTTTATTTCAGAAAGATCTTAAAATCTCGAATGTTAAATGTTATCAGCATCAGCGAATTGTTTATCGTACTATACTCTTGTAAACAAAAGCGACTAAAGCCTTTCCATAATCATAAGAACCATCTACCGAAAGCAGAGGCCATTGTACGATGCAGGCTGTGTCAGAAAGCTTGTACTTATGAATCGCCAACAAGTAGTGAACATACCAAGTGTTCACGAAACGATGAGCGTACCCTTGCCCGCCAGTGGCACCCTTCACAAACACATACATAAAGTTTTGAAAGTTTTCCTGAGGGCGTGAATGCTGTAACCCTGATCAACTACTTATGTTTGTTGTTTAACGCCGCACTCAGCAATATTCCAGGTATATGTCGGCGGTGTGTAAATAATCGAGTCTGGACCAGACAATCCAGCGATTGATATCATAAGCATCGATCCACGCAATTGGGATCGATGACATGCATCAGCCAAGTCAGCGAGCCTTGACCACCCGATCCCATTAGTCGCCTCTTACGACAAGCATAGTCGCCTTTTATGGCAAGCATAGGTTGCTGAAGACCTATTCCTGACCGGATTTTCACAGGTCTAACCCTGATCAAACAATTTTTGCGCAAGAGTTGTATGACGCTCTTTGAAATCTTTGTAGAAAGTTCATTGTACCTCAAACGTTGTGAAATGTACACGCTAAAGACTAGAGCTGCTGGAATATGTAAAAAGCGTCTTTCTAAATTGTTTCTACATGCAGTCTCAGACTGTATCTTAATTGTATTGATTCGTACTGTGAAATGTCAAACAGCCAGAACGTGTCAGATTCCAAAAGCTGTTTACATTCAAAAGCAATATTTTATACAATACAATTATGTCAGTGATGCAATCGACGAAACAAATAACCCTTGAGTTATGTATATCGATAGTAATGTGCCTTCAAATATATCAATTGTTTGCTAACATTACATAAAGACAGTATTTAATGATGATTTAATTTCGCTCACGCTTTAGTGTTTGATCGATTACATTGATTCGATAAAATGTACATGTATCTCACTAAGGAGAATCAACACGAAGAGAACAATTCCTTGTTTAGCCATGCACTCAAAAGTATTCCAGCTTTAATCGAATCGAGACAAGATAGTGCAAGATGTAAAACCATCAAACCAAAAAAATCAAAATAACGATTAAATATGTGTCGCCCCCACTCATATTGAACAAACACATTATTTCTTGAACAATATCCCTGGTTCGAAACATACGAATATAGATTTTGGAATTAAAAAAATACAATTCATTTCAGAATATGAAACAATATTATTTTCTAAAGTGGTTCCGCATAAAATCATTCACTTTGTTAAAATTTCAATGGTTTGTAGCAGGTATACATTGACCCATGCCTTGCTAGAGCATGACAGCTGTAGTGATATAACATGTACAGGGCCCCAATGGATTCCTGTACTTGTTCATAGTGCAGCAACTGTGATGCTGGTTACATTCAACCACCCTTGTAGGGCCTCATACAGGTAACAGTGTGCATGTAAGATAGTCCTTGGGAGTCCTTGCATTCAGGGTGGGATATCCCACTGATAGGATTTATCCTTGCATGTCACCTCATAAGCCTTGAGAATAGCTGATTTAACGTGTTGGTAATCCCTAGCGTTAGCATCATCCAATGAGGTATACGCCACATTTGCCTTGCCTTTAAGCTGAGAATGAACGAAAACATGCCAATATTGCTCAGGTCAGTGCAATTCACCCGCTGTTCTTTCAAACTGACTGAAGAAACCTTCCACCTCAGACTCATCAAAGTTGGGAAAAGAACGGTAACATTAATTAATTTTGAGCCTAATCTAAGCCTTACTCCTATTTCCACGTAATCAGAATTCATGTTCATGTTCACAGCCAAACTGTGTTTCTAAACATCGGGAAAACACGAAAAGCTAACTAACTACTATATCCATACTGAAGATGTAAGTATCAAAATATAGCTCTGAATATGAGCTATCCAACGAAATCATTAAGGATATACCACAAACTATGTACACTTATTGAGGAGGCAAAAATGATCATAAATTCATGAGAAATATCTGAGTACATATAAATTCCCCTAATGTTTGAGTGAGTGAGTGAGTTTGGTTTTACGCCGCTTTTAGCAATATTCCAGCAATATCACGGCGGGGGACCCTAATGTTTGAAAAGCTTAGTTACAATAACATTTTCAATACAAGAATATGGTAGTGAACATATAGGAAGGAACATACATCCAGTCAATACATGGGTTGGCCATTAAATCACAGGAGAATGAAATAGTTGGCCACTAATTCCCTAACACAGAATGTAATTACACTGTACAGCGACGACTGCCGGACTTTTCCGAGCGGTGTCGGGACTAAAGCCGGTGAGCAGAGCAGCCACCAGACCGTGACACGAGCAAAATAACGCCCTGGTGACATCTTAGTGTTTACATTGATTTCATAAACATAGCTATAGAATGATGTCACCAGTTCTACTTGTTTCTGTTTGTTTTGCATGTCAAATTGATTTAATTTATTTGTAGAATTCGCATATTCAGGACAACTTTAAAAATAAAATAGTAATTTGGGATCACGAAAGTATGAGACAGCTTTTGGTATGTAACAGTACTGTTGTAAATAGCTTTGTGGCTCCAAAAGGGACCCTGCAGCAGCAACCTACCCTTTTCCTTTCCGTGTTGCTATTGTGAAGATTCCGGGGTGGAATAGGTCTTCAGCAACCCATGCTTGCCGTAAAAGGTGACTATGCTTGTCGTAAAAGGCGACTAACGGGATCGGGTGGTCAGGCTCGCTGACTTGGTTGATGCATGTCATCGATCCCAATTGCGTGGATCGATGCGCATGATATCAATCACTGGATTGTCTGGTCCAGACTCGATTATTTACAGACCGCCGTCATATAGCTGGAATATTGCTGAGTGCGGCGTTAAACAACAAACCAACCAACCAATGCTATTGTAAATGTGGTACCCTTCCTTGTACCTCATTCGTGTACTGTCGCACACCCGTACAAGAATTATCAATTAACGTATCATGAACTTTGATACCCACTTAAACTTTACCGCACTTCAGTCCCTCCCTGACCACACAACTTACGGGCCAGGAAAGGCTCGTCACAGAATGGGCGAGTAGAACGACCTAGGTTTGACTCGATCTCAAGACCACAAAATCAGCACTGCTGCTTAACAATGAGAAGATAGTTCCACGTCGACCCCTTCCCCATGGTTATCGGTGACAGATTCCGAGGTAGTTGTTTGTTTGTTGTTTAACGTAGCAATGTTCCAGCTATATGACGGCAGTCTGTAAATAATCGTGTATGGACCAGACAATCCAGTGACCGACATCATGAGCATCGATCCACGCAATTAAGATGCGATGACATGCATCAATCAAGTAACCCGATCCCGTTAGTCGCCTTTTACGGCAAGCATGGATTGCTGAAGACCTATTCTACCCCGGATCTTCACGGGTCAAATGATAAGGGGACGTCCGATTAAAAAGCAACATGCAAATTCTTAAAGTTCATCATGTTTGAGTATCTGGTCTATTTATGTTGCCCTAACTATGAACTTTAGTATGATAGAGTAGTAGTATTGTTCAAGCTGATTCAAGTAACTGTTACTTGACTAAGGACATGCTTTATGTACATCACACCTCGGAATCACCCCTTTGTGTCAACATGTGCCTTTACACCCCCGATGTGTCAGGTTGAGGTTTGACCCCAGCACATGTCAGTTTCACGTGTATGCAGCCTACCTGGTACAGACAACCACGGATGGATGGATGGATAGTTTGTTGTTTTACGCCGCACTCAGCAATATTCCAGCTATATGACGGCGATCTGTAAATAATCGAGTCTGGACCAGACAATCCAGTGATTAATATCATGAGCATCGATCCACGCAATTGGGATCGATGACATGCATCAAACAAGTCAGGGGGCCTGACCACCCGATCCCGTTAGTCGCATTTTACGACAAGCATAGTCGCCTTTAACGGCAAGCATGGGTTGCTGAAGACCTATTCTACCCCGGATCTTCACGGGTCGACAACCACGGGGACGACTGGGAACAAATACTACATTATGGAAGGTGAGTTCGAATAACTTCATAAGAAGCGCCAAAAAGTTATTACAAATGACAATATCTAATTCTACTAGGCAAAGTTGTCTTACGTAGCCAGTTCATACTTTGAGGTACCCTTTCTCTTGCTCTGTTCGGAGAATGCGGTTCAACCAATACTTCTTAGTCCTTTGTCTGTTGGAGACCGTGATGCTTGACTGCGGATTGTTCCATTACAAAGGATAAATATTTTAAAGCATTGTCTCTCAAGGATCGTCTTTATAATGTAAGTCCTCATTTATTGATTTGATTTTAAAAGAAATTTTACCAATGGAAGTTTACATAGTTTCAATCTTATAACAGTGACAGTGTTGTAACTTTGATTGTTGATGGCTACATCCTCAAAGGTGGTCGAAGCAGCGTAAAATAATGGCCCTTTGGGCGAGATGTGAGACCACATCATTCAAAGTAGTTTTATTCCCACTGGTATGTTCATCTTCGGCTAAACGTGCTGATAATCGCCTGTAACTAGAAGGATGGCGTAAATCCTGCCCCATGGACCCAAGTATGGGGCCAACTTAGGTTTCTGGTAATCTGTATTCCCATTTCTTTATTGTAATATCAACCTCATACTTATAGATATGCTTCTCTTAGGGGCGGTCGGGTAGCCTAGTGGTTAAAGCGTTCGCTCGTCACGCCGAAGACCTGGGTTCGATTCCCGACAGGGGTACAATGTGTAAAGTCCATTTCTGGTGTCCCCGCCGTGATATTGCTGGAATATTGCTAAAAGCGGCGTAAAACCATACTCACACACCCACTCACTATGCTTCTCGTACTTGAACTTTCTTCATGACGATGTAACCTTAGAACCTACACCGAAACATCGCTCCTAGATGAAATAAAGAAGTCCATATATCCTATCATTACTTAGTAATCCAACTTCTCCCTCACATCTCCCAAAAGGAAATACTACCTTCACCATTGACACATGACTAGCTATAGGAATATCATATTGATACTGTTCATATCACGACTGTACTTTCTCATTTTTCCTATGACTTTGAGATCGTAGCTGACGTTACATGTTTATTTGAACTGGGTCGATGTTTCTACTGGTGGACTGAAGTTCACGAGTTTCGAAGTTCAGTAGCATGTGTCTATTATGCGCCAATTATGCATCAATTATGCGTCAACCACGAGAGAATGTTTGGGCCGAAACACTTAAACTGATTCAAAAGTGTTGCAAAAAGATCATATTTATTGAAAATGTTTCTTTACTTATTAGCATCAGAATCTCTGCATTTGCTCACAGCAGACGTAATTCAAACTTAACGTTTCGTTTTTACTTTCAACAAAATCAGTTGATGCGCTATCGCGCCATGGTATTTTCTTGTCTATCATTTGATTGTCCGGCCGTCTAAGCAGGACAGGGGTACTTTGTTTAGTTCTTTTTTAGGTAAATTTTGTGATTGGCTGATGCTACCGTTAGGGCTTGAATACTAACCCTTTTCGCGAACACCTGGTGTCATCTCTGATTTTCTGTGATCCATTCATATAATTTGGTATTTTACCATTTACGCCGAACAGAATCGTTGTGTTTTTGCAAAGAATAATTAGAAGATTTAATGGGTCTTAATTTCAGAATTGATATTTAAGCAAACACGTCGTTTGGTAATATTTGCTTTATATTTGTACTATTATTTGCCAAAGTTCCAGTGATGTCCAGATAATTTTTATGTCGCTGCAATCCCGCAACAAGTGTTCATTCAATACCTGTGTCACATGTATTACTGTCTACACACTGCAAACACAAAAACGTCGTTTTTTCCGTATATGGTCATTGGACGGGAAAACGACGTTTTTTTTGGACGCTTTCAAACCAACGTTTTCCGTCCAAATAACGTCGTTATGTACATCGGAATTTACCTGTCAATCAAGCAACCGCCTCTACCGGTATTCTATTTCTTAGATTCCATAGGTCAATTCTTGTGCATCCCCACAGTTCCTTGTATGGTGGCCTACCTTTAGTCGCTGGCGATCCCTAGCCCCGTTTTTATAATGTATTGTCATTTATCGTGTTTTTTTTTATGATTCCATACTAGTCTTAAACTATACATCTGTGATACTCTAGTTATTTTACTGTTCTTTGACGACGGGTTTTATAATAAAATTGAATGTATTATTACTGTCTAACTTGATTTAGTCACGATATGGCTGAAATATTGCCGATGTGACTATAAATATTCACTCACTCAGTTCTCGCGCGTCAAATTAGAGGACGGAGTTTGACGCTGTACTCGAAGCGCTTAGCGGAAGTGCTGAATTCAATCGTTCTGCGTATGCGTATTGTTTAATGCCTTGTTCTGGTTGATGCATGTCTTTGATCCCTATTGCGTGGATCGATGCTCAGGATGTCACCACTGGATTGTCTGGTCCAGACACATTTATTTACAGACCTCCTTCATATAGCTGGAATATTGCTGATTGCGGTGTTAAACAACAAACAAACAAATCAAGACGACCTGTTTCTTATTTCTTGATGTCAGAATATGTATTAGATGGCAACTTTTTTGTAAGGCTGACCTCCACAGACAACAGAGGCTTATATATAGTTTGGCACATCAACACTCATGTTTGTTATTGTATGCGATATCAAAGTAATAACAGTCAGATCCTTAAGTGTAGGCACTTGAATTGTGTTTCCAAATTCCTTCTTGGCTTGTCCATTGTCGTGTGACAGCTACGGGCATGGATTTTTTCCCCGCGAAAGGATGCAATATTGACACACTCGGTCTCTGGTTTTGGCTTTTGAAATTTCGAGATTTTACGTGCGCTTTCGCTAATATGTCTGTTTGAGAAAAAAACATAGGGGATATCAACCAATATTTCATAAGCAAGTCAATCGGAAATCTTTAAACGTGTGGAGACAATTAAGTATGTCAAAATGAATTGCTAATTATGTCAAATATGAAGCAAAAACAATGTCTCAGCGCCTTGTGATTTTTGCATTGAAACAAGTTTCTCGTGACAACGGGACGACATCATGAGCACAACCCGTTGAACTGGGGCACGATGACGTGCAATCAACCATGTGACCAGATCTGAGCACTGGTTCTATTTATAACACTTCGTACGAGCAACATAGGTCGCAGGGGACCTATTCGAATCGGAATATCCTTTTCTCACCTAACCTAGAGACCAAACATGTTTCCACGAAGCACGAAGAAATGCTTAATGTGATTGATTGATGTAAATAAAAACACATATGGTTACATATGAGTTATAAACATTCAATAAAAGTGACACTCAATTATGGGTGTCTTGACAGAAACCAACTAGGGATACAATGGGGATTAGTCAGTTCAACACTTAACGCTACTGGCTTATTCTGATAAGTCATGGTGATGCCAAACATTACTGGCCCGTGAAGATTCCGGGGTAGAATAGGTCTTCAGCAATCCATGCTTGCCGTAAAAGGTGACTATGCTTGTCGTAAAAGGAGACTAACGGGATCGGGTGGTCAGGCTCGCTATTGGTTGATGCTTGTCCTCGATCCCAATTGCGTGGATCGATGCTCATGATGTCAATCACTGGATTGTCTGGTCCAGACTCGTTTATTTTACAGACCGCCGTCATATAGCTGGAATATTGCTGAGTGCGGCGTAAAACAACAAATCAAATCAATCAAGCCAAACATTACTGAAGAAGAATGTTATTAGAAAGCAAGAAATAGCAACGGCTTAGATCTACCTATGTGCGTTCTTCTGCCTGACCAGTTTGCTGACGGGTTCTATGCCGATGGACCCGTGAAGATCCGTTGCTGTTATTGGTCTTCAGCATCTTGTCGCAAAAGCCGACTAACGGGATTTAGCTGGAGTTATAGCACAACCCTGTTTTGAATGGTTATCGACCGGCAAACAATGATTCTGTGGAATGTTCACAATCACTGGCAGATACAGTCACGTGTTTTAAAGTTTGTGATCACAAATCTTTGTTTTTGCGTCAGAAAAAACATGATGTTTTGTCATTTGGCACCTAGATGTTTGCGAAGTAAAATAAAAACTGTACACACATCCTTTATCGGTGAAATGATAATATTGGGTTTAGAAGTTTAAGATGTCACAATGTGCATATAAATATTCTGCAAAGTTAAAAGATCATACATTGATAACAAAGACCTGATTACAGTGTAGATTCTGGGTAAGAATAGGCACGCAGCAATTTATACTGGTAGGGCAGAACATGCTTACCCTTTTCGTTAACATTCATCACTGGTTTTCAGTGGTTCATTCATATACTCAACAACAAAAGTTCCTGTGATACCAATATTTTAGTGTATTTTTCAATTTTTCTCAATTTTTCACATGTATGGAATCAAGTCACAAAAACGCAACTGCTGCAGAAAAGCATGCATTCCATGCAAAAGTTGACTTTTATGCAAGCCCCATGCATTTCACCACCCAAGAATGGGTAAAAAACCCTGTGCGTTAACGGGATTCCATATGCATTGTTTAGCATCGTGCTGACAACAACCACTCAGAAAAACAACAAAATTACGCAATTATTCAACATTACGAAATGCCTTGCCTATCCGAAAATGAGCGTCTGCGACATGAAGGGTAAGTTGACTTGGAAAGTTGAAGTCATCCCTTTAGTCATACAGTCTTGCAGAGAGTGTTTTGTCACTCTGAATATTTATGCATCGATCTAAGTATGAAACAGATGAGGTGGTCTGACTGGTCGCCTATATTTCTAGTTCAGGTGGGTAAATCAGTGGAAGGGAATTGGCTATTTGATTCCAATTGAAAGATATCAGATCATCGATACACTTGAAGCCTAAGCCTTGTTTTGAGTTTGTCAATCCGAGAAGATATTCCGATTCATATGCATAAAGATACAGATCCGCAAGAAGGGAAGCAAGATTGGTGCCCATGGGGATGGCTACTTCTTGCCTAAATGTCTTACCCCCAAATGTTACGTGGATGTTGTCAATGAGGAAGTCCAGCATTTCACATATTGTTTTCTCAGTAACTCAGAACCAGGATTCGAACCCACAATAATTGGTTTCTGGCGTGCCCAAGAGATGCAACTCTGTACAGCAAATTGCGGCGCCTCAAATGCCTGGGCCACCGGGTGAGCCCACCACTGTCTCAGAGATTATTGTCCTCTTTCTCAGCCTTAGAATATTGTTGAAAAACAACACTTTACTCATTTACTCTGAATTCTATCAGTTTTATTCAATACAATGCGTATTTACATGTAGGTGACGTGGTTGTTAACTAACAATTCTGTTTCTTTGTGACATCGCGTGATAAACAGATGACGTTAAAAGATCTACAAACTTATGGACATTCGGGTGTACAGAGCAGAAAGATGGCAAATATTTATCACGAAAATGTTTGTAAGCTTGACATACCAGGAGAAAGTGAAACTCATCTTCAATTGAATTTGTGTTACACAATGTGCATATTCTGTCTCTTCTATCAGTGTGATTATATCTACCAGTCTCTATATACAGGTTGTGAGAGGAACATCTAAATCGTGCTAGTGCAATTATAGATTTTTAAAACTTAAGTTTACAGAGGTACGCCTCAATTTCAAAATTACTTTTCATGATTCTATAATATAAACATTTATATTATGTGGACATTAATTCTAACCATTTCTGCAAATACATATCTTTTAGTCTCTGGGTGAAGGTAATTAAAAAGAGCGGTTCTGATTCTACACACTGATTATACCACACATAATTAAATCCCGTAATAAATAATAATTCTTTTACGTTTGTTACCCAATTTCGTTTTCCAGTTCTGTCGTAGAGTTTTAACATATCATAACACTTCCTAGGGTTTCTATCATTAGTCATGTTTATCAAGCGAAGCCAGTATTTAATAACTCTTAAGTAGGATTGAATATACAGCGGATTTCGTCCCGTTTCTACATGTACCATTATGCTGTACGTACTATTTTTAACTCCTAAATATTTCTTCCAAACAAACAAATATTCTTTTTCAATTTGATCATGAATTTTTATACCCCAGATTTCAGCACCATATTGTAGTATTGGAATTATCTTTGTATCAAAAAATTTAAAATATGATCTAAATGAGATGTCTCTTAGAAGTCGAGACTGTCTAAATATACCAGTCCAAACCTTTTTAGATTGTATAGCAGCTTCATTGACGTGAAAATGCCATGAAAGTTGATTTGTGAAATAAACACCAAGATATTTATAGAAAGATGTGGTTTCCAAAATTTCTCCATTGTGAAACCATTGTTCAGTTGATGCTAGTTTTCCCCGATTTCTAAAGACTATAACTTTTGTTTTTCTCTATTTACAACTAAGTTTGATTCTTTACAGAATTTTTCAAGTTCAATAATTTGCCTTTGCAAACCAATCACTGTCGTGGAGAAATGTATGACATCATCTGCGAACAGCAACAGAAATAATTCCGTAAGATCTGGATGTAACTGTATACCATGGGAGCAATTTTCTTGTATTTGAGTAGCTAATGCATTAATGAAAAAGGAAAATAGAAACGGACTCATCATACAGCCTTGTCTAACACCTAAATCAATAGTAAAACTTTCTGACAGTTCGTTATTATTTCTCAGGCAGGCTTTGACATTGGTGTATATACTTCTCAAAAAATTACTCATTTTCAAGCTAATTCCGTGCGATTCTAACAGAGTCCATAGTTCTGTTCTATCTACTGTCAAACGCCTTTGAAACATAAACGAAAAGTGCAAAAAAAAATCCACCTCTTTTACTAAGACATTTCTCTATTAGACTCTGTTGTGAAAAAAATATTATCGATGGTAGAATATCCCTGTCGAAAACCAGCTTGTTCCTCACTTATTTTCCCCATTACATCTGCCCAATTCTGTAATCTTTTATTTATAATGTATATGAATAATTTACTAAAGACGCTTAAAAGTTTTATACCTCGGTAGATATTGGTATTGTTAATATCACCATGTTTATGGATGGGGAAAATTATGCCAACCGTCCATGATTCGGGGAAATTCCCACTCTGTAGAATATGATTAAAAACAAGTGATAAATATGGTATTATGATATCTGCACAGTGTTTGAAGAATTCCGGTGGCATTTTGTCAATTCCTTGCGATTTATTGTTTTTCAAATTATCTATGCTATTCATTATTTCCTGAGAAGAAATTGGAGAATCTAAAATGTCAGTTACGACATCATCGGTTTCACGAATTCGGTCACACTCTGTGGTATGTACATGGTCCATATCCATATCATTACTATTTTATTCCAGCTTTAAAGTGAGAAACCCATTCACCGGTGCTGATATCATTGCCTTGGGAGTAGTTATTTCGTTTTTGTCTACAAATGGCATTGCACTTATTTCTTGCTGCATTATAAAGTTGTAATGAATCCCTGTCTTTAAGTTGTCTAAATCAATTTAGGTACTTTCACCTCTGTCGTTTCAATTCTTCACATTCTCTACCAAACAACTTATTAACCCTTTCCGAGTAATTTGAACTTTGAACTTTTCTTTTCATTTCACAGGCAACTTTAGAGATTGCCTCAACTATACAATCGATCCTCTTATTAATATTGACGGACACTTCTCCCTGTGACATGTTTAACAAAGTCTGTACCTCATCTGTAAGTAAATTTTCTCTGAAAGTTTCACAGTGCTGAACATCCCAAACAAACTTATAATCAGAAACGCTATCACTACGAGAACTATTGTTGCTACATGGGTGAGGATGAAGCGTCCGTAAAATCCCAGAAATTGGAAGATGTGGAGAGTCAGCACGTGATGAAATCTCGAAATCAGCTACACAGACAAATATAAAAGATGATGCAATTACATAATCCACAAGACTGGCACCGAGTGATCCAATAAATGTGTAATCTCCGCGTCCTGAGTCTGATCCACATCTCCCGTTCATGATATGTACGTTGAAAATTGAACACAAATCTAGTAAAGATCTACCAAAGGCATTAATGTTCTTTTCCACAGAGTGTCGTGTTTCTTTAAAATAATCTAGTATAAAGTCGAAACGCGACTGGCAATGATTTTCTGTTTGTTCAACTATTACATCTTCAATAAAGTATTTACTATTTAAAGATTATCATCAAACAATGTGGTCGATTATGAGACACCTTGTTATTGTTTCATGCAAGAACTTAGTTTTCGGGATCACTAAGAAGTAATCTGAACATGTGTTGGGCATTTAGGGTTCTCGTTATTTTTCAAAATAACTACCATATTTCTTCCAGTACACGCCGGACTTCCAATTCATGCCGCCCACTAATTGACGGTCATACGCCCTGTCGAAAAAGTAAAAGCTGGGCCTCTATTAGACGCCGGATCGCTAATACTGTAATATGTTGGTGATTAATAATGACCGTTTCCTCCAAGTGCACCCTTTGTATGACTGTAGAATATGGGATTTGGTAAGCTAGTAAGTTGTTACTGCTCCAGCATTACACAGAATAGACACTGGCGAAATTAAAAGACGCCCGTCTATTAGAGGAAAAATGGTTTGTCCTAATGCTCTGCTCAAAGTCGTATCCTCTAGTAGCCCGCCATATACTTATTGATTATGAACTCAATCCATCACGCGGTTCTAAAGTAGAATTCAGGTAAACGTCCTATGTCAATATTCTATTAAAAACAACATAAATGTGTGTTCACAAATGTTGTGACATTAAATATGCAAATTAATGGACCCGAGAATGGAACAGTTCTAAAAACAAAAGGGCTTTTGTATCAGCTCCATTGAGTGATTATCAATTCATTCCATCAAGCGATTCTGGAGGAGACTTTAAAGCAAACACGCTTATGACGCTGATGAGCTAAACAAACAACCGGCTGTATACATGTGTGATGGCAGATATTATGACATAAACCATACAAGTAGGTAGATCCAAGACGAGAACACTCTCATAACAAACGAGTTTTTTTTATCTTTCTTAAGTCTCTGCTCCTGCACATAGAATAACGCGTAATAATTATCGAAGGTTCAAATCAACAAAACTTTTTCGAAGTTGACTCCCGCAAATATTCTAATTATGTCCACGCTGTCTCTCGGGAGACGATGTTGAAAGGTAAACAACATCGCACCATTTACCTTGCACTGAAAGGCAAAAACGAAGAGTCAATGCATGACAGTGGATACGTTAAATGATAAAACATTTTATATAACTTCACTTATGTCTTCTTTTGATGCAAGGCGCACTCACTATAGAAACAAAAATATCAGTATACAAGGAGACATGAAGATACAGAGCAGGTCCCTCGGTGGTTTCAGAGTGGCAGCCTGCAAATCCAGCATGTTTACGTGATGCAGGGAAAGATCGACCATATTCCATATATACTAAACCACAAAAGAAACGTCACCCCAAGTAACATTGCATGAAAAAGTTGTCATTTAAATATCTCGGTAATTTTTGTCAAAGTTTCTAAAATTAAACATTACCTTGTCCGGAAAAATGAAATATGATGATAAAACACAGAGCAGATGACAATAAAACCGATCACCCAAACGCATCACGGCAACGGCCATGGTAACCCGATGCACGTGAGTTCCGTGTAAATTGCAATGCACATACGTTCCCGCATTTCTTGCCCTATAAAATGCACCCAGGTCAGATAACATTCATTCGTTATCGAATTGCTACCACATGCCAAGATTGACAAGAAATCAGCGACACCAAGGGGACGATTGCATGCTCGACAAACCGCCCGGCAAGTGGCCAATGCATTTCAAGTCCACATAATGACGATAAACAGGCTCCAGCAACGGCACCAGACCACCAAGAGAGAGAGAGAGAGAGAGAGAGAGAGAGAGAGTCTGGCGACGCCGTTGGGACCGTTATTCGGATGCGTATGTTGTTGAGAGAGACTTGTAGGGTGGTCCGAGCATCATGGTGTGGGATGGAATTGGTCTTGCATAGAGGGTCGGCGCTGTGGTCTTCCAGAACATCGGTCATGGGAGAGGCAATGGTGTCACAGGAGCTCGGAGACCACACGCCATACCTCATTTGGCACGTCGCCGCAACCACGAGTTTCAGCATGATAATGCCCGTGCCCACACTGCGAGAGCAACAAGAGACTTCCTCCAGCAGAATGGCATTAGAACCATGGAGTGGCCTGCCCTCAGTCCCGATTTAAATCCCATTGAGCACCTGTGGGACGAGATTCAAAGACGGCTGAGTGACGTCCGACCAAGGCCGACAACTGCAGAGTGTGGGCTCAAGTGCCTATGGCCTTCATCAACCGCCTCATCCATTCCATGTATCAACGTTGCACGACAGTCATCATTGCACATGGCGGACAGACGAAATACTGACTTGTGATGCCATTTTCTCAGACTAGTGTTGTGTTTCACTTAAAGAACATTTGACACTTTAATTTCAACCTTGATGATCAGTTTCATCTTTTTCATATGTCTCAAAGTATGTTTACAATGTTTTGACAAATAAGGTTTCTACCCATGGTGACGTTTCTTTTGCGGTTCAGTATATATTGACATGAATATAGGTAATCAACGGGATAATTGATTGTTTCTTTCTTGTTCGATGCTGCACTCCGCAATACCCCGGTGATGTCATGATGACCTGAAAATAATCGAGTCTTAATGCGTAATGCATGTGTAATGCTGTGTTTAAGCTCGGTGACTTGTATAAAAGCATTTCAACGTAATCTGACGGGGTTGGATGTTGCTTTAATATCGTTTATTGATTGTCGTGTCCAGAGTCGTTTGTTAGAGAAAGCAGTCCAACATCTGGAATATTGCCGTGTGATATGACTGGAATACTGTTAAAAGCGTGTTAAGCCCAACTCACTCACTCACTCACTCGTGGTGAGTGATGGGTGATGGGTGGCGCTAATAGCTCTTCCCCAGTGTGGATCCGGGGTAGAATGTGTCCTCAGCACCCCATTGTTGGTCGTAAAAGGCAACCGAATCGGGCAACCTGTTGGTGGAGGACAGGATTCTGGTGGTTGACATCTTCATGTCAGAAGATGAAATCACTGAGGTAGAGGGTCAGGCTGTTAAACGCTTTACCGTCAAGAAAGAGAGTGGCATTGAAAACACAAATACATATCTGCTGACCTTTGCACACTCATCTATTCCCCAATGTATAAAAGCAGGTTATAACAACATCGGAGTGGAGGTGTATGTCCCCAATCCACTCCGATGTTTCAATTGTCAACACTTTGGTCATGATTCGAAATCATGTCGTTACTATGTGGTTTGTTCTCGCTGCGGTGGCAATCATGATGGCACCAGTTGTACAAATGATATCAAATGTGCTAACTGTGGCAATGACCATATCGCCTCATTTAAGTCCTGCCCTGTGTGGCAGACAGAATCTAAAATAATCAAAAGTAAATGTGAACAAAACATTTCCTACAATGATGCAAAACAACTTGTAAAAAGCAGTCAACAACTCCCTGAACTTTAAATTATTCCGCAGCTGTTTCCCGCCTTGTCTCTACTTCCTCTGTTCATTGTCAGACTGATTTGTCATAGGTTACGTCTGATCGGCCTGTTCCAACCAAATCAGTTGCTCAAACTCAGGCCAGTATTCAGAATGTGGGTCAATCTGACCCAGCTGTCACAGCGCAAGCCGTTGAAATTGTACACTCATCCCAAAAAGGAAAGAAAAAACTGAACAGACAAGCTGTCAGGGTATCCAGAGGTATCGGTTTACAGCTCCTTTGAACTTCTGGACATGGAGGTAACTCCATCTTCAGAGACCGGAAGGAGTTCTTTTTCCTCACGTCCGCGTGGGAGATCACCAATTGAGCCACCATGACTCACTCATCAAATTTAATTCAATGGAAGTGTAGAGGACTTTGGAATAATTATTAAGATTTACAACTCTTAATCCAGGATTTTAAGCCATCTGCAATATGTTTACTAGAAACATACTATAAAGACACTGACAAATTTGATATTAGAAGTTATACCTCCTACAATGTCTTTTCACCTCCAGCTGCTAAAGCCACTGGAGGTTCCTCAATTTTCATGAAACACAACGTCATCCATAGCCCCGTTCATCTTACTATTCCCCTTCAAGCTGTTGCAGTCCGTGTAACTTTGCACTGGCCTTTGTTTGAAATGCTTGCATCCAATAAATTAAAACCTGATTTGTTTCTTGATTTCTTCTGCCCCTGTACAATTATTTTCTGATAAATTAAACAAATTTGCTGAGGAATGTATTCCTAAGTCCTCTACAAATCCACACATCTGTAAACCATGGTTTAACGATGACTACAAAAAAGCTAGGAAGGCACGGGTAAAGGATGAACACTACTTCTGTCGCCATCCCATGATACATAATTTGAATAAATTAAAAAAATTAAATGCTAAAGCCAAGGGTACTTTTAAATAAAATATACGCCAATCTTCGCAACATTATGTTTCCAGAATAAATTCACGTTTACCTCAATTTATATCCAAATTTTTAACTGACAGACAATTTTAGGTCCGCGTGGGCTCTACCCTGTCTGATCATTATCATCAGGATCAAGGTGTCCCACAAGGCAGTATTTTGTCTCTCAGTTTTTTTAGTATAAAAATAAATAGTCTTTCAAAGGTTTTAACTGATTCAGTTGACGGATTGCTTTCGTTTATGATTTTAATGTTTCTTGTCTTGAAAACAATATGCATACACTAGAGAGGCAGTAGGCAATTTGATTTGAAAGATTTGAACTTATGTATCCTATCCGGGGGACGCTAATTTTACTGTACTTTACCCCCTTCGAGGATACAGCCACTAACAATCGCAGTTGTTAATTTAATCTACCAAATTTAAAACAGTTTTAATACAATATTATTAATCAACATTTTTCCAACAATTCAATTTCTTTTAAAAAACCTGTAATTAAACGAGAATTAATACTAGTAAAAAGTGTTTGTTTGTTTGTTGTTTTACGCCGCACTCAGCAATATTCCAGCCATATGACGGCGTAAATAATCGAGTCTGGACCAATCAATCCAGTAATTGACATCATGAACATCGATCCACGCAATTGGGATCGATGACAACCAAGTCAGCGAGCCTGACCACCCGAGCCCGTTAGTCGCCTCTTACGACAAGCATAGTCGCCTTTTACGGCAAGCATGGGTTGCTGAAGACCTATTCTACCCCGGATCGTCATGGGTCGGCCATGAGACTGACTTGATTAATACAAAGGTTGCCAATACCCCATGCTAGTCAAAGGTGGAGTAATGATCGACTAAGTGTGGTTTAACGTCGGTTCTCGTGGAGTTATCTTTCTGGAAATTATCCAAATCTAAAGATAATTTTATAAAAGCTATAAACCCAAACGCGATGTTAAATCAACATGAAGAATGAAGACATTAAAAATTGAAAATATTGGCCTGGATAACCCTAATAATAGTAGAATCACTGAATGTGAAATTTTGACGCCCTTTAAGAAACTAAAAAGCAACAAAGCGTGTAGCTTTTATGATATAATTATGATTGAGTATTTGAAACACCCCTATCAAAAATGATAAGTGTTTATATTAAAGTGTTTAAAATAATATTTTATACTGGAAACCTACCAGAAGCATGTTTTAATGGAAATATCAAGCCTATTGATAAGAAGAGTAATCAAAAGTCACCAGAAGACTTCAGACCAATTACACTTACAAGCTGCTCGGGTTTTTACTTCTACCCTAAACAACAGAGTTAATACTTTTATTGAAGAAAATCAATATTTATCTGCAGTCCAAACAACTCTTCAATAGCTCGCATCTTCATTCTTTATGGCATTATTTAACTTCAACTGTCACAAGGAAAGAAGCTACGTTTAAAATTTTATTCACATTTGGCATGTAGACTTGGACTGTGCAATAAGCTTTTGATCTTCGACATAAATGGTAAATGTTTCAGTGTGATTGTGAATATTTACAATTGCATAAAGTCATGTGTATTTAGTAATAATGTTCGTTCCCTTACTGTATTGGAGTACGGCAGGGAGCAAATGTGTCACCTTTATTCTTTTCTTCATTGCTTAAGGATCAAGAAAACTTTCAATTTAAAAACAAGTCCAAAGACGTAACCTTTATAGAAAATGAGCAATACTCCTTGAAAATGTGTATATAGATTCCTCAGAAATAGTTTAGTAGTCTAAAAAGTACCCAGATAGTAATGTTACTTCGTGACCCTGGTATGTTTCCTCTATGTTGCCTCTATTCATATCAGTGAAATAAAGTGATGTCATGGTTTGAACAGAATCTCGGTAATAGCTCAGCGTGTCAGCTTGCCGTGGTAGGCAAGACATACGTGCCCCATCGAGTCAGTCAGATGATCTGTAACCTGATTGTTTATTACAGTGCTATAGCTGACCACACACTTCAGGCTGAAGTGAAAATGTGAACTTGCACACTCGTACTTTCGATAGAATTACTTCTTTGTGCGTAGATGGTCATTCTGACAAGACAGAATATCCTCAAATTGTTTACTGAAAAGTAGCATTACCTTATGACAATATAATATTGGAAACATGCATTTGTACAGGTTTGTTGGAAACAAGTACATCATTGAAATCCGGGATTATAATTCCAAATGGGAACAAATACACATATAGTGCAATCTAAATAAAGATTTCAGGAATATTCCCGAAACTTACCTGGAATTCTGTTGCAGTTGAAACTATATCCATCGTAAACTTCTTTGCCATTTCAAACGGGAAAGGGAACATCAAGTCAGACTCACTCTCCTGCCAGTTTGAAGCAAAACGACACTTCCTCGCCACAGTCAGCTGGTCGATTAATACCTTAATCTTCAGTGCATAGTCTCCATTTGCAGTGGCGAAGAAAATGCTAAACCTTCATTGGGAAACAAAACAGTTCACTGACATCACACAAATAAGAAACTTCAACGCCAGAGTATAGTCATGATTATCTGCCGTGAAAGGCAACATCAAGGCAACATCGTTGTGAAAATTATATGAATGGATCAATCAAAATCATTGATGACAAAGAAATGTGACACATATTTAATCTAAACGACATTGCCTCAACATGAATCATATTCAGGGCATGTTCCAGGGCATGGCCATTATTAAGATGCTGCTGATGTAATGTAATCAAGTATTCGTCGGACCTGGTGTTGATACCCTTCCACATATTTAGCACGCATGTCAGGCATCTCCAGTACAGACATAGCCTCGAACATGCTGTGCAATGATGAAAACAAAATCAGTTTCCATATATCAAACTGTGTCACATGACGAAAGGTTAACAGCTTGGTGACATTTAGTCGGCTCTCATTAAGAGCATTGAAGGGGTATGGCTCTGATGAGCTTCGGGGAATACATTCCAGAGTTAAGGCACTTAATGTGTCATTTGCAAATCTGCACGGGCTGGATTCCACAATTTCTGCTGCTTTTTCAATGTGAAGTTTACACGATATACGACTTTTCTATTAGACGAGAGGTCGGTCACATGCCCGCGAAACTGAAGTTCATAAGCAATGGACGACACATTTTGACATTCACTGCGACATTCACACAAATAAGAAACTTCAAAGCCAGAGTATAGTCTCGATTATCTGCCGTGAAAGGCAACATCGCGGTGAAAATTATATGAATGGATCAATCAAAATCATTGACCACAAAAGAAATGACACATATGCTTAATCTAAACAACATTGCCTCAACATGGAGCACGTTCCAGGGCATGGCCACTATAAAGATGCTACTGGAAACTTGACATTCACTACGAGAATGTGTTCTTGAAACGACTACTTCCAAATTCATGGGGATATTATTTGAATACCATTGTTCTTCTAACGAAACTACAAAAGTTATTACTGTGGAGCATATTTAGCATACATACTCTGATGTCACCTCTCGTTTTGAGGAACTATTTCATTTTACTATAGATCTATGAAGGCCCATAGTCCAGTGAACCCACACAAAGTAAAAGTCAATTCTTAATTATGATTGAAAGGCGAAAATGTAGGGTGCTTGGTGCGGATCGCACATTTAATGTGATGACAATCGCTTAACTTGTATGTAAACACATCTACAGTTGCTGATGTTGATTGTACATGAGGCGCTACAATCTCCAAACTAACATATACACATACACGTTTTCTGTTGGCGTTCCCACAAAAGACAATCCAGAATCCAAAGCATGTATATATTTTCCACTGACGAGAAGAGGAGTCTGGAACAACAAAATAAGGCATGTCAGTTATATTAACAACAAGAAATATTTATAGACTGATGATTACAATGAATAAGTGATTTTCGCTCAACACCATTTTGAGAGTTGTTATGTTATTGTTGGAAGAAAAGCCCCAAGTGACCCAAATGTAGCTAACTTTGTTGAAAATGACGAGCATGGGTATGGTGCTGACAAACCAAGAATCACAATCAGAGATTCGAACTAACAATCATCATATCACGACACTCCTTTGGCCACTTTGCCAAGCCTCCAAATAATTAGAAAGGGAAACGCTTTCATTCTACATAATTGTTTGAGTGACATGTGAAATTATGTATTTACAAAATACCATCAACAAAGGACAGTAAGGTAAGTATCAAAGGTTGTATATGAATGTTGATCTAAATGGGGCCCATGAGATTTGATTTCTCCTAAAGAATGTCCTCATTGATAACATATATGTGATATTTGCGTACAATACATATAAACGAGAGGTGGGCATCCAATTGGGCACCAATTGTGCTCCCCTCCTTGCTAATCGGTTCCTTATATAATTAAGTATATGAATCGGAATTTCGGATTGGCAAAATCAAAACAAGGCAATTTAATTTAATCTCCAGGTGAATCGATTATCTGATTTAGTTCAATAGTCAAATCGCCAATTCCCTTCCACTAATTTCACCACCCGGTCTGGAAATAAAGGAGACCAATGAGACCATCTTATCTCTTTCATATTTAGATCTATGCATTTAGATTCAGAGTGACAACAAACTCTCCAAAAGTCCCTTCTACAAGTGATGACTTCAACTTTGCCAAACTCAACTTTCCCTTTGTGTCAGCCAATATTCCAGCAGCTCTTCATTTCACAACTTTTAAGGTACAATCGAGGATGCTTTTTCTTCGAAGATTTCAAAGAACGTCATACGACACTTGCTCAAACGTTGATCGGGGTAAAACATTCACGGTGTCGGTGAAGATTTCTTAATGTTTTATGGTAGACATGTTAAATATGAAACGCCAATGCAGGAAAATAACCATTCTTGTTATGTTTTTGCCGCTGTGATGTTTTCTGAAAAACTGAAACATGTGTCCAAAGGAGAAGACTGAAACTTTTTATTTGGCTGTATGCAGTCAAGTTTGTCCAAAGCATGTGGATGTAGGGCAAATTTCCTTCTCGTGTTCCAATAATTAAACTTGGATGGGATCACACTGATCATTCATATTATCGAGCAATTTCATTGACAGATGCCTTTGCAGAACTAATACATTAGTATGGTACTTAGAAACCAATAACCTTAGTACAAATATTTAAAGTCTCCATGGAAGTTCCTTTTTCTCGTTAACCAGAAATTCCAGTTAATGAAATCATTAGCATCGATCCAGGCAGTTGGGATACCATGACATGTGATCAGGCAAGTCAACGAGCCGGACTACTCATTTGCCCCTCATGACAAGTTTGCTGGGACTCATGTTGATAGCTGATGGGTAATCAGGCTCTGCTGTCTCAGATGGTGATGTCGTAGACCGTGTGACATCACGACCGATGCCTATTCATAGTGCTAGCCCACTGAGATACCATGCCGCAGTTTAACATGAATACCCCACTAAGACACAGTATACTGACTCAGAGCCGACCTGTCTTTGTTTTAGCCCCTTAATGCCGAGCGCCAGACAGGGTAACAACAAGTACCATATATTTTAACGTGTTTTGGTAAGTCGCGGCCGGGGATCTAACCCCGGACCTTCCGCTCTCCGGGCGGAGGCTCTACCACTGGACCACGGAGGCGGTGTAGCCGGTAGTGAAGCATGACAGTAGATGTTATAGCCGCCAACGATCTTGAAGGACGATAGATGGGAAATTTTAAAGTTGACGTTTTAGTATCAGTAGTGCGTAATGACGTCACGATTTGTCAAACTGCCTCAATCTCATTAAAATTAGATCTTAGTTCTCGCTACCGCTAAACAAAGATCTGAGGTCATCCCATTACGGGTCACGTCAGACCGACCTTGCGCGAACTTTGACTGACCAATGGAATGACCAATCAGAAGGCAGCTCTCTCCTGCTTTACGGCCCTAATTTCAAATTGGCGTCTACGCTTTGCAACATATTTTGACAAATGCTCGATTACAAATTTGAAACCTAAACAAAATAACATTCTGGAATGGCTAATAGATGGTCTAGATTGTATGGATTCAGTCGTTAAACCCGTAACTATCGTTCGGAATGCCCCGTGTTAAAGTTTTCGAGGTTGTATGATTAGAAATCACATTCCGACTGTCACTTTCATGATCTGGTAAGCGACGCTCTGATTGGTCGGATGAAAGGTCGTTCTGACGTGACCCCTAATGGGATGTCTTCAGATCTTTGTTTAGCGGTAGCGAGAACTAAGGTCTGATTTTAATGAGATTCAGAAGCTCATGCTTGCTGTAAAAAGCGACTATGCTTGTCGTAAGAAGCGACCACGCCTATCAGGGAAGTTTAAAGTGAATAAAATGACACCTTATCGGCTACGATTACCCCATTTTCATCCTTGTGTACACCATTGACATCTGTTGATAATATGACGATTTGTCAACTTTTTGGGTTTGTTTGTACATGTTCCATAGTCTGCTTATCACAGAGTGTGAAACATTGAATGTATTGGCAACTGCGTGGGGTATTAAAACTATATCCAAACTTGGCACTCAGCTAAGTCTAGTGTTGGTGCATTTTAAAAACGTATTTTTCGAGTTTCCATGGCAACAACGCTGACTCAGACAGAAAATGGGGATAGGTATGCAATAACTATAACTGGTTACCGCATTCACAAGTATTTACCATTGCAGAGAATATCGATGACTTTGTCCTCTTTTTATTTTACTCTTGTACGAAATTTCAAGTTTAAGAGCGCACGTGGAGTTAATGCCTGTTTCTCATATATTTATCTGAACACGTTCGATTTAAATGTGTTTTCTCGACATCCTAATGGCTAACCTGATCGCCTCTGTTGTCACGGTAACATAAGACTATATCAGTTGTGTCATGACGTCATCGCATTAGTGGTGCAACACGCCCCCACACCACCCCCACCCCCACCCCCTGTGTGCGAGTTCACAAGAGCGATTGCTGCACAACATTACGGAAATGTCGATAAATGTAACGTGTTTTTAGATTTACGAATTGAGAGCATCAGACACCCTCACATCTGAAAATACACAATGTTGATCGACATTTCAGTCATTTTCTGTAGCAATATCTCTCTACGGGAACTGTACAGGTTCTCAATAACAACGTAAATTTAAAACCCCTTTTTGGTAAATGACGACAAGGCTTAGCCAATATGAAATGTTGATGGGTCACCGTAGACCTGTTGACGTTCAGTATTCAAGATAGGCCTTTCAAGGAGAACTTAGAATTCTTACAGGACATCAAATATTAACCATGGACGCATTAATCCTCAGACAACGAGTTCTGGTATAATAAGCTATTGACTCTCTTCTGTGTACTTGGATAATGATAATATAGTAACCTTTGTATCATAAGCTGTATGTATCCCCACAATCTATTTTTCATTTTATGTAATGGAAATGTGCGGTGAGGTTGAACAAACTAATTCATTTGGCGCTTCTGCAAATAACTTTCAGAGAATAGATATATTTGATCAAATGGATTCTTACCTTGTGGGATGGTTTCGTTTACAATTGTAATCAGCATTCTCTTGAATATTACTCCCTTTACTAAGAGTTAATATAGTACCAATCATTACATTTATTATGAAATATAATACGTGAAACGTTGCCTTAGGCGTAACACGTTGCAACAAAATGTTATCTAATTATGTAAATAATGCATGTGTATTTGCGCGTGCGATTGTATTTGTGACAAAGTGAGAACGCAAAAGTGTAAGAAAACCAACATGTCTAGGGCGTGTTGAAATGTTCGACCTCAATGTCCTGCTGTACGTCCAATTGTGCTGCCACATCATGGTACTCAACGCCTTGCATGGTCAAAACAACATCCGAGTTTCGGGATACACGACTGGCGCTTAGTCAGTTCAGATTTCATCTTGACAGCGGTGATGGCCGTCCGTGTTTTGTCTTCCCACGAACACGGGTATGGTGCTGACAAATCTAGAAACATAATCGGCGCGAACCGGGACTCGAACCCACAATCATAGGTTCCTGGCCTGTCCAAGAGACGCAACTCTGCACAGCGAATCGCGGCGCCTTAGACGACTGGGCCACCCGTGCCCCCGGGTGCGCTCATTGAAATACCCCCATTTAGTGTTTACATGTTTTAGTTTACAGTTTAATTTCTAAAATTGGTTTTGCCACTTTTGGAAGATTTTACTCTTAGTGATACTTTTAATCTTGGTCAGCAGGACACAGATTCGTAAATAAGGGGTTAGGTACAGATGATTTCAACCAATGACAAAATATCTGATCGGTATTATGATTATTACCTGCTAAAAAAGCAGATTTCATCCTCCGCCTTTCTGCTTTTATATGATGCAATGGCCCTTCGTGTTATTT